>NW_027210612.1:2085000-3285000 GCF_029030835.1 Brachyistius frenatus | reverse complement strand
TATTTTATCCATTATAATCTGGCCCAAATATCTTCACACTTTTGAGTTTTATCTTTTCTTTTTTTAATTTATTCTTTGGAATGTGACTTTTTCATGCAAAATCAGCTCCTGTGGGCAATCCGTAACTCCCGCCCTTCAGAGAGTACTATTTACTGAAAAATAAGTATAAAAATAAAAATAACTACCACAACTCCAGCATCTATTTCTGTGTCTATATTTTGCATCGCGTTGCAGAGAGTACATTCACAAAACAATTACACACAGAGGCTGCTTTTTAGCTGATTCTGAGCAGAACATTTGGAAAGTTTGTTCTAAATCCAGTATTTGAAGAAAACAACAGGAAATGGTTTACAGCATACAAGTACAATGCTTGGCTGTCAGACTGATTCATATATAAAAGAATAACAGATGTGTCTTATAATAGTTTCCATTCTTAAAACTATTTGCAGTAAATTATTGAGATTGATAGGATTGCTTTTGCACTGAAATTCACTTTTGTGGCCAAAACAAATATTAAACAGATTTTCTTTAACCACTTCTTGTAATAACTCTTTGTACATGGAAGACATCTCTGTGGCAGGTAGATAGGGGAATACATTTAGAAGAACAACGTTTGTTTTAGAAGACTCGTGTTTTTTTCAGCAAATGGTTCCTTTTTCATGCCAAAAATTCTAACTGATCTTGTTTTTATTTTAAAATACGTCATGGAGGATTAGAAAAATAAAAAAAAAAAAAAAAAAAAAAGGCACTGTTAGTCTGAGAGATAAAAAAACGAAAAGTATGTATAGGACATTGAAGGCAAAACATACTGAAGCCGACTTTAACCAACAAAAATTAAATGAAGTTTTATCTTTTCGCCACTAGATGTCACCGACTGACCATCCAATACAAGCTGGGGTACTACGTCATCCTGTCATACATTTTTGAATTGCAGTTTACCAAATTGCCACTTTCCATCTACAAACAATAACAACTGACCAAATGAAAAACAAGTTTTAACACAAATTATTTAATTTGTAAATTGAGAAAATGTTTAGCATTCATTTATATTGTGCGAATGACCCTAAACAAATACATCTGTCACACGAACACAAGAGTAGATAAATGTTTTTTTGTGTTTTGTTTTTTTTGCTGCATATATATATATATATATTTTTAGATGTGATTTTGTTCATTTTATTTTATTTATTTTAATTTTTTTTTTACTCTAAATACCAACACGAGCGGTGTGTAAATGTTTAAAGCCATTTGTTTATCGGATTGACATCCGAATCGACTCTTAACAAGCAGATGCCGCCGCGTAATTCAATAAAATAAAGTTAGACTCGATTGAAAAACACAGGAAGGGGGAAAAAAAAAAAGAAAAAGAAAATGCACATTTAATAAATAATACGATGCTCAAGAGGACGGATGGAGCCAGGATGTGGCATGCGTGCATGACGTCATTTCTCCATGTACTGTGCGCCATTTTGGAAGAGAGAGAGAGAGAGAGAGAGAGAGAGAGAGAGAGAGAGAGAGGAAGAGGAAAAAAAAAAAAAAAAAAAAAAAAATCTCGGATAATTTCCGTGGTCTTGACAGATCCAGACCCGAAGTCCTTACACTGATTGTGGATGTTATCTATCCACCCCCGCCGGCCCCCCCCCTTCCACCGCCCCCCCGAGCGAGCCGCGTTGGTCGATTAGATATCGGGGGAAAGCCGCGTAACGACAAGAGCTGCTAAATGAAGCAATGGCGGGTAAGCTGCGTTTATAAAAGGAGGGAAAAGGATCCGTTTGGTGTGTGATGGCCCTGGAGCCGACGACGAGCGCTCGGCGAGCTAAAGTTGTCCACACACACGCAACAAAAAAAAGTGGTCGTTCAGACGCCCCGACTAAACGCTGCGCTTCTTCTTTGATTTGTTTTTATTGCAGGAGTTGCAGGAGGAAATGATTTTCAGTGGTGTTTCTCTCAAGTGAAAGGAGCGATAGATGAAGATGTTGCGGAAGGTAATGTGGCTAACGTTAGCTTCGGCGTGTGTGTGTGTGTGTGTGTGTGTTTACTCGTAATAGATGCGCGGTAGCGAACATTACGCGGACGCGCGAGGTTTATATCAATATAAATATATATGTAAGTATATATCAATGAAAGTTCCCATTTTCCCCCCCTGCGAATTACTGTGTTGTCGCTAGCTAGCCGGATGCTAGGTGGCGGCTAACCTATTAAAGGGGAGCGACCGTGTCCATGACGTCAATGTGCTGCGTCCATAAATTGGTCGAGTGACATCATGCTTGTTTTCATTCATACGTGAAACGGGAGCAGACTTTTGACGCGTGGTTGATTTAGTCGGCGGTGCACGAAGCCTTAATAAAGCTCCGTGCGCTGGTAAAGCGTAGCTGGATTTATTTATTATTTTTTTTAAATTTTTAATTATTTTTTTTTAAGCCCGACATCCTCAACACGGTGAAAGCTGAGCTATAAATAATAATAATAATAATTTTTTTTAAAAAGAAAGTCTTGATTCCCTCTGATTTGTCTCCATTTTTCAGCTGACATAATATCAACAGTCGAGTTCAACTATTCTGGAGAATTACTTGCAACTGGAGACAAAGGAGGACGAGTAGTGATATTTCAACATGAACAGGAGGTAAAGATTCATTCAAACGAGAAGTGTTACGTCAGAGGTGACGTGCTGAATTTGAAATGTACAAACATGGCCACTTGTGTTTTGTGTTGTTGTTTTTTTTTGCAGTCTAAGAATCGTCCACACCTGCGTGGGGAGTACAACGTCTATAGCACTTTTCAGAGTCACGAGCCAGAATTTGACTATTTGAAAAGTTTAGAAATCGAGGAAAAAATTAATAAAATAAGATGGCTACCCCAACAAAATGCTGCTCACTTTCTACTTTCAACAAATGGTAAGAGATTTTTTTTTTTTTTCTTCAAAATCCAATTCAATATTTTGTTCGTGTGTCAATTTAAAACCGTGGCGTGATCCGTTCGTCACCTCTAAATTTGACGACTTGTATACCTCTTGGCAGATAAAACTATCAAATTGTGGAAAATAAGTGAACGAGATAAACGAGCAGAAGGTTACAACCTGAAAGATGAAGACGGGCGACTCAGAGACCCCTTTAGAATCACCTCTTTACGGGTAAGTGTGATCGTACCGCCGGCGGGCCTAATTTCTTTATATGATTGTCTCTGAAATTTGATCTAAACGGGCGATATTGTTCGTTTTAGGTACCAGTACTGATGCCAATGGATCTCATGGTAGAAGCAAGCCCACGGAGGATCTTTGCAAATGCGCACACCTATCACATTAATTCCATTTCTGTAAATAGTGATCATGAAACTTACCTCTCTGCAGATGACCTAAGAATAAATCTATGGCACTTGGAAATCACAGACAGAAGTTTTAGTATCCTTTGCCTGAATCAGAAAGTAGATCACAGATATGTGACTTGTCGTCCCAACAGTCCTTGCATTGCGTCGCCATGAGACATAAAACTGCCGGTTCCTTAACAGTGTGTTCCCAGATATTGTAGACATCAAGCCCGCCAACATGGAGGAACTGACAGAAGTAATCACAGCTGCTGAGTGCCATCCACACCAATGCAATGTATTCGTGTACAGCAGTAGCAAAGGCACCATCCGCCTGTGTGACATGCGAGCAGCGGCACTCTGCGACAGGCACTCAAAGTGTAAGTACCGTAGTTCTGCAGTGTTTTAGTCAAGTAGTCGGTGGAATATTACTTTGTCGAAATTTTGATAAAAGGTGCAACAAATGCAAGTTCAGTAACCGTTTCTCTAGGTTGGTTTTAAGATGAATGTTTTATTTCGCTTGCTGAAAAAGTTTGGGAGTTATTATAGCACAATGAGGTGACGTCTGAGAATGATTTTAGAAAGAATTGTGAGGAATTTACCTTCTTTTTTTTTTTTCTCTCCTACCCCCAAAAGTCTTTGAGGAGCCCGAGGATCCAAGCAGCCGATCCTTTTTCTCTGAGATCATCTCCTCCATCTCGGACGTGAAGTTCAGTCACAGCGGACGCTATATGATGACACGTGACTACCTCTCCGTCAAAGTTTGGGACCTCAACATGGAGAACAGGCCAGTGGAGACGTATCAGGTGCATAAACATACTCACCCATTGCTTCGACTATCGCTGGCGTTAACCACCACCACGTGTGAACAAAATGAGCATTGCAACGTCTGATCGAAGGGATATCTTAAATTAGAACGTGCTTGATGTAATTCTGAAGCTGAAAACCATTTTCCTTCCGTGATCAAGGCTTTAAAACGTCAGCATTTTCCTCAAAGCATACAACAATACCTGCAGCCTGAAGCTTTACGTTTCCATTATTAGTTCTATCATGGTTAAATTCACGTATTCGCATTTGTGTGCAAAGTTTGTGCTTAAAACCAGTAATTAAATGGTGATATAAAACTGAAATGCATATGCACAAACATACGAGGATGTAATCTATCCCCGAATGGCAAACAAGCTCCTTGCGACTCAAAAATTGTCATCTCACAGGCGTCTAGTTAGCCATGCAATCTAAGGGCACATGCGTTAAAAAAAAAAAAACAAGTTACTAATTCACACAGGTTAAACAAATTAGGGCTTAATGTGCAGGTATTGGTGTTCGGCTGCATGAGCTCTTTGACATGTTAATGATCTTTAGATAGACGACAACATTGTTGTTAAGTGAGTGTTTGAGTTAAATAATGTGTTTTGTTTCAGGTCCATGAATACCTTCGCAGTAAACTCTGCTCCTTGTATGAAAACGACTGCATCTTCGACAAGTTTGAGTGCTGCTGGAATGGCAGCGACAGGTAATTGTCCCACCATTTGCGCCGGATAGCATTTCACTAGCTACAAGGCTAATGTATATAGTTAACAAACAAAACCACAAAAAAAAGTTGGCAGTCACCGTTGGTCATATATTTAGTCTCATCTGGTGACAATTTTATGGCAAGTCGAGATAGACGGTTTAATTTGACTTTCTCCGTCAGTGCCATCATGACTGGCTCCTACAACAACTTCTTCCGAATGTTCGACCGCAACACCAGGCGGGACATCACACTGGAAGCGTCCCGGGAGAGCAGCAAACCACGGGCCACTCTCAAACCGCGTAAAGTGTCCACCGGTGGGAAGAGGAAGAAGGATGAGATCAGCGTGGACAGCCTGGACTTCAACAAGAAGATCCTCCACACTGCCTGGCACCCCAAAGATAACGTGATAGCTGTGGCAGCCACCAACAACTTGTACATTTTCCAGGACAAAATCAACTAGAAGATTTGGGGCTCCAGAGGATAGGGCTTTTACCGTACCTGTGTAGTTAAGCCTACTACTTGTCTATCTGTATAAGAAGAAACAGCCTTTTGTCCTCCTGGTGAAGAATTCGAAAGCACGTGTCTACTTTTTTTTTTTTTTGCCACAGGAGGTTGATCCATAGGCCTGTTTTATTTTGAGTCTGAGCTTAGGTTGTTTTTGCCTTTGGCACCAGGGCAATCAACATGCCCCCCTCCCCCCCTCCTCCTCCTCCCTCCCCCTCCCCTGACCCAGAAAGCCCAATTTGGGTCTAATTGACGGAATGGCACTCCCTAGAGGTCAAACTCTCGAACGTTGGTGTTTGTGTTGACATTTTAAGCCTTCATTTCACAATTTAAACGACAGAACTCTTGGAAGTCCTTAAAATGACGTCTTGTCAAGGTTGTATCATCATTTCAAAGATTTTGGGCCCTCTGACGCGCGGATGAATGGCCAATAAGCCTAACTGTAACATTCCCCCATTGGCCATGTATTCAGGCCAAACTACTGGTGGAAAAGGCCATGAATTTGGAAAGTGGACTTGTTTCTTTTCCTCCCATCCCTTCTCTTATTTTACCCCAGTCAATACAGTGACATAATTTCACTGACTGTATCTACTCAAGTTACACCTTGTCATCCACATAATAAAAGAAACTAAAACTACAGATGTGTTTTTAAATTTAGAAGTATGTATTAAAACATGTTTATTGCTTTGCATGTTTTTATGTTGTAGAGAGGTGGAAAAATGTCCAGTCACACCACTGTCTTTTGAGCAGATCTCAAGCAAACTTGTTGAGGAAATACTATTTGGGGCTACGAGTTTGAGAACCACTGTTGGAGACAACCGATAATGTGTTTGTGTCAAGAGATTAAGTTCTAGTTTTTGACCATGTTTTAGGATGCAGGCTGGAAACTAAATGGCACAAGATAGGGTCCAGGACAAAGGGAATCTGCAGCCTTAATACCTACTTCTATCAGTGACAGCTACAAGTTATGTCCCCAAACGTTTTACAAACCTCATGTGCATTATTTGTAAATCCTATTTTATAGAGTTATGTCCTCATATACTGCTGCTATATGTGGCTGTCTATGAAAACACATAAAGGAGGAGCATTGCACAGACCGTACAGTTTATGTGATAGTGCCTCCGAATCATGTAATAAGTAGGAAATTCAGACAGGCCTCATACATGTGCCCTTATTCATGGAGTAGGGATGTCACCCAAATTTGCAAAAGTGGATCTTATCTCTGTAGTTGTGAATGCAGAAATGAAGGTTGACTACACAAAACATATACTGATGACATTAAAACAAACACATAATAATGCATTGTCTTTGTCCATTGATTGCTAACATGGTGGCAATGTATTCACTTGTTTATTATTTTGACCAAAGTTCAATAAAATTTTAATTGTGTTCATCTGCATGTTTTTCCTCTCCTTCGGTACCACGTTTTTTTGGTTTGTAAATCCATGAGAGCCATGCGCGTGTTTACAATGTTTTATTTTGTTTAGGATGAACAAAATGGACCGTTTTTGTGCCATATGAGCTAACATTTGATTTTCTTACAATCCACCCCATGCACAGCTGAGCAATCAGTAATGGGTTCCGTTACCTAAATACGAGGCTAACGAGGCCTTGCGCAAACAACAACAACAACAAAAAAAAACAGTCGAGTCAAAATAATTCCCTGCTTCCACAACTGATCTAAAAAAATTTTTTTTTAAAAAAATGTAGACTACATTATTTTCAATCTGATTTCAATTCAATCAGTAAAAGGAAACGGCAGTGACGTACGATACATTTCGTTTCCCTAACGTGCAGATTTAAGAAGCGGGAAGCAGCGAAACGGTCATCTCCGGTAGGGGGACGACAGCAAGAGGCAGCGGATTGGTCACTTTGTGTTCAGCGGTGTACACCACAAAACAGCAATGACCGATCCTCAGCTCTCCACGATGGTGTGGGTGATGTGGGGTACTCAAATCACATTGGACCGAGTGACGTGGCCGCATCTCCCTTGTTCTTCAGAAGGTCCCATTTTAAATGCATGCTAAGATGTTGGTTTTTTTTCCTATGGAGGTGACAAGGTGTCGCAACACACCGCCATCATATTTAGTAGGTGTTATGGGAGGTTAGGCGCTTCCCAATATATATCCTAAAAGGAGAGAAACAAACATGTCAGATAAGATTGTGCTGAAAATTTCACAATTCTCCCAAGAACAGGTGAAAAATACACAGAGAAACGAGATGCCTGTAATTTATCCCCCGTAACTTTGTCACTAAGAAAACTATAAATGCCTTAATGTTTTTTTTGAATTGCCTTTGTTGAACTAATAAGACATTGTGCAGGAGTACTGCTCAACAGAAACATTATTACTGGTTCTAAACAGAAATGCTTTGAAAAGCATGTTATATCCTCAGAAGTTTTAAGACTATATAGTTGGGACATCAACAACACTGAAAACAAGGACGCTACATGAGCTGCGAACTCCCGTTATTTATCACGGCACGGTATACTAAATCTTCTTTTTGTTTTGAGATAATGCCGTTTTTGTTTTTTTTCTATTCTACGAAAGTAAGAGATTAATGGAGGTGCGCACGAGGCTTAACGATGGCACATTATAAATGTAAATAAAACCCTTCATCTATGACCCAACATCAAAACAAAAACTAGACACCACTACGTTTTTCCATGTTGTACAAGTCCAATTAAGTATCTATTTGCAACAGTGATGAATCAAACGGTACAAAAACAGGGGTCTGTATTTTCTTGTATGATTACTTGAAAAAAAGTGTTTTGTAACTTTTCAGTCGTTGCATCAAATCATTCCATTATTAATGTGGAAAAAAGAATAAATGAACCGTATGTTTTATAATATATTATTGTTTGAATTCTTGGCGATACTGCAAATGGAGCTACGGTGATACAAGAAATAAATTCTGACTTGTGTGAAAATGAAGCGCCGTCGTAATCATGGTAAGAAATTCTTTCTGTAAAGATTCGACTCCAGCTGCCGTCACAGGTTCCTGTTAAGTGCTTTTGGTTTTTTTTTTTAAGACACTGCTCTATTGCCAGAGTTATAGATTAAATCATGTTGCTTACCCTAAGCCAACAGCCAGTATGTGAGAAATGATTAATGAGGGAAGGAAAAGCTTCAGAAAGTCAGCAGAGAGAACGCCTCCCTTCTTCATAACGCTGGTGTTCCTGATGCTGAGAGAGGTCGAGCGCTTAGGGTACTTCAGCAGGAACTCCCTACAGAGGAACACATTAATTTTTCATTGTCATGAATACATTAAAATCAATGAGTGCCAGTTTAATGTCATGCCAGCACCTTTGCTCACACAGGCATCATCTTGAATTCTATGAGTCGTAATTACAAATCATTGCATAAAATAAATATACTGAGGCTAATATAGATTAGCACAACACAGTTAACAATTTCCTTTTCCAGTTACATCTATAATCTTTGTAATTACTGCCATTATTCTTGCTGGTAGCGTGCCTTCGAATTGCGCTGGTTCACGGTCATAAATGATTTGCCTTATAATTATATAACTGCACATTTGTGTCTGGTCTGAAACGTTCAAATAATGATGTTGACCGACATGAAACCACTGAAATGAGCAAATAACAAGAGTTACTAAACTAGTGATGTCTACATACTTTGGTGGGTTGTTCTCGGGTCGACTAGACCAGTCCCAGATCCAGTCAGCATTTTTCTTCATCAGGTTCTCTACCTCCCGTCTTCTCTCTTGGCAGTCTTCGTCAGACTAAAACATAAATTGCAGTTTGGCAAGTGCTGTCATAACACATTCAGCGTCCACTTTGTGCTTTATCGCATCAGACCATTGTCATAGCAGACATTTTGACATGTCACAGCAGGACAAGCACAAGCAGAAATAAATGTATTAATGATGACTCAGTTCCAGTAAGTATCCCAGTAACTCATGACAGTGAACCAGCATGTACAAAAGCACCTCCCCTAAGTGGAACCTCGCCATCATGAACACACCTGTGCCCTGCCTGCTGACATGTCAAAAAAAAAAAAAAAAAAAAAAAAGTCTGTTGTTAAAACACAGCCTATATAATGAATACTTGTGTAAACAGATTTGGATATAGGTCAGTGGTGCCAACATGTGTACCTGTGAGCTGTTTCCCTCTGATCCTCTCCACAGAAGAAGTGGGGTCTGTGATCTGAGTGGGCTGTTGTGGAAAAGACAACACATAAGAGAAACTTTCCTCACTCCAGACTCAAGTCCACTTCTTGACGATCTGTATCGCGCAACAAAAAAATAGAGGAAAACATGAACTGTCCTTCCCCTTTTCTCACAAACCTGTTGCACTGAGAGCTTCCTGTGGAGCTGGTTCTGCCCGACTCGTGCTGTGCTTCTCGCAGCATTTTCTCCACGTCACCCTCCTGGCAGGACGTGGGGATTTGCTCCTGGCTGCCGTGATGACTGGTACTTTGAAAGCCAGTCCCACTGAAATGCAGCTCCACCCAGGAACCTTAAATCAAATGCACAGAGTCTTTGTACATGGAACCTGGTGGGTCAGCAAACAAGGCATCACTGGCCTGTATTGGGCTGCCGCGCAGGCTAAACGCATAGTACAACAATAAACAAGACACGGACTGTCCGACTTGGCTTTAAGGCGTTTTGATTCTGCAACACTGCAAATAAGCCTCGTTACATCTAAATAACTCAAGACTGCCAAATCAAATGTAGGAACGCTTGAGCTTTAATAGTTGGTTAGCTGTATAAATTTTTTTTTTTTTTTTTTTTTTAATTAAAAAACGAGGTAACCTGATGTTTTGTTAACTATCGGCGAGCGCCAGCGTCCGCACAGCTGTGGAGGCTGTTTTTTTGTTGTTGTTGGTTTTTTTTTTGTCGTGGATACTTTACCTTGCAAACTCTCGTCAGATGAAGTGTCCTTTGGGAGCGACATGGCTGTGGTATAATTCTGCGGGTCCACCGTTTCAGAGGCACAAATATCAGCGAAATGGTGGCGACAAGTCGGTAAACAGCTGGCGCTCCGACGACCACAATAACAATGGCGCAATATTGTGTTTATCTAAAATGTGATTGGCTCAGAAAGGAGAACGCGCGAGGCACGTCACTGAGCTTGTGTCTGTCGCGTGCCCGCGCACACGAGGCACGCTTTCTCACCACCCTCAAATAAACACGACTGCTTATATTTGCGAAAATATCACATCAGGCGACCCAAAGAAACCTAAAGGCGAACGTTTTTTTTTTTTTTTTTACGCGGCAGTTCGACCCTCGTGATTTACATCGGTTCCGAGCAGCTGTCTGTAGATGGCAGTCGCAGCTCATCCAGCTCTGTTGCTTGAATATGCAGTGTAGAGTTAGAGTACGTAGAGCACGCAGCGTCTCAGCCCTGTCCAAACTATGTAACAGCACACTTAGCAATGATCTGGCTTTTAAAAAGTACAAATAATAACACTCAATCTCAAACGCACACACACACACACACACACACACACACACACACACACACAAAGACCCTCAGCATCCACCCAAGTCACAGCATCTCCACCCTCCTGGTACCAGTGCTGCAACAGCTTCTAAACCCCCAAGCTTGTCAGGAACCCGGGGCCAACTTGACCCTCACCACCAGACAACACCACAGGCCAGCAACCACCGCATGAACAATCACGGCCGCACGTTACCCTACATCTCTCTGGCCTCTGCACAGCACTGCCTGGAGTTCATGAGCTACTACAAGTCAATTGTTTAATGTAACGTTTACATATGTTGTTGCTGATGTAAGAGCGCCCACGCTTTTCCTGAAGCAGACTGCGCGGTGTTCGTATCAGTTAAATACTTTTCTCTGCGTTTTTGTTGTATGTTGCATCTACCGTATTGTCTATGACGTCTGTCCTGTATTGCACTGAGCCCATAACAAACGTTTCAGTTTCATAAATGTTGACACAAATGTGTGAGAATTACATATATAAATACAATTTGAAGCCCATTGCGGTCAATAGGCATATCCTATATCGTTGCACTTTCTACACTCCTGCAGTGTGTCCTGTATTGATCCACGTGTAAGTGTCTAAACGTTCCCAGCCGTGTACAATTAAATGAATGCTTTCTTCTTTTTTTTTTTTTTAAACTGACTTCTTTAAACTGACAGTTGCACCAGTGACTAGCAATGTGCTGTGTTCGGACATGTTACTGGAAAACACGTAATTGTTCACATTTCTTAAACGGGCAAGTCCAAATTTGAGAATGGCAAATTAAATTATGTTTGCTACCATGAAGATTAGTGTGACCGATTATTCTGGCAAAATGTAATTATTTCTACAATTGAGGGGGCTTATTATTCCGGGGTGTGTTCTCCTTCCTGGCAGCTACCGTTTACAAGCAATATATTGAGCTTAGTGGATCATTTCATAGCAGATATAAATTACTTGAGTTAAGACAAGAAAAGTTTGCAAAAAGATACCTACTAACCAAAAATGAATTCCCTTGAGTGCTGTGCCGAGGTTTGCCATAACTATTATTTTCATTTTGTGAAAGCTGTTTGTTTTCAATAGCATGTATTTTTTGGCACAGAAATGAGAGACCAGTTGATTACGAATCACATGTAGACCGTTTAAAAGAGAAACATATTGTGAAGCCAAAGAATCATTTTAAATTCTGTTTAGTTTTAGAAGTGGACAAAACAGGCCATTTGTCACACAGCACGTGGGAACACCTGGGATTTAACAAGATATTGATTAAACCAGAAAGACAGATGATTCAGAGCAGACAAAGAAGTCCAACAAGCACTACAAAATTTACCACGGTTCAGGTCCTTAGTATACCATTCATTATAGAACTGAAGCTACAAATACTTTAAGTTAGAAGTGATTTTGAATATTTGAGAGACAAAACATGTACATTCTCATAACCAAACCACTCATGGGTATTCTGTTCAGCACTATCCAGTGTGGTATTAACGCAATATGACAAAATGCCAGTGATGCTGATTCTGTCAACAACGTATACATCTAGGGTGCTCAATAACAGCGAAATAAATATGTATGAAAACATAAACGATGAGGTATTTTGAACAGGTGATATCCTAAAGAACATTACAGCATGTTAAAATAAGCTGTTTTGATTTTCATGTAGCGTCGTCACAATTTATGACAGAGGCAATATTGGCATTCATTTAGTTTAGTGTTATGAATGTTGTGTTCCACTCCCAGTTCTCATTATAAAAATGCCCTCACCAGATGGCAGATGTTCCACAATGAATGCATTGTACAGTGTTATTATACTCCTCCATTGCTACGTGAAGCTATTTTGCCATGTGTTTGACACCGAGTGCCGTATTTAGAGCCAACATGGAATCAGATGAATGATATGCAGATATTATGAAAATAAAAAAATAAAAACATTAAAAACCGACATTCTCACAAGAGCAGTGAGCAACTGCCTTTGCAAAAAAAGGAAAAAAAAAGACTGAATTTGCAGTTTACATAAGCAGTGAACATCATCCAGAGCAGTAATCAAAGAAATGCATCCTGTGATATTATCAAGGCGTAAGATCTAAAGCAGGAGGACCTGCTGAGTTCTAAAAGAAGACCTCAAAGAAACTCTGACATGTACAAAGGGAAAATATCTGCCAAAATCAAGGAGCAAAAATATGATGGTTATTTGTAAAATTCACAGGATAGAAAATATAAAATACTGACCAAAGCCAAAATGAAGGAAATCCCCTTTTAGCCATTAAACCTGATATTAGCACCTGCAAGTCTGTCACTGATCACCACAGATAATCTTTACAGATAATCAGAGGTTTGGTCTTCAATTCACATCCTGCGCATCAGCCACACTGGGAACTGGTAATAAAGTAAACCCCCAATGGCATAATAAACTCCACCATTAGAGAGTGACCAATATTAGCCAGCGGCACAAATACAAGGCACACAGCCTTCCACTCAGAACTTCCCTATACTCTTGTAATCAGCCACATATTGGGAAAACCCATAGAGAAAGAGGTCACCAGTCATGGGAAAACACTTTACAACAACAAACTCAACCATTCAAACTGTGTCCTGTGCCTGATGCACCTACCCAGAGTGTTGCTCAATTCTTTTTCGCCTCCCCCTTTACCTGGTAAGATGTTTGTGGTAGACATGCCCACATGATTTGTGGTCCATCGGTGTCATCAAGGAGAGCAGCCACCTCGTGGAGGGTCCAAAACATTGGATTTGACTGGAAGCTGGACAAGAGAAAAACAAGTGTAAGATAAGTATTTATGAATATAGTAGACACCGTATACAAATAAACATGAATCTCTATGGATGAGAGCTGCAGTGCAAATGAATAAAATCCAAATTCAGCAACTGCTTTCTGTAATCGTCACTTTACATTGCTAAAACTTGAGACCTCAAAAAGGAAAAGGTATCCTTTTTATGTCCAAGTCCAATCGTCGTTGATGGCATCTCTGGGAAGAAGCTGCCAAATATGTTGTTCTTCCAGCACCAGTGCTGTCATTTGCAGTGACATAGTTGGTGGCTGGAAGAACTACAGGCTAACTGAGCTGAGCATCCAGAATCTGAGCTGCTGCCAGCAAACAGTGACTGGTGGTGCCGTTGGTCAAACTGTCCTCCGATGCCTACAGAGACTGAAACATTCTGTTGCAATGAATTTGAGAAAGCCATGAAGATGCTTTAAGGCATTTTACTTGGACAGAGGTGTGCTGGACATGTTCTTTAAGATGCCAAAGTTAAATGGGAAAAGTCAACAAAAGGGCAGTTAACCACTGAGTGAGTGTTTCTGTCACCTAATGCTGTGTTTAAGCCATCAAAGTGGGTGAGGGTGGCGATACGTGGCAACACTGGACAAAGGGGTTTCGACAAGTAGTGTTGTTTGCGTTTACAATGACTGTTAACGTGACAGAATGTGACGAGCACTCACGGCTTCCTGATGAATAAACAGTTTCATTCCTGCCGTTTGCTCTCTGCAAAAGATGAAGATACTTTGTCACAACTTTTTTTTTTTTCTTCTTACCTTTTCGGGGATCCAAAAGATCCTTAGTGTACTTTCAACATTTCTAAAGCTTGAAAGGAGGGAAATCCATCAACGCAGGTCACCTGGAAAATCGCCACAGAAGACGACGTCCAGCAAAGGTAAAAAAAAGTCACAACACACTCATCTAGAGCCACATTTCACATGGCATCACTGACTTATTTGTGTAGTAGGATGTTGTTGTTTTTTTTTTAATTTTTATTATTTACCGGTCGATCTACGTTCCGACCCTCACCTATGGTCACGAGCTCTGGGTCGTGACCGAAAGAGCGAGGCTTCAAACGGCGGAAATGAGTTTCCTCCGTAGGGTGGCCGGGCTCAGCCTTAGAGATCGGGTAAGGAACTCGGACATCGGGAGTGAACTTGGAGTTGAGGCGCTACTCCTTCGAGTCGAAAGGAGTCAGCTGAGGTGCTTCTGGCATCTGATCAGGCTGCGTCGTCGGCGCCTCCCATTGGAGGTTTTCCGGGCACGCCCAACTGGCAGGAGACACCGGGGAAGACCCAGAACAAGCTGGAGGGATGATCTCTCCCAGGTGGCCTGGGACCGCCTCGGGATCCCCCAGGATGAGCTGGAAAATGTTGCGGGGGAGAGGAGAAGTCTGAGCCAGCTTGCCTGCTGCCACCGCGACCATCCGATCCTGGATAAACGGAGGATGATGGATGGATGGGATGGTTTTTAATTGTCATAAAACTATCCCCCCCAAAAAAATTAGTTTTTGACTGTTTAAACAACTGCACCCACTACTCTTCTTGTTTGGAATTTGGTCACAGGATAGTGTTTGCTGAGCACGACCACTACTAGTCTTGTATATCTGCGCTCTACCCTACAATGCTCTGCCTGAATTACAAAACAAATCTATTAAATATTAGGGACATATTATTAGGCCATATTTGATCGCTTACGATGATATCGGTACCATTTTAAATGGCATAAAATAAACGTGAAATTATTCCGATTTGTGGACGTTATGACATCACAACGGTATGGCGTACCTTGCGCACAGAAACAACAAGCCCTGCTTAAAGTGGCTCTATATTTCATACAGAATCTGAATGTCAGTCAACTATTGTTTTTGTTTTTTTTACAAACTGGAGAAATGAAACATTTTTATTTATTTGTTTTCTGTATATTTGATGGCAAACTGCTTTGTCTATGCAGACATAGATTTATTTAAAAAAAAAAAAAAAAAAATTTTTTTTAAAGAATTGAGGCAATTCATTAAATAATTAATCAAATATTTCAGTCCTTTGTCATATTGCAGACATACCCTGAAATATCAGGTATTATTTAAGAGCCATATTGTCCACCCTGTTAAATACAAAAAGTATAAGTATACTGATAAAATTCAAATTGAAATAGCAATTTTAGAATGTTATTTAACCTCGAGGATAATGCATTTTCTTAAGTGCAAGAGAGTGTTACTGTTGCTCAATTTGCCCTTCATTTCTAAAACTAGTTTTTAACATATGATCGTGCCCGGAAAACTGCAAATATGTAGAAAGTCATTTGGAAATGTTGCTTTCACCTGTAGGGATTATTTTAATTGGAAATAATAACCGCAAATGCCCTCATGTCACATTTTCACTTCTAATAATCCGATGTTGTGATTTATGATTCCACGACTGTCGTCAGTGGGTTTACCTTGTGTTGAGAGGCTTTTGAAATGAGCCAGGCACAAAAACAGGCACCAATGCAGTACATGTCAGAGCCGGTAGGGACGTCACTATACAGCTTGTGTTGTCAGTTTGAAGGTGTGTAATGTCTGACAGCATACTGAGGGATGAATTGTCCACAACAGATGGCTGATGAGAATAGATAAAGTACTATGATAGTAAGCTTGATAAGGAGTTGGTGTTTACTTTGCATGTTTTTATATGTACGTGAGACAGTATGTGTTCGTGTGATGCTGAACATCATCCAGGTGTGGCAGAAGTGTGAGGAGGAGAAAAGGACAGACTGGAACTAGATCAATTCAAAGGGATATTTACAGTGTCTGGAGCGTGAGATTTGCCACAGTTTAATTTAGTATCAATGAGGCTTCGCAGCAGAGTACAGAAAGCTGTAGCTGTAGATTGTGATGGTACTTATTTGTACAGTAGGCAGAGTCTCTCTGCTTTTGAAGATGATGAGCAAGAAGAAACAAACTTGTTTCCAAACTCTGAATATGATATTTGAATTTATTGTGACAGATTTTTAAGGTCATGAATAAATGAACAAGACCCATATTTTGGGACAACTCCTAACAGCTCAGTCGTTAACCTTTTCAACCAATTTCCACCTCTCTTCTGCCCTCTCACACATACAGTACTTGTGCCCAAAGGCACATGTTGCTACAAGAAGGTCAAAGGAGTTCAAAGTTTCCTGTCAAGCACATTTTGTTGTTTACAAAATACAAGGTCACAGACTAATTTTAATATGCCCCAAATGAAGGAAGACAGGTAGTCAGACCAAAAAACACCAGTCCTAAATGCCTTAAAGTGGAATAACTGGCTTACATTCACTGAATAACATTCTTATAGAACCATTAGATAGAGAATAATGGGTTTTGATATGAATAGGAGACCGACACGTTTGAAGCTTCCATACCGCATGTTTTTACCTTGTATAGATGTAGGAACTACTTCATATTGGAATGACACGTTTTATAAGTTTCTCTTTCAAACAGCATAAATTGAAATAAATTTTGTTTGAATGGGATACATTCAGCATCGTGAAATACACTCCTGTTAATTGAATTTGATGATTGTTTTGATGAATAATTTAACGGTAATTTTCTGTTGTAAACACAGAGGAGGTAAATCTGATTAAATTAAAGCATTAATGAGTAAAGACTACAGTCTTTACTCGCCTGTACAAGAGAAGGAACTTCCATTTGATGATACATTTGAATTATTTAGTAAATTCCAAATCATCCATGCACTTTGACTCTCTTAATTCCCAGTGAGGTCCTCTTTTCCCTCGGGTTGTCTTCTGGAGATCAAAAGTGGCCTCTAATTGCTCGACTCTTATCAGCCAGAAAACATTGGCTCGTCAAATCACTAAGGAAATATCCATATTTTCAGTTTTTGTACTGATATTGTTGGCCGTCTCAAGATTTATATTTCTTGCAAACATGCAACCATCTTCGAGATAGATAACTTTCATTTTAGATGCAGTGGTGAGCAGAAGGCGTAGAGAAAGTAACAGACGCAAATTAAACGGGATCCTCCTGCTGCTTCCATCCCTCAGAATCTAATTTGATTATGTTGCATCGTTATCAATTCAGGGGGGAGGAAGTATTATATGCCCCAGTGTGCGTGATGCATTGTGCCCAATCCATAATGAATGACCCAGCATTCAATTAAAAACACTCTATTCATCACTACCTATGATTTAAACTTGTTAGTTTGGTCTATATGCCTCTGTCTAACTCTCTGCAGTCCTGTTTTGGTAATCTCAGTTTGCATTGGATGCCGGCCGTCCTCTGGCTCCCCCTGCGAGATGCATGACTGGCATCTTTAAGGAGCAATTATTGAGTTGTAGGCGGAGGACATTAAAATCTGAAAATGAAGCAGTTTGACTGGGGAGCTGTGTGAAAGTTGTGGGAACTCCTGCCAGAAGCAGCTTGTAAAGGATAGTTTTATAAGCTGTGGTGTCATAAGCGTAAATTGTGATGGTCCATGGCCTTTAGAGGGGGAAATAAATCATGGTCTCAGCAGACTGCGAAAATAGACTTGTGTGTACATACCCCGAGATTAGCAAGTGTTTATAGTTTGTAACCAGTCATAAATCAAACTAATGTGAAGTGGGGCATAGAAATATTATATATTTGAAAGCATCAATATGTCAGTATTTTTGTGGTTCACATTTTACTAACTAACCATAAGATGTTGCAAAGTCAACTTTTGATAAATTTGTATTATGTCTACACTTTCATTAATCTCTTTGTGAAAGCAATGTAATGGGCATTTTGGCATTTAATCTCTTTACTGCTTTGTGAGCATGTGCTTTAAAAATTTTAATTTATGCAACCAGCTGCTCGAACATAGCGGCGGACTCCAGGAGAATTGTCATTTTAATTAAAGGATGCAATCAGATGGCAATCACTGCAGTTTAATCTCTCAAGACACACTGATGTGCAATGGATCAGATCCAGGCACAAATATTTGTCTCGAAGATATTTTATGACACAAGATATAGCCTAATGATAATTGCCTGGTATTAGTACAAGCAGATTCTCCTGTTATAATGTCCCAAAAGCTTTAAAAATCTATTTTTTTTTCTAATCACCACTTCTCATAAATACTGTCATTGCAGGGAAATCAGAAATCTGTCAAAGCCAAACAGTGATTACACAACCTTGTGAAAATAGATATATCTTGCTTGATTTCTCGTTACCACAAAACCTCAAATACAATTTTTCTCTGTTTCTCCTGTCAGATTGTCCGTGGGAACTCCATCAACAATTGTCAGGTTTATGGTTTGCCATTTGTGGTGAGTAATACATGATGTATTTTAGGACTGAGACATGGTTGAACCCAACCATGTCTACCACAGGAATCTCAAAACACCAGAGTCCCAGAGAGCAAGTCATGGGAATCCCTCTGCTATTCCCTTGTTAAACATGAGAGGTGGTTGTTGGAAATGTTTGCTAAGTTAACGCAATTATGGAAGCTGAATTTACTCTACATCAGGTTCACAGACTGATACCGACCAGAAAGTATATTTAGAAAGAAAAGTTGATGTAAAGAGAGGTTTTACTGCTGTGAAGAGTGGGCTAAAAAAGGAGAAGAGTCTGGATAACGGATAAGAACACCACACATTGATAAGCGAGTGTGGATATTAAGCTCACAGTGTAATTTGCAGCAGCCACTCATATTTCTGTCGCTGCATGACTTCTGTTTGACTCCAGGGGAGGATTTAATGATATCCTGATATGAAGAGCTATAATTCATGATAAACTGCATTAGATATTGTTGTGGCACCCGTACCTCCCAGGCGTAATTTTCTTTTGGGATAATTGTCTTGTTCTTGTGCTTGTTATGAGAGATTCAGGGTGGGATGGGGATACCATATTTTTGGATATAGTTTGCTGTCATGGGCTCATGTCTTCACATCAAAGACATGTTTTTTTTTTCATTTTTTTTTTTTCATTTTACTACATTCTGCCATTTGCAGTTATCCTCTCTTTTTTTTTTTTTTTTTTATTCTGATGCCAATTACAGAGAAAGGGGGGAGAGGGGCTTAGTTGCCAAATAATAAGCATCATTTTGATATTTCATTTCTCTTGCTGAATAGTTGCGGCTGTGAGCACATCACTCACTTTAGTCATTATGAAATTACTGGCCATGCTTATTTACTAACTATTGTCATTTAAGTGGTTTTTCACTAAATATTTTCTTCCATTACAGTATGAACTGTCAATTTGATGCGGCCATGACCAGCCATTTTATAATGCGGTAATGTGAGTCTACATGATTATCATAGTTTTTCTGAATGTGTTTCAGTATTTTTCTGCCATTCAGTCTTTATCACACTGCCACAAATTTTTAAGCATGAAAACAGAAAAATTACATTCCCAAAAAGTTAACTAACAAGTTTAAATGCTGTCATAAAACAAACACAGACATGTAAAAAATGTGCCATTCTCTTCGTCCCAATTGTACATTGTTAAAGTCTAAACTCACAGGTTGTCACAGTGTAATTCAAGTTGTAAAACAAACTGCGCATTAGATAATTTTCTAAGATTTAATATTACAAAACAAACAATTCCTGGCAATAAAATGTTAAAACACAAAAGCAAAGTATGCTACAGTTAACATGTTTACTAATATTTAATAAATATCTTCTGATATCTACTAAATAATATTCAAAGATAGGAGCATAAATGTAGACGCTTTTGTGTTTGATGTATATGTAATATAATTATTTATGCACCTCTTCTGTCCCTTTTACAAAGGATCTTTTTAAAAGACTTCCTGAAGTCGTTATTGAATATAGTGTATATAACAGGATTTAGGGAGCTGTTGCAGTAACTGAACCAAAAGAATATTTTGAACAAAATCTCTGGGACGCAGCAGGAGTCGCACACAGCAATCAGTGTGTAGGTGAAAAAAAAGGGGAACCAGCAGAGAACAAACACTCCCATGACCACAGCCAGAACAAACGTGAAGCGCCGCTCTCTGTACTGCCTTCCTCTCCACCTGTTCACTTTCACACAGGACTGAGCCTCTGGCTTCAGGGAGGTTTCTCCAGGTTTCACCTGAGTCACTTTGGTTGTTCTCGTATCCCTCTTCCTCTTCAGGGAACATGTGGTTTCATTCCCATCAGACGTGGAGGGGTCTTCCTCCACATCAAGCCTATTGTCCTCTTTATTGTCCCCTCTTGTCTCCTCCGTTCCCTCTTTTCTCTTAAGGGGGTCCAAACCAAACTTTGGGTCTTCTGTGTCGCCATTTTCTCTTTGCCTTTCTCCCGGAGGGGCTCTGGTTCTTTTCTTGGCAATCTGGTAGATTCTCACATACACCATAATCATAATGACACAGGGTGCAAAGAAGGAGGCAGTGCTGGAGAATATGATGTACCACTTCTCCTTGTTAATTTCACAGTCAGGGCTGTCCTTTTTACCCTCGTCCTTTTTCATTGTGATGAGTGGAGGGAATGAAATGATGGCCGCCAGTACCCAAACTAAGCAGACTGTGCATTTAATCCTGCGTGGTGTCCTTCTCAGGTTGTATTCAATGGCTTGAGTGACAGACCAGTATCTGTCCAGGCTTATTGCGCACAGGTGAACAATGGATGAAGTGCAGAAGAGCACATCCAAAGCCAGGTAGATTTCACACCACACTTTCCCAAAGTACCAGTATCCCATGAGTTCATTAGCTAAAGAGAATGGCATCACTAAGGTGGCAACAAGGATGTCTGCACACGCCAGAGAGACTAAAAACAAGTTCTGGGGGGCTCTCAGGGCTCGGCTAGTGATCACAGCAATTACTACCATAATGTTGCCAAACACAGTTAGCAGGATGAGGATACCCACCAGGATCGTCAGAGGCACAGAGGCCTGCACGGTGAAAGGGTGCCTGTCAGGCAAAGTCTCATTTCCGCCGGCGAAGTTAACACAATCCATCAGGACGAGCTGTGGTGGAGATGATACTGTCTGAACAGTGCTCTGTCAGGAGGTTTGGAAGCTTTGCTTGCCAGCAGTCTATTAATTGCATCCTTTCAAGGACACGGCATCAGAGAATTAGATCTTTTCATTGTGTTCACTGGAAGAGATTGTTGAAAGAAATCTGTGCCTCTTCCCTCTTTGTCCGTGAGAAAATAGAAACCAACAGAGAAAATTTGCAAGAAATATTTCTTTAGGAAAAAAAGAAGACAAAAAACAATAATAAAAAGAAAGGGAACTTTAGACCGTTTTAAAAACATATACATTCTTTGAGAAAAATAATTCTTCTTCCACCAACCTTTAAGACTAAAAACTCGCTGTTAGATCCCCTGGAAGACATTTCATGAAATACCCTTGTATTTCAGATAGTGCTGGCTCAGCTGGGTCTTTTCATCTGTTGTGACGGAAGTGGAGGACCTCTTTTATATGGGCTTGATCTGTCGCTGAGGATCTGTGATGCTGACTCCATTTCAGTGAGAACAGGAATGGGCGGGGTTCATTTAACACTGGGGATTTAAAAGAGATCTGCTGTTGCTCCTAGACACCGAAACCATTGGCTGATTATGACATTAATAATATTGTTGATTTATAGAAGTAATATCTGTAGTCTATTAAATTACAGTGTAATAATAGTGCACTCATGGGTTTGCTGTTCTATTTCATGAACAAATGTTCAGCTTTATCATGAAAGAAAAATGATTGAAATAATAACTGAGGATGGAGGGGAAAGAGTCACAGTCAGGTAAAATAAGTTGAAGTGCCATTTTGTGTATTAGATAAACAAAAGTACTCATTAAAATATTAGAATTTTCTTTACTGAGTAACTTCAGCTTATGGTCAGCTGTTTATGCAAAAAAGTGATGCTTTATTGCAGTTTCAATCAAGGTTTAACTTATTGCTAAATCCTGTGTCAGATTCTAGGATCAATGATGTGATGCTTGTGAACATTAATTAGTGCTTTTATTGTTATTGTTTTACCCTTTTATGTGCTGCTTTATGTACAGTCACAAGCATGCCGACCACCTTGCATCTTGTTATCCTCTTTATTCTTTTTAAAACTCTTTGTTTATCCACCTTTACGGACTTTCTCACCCTCACCCCAACGTCCACACATCCCAAAATTAAAAACAAAACATAAAACAAACACACAAGGCAAATCATAGCAATATGTTTGTTTACCAACCCAAATAATAAAACGCAGGTTTGTTAGTTCAATTTCGAATCCTGTGTTTAATCATGTGATTCAGCTATTTCTTTGGTTATTATATAATTTTAGTTAGCCAGCAGCACATGTACTTTTATGCAATGACTTAATGCTATTTATTCATTTGATGATTTCAGACATCTCTAGTCTCGTGTCTGACATTCAAATAAGTAGAATCTGGTCAGGTTTTGTGTTATTGACCAGAAATTTGCTACAATATTTATTATTTGAAGCACATACTTGTGATTGCTTGATAGAAAGTAATGTAGGCTATACTTGTCTACTATTATGTATTAGACTTGTGGGAAGTTCAGTATGATGTTTGCACTCTGATTGATTCAGTGAAATACTTAAAGGCCTGAAGAGTGTCGAATTATAAAAAAAAAAAAAAAAAAAAAAAGCTAAATTATCAGAGAGCCCTAAACATTGTTTTAAATAGCAGAATTTTTTTTTCTTCCCCCGTCTTGTTTTCCCCTTACTTACATTATTTCAAAGCCTATTGTTTTATCTTACTAACCCCTGGGCTATCCAAAATGTTTATTTTAGAAACTTTGTCTTTTATGTTTCGGGTACCATAGGCCATACAATTTATATAAGTATATGATATCACATCACATCAATGCGAACACCTGGAAGGAGCTAATTTGTTTATCAGGAATAGGGTGGACATAACATAAAGGATATTGTGATTTGTGTCAGAAAGGGCATCACATCAAATGGATAGGTTGTATTTTATTTTGTACATAATATGGCTAAAGTTGTAGCGTTGTGTCCCATCAAATTAAGACTGTACAATAACTCACCTCCGGCAAAATCCATCACACAACAATAACACTGTTGTCTGTGTTCTTGGTTGTTTGTATATAATATATATAGATATATACTGTATCTACTGTATATACTGTGCATTTTATATCTTATATTTATATTTAATATAGCGAAAAAAAATTCCCCTCGGGGATGAATAAAGTAACTACCTAACCTCACCAAATTATCTACGGGGAAATGAACCGCGGACTCGCAATATATATTTTATTGCCAGCCGCTGGGGGCGCTAGCGAGCGGGCCTGACGCGATCTGTCTCGTTATCGCGAGAGATGCCATGAAAACAAACTTCCGGTTGTCTTCTCGCATACGGGCGGAAGGAGAGCAGGACTGGTGTTCTTTCTTCTGAAGGTGTCAATTGGGGGAAACTGGCGAGTTGAGATTTGACGCTTATTGTATTCATCGTCGAGCAAGAGCATTCACACCACGGTGAGATTAGACGCTGAACCCCTGTTGTTGTTGTTGTTTTTTTTGTTGTTTTTGTTTTTTCCCCCTCTCTGCCGCTTTGAGCTAGCATTAGCCGCCGGACGTTATATTTACGTCGACGACAGGGCCGAGGCTCGTTGCTAACTGATTTAGCGTCGCGCTAATTCAAACGTTGTGTCTTACACGTAGTGTATTATATTTACTTCTGTGTGTTTAAGGTTGTTGTTTTTTTTTTTTCTTTACGCTTTTAATACGGACTACGTCAAGAAATCGTGCGGCTGGTTTATCGCTAAGCTAAGACACAACGCTAACTTAACAATAGCCCTTTTTTTTTTTTTTTTGCAATGTTGTTGTTGTTTTTTTTTATTATTATTTTTTTTTTTTTTAAAGATAACTGCTCTCTCTTTATCAATGCACAGATGTCCGAGGACTTGGTCAAACAGTTGAACAGCTACAAAGCCCAGCTGCAGCAAGTAGAAGTTGCCTTATCTACTGACCAAGACAATGAAGACCTCCTCAAACTTCAGAAAGACTTGCAGGTTTGTTGGGAATTAGAGAAGCCGAGAGAGAGGACGTATTATGTATCAGATTGCCATGACTACAAAGCTACACTTAATTGGTTTAAATTCCAGTTTTGCAACTTTTTAAAAAATATTTCACAAAACAGGCGTCACTTGACTTCAATAATCAAAATCTTCTCGCGTTTCTGTGCTTTTAATAAATATGCAGGTTTGCAGATAAACGGTCAAGTATTGTGCAGTGCGGCGATAATGCATGCAAATAAACATCTGCAGACACAAATTTAATGCTCTTCCTTAATAGAGTATTAAATTCTCTGAAGTCTTCGAGAGTGTTCGGATTAGTATTTTACTCCTAATTGTGAAGTGTGTTACCGTATTGACAAACGGCAACTTGTTTGGCTGAGGACGTTTTAATATCTGAATCCCTTCGGACTGTTTTGTTTTTTGTTTTGTTTTTTCCAGGAAGTCATCGATTTGACAAAAGACCTTCTGACCTCGCAACCCACCGATGGCACTTCCAATACCAGCGGCTCGGAGACAGTCCCCAAGAAGCACGGTTGGAAAGTGGGAAACAGGTGTATGGCTGTGTGGAGTCAGGACGGACAGTGAGTGTCACCAGCCTCTTTTAAATGAAAACATTACATTTGACCCGTGCTGCATTTTGAGCTTTTAATCTGAATCACAGTGGTGGTTTTATGAATTAATTCTGTCCATCTGTGTTGGTGCATGTTGGGTAGATAACGGTCTTAAAATACGAATAAACTGCTTGATATTTAGTCCCGGCTTTTTAGAAAGCTTGTTAAAATAAGGAATTTCCTTACGCAACCGAGACATAACTTCCGACTTTTGCATAGTTGACATCAGAAATTGGCTTGAAGGAGTGGATTCAATCCTACGTTGTGAATGTGATGTTTTTGTTTTGTTTTTGTTTTTAAGAGATAAATACTTTGAACGAGCAATATGTTTTTCCCGCTTAATGCTTTTATCCAAAACAATTGTAGAGACTAAACAATTTTAATTTCATGCATGATTGACAAAAGCCAGTTTGTGAGAAATAAATGTTCTTGGTAAATTGTGATCGTAGAAAGTGCTCTTAAGAATATCGTCTCGTCACATACCAAACAGTTTTAACTAATCTTTTGGGGGTTATATATTTTAATATTTTTTTTTTTATATAAGTAGCGCTCAAGTCTGCGGCTCATACTCACCTGCTTACAGACGTGATTTTTTGGCAGGGTGTATGAGGCTGAGATTGAGGAGATAGACCGAGAGAACGGGACCGCAGCCGTAACCTTCATTGAGTACGGGAATGCCGAAGTGATTCCTCTCCAGAACCTCAAAGTCGTAGAGGAGGGGAAACGCTCTGACGAGGATGGCAACTCGAAGCCAAAATCAAGGTATGAACAAACTCTTCAAAAACGCACTCACTTAAGATGTGTACACATAAATGTGTACTTTAATTTGCATTGATATTTAAAGTGCATCGAGTCACTGTTTTTCATTTTACACTCGAGAAACTCGCCAACTTAAAAAGGAAAATGGTTTATTAGAGACATTTTGGGCAGTAATCGGCAGTTGAGCTGGATTCCCACTGTTGGTCAGCACAGTGCTCAATTTCTGTCGTGCTTTCGTGTCACATATTGTTAACTTGCCCTTTTTGTTTCGTCATCATAATAGCTCCCTTTTAAATTGTATGACAATTACCTATAATTATCATTCCAAGATCATCATCATTAGCAGCAGTGAATGGCGCAGTCTTAAGTAAACACTCTTCGTTGTAGCTTGCAGTGTGGCCTGTGTTGGCTCCTTTTAAAGTGGCAGTTGTTCTCTTGATTTCAATGCCAAATGAAATCATACAAGCTATTTTTACACCTGGTTGTTCAAATGAATCGTTTTCCAGTTTTTGATTAGTGGCTGAATTTGGGGAAAGATTCTGGAAACTTTAGATTTCTCTCAAAAACTTTGGCAATGCAGTTTGAAGATGATGCACACCTACACGTAACACTAATGGCACCGTGGCTCAATATTTCAACATCAACAGTGCATCTTGTGACTTTTTTTTGTTTCTGTGGTTGGCTGCTCTAAAAATGTGGACCGTGTCTCAAAGAAATATCACTTCTGTGCTCTTTTTACATGGATTTCCTCACAGCATCTGTACATTTTGCTTATATAATTTGCGCTACATTATAAAACAGTTTAGATATAGTGTTGTAAATATTGAATTGACTGTTGATTTAAAAAAAAAAAAAATTGTATTGGTCATAACATGTTTGTATCTTATACACCATGGAAAGGATTCATGTTTCTATTCCATGTTTGTTTGTTTGTCTCCAGGAAAGAGCAGATAGCAGAGCAGAGGGAGTATAAGAAGAAGAAAGCCCAGAAGAAGGTGCAGAGGATGAAGGAGTTGGAGCAAGAGAGAGAGGAGCAGAAGTCAAAGTGGCAACAGTTCAACAACAAAGCCTACTCAAAGAACAAGAAAGGACAGGTGAGTCGTCTTTTTTTTTTTTTTTAGGAGGCTGAATTTATCTGGGAGTTGTGCTGGAAAACCAAGGGTGCACTGAGCAATCACATTATATGTATTCTCTAGTTAATGATTTTTAAGTTGTCAATGCGGATCCCTAAATTGATAATAATTTAATTTAGTATTTGCAATAAGGTAGGTGTAATAAAAAAAAAAAAAAGCTAGCAGCATGGCCAGGAGCTCGTCTGTTAGCCTGATAGCACCGGGGTGTGTGAACAAAGAAAACCTGAGAGGTGTTGCCTTTCTTTTTTTTTTTAAACTGCAGCCAAATGTTGCTGGTTTCCCTCTCAGTGAATGAATCCTCGCATAAACCGAGGCGCTGAGCAGTAACGGTTGAACTGTCAGCTTATGGCTAAATGTTGTCAAGACAAAAGAAAACCACCAGTGGTTATGCTTGGGTTCATTTAAGACTTCTATATTTGATCTATTTAAGACTTCTATATTGACCTCCTGGCCTCTAACAGACACGGCAGATTTTTCGTGAGGAATGGCTTTATATTAGCCAATGGGTTTAAAGCAATGATACTGCTTAAAAAAAAAAAACTCAGAAAGACTGACTGTCATGTAATGTACATGATTTTAAGACACATGACTCATGATATACATAATCTCTAAATGTGTATGAGTAACCCTTTTCCCGTGGTGTAGTGGTAAACGATTATACAAACTCGCAATACTTGTAGAATAGCCAATATTTAAAAACAACTCTTGCGATGGTGTCAAATTGGGAGATAAGTACATCGCTCCAGCTCTGATGGATGAATGGATATTCAAGTTATCCAGTAATAAATTGTTGTTACATTTCTGCCCACTAATCATGGCATTTCTGTTTTATTCAGGTAAAGAGGAGCATATTTGCATCACCAGAAAGCGTAAACGGAAAGGTGGGAGTGGGAACATGCGGTATTGCAGACAAACCTATGACCCAATATCATGACACGTCCAAATACAATGTAAGACATCTAATGCCACAATAACCTAATATATTCTGTACATAGTAATTCACTGTATACCGGCTGTATCAGTGCTTTCCATTGTGTTTATACATGATTTCAGTTTCTCAAGTAAAGAAAGCTTTGAAAGTAACTGCCTGCACACCAGTGTTTGAAATATTGTGGTAGTTTTCTTATATATTATGTAGGTACAACAAAGAATCCATATGGGATTTTTTTCCCTGCACACGAATGAGGTCACCTGTTACGTAAGGACAGGAAGTGTTGTTTTAGAAAAGCCGTAGTTTGCTGTTTGCCCCTCCCCCCCCCAGGTGTGACTGAGGTCAAACGCCTGCAGAAATGTATGTAAACATACGCCTGTAGATTCGGTGTGTACATCTGAGGCTGAGTTTCAAACACTGACTCATTTGTAGGGATGTTTGAACAGTAATAATGGTGTTGATTTGAGATGGCTGAATTTCCGTTTTCATTTTTGTATATACAACAGTGAAATAAACATCGTTTTGTTTTACGTTTTTTAAAGACTTTCTTCCATCTAATTTCACTTTTTTTTTTTTTTTTCTCGTTATATTTTTTATTGTGGCTCTGTCTGGTCCTGTAGGTGGCAGTAAAGACTTGTACCATTTTTAATAAACCCATGTCATAAGAAGCACGTTGCAACTGTTAATACAACCTCTTCGCTCATTTAAAGTCACGTGATTTATTTGGGGGGGGGGGTTAAAACTCAAATTCAGGATGTCGACTGGATAGAATTTACTACAGACCTGAATAACTCGTGCAATTCTGTGGACAAAAATCCGACTCAAGACCCAAGTTGATTGTCTGAACAACAGCGGCAGGCTTAAAAGAACGACAACATTGGTTTACGTCTGTGTGTAGAGGTTTATTAAGAGTCCAGGGATAATTATCAGGAACTGTAACAAAGTATTAGCGGGGGACCAGCAGCACGATGTTTTTCCCAAAAGTCACCTTGGATGACTGATTTAAGCACAAGAAAAACATTCTGGGGTGTGCTTCAACATGCTTCCTTAACAAAAGTCTTTTTCATAGTGCATTTTTCTTCTTCTTCTTTTTTTTTTTTTTCCGTTTCCCAAACACGTTGGGGGGTGGAGGGGGTGGGGGGAGGGGACATAAAAGATCTGTAACGAGGAACTTTGTGCAAGAGTCATATACCCATGTTAAGACACAATTTGGTGGTGATCTACTCAGGACTTGGACCAGAAGAATGCAGATAAATGGTCATATTGAAATGTCTTATTTGGTTTCATGAATTTAAACAGGTCAGCAGTGCAATTCTTTGTGTCAAACGCACATCGAATTATCAGTGAAAATTTCAAGGATTTGAACTTGTATTTTTTTTCTGCTACAATACAAAAAAAAAGATACAGTATTAAACATTGAAATATAAATCGAAAATCAATATTCTGTAGTGTTTTCGGCTGTTCATGCTACAGATATTTTTTTTTGTTGTTTTAATTTTTTTTTTTTTTATAAGACTTGTCAATCTAAAGCACATTACAACATGATTAGAAATGCTACATTCAATACACATGCACCATAGCGTTTTTTTTTGTTTTTTTTTAAATCAATTACAATCATTTTCCTGCTGATTAATAGTAGCTGATACTACTACTACTACTGGAGCAAGTGGAAAAACTGTAATTTTGCAGTTGGACGGACAAAATGATATGCTAGACCCAGCCAACATTAATGTTCAAACTAGACGCGTTATTGCTTGAGCTTTGTGCTTGGACAAGTGCGGAATAGCTTATTACTGTCTAAAATGGTATCTGCGCACAGTGTGGAAGCATTCTTTCAACAAAAACACCATTGAGTAATGCATTTAACTTGGAGCACTGCATATGCTTTAGTGGGGATTTTATATCAAGTGTTTGGTAAATATATTTTAAAACAACAAAACCAAAAAAAAAAATCTTTTTTTTTTTCTTCCCGTTCAAGCATGACCAAAACCTAGCTACAGTACAATTAAATATACCAAAAATAAATACTATAATCATATGCAAAATAAATTAGGATAACAAGGGTGGACTACACCACCTGTTTGGATACGACTGTATTTTACTCAAGAGGAGGGACACCACGTGGATCGGTGATGGTTGTGGGTCCTAAAGCAGAGTTTATGTTCTGTAAGTGTGACAAACGTTTTGGAATGCAGACATTGTAGCCCTTGCCACTGGCTTGTACATTTACAAGAAGTGCTGTGTGGATATGTCATCCGAGGAGTTAGGGCAATGTTTTTACAAGGCAAATGGAGCAAACGTTCCCAATGGTGAGCTTCTAGCTGGTACTGGGTGGTTGTTGTTGTTGTTTTTTTGTTGTTGTTTTTTTTTTGCTGGTTTCAGAGGATCAACTTGACTAAAAGTAGAGTTTCCCCTTCAGTGTTCGACACTGGTGCGATCGTGGGTCCTCTACAGGATCAGTATCGAGTGCAGGTGTGGTTGATTCAAGCTGGTAATGGGTAAAGGGACATTCGGGTGATTGGTTAAGTCAACTTTGAAACTGTATATTGCCAGAGATTTGAGGCTTTTGCGCGCGACATGTGTCGGGGTTGATGTAGAGGAGGGCCTTGGCTGTTGGTAGAAGACCATTTTAAACTTTTAGACAAGAGTTGGAGCTTAAGGCTGGTTCTTGGGTGGAGTAGATGTTTGATTTGTCAGGTAAAGGTGGGACTGAGGCGGGTACCTCTGAAGACAGCGAAAACCGAGCCTGCATGGGAGAACGTAGCTGGAGGCTGGTACTGAGAAAGGTGAAAGCCTTAAAAAAAAAAAAAAAAAAAAAAGACTGCAGCTGAAGTGAAAGTATAGGCTGGTGCTTTTAAGCAGAGAAGGCCAGTTTTAGACTGCAAGTGGAGTAGCCCTCGTCACTGGCTGAGCTCTGCCGGCTGCTGTGGTCATCCAGGTCGCTTGCACCGCTGGTGCTCACGCTGTCCATTTCTCCATGGGAGAACTCGGTGCTTTCCACATCAACTTCAATGTCCTCTGCTCCGACACGAAAACAAAACCACAAACGCGGATTAATCCTTCTGAAGAGTCTAGATATTTGAAATTGGATTAAGGCTTTAACGCAGACACTAACCTCTGTCAGACTCCGAGCGGTCAGAGTCCATGCGGGAGCACAGGCTGTCCGTACGGACCCTCTCCCGCTCGCCATGAGTCTGCAGCTGAGATAGCTGCCTCTGCAGATGCCTCTGCTCCCTCTCTAAGGTCTCCAGCTGGTGCTGACTCCTCCGGTCCGTCTCTTCAAGTTTCTGAAAAGAGAAGACGTGCATGACGGTTAACAAAAAAAAAAAAAAATTAAAAAAAAGATCGTAGCTCGGCAGAAAAATGAAGACGACGTCGCCAATCAAGCGCGTGCCAATCCAGTGTGTCGCGCTCGGGTCTTTATGTGAATCATTTTGCATAAAGCGATTTTTGACTGCACCTTTTCGAGATGTTCCTCGTGGTTTTAGCACGTCGCATACGCAGCGGCGTGGCGGTAACATGTGGTTGTTGCCGCTGTCAAATGTGACGCCCTCCGTGCTTTCTAATAAATTATTGAACACACGAGGACAGTTAGTTCCTGGTTGGGTTCTCTGGGAGTACCTGGCGTCTGCGCGAGGTGGATACCGGGGGAAAGATGAAAGGTTGGAGAAGGAAGACGGCTGATTTATGGGCTGCAGTTACACAAATGAATATAAAGGTCATGCTGTCCTGCTTTTGACACAGACATGAAAAAAAATTGTTTGCCTTCTTAACTGTCATATATTTGGTTAAATGTCACCACTTTAGACTTAAGATTATTTTTTTTTTGCTCCATTTGTAGGGTTCAGTGGCAATTTAAAATAAAACATATGCAGCTCAAACTGCTCATTAAAAGGATTTCAGGTTAAGCAAATTTCACTTTGTACTCCACCTCTATAATCCCAACGGCAACCGATCACTTCATCAATCATTTGCCAGTCTGATTGTCCCATAAAATAAAATAAAAAAAATAGTTATAACAGTTCTAAGTTCTGATGATATGTACGCAAGCAAGTTGTGGAACAAGATTTACCGCCTTTGGTTAAACAAACAAAAGCTAGAATTACAAACATAAATAAAGACTAATTGCAAGCTGCTGAAATATAAAGATATTTGTAAAATAAAAACCGATTTTTGGATACGGCAATTTTACCGAATACATTTTTTTTTCCACATATGCTGTGTATTGGTTGATTTCCTCTCATGTCCCCCATGTTATTACAATACAGTGACACAAGGGAGATATTTGCATGATCGCAAACATTAGCCGAGTATAAATAAAGAGTTTTTTTTTTTTTTTTTTTTGGTTAGCAAGCACCCTTAACCTTACATAGATATGACACACAGTAATTATATATCAATCAAATTATTCCCTGTTATCCTTTAATACAAAAATACACCACTGCGGTTGTGAAAAAATGATTAAAGTCGAGACTTGAACCTCTCACCAATCTTTTGTAGTGCTGCTAATTCTGAGTAATGTAAAGAGAGGCTTATATGTTTACGTAGATTGGGATAAAATAACAGATTTATTTTGGTACAATGTTTCCCCGATGCTAATGGGAGTAACATGTGTCCTTTCTTTTCAGATAGCACAATTGGGGTTTTTTTTTGTTTGTTTTTTTTAAACTTCCTGCAACCTTAAGCTTCATGCTGGCGGCACCTGTTTAACCCTTTAACTGTACTAAACAACCTCTCGTTCCAAAAATACAATACAGCAGCATTCAGGAGCCACATTTCCTGGACTTCAAAACCGGCGAGTCCAAAGTCAACAGCTGACATCACAGGTACTTTACCCATTAGCCCCACTGTGGTAATCTCGCTCAGACTGTTGCCAGGATTGCTTTCATATTTCAGCCCTCAGGCATTCATTCCTAAACTGTTAACCACCGCTGGAGTCTGCACAGACAGGGCTAAAAATAAATAAATAAATCAAATCCCCCTCTCCCCTCCCCAAGAAGGAATTGATCTGTCTTGGATTGCTTCAATCGGGGGAGCCGGAGTGTTGAATGTTTGATTTTTTTTTTTTTTGGCACTACTGAGTCTTTTGAGCCTGTCGCCAGCTTCATGCAGTTCGGACACCCTCGGCTGTCCGTTAAGTCTTAAGGCCGGTGGTGACCGGGTGTACTGTTCTCACATTATCCCGTAGAGTTAAACAACATGGGATCTAATCAAAGGACAGCCCTGGCAACAGCCCCAGGGAGATTTGTTCAAAGGGAAAGGAAAACTGCAATAACCAACAGCAACCATAGTTTTCCTCACACTGAGGCCAAAGTGCCTTAAGGTGCAGTTGTCTAATGGTTCTAAGAAAACTTGACTGCATAGAAGTGCTGGGAAAACTCCTAAATTCTCCAGATGAAACGACTATTTCGAATCGAACTGGTGTCCATAAATTCTGTGTTTATCCAGACCTTTCTTCTCCTTTCCTGCGGTTTACCCCGTTGTTATTATAAAACATTATCCACAAATACCTCACTACTCAGCATGTTGAGCAAAAAAAAAAAAAAAAACTAAACAAAAAAAAAAGGATAGAATTGGCTGCACTGTGATCATGCCTGATGGACAGGAAGTATCATAACGACACAGCAGTTTATACCTCGAGGAGAACACCAGCATGTGATGGCCACCAACATAGAGGCGTCGGAGCCCAGAATGTAGTTTTGCTCTAAAACTGAAAACAGGATCAGATTATTGACTAGAAAGGCTTAAGATTTTGAAAGCCATCACTATGGATTCACGTTGGGTCTCACAAAGGAATCAAATGGACATTGGGACTTTCCCTTGGACATCATATCCAAAATCATTCTATGCAGTTCCACCGAGCTATATTTGCTATAAACCTGAAAACATGTTTATTCAAGGGAGCAGCCGGATATCTCCCATAGGGACAGCTGAAACTCAGTTTTGTCCAAATAGCTAAATGTCTCAAATCATAAATCCCAAACAACAGGCCGCTTTCACTGAATACATTTTTAAATAATAAATGTGTTCAATTTGTTCAGTTGCTTTGGTCTTAGTGTCCTGCCATTGTTGATACTGGCTCACTGTTACACTGCCATGTCTTACTGGGACATGTCGGGCTCTATTTTATTGAGCTGAGCCCCCACAGTCTCAAGCATGGTGCAAAAGCATTTTAGGCGCATCCGAATCCATTTTTGGACGGTGGGTAATCTGAGCGCAGTGAGGTGCATGGTTTAAAGGGGTTGTACTTAGTGCCCGATTTAGTCTGCGGTGTGTTATGGGCGTAACATTAAATGAATCAATCGGTGTCATCTCCCATTTCCATTTAAAATAAAGACGGATTTACAAAATAGTGAAAAAAAAAAAAAAAATGCTTCTCTGCAGAGGAAACAGATCTGCTCGTGTGCAGACTGATGCACACAATAATCATCTTTCAATTGTAATCTTTTTATTTTTAAATCTATTGCATGTTTGTGCACTGCTGCGTTTGCCTGTGTGTGTGTGTGTGTGTGTGTGTGTAACAAGCAGAGTGTATGTGTGTTGTGCACCCGCCCATGTAAGCACATATTACTAGCTTGATACCATGCCCTTAAAAAAATAAAAACATTAATAAAATACTGCGCCACTGACTTCGAACCACATTTTTGTTAGTCTTGTAAACACATTTAGCTGCTTCAAGATAGCAATGCGCCTGACCGCGTCTCATTTTAAGACCAACACGCCCGTTGGCACACAGAAGGGTGCAAGTGCACGTGCTATTTAAATACTGTTGGACGTTGGACAGGTACAGTATATGACAATTGCGTGAGCCTTGAAACTAGCAAAGACACTTTCGTTTCTCCTGGTGCATTCTGTTACTTTTTCAGCATGATGACTGAATAGTTATGTTGTCGCTGCCCCTGACACCTGTTCCCAAATTGGTGTTAATGCACCCATTAACACGTGGCCAATCAGGAAAAAAAAAGAAGTGGGTAAATATGTTGCCATTACTACTTTTGAGCGCAAAACCGGGCAGACGTTAGCCCTCGGTCCCATGACAGTCGCATATGACTGCCTAATACTACCATACCTTGATGTGTGCTTTGGCCTTGTTGAGCAGTCCCAGTGTGGTGTGCCGACTGCAGTCTGGTCCCAGAGGGATGAGGGACTTCAACCTCTCCAAACACAGGCGGAGATGCGCTCGTCTGTGGGAGGAGATGAAGTCATTTCTCTTAAGAGACAGCATGCAGCACTTGGTTTTAATGTGCATTATTCAACAATTTTACATGACAGAAATAGGAAAGATGAATTTCCAGGCTAATGTATTCTTCTCCTCTGCACTGATCTTATTAGATTATAATATTACCTCCTTATCCAATTCAATTTTTATTGACGTAGTTATGGGAAACAACTATTTGATTGGTCCTGATCAATTCTAATCATGACTTTCATCATGATTTTTTTTGTTTTGTTTTGTCTTTGATCAGCCATAGAACTGTCAAGATATTTAGGCACTTTATCTGTTTATCCATTTTGCTCATTGGCTATGCTATCTGACTACGATTACATATAGATCTGTCTGGCCCCAGATTAAAAAAAAACTGCTGAGGTCAGCCTCATATTCTGTTTCTGAGCCACCAAAGCCTCTGGCCCTGTGATCCAAATGAATGCAGAAACTGGAAAAGGACACTCACTAGCCTTTCAAATACAGGAGTGAAATGTAGGTCAAGTCATGATGTCATCTCTTCTCTGCATTGGCCACCATTTTGTGGTATGAAATAGTCCCTTATTTCATGTACCCTTTTTTTTTCTCATCGTTTATCTCTTAATGTAAGATTCTCGCACACGTGGCTGGACATTTAATTTCCGCATGAATGTGTGCTGACATTTGTTTACTGCTCAAAACAGATTCTGGCTCATCCTGGAGCAATAGAAGGAAGCTGCTATTAGATTTGCAGCTGAGAATCTCTCAGGAAGCAGCCCTGTTTGGAAACAGACGGTTCCCGTTTGCTGACTGGGGAAATGTCTGTATGTCTTCCAGGAACAGCGCAGATACTGAGGCTGCATTACGCATTCCTTTTATTTGCCTTGCAAAATGCACATTGCTCTCATGTGCAATACTTACATTTTCAAGTTGTAGATTTTAAAAAGCTTTTTTTATTATTATTATTGAAGCCCTGCGTTGATGATAAGCTGATTAGTACATCTCGTTTTGAAACGGTACAGCCAACATATTTAAGCACGGTACCAAGATATGCAAACGAAGTAAGTTGAAGGCAGAGCTCTAATATGGCTGCTGTAGTCACAACATTTCACCATCATTATGTTATCTTCCTGAGTGGAGTCTTCATTGCTCAGCACTCACTATTTGCGTCATAAACATGCATACAAATGACCCCTTCAGTCTAGTTTCACTCACCTATTCTTTTCCAGTTCATTATGTGCTGACCTGTTGAAATGATAAACATATAAACAAAACCGTCACGTCTTAACAGTGAAAAATACAACATATTATACAATCTACTGTATATGTGCAACACTAAATCCAGGAGATATATGAATGCTGCAGTGGTGGAGCAGGTATTAAAACCACAGTATGATGTTAATAGTGTTTATCAGGGAGGATTTAACAATCACATCTAATATTATTTAATTTGAGAATCTTTGTCAAGACATTAACCTTACCTATTGTGAATATTGTCCAATTTCCTGTTCTTGAATTTGCGCTGTTTCTGTTGATGTGCAATCTGGTTTGCAGGGTATGCTGAAGCATAGCCATGCTCACATTCTGGTGATTAAAGAGATAGAAAGGATTAGATATGTTGTACAGTTTTTACAAATGTGCTACAAGTAAAAAGACGGCCGGATTTTCCTGACGGACGTGACCTCGTTGGGCCTGAACCCGAAATTACGTCCTAATACGTGGCAGGTGGAAACACATCCATGGAATTAAAACCTTAACTGGAATGCAGTGTAATTCACAAACAAGCCTTTTTTTTTTTTTTTTTTTTAGAAAACATGAGTGGGTTCTTGCATTTTTTTTAAAAAAAATTTTCAATGATGTTATCAAGTGTGAGTCCGACAATCGATCCTTATTCAGAATAGCCCAGATTAGAATTAAACGATCTGGTAAATCGCTCCTGATTAATACTATTTTGTCAAGTCACATTCTCACTGTGCTGTTCTGGCTGTTGCTTTAAAAAATAAAAAAAAAATAAAAAAAATAAAAAAGCCTACAGTTCCCATGAACCCTCTTTCCCAGTAACATGTGACGACACACATAAACCCGCGTGTGATTGGCTGCCCGTGGTGACTCTCGCGCTGGGAACATGTGTCCCGACCAATGAAAACTTCAGAATTTGTTCCATGTGGAAACCATGTGAACAACACATACAAGGAAGCAGCGGCTTCCCGAGAAAACCATAGTTGGACTTCGAATTAGTAGGAAAGCTCAAGAGAAAATAAAACCCAAATTGCAGTTTTAGCATACAAGAGGGGCCCGTCAATGAGATATTTCTGAGCGGATGTGATATTCTGAGGAAATAATCTTGAAAAGAGCCACGATAAATGAATAAACGAGACATTGGGAGTCTCAAATACCATAAATGTCTACATGTATGAGCCTAAATCTGCACATATGCAAGCCTATTTCGAATGAATACTATACTGAAGAGTGCGTAATCAGTTGCACTCCTTTACTAGTGTGCAAAAGACCAGTTTTAATGGGAGCGGATAGCTGCAGGCTATTGTTGCAATAAAACCTGTCTTTGGTGATGCATTTGCTCCCCGACTTCCAAATTAAGCCGTTTTTTTTTTTTTTTTTTCGACTTCTTCTCAAATGATCCTATTTTATAAGTGTCAGGCCGATCAGACGACCGTTTTCCAGTAGCAGGTGAAACATCTTTGGCTGCTGTCGGGCCAGTTCAATGTGTCCGCTGCGCGTCTTTTGTCGCCTTCGCCTCTATTGTTGTCTGCTCGGCGCATTACGTGTTAATATCCCCCTACAGCCCAGTGTTTACTTACTTCCGTTGTTCTTCTCGATATTTTCAATGTAATTGGCTGCATCGAGCAGCACTTGCACGTTCTTCATAAAAGTGCCGATTTGGTCCATTGCGGAACATTTGGAGTATAAAACGTCGCTGAAAGAATAGTCGGACATCTCTCCGAAATCCTGCTGGTCCATGGAGGCATCAGACTCCGACAGGACCTCTTCGGGTTTCAGCTCGCTGTGCTGTCTCATGTACTTTACCATTTTTTTTTTAATTTTTTTTTTTTTTTTTTTACTTTAGGCTTTTTTTGTGGGGGGTGGGGTGGGGGGGGAGTTGACAAATGCGCAGCGCTGAAATTGCTCTCCTTGTCCCGTCTGTGCACTGAGCGGATGACTAAAACGAACTAGGCTGGATGGAATTGCAGTCCTTAGCCTCAGCCACTTGCCCTACTTGGTGGATAATCCCTCCCACTAACGCATGCACATTGCATTCATTGTCAACTGTGCCATAATACATCTTCGTTATCAATACTGCAGGAGAGTAACAAATAACACACTTATGTCCACTGACGTTCGGGCGAAAATTCTTATATTATATGCAGTAAGGCTGCAATATTTCGGTTGACATGAACTGAATAATTATGACAAAACACTCTGCCTTTCGCGTGCACATAGTTTTATCTCTACATGAACGTACTTAAAAAGTGGAAAAAGCACTAAGAAGGCAGTAGACACGATCATGTCTAATCAATATAGTTCAACCTGGATCTCGGGTATGGCTGACAGGGTTGGCCTCAATTATAAATATGTAATCACCTAGGGCTTTTGTGTTGCTGAAGGGACCCGCATGGTAATGATGGAAGCAGGCATTATTATGCTTTTGTTTATGGGCTATAATTAACATCTCTTCACATTCGCACGTTTGTCGGTGGAACAGTTTTGAGAGATGCTTGTGTTCCTTTCATCTTCTCATCAGATCCTTCCCACTAGCACTAGAAATATAGCTGTGTGAGATTTGAGAGCTGATTGAACGGACAACAAAATGCTGCACTCCGGTGTCTGATGTGGTAATTTGAGGTGATTTGCTTACTCCCTGTTGTATCACAAATTTAGGCGCGTTGAGGTGGGAGGTTCCCCTGGGTGTAAAACCCAATAGATTCATATGATTTTAGAAGCCGTTTGTCTTGATTTGCATTTATTAATCCCATTGTTTTCCCTTGGCTGTGTCTTTTTGTTGTCATTTCAGCCCCTCTGGGTGTTTTTCAGAATCCAAACTCACATAGAAAGAACAAAAAAGTGATAAACCATTGAAATTATGCTTAATTTCAGAATGAACACAGCCCTTCCCTCAGGGGGTGTTTCAGTTAAGTGGACAACAGATTTGCCATGGTAGTGAAAATGACCTTGCATTACTAAGTTATCTGCTGTTTGCTAAAAAAAAAAAAAAAAAAAAAAAACAACTTGAAATTAAATCTTCCTCTAGCTTGATGGTCTACTTCTGTTGTCCCTTTTGAGAGATTAAGAAGTCATCCCCCCCCCTCCCCACACTGTGAGGGATGGTGGAGAACAGAGGGGGAAAGGGACTTGCCTTTACGAGGCCAGCCATGCATGCAGGGCTGTGTTGTGCCCCTGAGACAATGGGTGCAGATGGCTGGCCCGCTGCAGATGTGGCCAGGCCTGTAACGTACGCCTGTGAGAGAGAGAGTACACCCCTCCCATGGAGTCTATTTCAGCCGCCTGGCGAGGCTTGACACGTACAGCCAGCCCTGATCTGGACACTGAGACAGACGCACACTTTAAGTAGCACAAACTCCTACAAATACAGGCCTACTTTGTAATACGGATGCTCTGTATTCCTCCCCTTGTATGCATTTTCCAATTCCCCCCCCCCCACCCCCACATAACACTGTCAATGCAAATTTAGACATTATCTGCTGCTAGCCCGTGTTGCTCAAAAGAAGAGTCAGACGTGGACACGAGAGTTCAGTGGGGAGGGGGGTGGGGGTGGAAACTGACAGCGTTTTCAAACCAGGAAAAGGCTCACCCGTGCTGCGAGGCTGGTGCGCAGACCGACTGCCGTGCACGCTCTGCACACTGATAGCGCCAGCGTGGAAAGCTGACCCGCTGTAGGTTGGTGTAGAATGTGACCCCCAACTGGAGTAATCTGAAAAGCCTGAGGATTACACCAGTGGCTCGGCTGTCACAGAGGAGGCAAAGTCACACGCTGCTGGACTGCGGACGAGTATGCGTTTATGGACGAATGTGCCCCCCCCCACAAAAAAACGTCCCACTCTGGTGTTGCCATACGTCAGGGGAGTAGAAGGCTGTTTTAGGTGTTGTTTAGAGGGAAATATATCTTTCTTTTTTTTTTAAATTTATTAATTTTTTTATCTATCTTGTCTATCTATGTGACGCTGCCCTTGCTCTTGCAGGTGGTCTGCTAAAATAATAATAATAATAATAATAATAATGGCCTCAGACGATGCATTGTGCAGCAGCAGTCTCCTGTTGTTCTAAAACAATAGGTGGCCTTTGCCGCGAGGTCAGAGCGCGGCACCGCAGCCGGGCTCCAGACGCGTGTCACCTGCTCCGTCCTCTCCCTTTAGCGCTGTCGTGGACTTGGGAAGAGCTCAGCGCTTAGGCTTTTGTCATCCACGCGTTGTGAGGGATTGTTTGTATAATAAGTTTGAAAGCCCCGAGTGCTCGTCGTGCTTTTCAGAAAACTCAAAAAGTACTACAAAATAAAAAAAAAAAAAAAAAAAAATCCGTCTTCCGTTTTCTTAATTTGGCCATTTTTATTACGTTGTTTTTTTTTTTATTATTAAATGGACCACCGTCTTAACCTTCTCGTCCTCTCCGTATGTCACCTCATAGGAGGTGTGTGTGTGTGTGTGTGTGTGGTTTGAGGGGTCCTGTCCCCCCCCCCCCATACGAACACCTGTTGGAGACACCGAATTCCCTCTTTGTCTCCACAGCCCCCCCCCCCCCCTCAGTGGATTACCATGGCAACTCCCATTCATATCATGGCTGAAGACTGATTATACAGCTTCACACGGTCAATTATCACTGAACAGAGTGCATTGTTTTAGGGGGACGCTGTTTTTGTTTTTGTTTTTTTTAGACAGCTGTGCGAGTAGGTTTCAAGAAAGCTTTAATTCATACTGGAGGTGTTTGGTTCTTTTTTTTTCTGTCGGGTAGAGATGAGCTCGAGTTTCGTAACGCAGCCTGTGAGATCAATGCATCCGACAACAGCAGAAAACGTTCATGTTTTAAATTATAGTTAAGAAAAGACGAGAAACGATAATATAAAATATCTTTCAGCTAAAAAGCAGGAGAGTAACAGAGCAGTTATGGATGATATCCCAGCTTTTATTACATCAGGCAGCTTTAAAGGACTGACTTTGAAGCAAGGTGACTAACGTGAAGCACCGAGGGGGAAAAAACAAACAAACAAACAAACCTAGGCGATACAAACAGCAATGTAAACAACAGAGGAAATACAAGCACTTAGTTACAAGTAGTACAATTTGTAAACACGAGGCATGTTCAGTATATAAGGAGCTTAATTAAGGTGGGTAAAAAAAAAAAAACGTGATAAAAGTGTTAAAATAGTGTTATTAGATTGTACTGTCACATCTCTATATTTCATTAACATTTGGTTTAGCGTAACAAAAGAACTTCACAAAAACAAAACTATTTACAAAGGCAACGACTTCACTCCCTTTGGGTTGAAACAAATCATTCACATTATAGACTGGGATGTAAATATATGGTCCTCTAATATACTTTATATCAAACTCTAACAGTGGCTATGAAGAAAAGCTTTCCACAGCATATTGCTATCAACTGACTGCACAAACATCCATCACGTTCAACGTTCTGTGATTCAGTCTCGGCACTTTCGCTGTCAAACAACCTGAAAGAAGTGGTGGTTTTCTGTCAACTCTGGAAAAGTCACTCGTAAACAACACGCAACAAATCATCACTTCGCTGAGCTCTTTCTGTCAGTCACATCATATCTCATCACAATTACAATAAAGCAGCAACCATGGGAACAATACCACTCAAATGTAAAAACAGGAATTATTACTGTATTATCAATCACAGCATGTTTAGTAGAAGAGTTATTAGTATGTAAATATGTGAACACTATCAAATCATTTATGTAACTATCAAACACTATAATGTCATACCTATAATAAAAACCAACATATATTATTACAAGATAGTGGAACTATGGTTATGTTCAGATACAAATCGTACTTCTTATAAGGCTAACATCATTTCATCTTGATATCTCCGGCCACTGTTACACTACTGGTATGAGTCTTAAACTTTTATGAGCTGTCAGTATACATTCAACTTGTGCAAAAAGAAGAAGAAAATCACAAATATGTAACGGGTCCAATCTGATGTATTCATGTCTCCTGTGATACCGCTTTTTATAACCCCATTTAAAATATGGGTAATAACCACAAAAATGCAGTTTTGCATTCACCTTTGATTTGATTTCCCTTCACTGAGCCCTCGGTGGTTAATCATAATGTCGCACAGAAAGGAATTCATCCGTATTACCATCCGCTAGCGCATCTTGGAAAATCTTTCACATTGAATAAAAGCTGTGACTAAATGAGGGGAAATTGAAAGGTGTATTAAAAACAACTGTCCTGGCAGACTTTCTGACTAAATGTCATTTATCTTATTTCATTCCCCTTCAGTCAACTACAAATTAAGAAGGCAATTCAGATATATTTCTTTCAAAACTTTTTTTTTTTTTTTTCCGAGTAAATGCTCTCAGGCTTCTGGTTTTTCTTTCTCCTCCTTCTTCTTCTTGCTCTTCTTCAAGAACGAAGGTGTGCGGAACTTCTTTTTCTTTTTCTTGGGGGACTTGGTTTGGCTTTCCGGGGTCTGAGGCTCCCCCGTCTTCTCCTTCGTCGTTATGGAGATTTCCACCGTTTCCGAAGTACTCACGCTCAGCTTGGACACCTCGATGCTCAGATCCTCCTCCATCTCTGCCAAGTGGTCGTTCCCGTTGGGTATTGTGTCTGTCAACAGATAAAACCAAGTCAGTGAAGAGGAAGACAAGGCTGTCATAACGAGTTTAATTATTCATTTAATCCGAGGTATTTCTTGTCCTTTTACGCAGACTGAAATATTCATATACGGCGAATTACCATGTTTAGCTGGCGTCAGTATGGGAGAGAGGGAGAGAGAGATGGTGGATCCGTCAAATGTGGTCATCTCATCGGCATCAGTGACATCATCATCTTCTGTAAAAGGATTAAAGCCATGGGGGTCAGTAGTTCATCATGAGGCTTATTAGATGAACAAATTGCTTCCCTACTTGCAGACGCAACAACAGGCTGTATTTCAGCAAAGTGGTGCCTTGAGCTAAATTCTGACTTGAGGATGCGATGACCATGTTACATCATTGTTTAGTGTCCTAGTCTCCCGAGTAGCACCAAGCAAAGAAGGCTGATACAAAAGCTATTATTTTTGCAGGCATTTGATCAGGTAGTGGACAAATTCAAGTTTTGGCCTGATGATGGCGCTACCTAAACAGTTAACATGGTTACAATCTTTCCGGAGGAAGGACGTGAATATCTGAATCAGATTTCATGCAAGTCCGTTTTTTCAAAGTAGGCATTTTGACTTGTCACGGTAGGGGAAGCACAGGCGTATTAGTACAGTCGGTAGGTGTGGACTGTGGCTGTACACCTGACAATAGTCGACTATTTCATATTAATGGCAGCATACCCAAAAACGTTTTTGCACAGGCACCGTCGCTGCATCCTGGGTTTAGAGCTTCCCAGGATGACTGAAGAAGTTCAGACAAGCCAGAGTGCTTCCCCCCCCCACACAGCAGAATGATAGATCTGGCCAGGCCATTCTCTCCAGCGCTGGCGCAGCGCCGTCAGGCTGTGCGAGACTACAGGTGTGTTAATGATGGCTGCATTCCACTCAGGGGCAGATCCTGCTACTGCATGAACTGAACATCTTACTTGCATACACATGCGCCTTCCCTAAGGAACGAGTTCAAATGCGTGCAGGGAAAAAGGTCTCCTTTTGCCGAGACATTTCAAACGCAACCGCGTGGTGGCACTAGAGAAAAGGTCAGGAAGTCACCGTCCTCTGAGCATCATAAATGTTTATACTAGCTTTCATGGCACTACATATAATAGTTTACGAGCTATTTCAATCTGGACCAGGAAGACATTACCATCATGGCAAAGACTAACAAAATTCACTCAACACTGGGTTCTTTAACAAATTCCAGTTCATTAATCTCTATTAGATGATGTGTTCCAAGACTGACCCATTATCCTGACAGTGAAAAATAAAGGTGCTACTCAGTTGCAGAAATGTTTCCCTCCTGCCTGCACATTTTTTTTTTCCTTGTCCTCAGCCAGTCAGAACTAAGACATGAGGGAGTTTGACAAGACTGATGTCTTTGCAGCTCATCTCTCACCATCCCTGTGAGCGTACTTCACAGCTCAGAGGAAAAGTGAAACTGTGGACTGACAGTTTTGTCCTGATGGCATTTTTGCAGGAGACTTTCTTGTTTCTGTTCATTTAGTTCCTACATTTCCTCCATACGGGAGCCAAGGACTCTGGTTGGACTAATTCATTGTCCAGACTAAAAGCTAATGATACATTTTATGTGGCGACAACACAAATGCAGCAAACTCTGTAAACACACAATTAGACGGACGTATGAAGAATAGGGTTGAGTACCGTCTTGGCCTTGCTGCTTTTTTTCTACCATGTTCTTGTATTCATCCAGCTCCTTCTCTGTGAGTTCGTTGAAGGGGTTGGGGGGAAGAGAGCGGGTCTGCTCCTCATCCTCAATGATGAAAGCCTGATGATACAGAGACGTGGACATTTTTGTTCGCTTTCATACAGAAATCTAATGTATGCGAGTGTCAGTGAAATGACAAATATCGAGTCAATGACTAAGTTACTCAATGTAGAATTTTGACTCTACTGACTTTTCCATATTGATTAGAAATTCTTTTGAATACTGTTCACATTTATAGATGTTAATATTCTTTTTTTACCCACACAAGTTTTTGAATGGATTTGTCGTTTTGTTTTTGGCTGACAGACTTGTGGGATTTAAAGGTCCACTGTGCGCTTCAGGGGAATCGGTTGGCTGAAATAGAATGTAATATTTGAGAATTATGTGTTCATTAGGTGTACCATCACCTGACACTAAGATTTGTATGTTTGCTATCTAAAGAATTTAACCCTTCATATCTGCCGAGGGAGCAGGTCCTAATCCATGGAGCCTGCCATATGTCTACAGTAGCCCAGAACGGACAAACCTAACTCTGGCTCTACCTTTTGCGTTTTTTTTGTTTTTGCTTTGCTTCTCTTGAGCCCAGTTCGGACCAAATATTTGCGATGAGACCAAACAGTCTAAGACCATCGCAAGGAAAGGTTCCAGCAGTGAGAATTGGCCCGTCTCAGCTCAACTCAAGCCTGCTGATGTTGGTGCATCCTGGTGTTTCTTGTGATTCAGGTTGTAAAGTCACCAGTGGGTAGTTTTCAAAATCAAGGCTTGCTTGTCAGAGGAAACACCAACGCATCTTAACGAGGGAACTGCTCCAGAAAAATATAGGAGAAATTGAAACAGCTGTCATAAATCCCCTGGGTATTCTGTTGAAGCACCGTGGGTCCGAACTCCTGTGTTTTTCCTTGTTTGTCTTTTTTCTGTCTTTTTGTTTAAGGTTTTCAATCTTTGATCACTACTAAAAATGAAAGTGTTGCAAGTAACTCACTATCACTACCCTCATTCATGTTTTTAAACGCTACAAATTATATGCAGCTACGAAATAGCCTTAAAAGCCAGCACTTAAAACTGAAGTACAAAGAGTTGTTGGTGTGGAAACGTAACACCGTCTTGTCTGGTTGCTCTGGTCTAAACTGACGGGTTTCAGGATGTTGCAGACCAATTGCAGAGTAATTGCGAGTTTGTCGCAAGGCCATTTGAAAAGGGACGGCGAAGCGAGGGCTGTTGAGTTGGTTACAATCTGCAATTATCACCTCTGCTCGTTCAGTTTTATTGAGCACTGGAGAAGGCATAGCAAAAGCTGTTCTCATTGTTTCATCATGCTAAATTTGGACACAACAAGGAACATCGTCATTGATTCGAGGCTCTCTTTTGTCTTTGGGGAAGCGCAATGTTTCTCCTTCAGCTGTCTTGTCTTAAATAAGACTGTTAGCTGGGAGTCAAAGTTTTTAACTTCGGACAGGAGGTGAATGTTTCGATTGGGTGATGGCCCTGAGCAGGACAATATGTTACTGTGGTGATTTCTCTTTATGTTTTAAGAACAAGACTAACTCAGAAAAACTACAAATTACAGCGAGACATGCTTTATTATGGAGGTGTGGCTGCCGCTGTAGCCTCATAGCTTTTAACAAATGCTACGTATACTTACTGGTCCTTTTACGGTGTCCACAACAATGCCTGCTAGTAACTGAGATTTTGGTCCTGGAGTCATCTGGTCACCTCTGTGCTGTTCTTTTATCTGAACAGATACATGCAACAAAATCATATTGAATGTGGCTCAGGGGTTTTTCACATTATTATTACATAGTTACAGACACACTCAGTGAATGACATTATAGCTGCTCAGTTGATAAATCCATCAGTTTTACAACTGATTTTGTATGCTTCCATGTTTGGTGTTCTTGTCAGTAGAACTGCAATAATTTGCTAAATAATCAATGAAGTCAATCAGGAAAAAAACTTCTCTTCAAAAAATTTTGCTTCTCAGATATGAGGATTTGATGCTTGTTTTTGTCAGACTGTAAATATCACAGTAAACTGAATATTTTGAGAATTTGATAATATCACTGTGGATATAATCAATCAATGTTTCCTTTTATTTTGTAGATAAAAGAATTGATAAATTGAGACAAAATAATCAGCAGATTCATCAATGATTAGGACAATCCTTGACTGAAACCCTTGAAGTCAGAGGGCCTGATTTATGAAGATCTCAAATAAAGGGTACTAAATTGCGTGTTTGTTCAAAAAGTTTGCGCATTTATTTTGCACCCGTTTTGCGGGTGATTTACCAAGAGTAATTGCGTCTATGACATCAGATGCAAATCGTTCCATTTAAATGAGGGATTGGTGGGTGTTAAAGTGATTCCAGCCGTTCTAACAGAACAACCGCAAAAGGAGGACGAAAATCTGATCCCATTGAAATTAATAAACAGAAATAGGGCCTATAACAAGAACAAAACGCTATATAGGAGATTATCGGCGAGGAAGTCAATGGGAATAACAAAAAAATCAATAGTTTAAATTATGAGAAGATGGCAAGATAATAGGAGATGGCTTATGATAAAACGTTGGCAAATAAAACCGGAGGGACGGTGGATGAGACACAAGCACCGATCAGCAGGGCACGCTTTTTCTGTGTTTATGTGTAAGCAGGTCATTTGGTTTCATTCAGTGCATCGCGAGTGCTCGGGAACCTTACGTAGCCTACCTGTAAATTCTGCGGGACACATTGAGGTCCTGTGACAGTAAACCTGCAGGTAATTTGGTTTCATTCAGTGCATCGCGAGTGCTCGGGAACCTTACGAAGCCCACCTGTAAATTCTGCGGGACACATTGAGGACCTGTGACAGTAAACCTGCAGGTAATTTGGTTTCATTCAGTGCATCGCGAGTGCTCGGGAACCTTACGAAGCCTACCTGTAAATTCTGCGGGACACATTGAGGACCTGTGACAGTAAACCTGGCTAGCAGGGCTGGGTGGGATACGTAAGCAGCGACACGCTGGAATGACCCAGAGGGAAGTAAATGCAGAGTCGCAAGAAGGTTTTTTAATTGCTGGTATTTGGTGGTTCCTCCTGTTGTTGGCTGTCAACCATCATTCAGTTAATCCAATAATTTAAAAAATGTAATCCCTGCACAAATGTCTGAATAATTTTTTCCTTTAGTGAATCTCTGCTGCCCAAGTTTGTAACACATGGGGGCAGTGTTGTAGAACAATGTGATTATTTTTCTACTGACCCGGTTCCTCTTATCCAAAACCTCAGTGGGATTAGTGTTGAGTGGGACAAACTGGTTGGGGTCCTCGATCTTTATTGAGGTGCCGAAGCTGTTGCCTGGCTCTGAGGACTTCATCCACTGAGAGAATAAAGGAAAAAAAAAGAGAAAAAAAAGAAAAGGATTAATAACAGCAAATCAAACATTTAAAACATGCATTTCTCATAGTTGCCACAAGAGGGCAGACTAATACAAAAGAATGTCAGCTCCCAAACTCAAAGTTTCCTTCAGACACCAAAGCAGATCGAATTTTGATTACTCAATTCGCTGTTACAGTTTGACATGAAATTCCACGCACCGTGGTTTTGGTCCTGGGGCTGACGTCCCCGCTGGGGGACTGTTCAGGAACATTGACCCTCAAGTAGCTGTTGGGCGAGTTGAGCCACCGGGTTCGTTCTCTCTGCTGTTTCTGCGCCATAAACTTAAAGGGGCTGCGCAGACCCAGCTCACTGTCCTCCGGTGGCACAGCTGACACTGTGGCAGGGATTTCCACGTCGTTCTTTGAGCGAGGTTTTTCCCGGACAATGGGGTTCCTGTAAGAGTAGCCTGTTCTGTATCCCTAGTGGGGTCACACAGAGAGGAAACATTATTCTAACATGTGAATTAGACTGTTTATTGTTGCCAGAGGAGAAAATGTTTGCAGTATTTTTGCACCGTTCTTCAGCACTGACACAACAAATGAAATCTGAAATACTAACCACAAGAGAACCACAATTCAAACAACTCTCAGGCCACCCAAGATCCACTTACACAATGCTTTTAAATATTTAAACAAGACAGTATATACAAACAGCATTTTTGCAGATGTAACCAGTTTCAGAGAAACAAGAGAAAACTTTGGTTACAAGGAGTGTGTTGTTTGTTGTTAACAATGCATCAAAGACCAGGAGAGACAACTAGAATACTGCTGATGGGAACTTGCAGTACTATGTGTAATGTGTAACAGTACAACTCTGCAATCAAAAAACAAATAACCAGAAGTGGCGTTTCTGCCAGGCAAGATGACAAGTTTACCACACGAAAAAAAAAATCCCTGCGTTGGGCTTTGATCACCACAGTGAGAGAAAGCCATGTTTTTTTCTTCTTCAGAGAACTGTTCACAGGAACCTGAAGCACAGAGTCCAAATGGTTTAAATGTAAATGCAACACAGCAAATGCATACCAGCTGTAGCATTTATAATATTTCTGCACAGGCTAGTGCACGAGAAGCATCCTCAAGTTTATTATTGTGCGATTGCTGGTTGCATTTCCAATGTGACATATTGCTATTTGGATATAATAAATGGGTGGCTGGATGGATGGGAGTGTACATTTAATTAAAGTGGTCACTTTTGAAAGACTGAGGCTAAACTCCTCATCCATACACCTCAACTGTTCCTGTATTCTTTCTCCTTGCTCAGTTTAGAAGAGGAACATCCTGTCCTTTCATCATTTTTGTTGCTTTTAAAACTGGACAGGCCCCCTTTCTAAATCACCTTCTTCCTCCTGTATTATTAGCCGTGGCCTTTAGTGCACCCAAGGCTGCTGTTGTCTTTGCCTTGGCACCATGTCTGACACCATCACAGATAGCAAACTCCACCCTCAGGCGTGGAAGGTCATGACCTCCAATTACGGCGACTGTCCTGGCATTTGCACCCGGTGGCGAACTCAAAAGTCTCGGAGAAAATGCCAAATCCCATTTCCAAATTGAGTAGACTCGAGTCCTTCCACTAAGTGATTGTGTGGTCTGTGCTGCTGCAACTGCCCACAGCATGCCTCGCCATCTGGAAGCTATGATTGAGAGGGTGGGCGAGCTATGATCACACAGAGCTAACACAGCTGCAGCCTGTTCCAGCCACAGTTGTTAGTGAGTAGTACACTGACTAGTAGAACAGACAGGCTGACATCTTCTGTATCCACAGAACTTGTCAGGGCATGGCCATGATCAGTGCGGTTAGAATAGCAGCGTGTCGACTTTCAGAAGTGCAGCACAGAAATCTTGAGCATGTAACAAAACCAGTGGACAGCCTGTTCGCCACGATCACTGTGCTTTTACATGTGTTCACAATAATTACTTGCCATTTTGCAAATTCCAGCGATCTCGCTGCAGTAAATATGTTTAATAGAAGCTCTGCTGAAGGTATTACGGCAAACACAAATAATCCCTCATTTACAGTTAGCAATGCTCTTTAACCTCAAAACAAACCACATGCTGGGTGAGCACAAAAAAACACAGAAAAACTAGAAGAGATGGGGAATGTGGTCTTATTAAGAAAATTAGGCTACCAATCGTTTCACTTCTTCCCCTCTATTGGTCTAATCATGCAGAATGTGTTAAATTACACGAGTTTCATTAAGTTTGAAAATTGCAAATAGTTTTTGTGCAAACATGTTTTGAGTAAATATTATCAAAAAAGTATTTAAAAAGTTTTTATAGAAGATATAACATTTATGACTCAAGAATGTTCTTTTTTTTTTTAACTGTGAGCCCGTGGTTTTCTTTAGTTCAGAAAATATAAAAGTGTGAGAACTAAAATATTTCCAGCTATTTCTATTATGTGCAGGATGCTTATTTTTAGAGGAAGTGATTACATATGACTCTTTCTTTATTAGATAGTAGGTACTAGTAGTCTTACTGTTACAGCCAAATTTACCTATCTGGAGATTAATAAAGTTTTAGCTTTAAAAAGAAATTGCAACTTTGTCCTTGACATACAAGTTTTTCCAACACCCACAATCTTTAATCTAAAAACTGCATAAACCTCCACACATTGCAATATGCAATATGACTCAATTACACATTTTTCAGATTAGATTGAAACAAACCAAATCTCGTTTCATTGTGTTCTCTAATCAGACACTTCCCGAGGAAGTGTCCCAGACAGGAAGTTCAAAGCATCATGGGTAAAAAACACAGGTCAGGGTTCACTCACCAGGTTGTCGAGCATCCTCATGAGGGACTCGAACTCGGCCTCGCCCACCCTCCATTTGACCTCATTGTCCATCACCACCCCGGCAGCGGCCACTCCCTGGGTCAGGGGTTTAAACTTGTTCCTGTCCAGGAGTACGAGGTTGTCCACGCCGCCCGAGCACCTCAAAGCATTCACCTAAACAAATGCTTTTATTTAGTGAGAGTATTCCATTAAGACAAACTTTTATTTTGAGTTACAAGCCAAAGTAATATTCTGTGTTAAGCTACCGACGACCATCCTCGTGCATTCAGACATTTTAAACCGCACTCACACAGGAAACATTCATTTGAGGACGTTAAATATTATCTGATGGATTTTATTTCAAAAACGGTTTAATATATGATGTAATTATATGTGAACTGAACTGTAAATACAGCAAAATTATGTAAAAACACCACAACAGGTTCCCCGGCACAAAGCAACAGAATCACTGCAGGGTTCCACCCGACTGTACATTGATCTCCAGCACATACTTGACTTGGATTTGCTTAAACATACTTTGTTGGATTTCAGATTTGCCGTCATTTCAGCCACACTTTGTTTCGTTCCTTTGTAAACAAAGGAAAACGATTTCTACAAGTGGAGAATGAAAAATGATATCCGATTCATACACATAACTTAAGAGTTAACTTTGTCAAGTGTGTGTGAAAGGCTCACTCAAGCTTACGAATCGCTTTTAAACTGAAAAGTAAAATTACATTTTATTACCATGCAGAGAAAGTTTCAAGAATAAGACTTAAGGTTTCTGTACCTGGATTTCACAGGCTTGCTGTGAGTGGTACACATAGTGAAACGCTTCCTCCACCGTTTCTCCCAGAGCCAGTAGCCCATGGCTCCTCAGGACCATCACCTGAAAAACACAGAACCCTTGAGCTGCCCGATGGCTTGCTAATGACAGACACACTGATGTGCATTGATCAATTCATGCACTAATCAGCAAATGTTCCCTTATTAACACACGTCTCCACATAATACACATGTAGCATCTTAAAATAAAACCAAACATACTGTTTATTTTGCTCAGCTTAGAATAAATACTGTAGTAGTGTGGAAAAAAAAAGCCCGCTTGGTTCTGTCCAAAAGCAACAAATCCTTTAAAACTCACAAAGTGACGTGTTTTTTTCTCAGTTATTTTATTCATGCACAAAGTGAAGTGTAAAATTCAGTTTGTGGTTTTACAAAGGGGGTTCAAGCAAGATTATTTCTTCACTTGAGTCCTGTAGTTTTTGCTGGTTGCCTAGCAACCTCACAGTGATGACTAGAGCAAAGAAAGGCTGCATCCAGTGAAAAGTAGTCAAGTGTTTAACAAGAGATGAGCATTTAAAACGAATATACTATTAAATATTAGCTGGGATCTATTTGGCTACCTAGCAGAGTTTGCGCTGCTCCTCATTTTCATTTTATTTGTATGAAAGAGGTCCGTATAGACCTTTTTGATGGTTGATGGTTGTAGTTGTCTGCATGTTTCTGCTGTTTGTGCAGCAGCATCTAATCTTTAACGATTTACTGGAGCCTCGTGTTCTTCTTCTCGTCATTTGATGTTTAATGTCAATTGGTAAACAGCTTTTAGGTGCATTACTGCCACCTGCTGGCGATAGTAAGGCGTTACCTCCAGGCACCATTAAAAAGTCTTTGTTGACATTTCTTGAGATTCTGCAAATGGAGCTGTTGTGAAGCAAGAAAACGTTTTTCTGATGATCAAGTATCATCAACAAGTAAAACAAGGCGACAGTCGCAATAAACTATTGGAGCGTCTATTTTTTAATAACTATTGGAAAATTTTAAAATCATGACCAAGCACAACACATAACCTCCCGGCACAGTTAAAAAAAAAAAAAAAACTTTGGTGAAGGTCAGATCAGACGTTTCCAGCAGCTCCCGCTGTTTATGCTGAGCTAATTCTCTCCTGGCATTGACGGCATATGTAGGTGACAAATAAGAGAAAAGAATCAATTCGCTCATCCAATTTTCACCAATAAAGAAAATATGTAAAAAAAAAATTAAACTATTCCCTGAAGAGGTATTTTCTAAAATTCTGTTATTTTTTATGTATGTAAAAATGGTTTAAACAATTAAAAGGTAAAAATCCATTTTAGACACAATACCTAAGGTGTCCAAAGGACAGAAGGTGACATGCTTTATTTAATTTTTCACAATATGCTATTGTATTTATATTAAACAGCCAACAGGCACAAATAACCTCTTCTGTAGGCACACGTGCATTCAGTCTCATATAATAAGTGAAGACCTCTTTGAAGCAGTCGCTGAAAGCCGCTCTGTCCCATGTGAAAAGTGAGCCTGCCACTAATGGAGTGCCTCGATCTGACAGTACCTTGGCAGTTGGGCCCAGAGCTTTCTGAAACTCCACCTTCTCCTCTTTATTATCCAGACTGCCGTGGTAACCATAGCAGCTCACGTCTCCCAGAAGCAAAGCCTCCTGGGAAATGGGCAGGATTCCACATTTCATCGAGGACACCTGTTAGCAAGGGATAAAAGCAACTGAGACCATGACGCACCAACATCTAAATAGAGGCACATTTTTTGCTATCAGGCACAAAATAAAACTGTACACAGCAATGTTCATCATATACTGTGCATTTTACAGCCTAGCTTCAAAGGAAATGGTAAAAATGCATCACGGGGTGTCTGCATTTAAAATAACTTGGCATGCAGTGGGCTGCCTTTAATTGAGGCTCCCTCCTCTGGTGCAAAATAAGCATTTAACAGCACTTTTTATGCTTTGATTAAAACGAAGCTCATTTAATATTTGCCTGGAGCATACTTACAGCAGCTGTAGCTGGGGTATGTATATGGATGATACATCTCACATCAGGGCGCATTGAGTAAATGGCTGTATGAGGAGCAAATCCAAAATGGTCGATGCCCAGATCACTAGAACCCTGATCCACAACTTCACCAATTATGTTTACTTTCACCTTAAAATGGCAGAAAAGAAGAGCAAAGTTAGAGCTTTGAAGAGTGCCAGTAGTTGTTGTTGTAGTAAGGGAGGAATAGTTTAAAAGAAAAACAAAATCTGTTCCTGTTATTTCAGAACACAAAAGAGAAAAGTCTATAATACTAAACTTACAGGTAATTACAAGCAGCACGACTGAACCATTAAAGGTACCGAATGGAGTTTGCTTCAAAACAAAGTTATGTTTACGTTCATTTATTTCACATACACATTCTGTAGGCCTGTCATAGTCATTACATAATTGCCTGACTGCGATTATTTGAGCTGACTCCAATCGTTTGGCATGATTTGTAGAATCGTTTCCATTCATCTGTACAAAAACAGCACAACGAAACAAACAGAAATTTCCATCACTTTTCTCCCCCGTGTTTCACCAGCAGTCTTCTAGTGATGTCATCACCTTGTGTCCCCTTTTTCAGCTCTGGTTTAATGGCACAAGTGAAGAATTAGCGCCAACATAACACCATTTTTATTTCGATTATTGTATTGTTATCATACAACATCGATCCCGGGGCTACGAACTAAACAATCCACAGTGCCTTAAAGCTTGGATTACTTCATATTGTAGTTGTAGCTGTCTATCAGTGCTGATCCAACCTGATAATAATAACAACTTTACTACATTATGTTCCTTGAGATAACTTGTGTAGTATTTGGCACTATGTAAAGAAAACTGAATTGAATTACTGTATATTTTATCAACAATAACCAAGATATAAATTAATTTAAAATATCCTAGAATTACAAGAGAAGAATGTCACTCTAATTTATTTTAAATTAACCTGACTGCATTCAGAATCAGCTGACCTTTCTAGGTGCTTGCGGTTAATAAAGAAAAGTTAGGTAAAATAAAGCCTCCAATGAGGCTCTGAGTAAATGACAATTTGTCCTTCTCTACAACAGTTTTTGTCCTTAGCATGACATGCTAAACACTCGACGAGAACTTATGGCAGAAAAACGAAAAGCTATAATTATGATGAATAATAGAGGGAAACCAATGATTTTTGAGCACAGCAGGTTCTACACTCAGACACGTTGAGAAAGGTGTCAGAGGTCTGTCTGAAACAGATCTGGCAGACATAATGTGAGTTGAACACACAGACAGTATTACCATCAGGTGTAGCTGACAACAATACGGGGTCACTTTCAGGTGTCTGGCCATTCCCAGTGAAATAACAGGCACAAAAATGTCTTACTGCGGAACATTTTCACATTGTAGAGAATGTGTTCAGTGAATTTACAAAGACACTGATTGTGATCTCAAGCTATACACTGAATTTGATTTACGTGTAAAGCTCCACGACAAAGCACAGTTACCCATAATTGGAAAATGAGAGCACACACAGCCATTGTGCTTACCAAATTTGCTGCCGTCACCTCAGCAAAACACAGACCTCGTGGACCGATGAGAACGTGGTCCTGCTCTTTACTGACACGCACCTGAGACAAAAAGAACACATTAGTAAATGCAAAACGTAACTGTATCCTGGCAACAATAAAAATGAAATGCGTAAATTTCAACATTTTTAAACCTCCAGTTGTAAATTTGTTCTTGTTAGGGTCAAAATGGCAGCTAAACTGCACTGCTGCAAGGGGAGTCTACATCTCCACCCTTGGAAAGTTCTTTAAACTGGGTTGGCAGCGGCTCAAAGCAAGGAGACCTATTTCCCCGAATTGAGGGTACAGGAAACTCCGAACCACAGAAGAACGCTGTTTTGACTCTGAAAGACTCAAAGCTTAGTGCGAGAGTTGATGAAACTGACTTCCGGGGCTTTTTCTTTTGGGAAAATCTGAGCTTCACATCTTCACACCTCAGGTGCTCATCAAATATTTCATTGTGAAATTCCTCCTTTTGGGAACCTGCTCATATTCACAAACCTTACATTTCTCAATCATAAATAATATATGGGTTCAGAAAAAAACGAGGTATTCCCCTTCAAGTCTTCCAGGAGCCAGAGAACATGAGGCTCACGTAAGAAAGAAACACAAACCTTGTGCTGCATACATAAGCAGGTGTGCACTGGAGCGTGATTGTGAAGTTGTACTCACAGTAATGTAGGAGCTTGTAAAACGAGCCCAGCTGAAGAGGTCAACGAGCCTGTAGAGGCTGGCCAGCCTGCAGCGACTCTGTCTCTCCCCTTTGGCAAAGGAAGGAGACTCAATGCCATACAAGTCATTGACTGGAGTCACCATCCCAAAGCCTGTCACAAGACATAGCATCATCAGTAAACTTCAGTTCATCCAAAACATTGACAAGGATGTTTACATGGTTTGTTTCCACAGTATTTAAAGATAAAACATCTCAGGGAACTTTCCACAGCTGAAGATTAAAAAAAAGGCCTTTCTCAGAATTCTCAATGTGAAACTGAAGGGTATTTTTGGACTGTAACACCATATAAGGGCATTTAATGATACAGGACCTGATCTTTTACAGCCTCTTTAGCTTTTTAAAAGAGCATGTCAGTCTCAACAACTTCACAGCCATTTCCTACCGTGACATTTTCCCAAATATTTGCAATTTTGACTGTTAAATTATCTTTAATTGATCTTTTCAGTTCCAGGGTGCCCTGTGAAATCCCCAGAAACACAAGGCCAATAGGTCAGGCTAACATAATTAGAATTGCAAACTGCTATAATTCATTACCAAGAATGGTCATGAGTGCGGTTAATAAAAACACTGACAATTAAAAATTCAGTCAACAACTTTCTGCCTTTTCTGCTGTCTCAGGGTTGTTTGGTGTCACAAGAGCCTGAGAATTCAAGCCGCTGACAATGAAAGATATTCAGCCTGCATAATGCACACAGACGGAGGATACACGCTGAATGACAATCAGGCCCGGAGGGAGATAGATGGATACATTCACACACACAAACACACACTGTCACTTACTGATGGACGAAGTCAAGGGGCCAGCCCCTCCCACGGTGCTGGCCATGACTAGGTCAGCGATCTGTCTCAGCGCAAGAAGACCTGAAGGGTTGTTGCCCTTCGTCATCTGGTCCTGAATCAGGCCTTCCAACTCATCTTTAAACACCTGGAAGCAAATACAAAAAAAAACTTTTGTTAAGGGAAAAAGAGACACAAACACCATGGTAAAGCTCCACTAACCCTGGCAAGTCATATATATAATGGGTAAACAAAAAGTTCCAAGATTGTGACGTGACATTGCATTACGCATGAGGAAGCTGTAACCAAAACCATCATGAAAAAAGTATTCCAGGTTTTTTTGTTTCATCAACATTTTCTAACAAGTTTTTGTGTGCGTTTGCGATTTCTTCAGGCACCTGAAACTTGACAGTCAGACCCTGCGGGACGAACACATGGCGCACAACCCTTGTGAATGTCAAAGAAATCCAACCTGGCTGCGCTTCCGCCCCTCCTAAAACAAATGTTGCTCAAAACACACCGTCTGTGTGCGACAGTCCTCCTTGTTGTCATGGAACTTTATGATTGCCCTTTGTATACACAACCTAACCTTGACCTCTTTCCAGCTCCTCCTCAGGATGTGTCAGGGAGAACAGCGTGCTTCCAGTTGCTCTTTATTACAACTGTACACAAATCACAAAAGACAACTTAAAAAGCTCTTTGTGTGTCTGTGAAAAGGGGGTTCATTAGAAGCAGGGGGATGGCTTTAAACCTGACCATCAATTTTTGCATCAAGAGAAGCCTGTGAATCTTGAAACAGCACTATTTTCCTGTGAGCTGCAGCTAAGCTCTGGCATTGTGCTTCATCCGACCACGGTTCCCATGGTGATGAGATGAGTTCCACTTGTTGGGTCTGTTATGCAACCGCACATGAGTGTGGGCTCGTCTTATTTCCATGCACTTCATAGGCATGTGTGTATTAATAAAGTATATACCTACCTACCTACCTATTGCACCACCTCGTACCACATCTAATCAGACTACACTGGTCTGTTTTGCATCCATTCGTATTTATATTATAAATAGAATATCTGCTATTATATGGTGTCACTAATATTTTGTGAATCCCTATTATGTCAGTGGGGGTAGACTAAATAAAAGAGACACCCCAGTGTAATGCAATGCAGTTCAACAGCACTGCAGCCTACATCTCTAAAACAGTTTCAATAACCTCCATTGTAGGACAGTTGAATTTGCCTGCATTTGTTTGCAAGATGTACCTGATAAACTGCTGTTGGTTGGAGAATGAAAAGATGATTGACTATTAGGGAAATAGCGAAAAATGCCCACTGCAATGAGTACAAAATAAGACAACAAATATATATATATATATATATATTTTTTTTTTTTGCTATGTAGCGATAGTATAACATTACTGACAGTGTTAATATGTTAAGTTAGTTGTTTGTTCAGAGGCGTAAAGAATAGCTGTATCTAACAAGCTGAAGCAACTTTATCTGGCAAACAAACCAGGTGTACCGTTTTGATTATTCAAAACAAAGCTATAGTTCAGGTTATGAAAACACAAACTGTACTGAAAAACATTCCAAATGCCGTTGTTATATGATTTGGCTGTGGCTGTTTTCTTGCTACTATTGTCTTGCTAAAACTGCAAATTATAGCTTAAATTTGAGGTTTAACAGATCACCATTTATTTTTAGTCAAAACAGTACTGGGTCCATACGATCTAACTTTATAATCATCAAGGATAAAATAAGACAACTCCAAGCTACAAGAACACACACACAATTTAACCAAACAACCCAAAATCACAGTCTGAGTGAGGGCAAACTTAACGCAACAGTGACTCACTATTGCCTCCTAACATGGAAAAAGGTTATAACAAGACGGGACTCCATTTTTACATATTGCACCTTTAACACTAAACTCCTTAATGACGTTGGTAGGCTTGGACAGTGACGATAGTGGTGATATTTTACAGAGAAAAATCACATTTTTCATAATGGCCTTCACGTAACTAAGAAAAAAAACACAATGCATTTAAGTCGGTCTTGAGCGAAGCCTCTCTTCCGGCTTTCAAAGCGCAGTTTATTACTCATCCTCAGTGAAAGCTTGTGTGTAGGTGGGCACTTATATAGAGCTGTGGGCTACATACTGGACTCTGCAGGATCTGGGTGACCCTCTTCTTCTGCTCCATCATGTTAAAATCCTGCCTCAGGTCCGGTGACATGTTCCTGCTTCGGAGGTATTCAGGGTCATTCTCGTCCATGCGGTCAAAGTAGCGCTCCTTGGAGTCGTTGCTGGACAGGGACAGGGTCAGAGACCCCACGGTCTGCCTGACGTCCACCAGACTCATGTTGCCTCTGCAAGGCCTCCTCCTCTACCTATGGACGAGAGGAGAAAACATCACAGCTTACTTCACATTCAGGCCGACAAGGCGACGCGTGTTGCTTTAGCTGAAAAGACACTGTAGGGGTGCAATGGTGACTCATGTAATTACAGAGATGGAGACAAAAGAGATGCGAACATTGTTACAGGATTGATGCTGTTTTGCAAGAGCTGTTGATATGCAAAAAATAACGAGTTAGTCATAGCTGCTGGAACATAATGCAAGATTTTTTTTCCCCCCTTTTTCTTTTTTTTTTTTTTACTGAAATAAGGCCAGTTTAACACCACAGTGAATGTGGACATCTCCACAAACACTCGCAGAGCCAACATTGTCTATCTCACAAGTACTTAATTCCTACTTAGCGGGCTTCGTCGCCAAACGTTCGCCATGTATTTCCTCTCTACACAGATGGAGAGCAGCTCGTAAAGTGTGAGAAGGAAGCAGCAACAGTTCCCTCATTTCTACTTTGCAGCAGGAGAGCTCCAGATCTTGGTCAACAGTAAACAAAGGTAGGCCTCGTGTAAATAAACTCGTCTGAAAAGCAGTTAACGCCTCTGCCACTGCCACTGCGGTGTTACCTGGATGTGTGGGGTGGAGGGGGGGGGGGGGACACACACAAGGGATACAGCCAGGACTATGTTACATTAGGCCTGCAAAATGAAAGAGTTTTCACCACACTCAAAACCAAGGCAACGCTCTCATAGCTGGCTGAGCAGCAGCCTGTTATCCAGCCACTCGACGCATGGCATCAAATTACAACTTTAAAACCATTTATGCTGCGAAAAGTAACGCGGGAGGGGGATGCATTAGCCGAAGGCGAGATATAATGCAATGTGTAAGATTAATAAAATGCAAAGACACCGCATAATCCCACGTGTAAAACTGTTACTGTCAATTCAAAAAAATAAAAAATAAATTACCTGAAATAAAGTATTCCTGCGTGCTGCCGGATTTCTCCCACAGAGGCTGCAGATGAAAGTAAACCAAGCGCACGTATCGTTATTCCCGCTTCCGATACATGGTGGAGTAAAAGAAAAAAGAAAAAAAAAAAAAAAAAAAAAAAGCTTGCAGGACGCAACTTGCCGCTACAGTATCCAGACGGAGCAGGCTGCCCGCTGCGGTAAGTAGTGAGTTGAAGAGCGAAGAGTGGCTGCATGGAGGAGGGTGTGGGTGTGTTTGTGTGGGAAAAAGGAAAAGTGACCATGTGACTTCACTTATCCACCCACTAGGCCTTATGTATTCAGCGGGACAAAGGAATGGGCGCTCAGGACCGTGTCTTTCTACTCTATCTTTCCAGCGACCTTATTTCTGTGCTATACTTTTATCTTCTACCCCCACCTATAACCCCGAAGGAACTTGTTATAAGGCTGCTTATGGTGAAATTCTCAAGAAAAGTTAGTGATTTTTTTTTTTTTTTAAAAGAAAGAAAAAAAGAAGTTTTTATCTTCTCTGTCTGTCTATGTGTTATTCATTAACTCCTGCCTCTTCATTTCATAAATAACCGAGGCTCCTGTGTTGCCTCAGTCGAGGTTTATATCAAAGCTATATGGCCCAGCCATACCAAAACAGTAGAAGTTCAAAGACAGAACAAGTGCTTCCCTCAAAAAAAGTTTCCAATAATATAGGATGTTTCCTCACAAAGAGCAACGAATGTCCTCTCAAAGAGGAAATACTAGATGATTTCTTATTATGTTAGTCACATCACAATTAATCTCACTTCCACAATGTAATCCCATTCATGTGCCAAACGTACACCACTATATCTGCCATGTTTATCCACTGCTTGATCAGTTTTGAAGTTAAATGACCAGCAGTGAATGTGCCGACTTTGCTTTCTTGGAGATCATATGTGATTCGCTGTAATTAGTAATGACTATTTAGTGATAATAGAAACATTTTATGGAGCCTTATGCTAGGTTGTTATAATAAAAAAAAAAAACACTTGATGTTTTTGTTCATGGAAATTAAATGAGCTCTTTTACTTTAAACAGGACATAAGATTAAAGTGAATATGTGCAGCTTTATCTTGGAAAAGGGCAGCGATCCCTCATCTTCCTGAGCCACCTCTCCACTATTTTCTGCCTTGCTGGTCAGCCTCTCCACAAAGTATTGCAGCAATATTCAAATGCATTCCCTTTTAAATGAATACAACACCAGAATTTCAAATTTTCTCAGCACAATGCTGCTGCCAGCCCACGAAGTTATTACCCCTTTAATCAGACACACTCACACAACTATCTAGATTTGGGGAGTAGCAGAGAGCAGGGTTGGATCACTGGCTGACATAACAACTCCAGGAGACAGAATGGAGTCGGGGAGGCGGGGCAGATATGTGAACATATGGCTTGATGTAATGAAAAGCAGAACTTTCTCACTCCAGAGCAGTGTGACCCCCCCCTCCTTCCTCTAAAACCCTGAAACCCTGCCTCCCTGTTCCTGGCAGAGTTCCCACCGAATCCACATGCAAGCTTAAATGTCTGCGCTCAACATCCTCCCACCCTCCAGCCCCCGCATTCTTGCTGACTATTTGAACTTTTTCAGCGAGGGCAGTCTGTCTTGAAAGCATGGCCCAAATGTCAGGTGTTATTAGTCGAGGTCTCATTCGTACAGATTACTGCTGAGGATATTGATGTCCACAAATGAAAGCGCACCTGTGTTTTGTCACAAACCAGCCACACGTGCAAATGCTCCCTGGATAAATCAATCCAATAAAACTCGATAATCGGAAATGCTGAGTCATATAATTCTTTATGGTAGAAGTCCAAGAGATAGTGATGCTGTACCGGAAATTTTGCTCTTAGACATGATGCCCCAATTATTAGCTTTGGTTCATAGTTATTAAAAGACCCACCCTCAGCCTGGACACGGGAGTTTATTTTATCAATCCTTCTTAAATCCCCCTATAATGAATTTAATGCCTCAAAATCCTGATGTTCTCTACAAAACCATGTACATTCTCATCTGATATAAAAGGTATAATTTGGTTAACAACCACCGACAGTGTGGTGGAAAAACAACCAGAGTAAACTGCATTTCATTCAGAGCAGTAAACTCCAGAAAAACTGCAAGATATAACAAGAAAAAGTCTGCCTTTCCATCTTAAAGGTTTAGAGAGGAGTAGGCGAAAGCTGTCAGGGTGTCGTTCGGATGAGGAAGTACTGTGTGAACCGGAGTAAATCCAAAGTAAAAAACCTGAGAGACGTCAGCACAAAGAATACCGATCAGTGTCGTGTTGTGGTTGAACTTTGGCTGAAACTCAGAAAAAAGTCTGGTACTGTGGTAGGCAGAGTATGTTGTACTGAAAAAGTGGGATGCATGAAGCCACCTTTTGCCCTGCGAATTCTGTCTCTCATAGTAATTTGATCTTGTCTGTGCTGTTGATGGATTTGAGGCTGGAGCTTTATCTGCTTTCCCTGAACAGGGAAAAAGCTGAGGGAGGGAGGGATCTTTGTTCTTTAACACGTTACAGCCTATAGATTATTCAGTGCGGGGAGGATGCACAATGAAGTGTGCATCACATTATGATTGAACAAGTATGTTTCCCTATAGATGATAGAAAATGTAAGAAGCTACAATTTTGCTGTGCATGCAGTGCACTGTAATTGCACAGGAACTGTTGCTGCTGCTGCTCCTATATTATTAGTATTAGTATTATTAGTATTTTTACTATGAATTTTGAGGCTTTTGTGCTTTGAAGCAATGAATCAGAATGGGCCCATGTCACTCAAAATACAGCGCAATATTACACTTGGCCTGTATTCAGGCCGGTGAGTGTTTGGGGGTTTAAATGTAAATGGTAAATATAAAAACAACAGAACAGAGTGGGGACTGAAAAAAGAATAAAATACCCTCTTTTAAAAGATTTGTAATTCATAAAAACGAGAAGATATTCATCGATAGCAGACAAGATCATGAAGTAGTTTTCAATGACAATTATTTTTTATATAGAGAACCATTAGTTATGTAAATGTAAGTAAGCTTTCCTGCAGGGATTCAGTATCAGCATTCAGACATCACGTAATCTAATCAAATAGAATTCACATATAAAAGTCAAGTTCCAAAAATACTGGATAACCCATTTCCCATAATGCAACTAGTATACTGCTCAACACACAGCCTGCAGCAGCATGTAGCCATTGTTATTTTTGGAAAACTCAAACAGCATTTCATTATTTTTCATGGCTCATTTTTTCACATAATGTTTTAATAGTTCTGCTCTGTTTTATACTCTGGTCATTAAAGTTATTATATGTTTTACAGTCTACCACCACTGGACTATATGAGACCAGGTGATGGATGATTCTCTTTTCTTTAATTATATATTTTTATACTTTATGTCTCCTGGTTGAATCAGATGGATTTCCCTTTTACAGCAGTAAAATCTGGTGGAATAACAGGGAAAAAAAAGTTGCCCCTCTTTCAGCCAGAATGTCCCCTCTGCTCTTCAAGCTGTCAGGAGGAGAACGGCGGTCTAAATTCAGCCTGTGTGCCAAACCAAAGCTCAGCAGGACTAAAGAACACAACGTGGAGTGGATTGCTGTTAATGAGGACACTGCAAACGTCTTCCTAAAACCACCTGCGAGGTTCATTCTTACCAATCAGAAACATTCAGGGCGACATTTTCATGGTGTTTATCTGGTAAGTGAAAAAAGAGACAACTTTGTCTCAGGTCTGTGCAAGCATGGTTGCCATGGTAACCACTGCTTATGCTGTATGAGACAGAATTTGTAGTGTGTATCTGCGCATGCCATGAAAACACCACCAGAACTCTACCAGCTATGGGGGAGGGGGGGGGGGGACTTTCTCACATTTGACACTGATTATTCGGCCTCTTTGACCGATTGTTCCTCCTTGTCGTGAGAGCAGAAGGTGAAGGGTCGCAGTATTTTCTCGTTAACCAAAGCCACTCTGTCTCGATTTCCTTGACGACTGAAATCTCAACTGTTTCCCCTCCAACTACAGACATGTTTGAAATATTGGCCATCAGACCCTTCAGCCAGCCAGTCTCCTCCCACATATCCATTTCTGCAAGGCACCATTTTTATCAGCTCAATCAGCCTTAACCCCGAATGCAAGCTAAATGAAACTGCCTGCTTATAGGCACATAGCAGCAAAAATAATCGGGGAAGTTTAATTTGAATCTATATTTCAATTATATTTAGATATTAATGAACAAAGCTGCACGAGCTAAAAAAAACAAAACATTTTAGAATTGACCACAAATAGTTTTATACCACCTTTAACCCCCCCTTAAACACTTAAAGTGTTACGCTGTCATGCAGATATTATGACTGAGTTCATATTCTGTCCAAGTTGCTCTGTTAGTGTTTATGAACCGAACTGTCTAATTTAATGCTATTTCTAAAATAAAATCAAAAGTTCCCGGGCCCAGAGTATACAAGAACTTGTAGTTTTCCAGGTACACTGTACCTTAAAATACAACAGCTAAACTTGCATACGGAGGTGTTGCCGAGAGAAGAGAACTTCTACCACGGAGTTTCTTATATTTCTACTACAAAACAATGCTATTGTTTTGATGTCTTCACACAGAATATATCACTCCACGACTTGCTAAAAGCGGCCGTGCTACACGCCCTCAGCAGGGTGGGTGGTAACAACAGAGCACACTTTGAACCTGAAACAATTTACATTGTTACAGTTGGATGGCTGCCTTCGCAGCATTTGGGTGTAGACCTGCATCAGCACAGATGTGTGGGTGCACGTAATCACACCCACAGACACACATTGCAGTTGTGTGGAAAGAGGCAGACTTTGTTTACCTAAGTGGAGGAGCTGGCGTAGTCCTTACTGTGGTTGTCTTTGGATGGCCTCCATGTTGGAGATCTAGTGGTTAGTGTGTGGTTCACTATAATTGAAGCTGAGCTGCGGTTTGGCTAACACATCCCTCATATGTTGTCACATTCAAATCAAAACTATGAGAAAACAAAGTGGTGGTTTTCAGTTTTGTGATGCAATAAATTTTCTGTAAAGCTTTTATGTTTATGCTAAAACCTGACATTTACTACAAACTGAAAATGATCCAAATGTGGTGCAGTGAAAGAATGGCGACGACAGCGTAAAACTTAATCTAAAACTCTGTAAAATGAAAACTGTGTAAAAGTGTGAAATGTAACAGGAAAAAATCGATTGCACGGGTGAAATGTTTTGGGTCAGGACCTGCCTTTTCGATTTTATGCCTGTCTATAACTCACATCGCCAGGCAGACATATTATGAAATCCTGTGCTACCTCAGCTCCACATCTAAAGTCAACAATTGCTTGTTCGGAGTAATGTTTCAAGAGGCTGACATTAATTGAAAGCAGCTGTTTGAAGGCTCTGCAGCTGGAGTTGACAGTGCAGCTGCAGACAGGCCAGTTAGGCAGCGAAGATCTAACGCAATGTTAAATCAAGAAAACGCAGTGGAAACACACACAACCAAGTTTTACTGCAAAATTACCCCCTAGACACTCAGAAACTCACGTCTTGATATTTTGCATGATGTTTCCAAGGACGTCATTCCACACACACAAAAAAAAACCATGTATCAGAATTTGTTGCAAAGAAATAAAGTTCTGATGGACTGTAAAATGCCTTTTATCTGTTACCCGTGTATTGAAAACAGCCTTTTACTCTCTAAAAAAGCATCAAAGCCCACATATCACAAAATTTCACCATGCCATATAACTCATTTGCTTTGATCTCAGCTGTAGCGAATGCCTGCTTCCACAGATAAAAAGATAAAATGAACACAACTTACAGTGATGGCTGTTTTTTACACTTATCCTGCAGGAGAATTCTTCTTTTTTTTTTTTTTTTTTTTTTTCCAAACTCCCACAGTTCTTGCCGTTGCTAGATAGCTGTTTACATTATCACTTTGAAGAGGGTCATCTGGTTTCCCACAAGAGAGGTAACTGCTGCTTTGCCTCTGATCTCCTGAACTCCCTCGGCTCCTCTGTGACAGCGGCTGCCTATTCTCATAGGAAAGCTAGAAAACTTGACAGAGGAGGTTGTGGAGACCAAGCTCTCAGATGGGACTGTGCTGGACTGAAAAAAAAATATGGGAGGGACGAGCCTCCCCCCCAGAACATACCGTGTATTACACTGACTCATTTCCCTGAGTCACATACTTCATCAACTGTTTCTGAAGGTGCAGTAATACTGAAGCTTTTATGAAGTCGCAATTACTTGCTACATTTGTTTTCTAACCATAAATGGAGGAAAACTGCAGCAATCTCCTGCCAGGCATATTTTTCCTCTGCATATTGAGCGTGCCTCATGTTCTAAATTTCGCTCCCGATGAGGGCATTGCACACAGTGAACACTTGCCTGCTTTCACCTCCTCCCACATACTCTCTTGCAGTGAATGAGTGGGATGTGCTGCTCTCCCTCTTTGCTGCACCACCTGAGTACATCGGGCATCCGAAGAGTGCATGCTATTGCTGTGGAGACAGAAGAAATACAAGGTAATTAATTACATGCTGTAGGTTGAGAGTTACATCTTTGACAGACTATAGCAACAACTGCACCATAATGAATGACAATTAAACACCGAATGTGGGAGACAGCAAACTATGCATGCATGTGATTGCTGGGTCTGCGTGCAGTTTTTGTCTAATCAAAATGATAAGAGCGCTGGAAACCCATCAAGAAACACCAACAGTTTAAAAGATGTAAACTTATGTGCAGATTCGCCTTCATAATACGTCAAGTCTCTGCTGTGATAGCTATGATATGGCATCTACAATATTTATGCTCTCAGTAAACATAGATATGATCTGTCCAGTGAAACTCCAGATGTTTTGGATGTGAAACCAACAGGAAACTGTCCGCTGTGAATTTTATTTGACTTGGCATCAGCTGATGGGTTAAATTTAGACGTTTTTCTTCTCCCACCCGCTACGGTGCTGTTGTTGTTGTCTTTGCGCAGGCTGATAAAACATTCATTTCCTGAGCTTTCTGCAATCGCTGAACCACACCCAGAGGATGGCCCCAGTCAGAGAGCACACCCAGGGAAGTCAAAGGTCCATGTCTGATGAAGTTATTAAAATAAACATCAATACAGTGAGGCACAGAAACTTCCTCTCTACGAATAAAACTCTGAGCTTTTATTAAAACATGTTTTAGTCCTACACACACACACACACGCACACACACACACACACACACACACACACACACACACACACACACACACACACACACACACACACACACACACACACACACACACACACACACACACACACACACACACACACACACACAAAGAAAGAGAGTAGGAGGCCTGAGAAAGTCTCTAAAATGATACCATGTGTGGTGAAACTCATTGAGAATATTCCTACACTGCCATCTAGTGAGGACTTGGCAAACACAAGTGACAGCAAAAGATGTCACCTCTGTTCCAGTGTCTCCTCCTGTCATAAACGCTCTTCATAGTCTCTCTCTATCTCTTTCTTTCATTTTGTTTTTGTACAGGCTGAAGCAGCTATCTGGAAAATCAAGAATAAGAAGCTCGGAGCAGTGGAGGCAGAGAACGACACACTGTGGTTGGTAGCTTTGGGCTGTGAGGTTTGAACTTCAGATTTAGGCAAAGCATGACTCCGTTTATTCCAGTAAGGAGTGTCAGTCAGACACTTTGTGAGGTTGTCTTGCTCAGAGAGTGGAACTTCAACTTTAAGCGTTGTAATTTTAATTCAATTCGTTCAAATAAATAGATTTCATGTGATATAAAACTTGAGTGGAAGTGACATGATTATCAACGAATGTAACATGAATCTACTCAATTCTTACATGTAATTTATCAAATATTTATGAACAATCAGGCATATTAGAAGTAAAAGAAGTCATTTCTTATTCAACTATATTTAGCAAATGCATAAATAAAATCAATTCCAGAGTATCTTGTAATAATCCAACCACGAAATATTTTCTTGGCAACTTTGTTCATAGCAAATGTTTTTTTTTTTCCCCTCAGCAACATTTGACCGAAAATCACATTCATGAGAATTTCAGCATAAACACGACTCCAATATATGAAGGATCTTCTTCGCATCACAGAGAAAAGTGGTGACATGATCACAGAAATTGGCTACCACAGGACATCATGCCAGGTATGTTGACATAACAGCTGTGACAAAAATAACTAGTTTCGTCTGGTATAGACTCTTACAATAGTGCCACGGATGACCTTGAAATGCTTGAAGGAAATTAATGATGAGCTAAACTTTTGAAGGCATTACTAAGATAAGATCCAATCATTTTCCAGTTAAGATGGAGGTCTAAAACTCAATCCAACAGAGCGATAGGGAAAAAAAAGAAGTGAATCTCTTTCGAGAAGAAACTGAAATATTAGTGTTTCATTGAAGTATCATTACTGACAAAATGTAATCTAATATGCTATAACTGGCTCTGAAACTAAAAGGGGACCAAAAAGAGCAATGCGAGTCAAGATTTTTCAGAGGACATTTTACAGAGGAAAGCATTTGTACTCATACCTGTGACTTGTCAGAAACACTGGCATCAAATTTGAGCATGCCTTCAAAACATGTAACCAATCACACACCTTTGAAAAGTTGATATGTGTCACGCATACCCGCAGTAGAGGGAGGATCATCTGATGGCAGTGGCAGAGATAGTCTGAGACAAATGAGTTGCTTCATGTCAGGAAAAAAGAAACCACGAGATGAGCGTTCTGTTTTTTTCTTGAGCTGCTTTCATTTCGGGAACAACATGAGCATGCACCACCAGTGTTTGACTCTGCTGCTGTTACTTATCACAGAGCCCAACAGTTTGTAAATAAATCAAAGCTCCTCTCTTGGGGCTACGGGGCTACGCTGTTTGTATTCAGGAGTCTCTGCAGTGTGCCTTTCTTGTGTTCTGCTCTTGTCAACCGAGCACTCGCCGAGACGTTTGCTTTGGGCATTTACATCACCAGCTCCTTCGATGGAAACGCACAGATAGGAGGAAAAATGTCAAGCAGGAACCCCCCCCCCCTCCACCTCCCTATTCACTAGCTGGACCGCTCTTGACACCCTGCACCTCCTAACCAGAGCTCAGTGCCTCCCTCGCTCACCACAGGAGCAAAGAAAGGCTCTGATTTAAGTGGGAAAGCCCCAACTGGGGTCTTACATTATGTGAGAAGGAGGACAAGGTGCTGTCAGACCAAATTCCCAAATACTTGAAGAAGCTGTCTCAGGCTCGAAGCAATTAACTGTTGTTGTCGTTGAGATGGAGCCAACTGGGATGCACTGCTTCCTTAATTATAGATATATTTTTTATTCTTTATTGAGATTATCATTACTGGTGGCACAATCCTCAGCCTTTATCTTCTATAGTTTTTACTGCATATTATGATCAGCCTCAAAGTAAGCTAATGGTTTTTGAGAATACAGTAATATCCTTCTGCAGCACCATGAAGACAAAAATAACTCCTTTCTTCAAACAATTATGCCTCAATCATCCCAAACAATGCCAATGGATTTAGACATGTTCACTCAGGAGAACACGAGGCACTTTTCCAAACACTAGCACTCTGGCTTAGCCTGTTGTTGAACTCTGCAAAAAGCTCTCAATTTTATCGGCCACTTTACACATGCCCTCAAACTCCGCTCATTTAATAAGAGGCCTTACCTTCACAATGCTTGCACGAACACAGACTCGTACATACACTCCCCTCCACGCTGCACCACCGACTGCCAAAGCCAGCTAGTTTGAGGAGCCAAAATATCTCCTGAGGTGACTCCAAACTTAAATTACCCCAGGAACAAAGGCATATGGATATCTAAGACAGCAACTCACTGAGTGATGCGCTGCCTCACAATCCCTGTAAGGCAATTACTGCTTCTCCAAAGAATTAGGAGGCAAAGGTAAAGAAAGGAAAGCGAAGTTTATTAGAATGGGAAGCATTAAAGGCATAGCCCCTCCTGTGTTCATCATTTTCTTGTCCTGCGGTTCTCCAAAACTGGCTGAAGCCCAGGCTCAAAGAAGACATAGCAGTATCAAACACATGACTTACGACCGCACAGCACTGCCCGCCAAAGAGATCATCGCTTTCATTTTTCAGTTAAATTGATTCCCTGACCCTGCAAACATACTTTCAGGATTAGGAATCAAGCTTCTATCCGCCTTACATTCATAGTTATAGATTAAAAACAATAACTGTATGATGGAGAAAATTCCAGAGTTGGAGCTCTGCCAAAATTAAATCAATTGTTCTCTGGCCTAAGACCTATCAGTCCAGCAACTATCATGTAAATCCATTTGTACAGTTTCAGGAATCTGGTTATAATAGCAATAATACAAGGCAAAGACATAACCTTGTTAGTGCAGGTATTGTGAGAGTTGATTTGAGATAAATACTTAACACTTGCTGAGAAACTTTCTCTATTTTCTAGGTCAGCGGATGGTTTTTACCATTGGCTTTTGAAACGCAATTATATTCTAGTTATTTCCAGTAGAATAACAAGGGGACATGTCATTAAAAGTTAGTTTCACTGACTTTTAATGACTGCGATCATGATGTGGATGATCATGCCTCTGAGAGGTGTAATACTTTGATATGCCATATAAATCGTCTGTAAAAGTGATGTAAGAACTTTCTAATGTAAAACAATGTCAAGAACTAATTTAATGTTAGGAGGTATAAAGCAGCTTTTCTCACAGGTGGCGTAATTTGTTACCTTTTTTATTTTCCCCAGATTACTCAGTTATTTGTTTGATCTTCCTGGGCTTTTTCAAAGGAACAAAAGTATTTGTGATCTTAAATTCCACGTAGTGTTATTCACATTAAACACCCGGTCATTTGGATTCAGATCTCAGAGATCAAAAACTGTTTTCAATGAGTTTTCTGCAAATAGAAACATAATATTTTCAATTTGTTTGCAACACAGAGTCCTCTCAACTCGCACGATTTGAATAAACACATCTACAGAAAAACAAAAAACATCAATGCATTTGTCACGTGGTTATTTTCTCTCAAAAATCAGAGGAAGAAGTTCCAACTATTCAGCCAAACTGGCAGTGCATGTCGAGCTTGTGACTGAACATGATCCCTGGGTGGCCCTTCATGTGATTATCATCAAGTACTTTAGGCTTTTCACTGTGCAAGAATAATTAATATTACTGGAGCAGCACCATTCAGTTTTAGTTTGCATTTTTTCCAGGGGAGCACAGACATAGTTTATACCTTGATTCAAAGCTGTGCTTTGTTGCCCACTGTCAGACTGGTTCTTCTTCAAAGAACCACGATCATGGAAATCATTTTGTGTTGTTAAGTGTTAAGTGAGGATACTAACCGTGAAGAAATCTGTTTACGATTTAGCAAAACAGTGTCTGAATCTAGGCTAACACCTCTGTGTAGGCAGTGTTTTAAACTAAATGCTAACATCAGCATGCTGGCCTGCCAACATACTCAGCGGGTATATAGAGTAACCAGGTGTCCCATTTAATGCGCTACTTCGCAGCATTTTTATAACTTGTCCTGTGTCCCGCATATTGAGACGATGTCCCGCGTTTTGATTGGCTCAAATTTTTAGACACCACAGGACGGATGCTTTTCTAAAATCTGGACAGGCACAAAGAAGATATTCCCACCTAAGAAAGACATTCCCATTTAAACCCAGAGATGATTTCCAGATACATGAGGAAACAGTAGTGCAATCGTGTGCACCGTGCAGCACTCCCAGTCATACAGGACAACAGATTGTGGTGGTAAACTGGCACCTCATTAGACCACTTGCTTGTAAGTGGTGTTGGTCAGGGGATCAGCATCAGGGGTTAGATTTTGACCTAATGGTGGAACTTTAGTATATAAAAAGGTGAAGGCATGAAGTTCATTTTAATGTTATTATTATCATGAACCTTTTTATTTTTTGTTTAATGACCAGCAAAAGCTCAACTTGTCGAGCGGAAGTGCTAACAAGCCTTTGTAATCAAATTCAGACCGACTGACTTCTGTGCTGCTGTTCCTTATGCAACTTTAACGATGAGAGTAGAGAGGAAGTCACATAGTTTTTGGTGTAGAAAACATGACCGTCAATGCAGAGTGCAGCAAACAGTCTCTTGAGTTCAAACTTAATTTAACTTTGGCCACAACTGACAGTTTAGTTTCCCAGATACAATTCCTCTCTGGCAACACGGTGTTTCGCTCAAATAGAAATGAGAGAATAGGCTCAATGCTTTTCCTCATTTTGAAAGGATTGTTAAACAAAGTGAAACCATTCAATATCAATATTCTGAAGATTTTCAGTATTCATAAATCAACTGCTGATGTAAAAGAGCATCTTTTTCACAAAGAGGTTGACATGAATTATTTTTTACTGTGGCAAAATATATTGTGATGTATTTTTCACTAAACACAAAGAGTGCAAGGAAACACTGAATAGATTTGTCGGATGCATTATCAGACGCAGCTCAATCATCTCTCAGCAACATCTATTTGCCCTCTGGAGCATTAGCAGTGTATTTGTGTATCAGTATTTTAGATATTGTATTTCAAGATAATAACAGCGAAATAGGATAAAAAAAAACAAAAAAAACCCATTTTTCAACATATAATGAAATCCTATCGTAGCTGTATGAACTGATGGCCCAGTCTCGCCACGTGTTCCTTATTGTCATGAATATTTGTTATCTATATTATAATATCTCGGATAACCTCGAAAGATATGCTGCTCACTCTGCATTTCATTTAGGGATGTACCTTAGGCTATTCACGGATTCAACAAAAGTACAAGCTCCACACCGGACAGTTTTTAAAATGCAACACAGGGCACAAGTCTCTGAGGAAGTCGATTACATTGATGCAGCTTATTCAAAATGCTGCTGCTTGAGTCTCACAAGACAGTGCAACACATAACTCCACTTTTGAGGTCTTTGCACTGACTTCCTGCAAGTCAGAGTTGATTTTAAAATGCCACCTACGGTTTTGTAAAGGACCGAATGGTTTAGGGCCCAAATACATTTTTGATCTGCTGTTATTTTATTCACCGTCCAGACGGGCTTTCTATCCCAGGAGTCAAAACAAAGCTCAGAGAAACAGCCTTTCTGTGTACCTCGTATCTGGGATAAACTTGCTGAAAACCTGAGATCCACTCCAACTCTTAGTTCTTTGTCTTTCAAGTCTTTTTTGTTTGAGCCTGCCCTCATCTTTTTCCTATTTATTTATTTATTTTATTTTACCTTTTTAATATCTTTTTAGATGTCATCTTAATCCCTTTTTTGAGTCTTGCTTAAATAATTTTGTTGAAAGGTGCAATACAAATGAAATCGGCTTACATTAAACACTGACAATACATTCACGTATTTATTTCAAAAGCTGGCAGTGCTGAAATCTGATTGAGGCAGGTGTAATCCTTAAAACTTGCATGTGTTCTACAACCAGTAAAAGTTGCAGTTGAAAAAGCAGACAATTTGAGACCTTAGCGGACCTTTGGGATTGATATTGGATTGGTCAGCAGGGTAAACGGTTTTTAATCGACACATGAAAGCCTTTCTTTTACAGGCTGGGCTTTTATTGGCATTGTGTGCATCTTTGCGTGTATTGTGTCTGTCTTTTTTTTTTTTTTTTCCCAATGACTAACCTTAGCAAGGTGCTGCAGAAATGAATTAAACCTTACCTTTCTTCCTGTCTCCCACTGCACCATTTTGCACTCAGCAGGAAAAGGAAAGGTGTTAAAAAGATTGTACAGAAACCTGGGGGAATCTTTACCTATAATTCACGATAATGAATGTAATAGATGGAAATGAAAGCCCTTTTGGTTCATGAAATATAGTCCAGGGTTGGGTGCCATACCAGGTGCTCCTGCTTGTCATTGTCATGATCAAAAAAGAACACGGTTAAATGAAAGAATTAAGGTCATGACTTCAGTATCTTGGCTCTGATTCATGTTAGCATGCTGTCCTGGGATTTGAACTGTAGCTCTTTGAAGACTAACTTCAATCATTTTAATGAGTTCATCATATCATTGCCGACTGAGGTGTCCCTGATGTCGCTGCTGGGTTGAAAACTAAATGTATTCCATTGTTATAACCATTGATTTTTTTGTCCCTCTGATACATTCATTTTTAACGAGGCAGGTCTCCTCCTTGCTCCTCAGAGGCAATCAAAAAAGTGACACATATACAGTAGAATCCCCAGTGGTACTCATACACTGCACAGCTCTATAGGTTAAAGGTTTAGAAAATCCTTTTTAAAAAGGCCAATAGGAGTATGTACTCTGTTATCACCAAAACAATGCCCTGTTCCTGATAGAGATAATGATCTTGTATGGAGTTTCTCACAGCCCAGAAATTACACCTTTTTTTTTTGCCATATATGTTTTTAAGAAAAGCTACCTCCACATTGATTATGTTTTCAGGCAACATATCTTTCAATGAAGGAAATGGTGAAACTGCATGGCAGGCATACAAAGCGGAGCACTTTAACACCACAGACAGAGTTTGCATGCCAGTTTAGACAACGATATTCCTGGAGTTAAGATGATGCTTTTTCATTAAATGATAATGAACAGTCATATTTCCTTCTCCAAGTCACTGTCAAGCAAGTCATCACTATAACAAGACTAAGGGCTGTGCAATACTCAGTCAGAAGTAGTTTCTTTGAGCTGATGTGTAACCAGTGTTGGAAATCATAAATGTTAATAGATGGAGTGAAAAAACAGCTGGAGTTGCACAGCTGTGATATTGATTTAAAGAACACTCTGAGTCTCTCTCACCTGGAAGGCGTTGATAGGGTGAGACTCAGTTCACATACAAAATAACAGAAATAATTGTTTCAAGGATGAAAAGGAAGAACCAGAGATCAAACCTTGCCTTCTTTTCCACCTCCGCACAGCACAAAGTGGGTCTGAGTGTCAGCTCATCAGTTTCGCAAAGTTAATACAAAGAAGGGATTTCTGAAGCTTTTTGACCATTTGACAAGCAGTTTTGAGTAGACTCGCCTCTTAAGAGTCTTACAGTCATGCATTCTTTTGACTCTGTGAGGCCGTAGTTCAAGTAAGTCCATCTGTGGATGCACGCCACTAATGACACCCCTACTACGCAGATGGTTAGGGTGAGGGTTAGTGTCGGCGAGACCATATGCCTTTGCTGGCCCTGCGCACCCATCACGCCAGAGGGTCACACACTCTAAACTCTACGCTGCTGTGATTGGTTGTTTCACCAGTCCCCAACACTATCCCTAACCTTAACCTTCTCACAACATAACAACCAATCCAAGGTTCTCAGCCCACTATGCAGGCCCAGCAAGGCCATTTAGTCCCTTTAGGGTTAATGTAGGGGTTAGGGTTAGTTATCTTAGCAGGGGTGTCCTGTAGCGAAGTGAGTGTGCCATGTAGTGATTGACTCCTCTCCTGCAGTTAGGCACAGTGGTGATTTGAGTTAAATCAGCCTGTTCTCATTTCCCGGGCGTCAAATAAATCCTGCTGACGTCTCAGAAACAAGCCCAAGGTGCCTTTTGGGGTCAGTGGTGTAACCACACGATTCAAAGGTGGAAGAGGTAGTATATATACAGTGAGATAGTCCATGCGGGGAGGAAGTAAGGAGTAGTTGGACGAAACAGAGGACTTTCACCCAGGAGACCAGTCTTCATGTCTGTTTGGAAGCAAATGTCAACCAGGATTCATTTTAGATAGCATATGACAGTAAACTTATGTAATGTTTTAAACTTGTATGACATATGTGATATCACTTATGTAGGTTATGTACTTATCTTAACACAAACCATCATATTTTTTCAAAAACCTAACCTTTTGTTTTTAGTGTCAAAATGCAAGTTACCTGGTGCGTATCGCTGAGACGCCAGCGAGCTTTAAACAAAACATCAGTATTTGACACAATGGGAATGGGAATGATTTAGTAAAGTACATCAATATACCAACATGGATGTGTAGCACATATGTTAAGCATTCAGCATTTTCAGCATGGTAACACCTGAGAATGTTTACCATGTCAGTAAGTAGGTTATTTGGTCTTAAACCAAGGAATTGGACAAATATTTTAAAAATATGCTTCTTTTTTTTTTTAAATTTTATGCATTCAAGATCCAGGTCAACCCCATTTTGCATGAAAAGAACACCAGATGTTTTCCTTATGAGCAGGAACTTAACTAAACAGACCAATAACTTATTGGCTTATTGATATTCCCAATGTGTAACTCGAACACCAATGGAAACCTCACTTTGACTTTGTAATTTGGTCTTCAAACAGCTCTGAATTAGCATCATGTTAGTCGTGTTGTCTGTAATGACTTACAGTGTGTGACAGCTAGCTGCTGTGACTCAAACCTTTATGGGCAGAATTCATGGCTTGCCCATCTTTCTAGGGTTTTATAGAAACCAGTACAAGATACAAGAAATGAATCAAGCTTGCCTGCCTCACGATGCAATCAAACCTCTGTTCGTGCTATAATTTGCAAAAAATTATGAAAGCAGAATCATAAGCATCTTCTCTTTGGTTTTATTCCTCTACATCAGGACAATATACCCTTTGATCATGAAAAGATCTTTACATTGAAAGTGCCAATTACTTCGTGGGTCTTGTTTTTTTCTTCAGAAAAGATCTGTTTGAAATCATTATAGAACAACCCAGTCAGCGTCCCTTTTTGTTGCTTAAGCACACCCATGTGAATGTCGTATTTTATTCATGAAGTCTGAAAAGTGTGCCACAGAGAGGGCCGGGCTTCCTACGTCAGGCTTCAAAAAACTGGATGGCGCTCATAAAAGTTTCAGCTCCTTTCAGAATGAAAGAGTTCAGACATGTTGTCATTAATTATTTCATTTCCTATTAAAAGTTAGAAAACATCCAGTGCATATCCAAAAATGGGAATATTTCTTGGTGCATTCTGAGGGTATCCCTGTCTGGACTTTCCATCTCTATTCATAAAACATAAAAAGGTTTGGCAGTTCTCCAGCAACCATATCTTACTAATAGGCTACTTGTTTGTCTCATATTTAAGATAATTTATTACATGCTAACTTTTCAACTCTCTCTCTCTCAGTACATTTCCTGCAAATGGAGAGATCACAAGTTTTGTTCACTGCTGGGGCAAACGGCTATTTCAGAGTCACACTCTTCAATGCAACCTTTTTATTTCTTAAAACCTCCAGCTAACAGGTCTCTGAAGACTTCTGACAGGATTTCAAGTGAAATTAGAGCTCTATGAATTAAGAACCAAATCCACAGTAAGGCCTTTTTACTTGTTTGTTATGTAGCGATGTACTTTAGGATCCATGTTTTTTGTACCACGTGGGCTTCGGGACCGTTTTTCTGTCCACAAAAAATATCGACAATGAGAACTGCGGAAATGTAATAACACTGAAATTCATCATTGGGAAGAGTTTGCCCCAAAATTTGTAGCTTTGATGCCAACATTATTTCCAATGCTGTCACATCAAAAATGTTCTGAGCAGCCACTGAACTCTGATAGTCTCCCATGAGAGATGCTTGTGCCTCATTTGTGGCATGTTTCTTATTTCAGTCTTTCACAATAAAGTATAGAGACAGAGGCTGGATAATGATGAGGTCATGAAGTTGAATAAAGTATCAGTGTCATCACCCTAACACAGAATACTAATGCTTCCAGAAATAGAGATTCGATTGACGTCACCGTACAATTCTTCACAGACATTAAGGCAAACCTACACAAGGTTTGTGAATGAATTTCTGATGGCCTTGACAACTCTCTCTTCTCTCACACCTCCGATAAAACTCGACTGAGGAGTCTGCAAGCCTTTGTGTGTGCTTCTCACAGAGGCAAATCTCAGAGGAGCAGCGATACATTGCGCTATGACAGTCGAGCCTTGGACGTCGAAGTCTCGCACTTTTTTTCTTTTCTTTATCTTTCTGTTTTTCTTCTTCCTCTGCAACTGAGAATAGGCTGAGTCTTCCCAATTAGCAGTTTTCTGAAGAGGTGTTGTGACAGCTAGGGAATACAATTTACATTTGTTACATCTTATCTGAAGCCGTTGTTGGTGTCTAACAAAGATAATATTAAGCTTGATAATAATCCAGAAAACTATAAGTAAAGTATAGTGATGATTGATTGGACACGTTTGGATCAAAGGTGGTCTAATCCTTACAGCACATCTGTCCAAGCTGCTTAAACACCCCTCCTGAAATTGCTGTCTGCTGCCAGATAATGTAGACCAGTCGCAAATCATACCTGCCTATTGTAAGCTGGTGGGAGACCTGCGCAGCTTAGCCGAAAGCAGGAGGTAAGTTTACAATGGGGAGACTCGGAAAAGAAATGTGAGATTGGTACTGATGTTTCCTAGAAATACTAGGAACTCCATTTATTATTATCTGACAGGAGACAATGAGTAATGTGTGGATGAAAAATGGAATGAAGTCGTTTCACAGATCTCAAACTCGTCTTGTGGAGGCTCTTCACTAAAAATAAGTTAATCTTAGTTATCTCACTGACAAAACAACAACTCTATCCACCTCATTCTCAGCACCGTAACACATTGGATGGACCAGTTGTTCCTTTTATTGAACGAGCATCTGTGAGCATTAGTGGTGTGTCTTCCCCTTTCTGTAGAAATAAATGAGGCGGGAACACTTTAAAGGACAAAATACAATTCTCCGCTTAGTTACTACTCTCATGTCTGTATAGTAAATATAAAAATAGTCAATAGTAAATCCTTCCAGAATCAAAAGCAAAGTCTAAAAATAACAAATTGCTGCTAAATGGATTTGAAACAAATAAAAACAAGAAAAGATTTTGTTAACTTTGGACAGGGCCCAGCTGGCTGCTGTTGCTAAGCTGAATTGCTAAATTAATGTTTGAAGTGTATATTTAGCTAGCATTAAGACATGAAAGTGGAATTGGTCTCCTCGTCTGACTCTCTTTCCTAAAATGCTCAACATTTTTATCTTTAAACAGGACAGTGTTATCATCAGTGTTGGGAAAGTTACTTTTAAAATGTAATAGGCAAATTACTAGGTGCCCTGTTATAAATGTAATAAGTAGTGTAACTATTTTAATTATGTCACCAAAACAATGTAACTTATTCAAATTGATCACTTTTCAAACCATTGTTCTAAATTGAGAAATGAAGTTGAGAATCCTAAAAATTTTGGCCCACCTGCTTTAATACAAAATGCCCTGGACTTTTTCTTCCGTTGAAGTACGGTTAAGCCTCCGAGCTACTCAGGTTGTTTATTGTTTCACTGTTGGTAGCAACAGAATCAATAAAGTAGATCTGTCTAAGTAAGCTACTTCATATGAAGAGACTCAGGTCATCCTCCCATATCTCAGTTATATTAGACAGAAGTATGATTGTATTATCCTGTTCACGGTGTTACCAGCTATATTCCTACATCTTTTTTTTCTCTCCAAAATATCACAAAAGAAAAATGTTATGTGGGAGTTTGCATAATTGCACACATAATTCACGTCAGTTTTAAGTGTCATGGGGCTGGGAATATGGTGCATAATATTCATTTTGTCTCACACCCCATCTGAATCATGAAGGTGATCTCATCGTATCTCCGAGGCCACGCTGTGAGGCAGCCATATCACGTCTTCCCAGTGGCATCGGAAACAAAAAGAGACTAAAAAGTATTGATTTCTAATAGTGGCTTTAATCTGAAATGACAGCTCTCTGCGAGTGCCATTATCTGAAAGCCGCTCAAATGAACCCCATTGATTAATTCTGTCTTTCGAAATGGCAGCAGTGAGTCCTGTAAGTATATTTCTTTTATACTGATACAGAGAGTCAATATGTGGCCTACTGCACCATTGTTCCGGGTTTTTTTCAGTCAATTTCTTCTTCCACTCAGAGCTCAGTGTGTCTTAGAAATGACGTAGCCAGATAAAATGAGTCTGTCAATAGAATGCATACTGACATGTTCTCAATAGAGGCATGGCCTCTCCCTTGAACAGATTTATTTCATTTTATCCGTATGCCATTCATGAGAATCACCTGTGTGCTGTTTGCATCCTCCTACAGATTTCTGACGCCAAAGGATTATAGATACAAGCACACACAACTGCATTTGGTAAACCAGGCTGCATTGCCGGGCAGCTCATTTTACCATCGACAACTGGGAATAACAGAGAAGGGACTGACTTATATGAAAGGAGCGGTGCATTTTAGACCTTCAAGCCTCTAAATTAAAACCTTCATATGGTGAGATTGACAGCACAGGTGCTGGCTGTGCCTAAGGATTCTTGGGGAAGTGCTGCAAAATGCTATATCTGAGTCCCTGAGCTGCAGTGCAGGGTCAGCGCTGGAGGTGGTCATCTCAACTGCACGTAAAATGGCCAGTAAATCACAGGCATTACAGCACAACGCTTGTGTGGAGGTGTGTGTGTGTGTGTGTGTGTGTGTGTGTGAGAGAATGTGTGCAGTCTTTTACATTTCAATGCTGTTCATCCTCTGGGCTCTGTCGACACAATGCATGCATGATCAGCCAGGAGATTATGTGCATTCTGGTATCAGGGTACTCTTTGTGCACCGGTGAGTGTTTATGTTTGCCAACATTTGCATGTGCATGTGTGTGTTTCCCTGAGTGTGTGCAGGTCACCCTGAAGCGGTCAGACCAGATGTGCTGGAGTCTGGATTGTGTGGAATGATGAGTGGCTCCCTCGCTGACTCTGCAGACTTGGAACAATGCACACAGGTCTCTCCAGCTAATGAGCTCTCTATATAGAGAGCACACAGAGAGAGCTTCCACTCAGCCTACAGTTTCAATCAGGGCCTCCATATCTGGAGAGCAGCTTTTTCTGCCTGTCCTGGCGTCGGACCAAGGAACTTGATACAAAATGCAAATCAGCGTCCAGTACCTGAGGTGGTTCCAGTTTGTTTGTGTCACAAGGTGGAGAGTGGCAGGTTCTTTCGATTCGGATGGAGTCGGCTCAGGAATGCAGAGGCAACGAGGTTATTTTTGATTTCTACTTCAAACAGATGCGAATTCACAGGCTTTGCTTCTCCCAGCTTCTGTTACAAAGCACTTTGCAGCCTATATCTGGGTCTGCAACCAAAAACATATAAAAATACATACCGTCGGAGGTATGTTGCGTTGATGAACATGCTGCATCACATTTATGCATCACAGCACAAGGACAAAGATGAATAATCTTCATAATGAATCATTTTAATGTTGCGAGCCAGTTGTATTGGAAAGTTGTGCTCCCCGACGGGCTGTTAAAAGCAACTCAAACAAATATAGGTTACATGGGCTTGAAGAATGACGCAGCCCCCCTTGGGGCAAGTGTCCAGACTTCTTACTGAGAAATGACTCTACATTATTCATTTCACCTCTAATGTCTTTGTTTTGAAACAGTGCTTAAAGCAGAACAGGACCTTGACTCTGAGATGCCCAACTACCAATGGGAAGCTGCCAAAAACATCAGGTAAGTTCACTCAGTGCATTAAAAAAAAAAAAAAAAAAATCTAAAAATAGATTTGGAAATATACAATATAAAGTGCTATATGGCCACTGTGTCATCAATATTGGAGGAAGGGGAAAGGTCTTTATTATCACTAGTATCAGCAGAGGGGAATCTGGAATCTGGCCTTCCCAGTGCTAAATATGACTCTAATGAGTCAGGGAATTGTGGGCTTTTAACCCAGGGTAAATATTTTTACCTGCCTTGTGGTTTTCAACCTCAGGGGAGACAACAGAAAACACTGTATCACATGTTTTTGGACTTCTGGGTAACTTAAAACATATCTAAGGTTGGTAATGAATTTTTTTTTTTTTGCACAACAGGCAGTTTAGAATGCAAATCTACTCTTATGCTACAAATCATAGCCTGGTAGCAATGTCATAAAATATTCATTTTCACAGGAACCCTATTCTGTGGTGGTGCAAAATCTTCTGCCTCTGATGGAGAAGTACAAAGATAGACTCACATACCCTACAGTGTTCCTCTGCCATACCGTGCACCTGTCAGGAAAATTACAAAGACTCGTGAGCTCACGTCAGATTTCAAACGCCTAACCTTTTCTGTTTTAGGTTTGTGTTTCTCTGGCAGCACTAAATATATGAGATGCCCTGTAGTATGTTACAAGCTTGCTGTTTTGATCTATGAGCTTGTGATATAAGCTTTGGTTAATAATTGATGTCTGGAAGGATGTCTCTCTCTGGCTCCTACATATGACTCAAAAATGACATTCCTGAAAATAAGAGGGGTCTTCTCCAGGATGAAACATTTCACTTTGTGAATTACTGATGCACTGTGTGGGAGTTCCTACCCCCTCCTGGCTGCCTTATTATTGTGCAAAGTTCAGTGTTTTTTAAGTTTGCCATGGCCTTTAGACTAGTAAGGAAAGGCTGAGATGACCTCATTAGTGGTTACTGACTAACACATGAAGTGAGTGGAAATGACCTTCTCATTTTCTCAGGCATCTCTCCATGACTAATTAAATTAGTGAAAGTATGGGGACCAGAAGACACCTGCTGTGGAGGGTGAAACATGAAAATAGCCTGTTGCTTCCCAGGCTAAACTGCTAGGTGTGTAAACCTAGTTTAGTGGAATAATTCAAGGTTTTGGAAAACAGAGAGTCGAGAGAATACAGCTACATGAGAACATTATACCATTCCTGCTGGAGGTTGGTGAGCATGAAGATACAGCCTGTTAGTTAAGCTTCGCATAAAGACTGCACAAGGAGCTAAACAGGCTCTGTCCGCCTACCAGCGCCTGTAAACCTCACTATTTAACGTGCTACATCCAATTTGTTTAATCCGTACGAAAACAGAAGTGAAAAAAACTCCCGGTTTGGATGGAGCCAGCCAGGTTGCTTTTCCTCCCACGAAGAGACAGACGAAAGATGTCATCCTGACAATAGGGGTATCAGATAAGAAAACGCTTACGTGTCACAGTAGGGGTCATAAGCTGAGATGTATTTTGTCTTTTTCAGCAAAAGCCTAAAGTTGCCTAAAATATGCTATGAAACAGCATATCTATAGACAGACAGACAGACAGACAGACAGAGTAAAGGAAATGTAATTTGTGGATTTCCATCCGATGAATATGTCAAACTCAGTAGTTGTACTTATCATCCTTCAGTAATCAATAGTACCACAGAGCACTGTGTTTTATGACTCGTGTCATTTGCAAATTGAGGAAGCAGTTACAATGGGCACATCTATAATTGATAATTACCAGTCTATTGTGGCTCTGCAGCAGGAGCCTAATGAAGAGCTGATATAAACTGTAACTCCCACTGTGTCCAAAATTGTTTGATTTATCCAACTGAAGAATAGGTTTATCCTGCTCATCTCTAAAATATGCCGCAGGAACAGTTTCCAAATATTTATCCAGTTTATTTATAATATTTATTGTGAGGCTATTACTCAAAAGTCAAATTCTGAATGTTACGAATGATCTCTAAAATGAGGAGGTATAAAAAAAGAGACAAAACTTTAATCTGAATATGTTCTGCAAGGTGCCCAGACTTCTGTCATCACCACAGCATTTAAATGGACATGAAGGACTTCTAAAGCTTTTAATTATAAACTACTTCAGGAGAACTTCAGACTGCCAGCATTTCAATATTTCTCTCAGATATTAATGTTTACAGCCAGGGTGTCCTCAACCACAGGTTCAGGTTTAGTTTACTTTTTCCACTTTCCCCGCTTTGTCGGATCACCTGAAGTCATCCTTCAGGATTCAAGATTATTAATCTAAAAGTGGGATGAATTACCCTAGCCATCATTTCCCAAGGTCTCAATTTTTTTTTTTTTTATAAAGAACAATAAAACATGGGGCCATTGTCTGCAAACATGGAGAATTTGCTATCCTAAAATGAACTCTACCTCGAGTCCAGCAGCAATGTCTCGCAAATTACTTTGTTATAGCTTTTATCAGGGGAACCACATAAAAAACAAAATTACATTTGGTAAAGACTGTACAGAGAAAGACATCAGTACTGACGTTTCCGCAAAAGAACAGAACCAAATAAGCATAATTTGATGAACATTTAGATTATTTAAATTGATGTATTTTCCTTTTGAAACAGGATATTAGGCTGTAATGTAGTTTGATTAGGTTTAGGGACAAATTCAATTTGGTTGATTGAGGGAAAGATTAGGGATTGTTGTCAGTTAAGTTTATGGAGCAGTCATGGTTAAACGTTTTGACTTGTACTGTAGTTGAGTATTTCATTTCTTTCTGCTACTTTGTATTTCTACTCTACTACATTTTGAAATCCATTCTGACCGTCAACACAGACAACAAGCAACCTAGAAAAATACAATACAACTTAGTGTATGTGTGTCTACAGTATTGCTGAGCCACAAATAGCTCTTCAGTGGAGCTGAGTAAGTTGGTTGGTTGTGCTGGCCAACATGAATTTAAACACATTTTCAATATCCAAGAAGTGATGCAGTGAATATTGAATACCTTCATTATGTAACTATCTATCGCTGTCCTTTTTTTGTGTTCCTAAGTGCTTAAGCTTAAAACACATGTTTGACAAAGCCATTATTTAGATGAAGGCCGAAAGGACCCTGGACTTTTTTCACGTTTGTTTGCACTTTTCTGTTACATTTTTTCTTGACATCACATGTTGCCTGTAAAGCGTGCAATCCACCCAACAATCCACTAGGGGAGCGAGGGGAGCGTGTCTTCGTTTGACCTGGTGTCACCTTAGTGTGAGAAGAAGAAGCATGTGAACTGAGAGGTAACGTGATGCAGGTCATGTGATGAACTGTTAAAGCTGTGAAGGCTTTAGGGGGGGGGCAGAAGGTGCAATTAACGCCATACGTGACTATATGTGACTTGCATGGTGGTTCGTGCATGGTAGGAAGTCCAGGGTTCAAGTCCAGGAGAAAATGCCATGTTAGAACGCCTGTTTTTGCAATGTTGCAATGGGGCCTGCTTTGCCACGAACATTTACTTCATGTTAGATACATAACATTAAAACTGTTAATGTCATAGAAATATGTCTTGGAAAAAAGGTGGCGTTGTCCTTATGATGCACATAAAAAAAATACCATTTTCAAACTTATTTCCTAAATCAAAAATCCCAAACCACTTATGAAAAATTTCTCTCATAACTGTTTATGTTTTGCCATTATACTTCACTTGATGAAAATGTTCCTAACTGGTGCCTGAAGCTATTCTAACTTCATAATCATATTCTAACTACAATTGGGTCAAACCCACTAAACTATAGTCTGAGCTAAGGTTATGATATAATCAGTGGCAGGAGTGAAATGAGGAAAAATGTTTGCGCCATTGCCAAGAAAATGAACTCCCTTAAACTGTGTGAAGAATGAACTTGTTTAAAGGCAGATTAACGAAGCTTTGTAGTACAATATTAGGCTGCTGTTGTGTTTGTTGTCTCGAGCTGTGCTGAGGCAAATTCTGCTCACTGAAGGTTAAGCAAAAATATTAAGAAGGATGAAGATTAACGAAATGGTGAAGAGGTACTTTCATGGGGAAATCCACCTCACTGATTACTGAATCTGTGCTGAATAAGTAATGTTTTTAAATCAGACGTCATACAACTGAGAGTCAGTTAACTATAACTGCAGACTAAAGAAGGCAGAAAATAAACAGAAGTACAGTAGGAGAAAGTACAAATGCAGCGTATTTCTGTTATTTCCAGATATTAACAGGTATCTGTATGGATTTGTTATTCACATTTTATACATTTCTCTGAAAAGCACAGTCCCACCACTTCACCTCACTTCAGCAGACTTGTTTGAAAGAGTAGCCGAAGGGTTTGGTATCAAATAGATGTAGCCTGCAGCATTTCAATGGGGGCTGAGCACTTAACCTGCTGCCTGTATTGCATTTCACCGTATCTCTCAATAATGTAATTGAAATCATTATTTGAAAAGGTGATTTTCTCTCCTAGTGCCCCAGAAGTGTGTTCAGCATTAATTGAAGTGAATGTCTCCGGTGTCCATCATTAAATTGATGCAATATATATTGCTACCCCCACACCTTCTACCTCAGCATGAGGGGCTGTGTAACATATCCACACAGAAGTAACACTTTCTTTTACAGCTCTAATTTTAAGAAGAGGTTTAGGTTTACATAATTATCTATTATAAAGAAAAGAAAGTTCACTTTTCCATGGCAGTGGTGTGGCTTTTGTCCTGCACACGTACTGCAGCTTATATTCAATGCTAAGCAGCATTGATGGCAGGTGTTAGTTTTTTAGTTGGAGGAGCAGGGTGAGACAATGTACTGTGCATGAATAATGTCCTGACTGTCTTTCTCCTTTTTTTTTTTTTTTTTACTGTTATGAGGAGCAGAGTAATCAGGGCAGTTGTGAAAGTGAAGCAGACATCAGAGTGAAAAAGACTAATTTCAGAGATGGCCTCCACAGTGCTCTTTCCTTCTTCCGCTGAATTCTATTTAATTAAAAACACAGAATAATCCAACAACACAGATAGCTGTCGCCTCATTCCTTTGTGTGCTCTTCACACTGCCTGCTCACAAGTTCCCATCATAGAAGTAGGAGCTCAGGGAGCATAACGCAGTTTGTATTCAGTCAGTGTGACAGGCAGCAAAGCAGCAATCTTGTCTGTCGACAGACAATGATTCCACTCAGCTGCCATGTTGCGCACACAAATGTGCTATACGACATCCGTCCTGAAATCTGTCACCTTGCAAAGTGAAATTTAAAATCTGTGAACGAGTCAAAAAGATCCTCCATATTTGATTTTGAATGCACCTTTTGCAACCTTGCACACTAAGTTGGCTTGTGCTCTCTTTTGCCTTCAGGGATTTTTATAAGGGAATGTGATTTCAGAAGCCTCAGTTCAGTTCTTTGAAAAGCATTTATTGATTTTATATAGGATGATATTTACACAACTTCATCTGCCCACAATGGACTCAGAGTGTACACTGTAAATAAAAACACAACTTTTTATCTAAATCTAATTGAACAGTCAACTTGTCAATCAACAAAAGTTTATTCTGCATCTCTTCAAATAACTGATTCATTGTTAAAGTCACTTTTCAAGCAACACATTGTCTGGTTCCAGCTTTTCAACATGACATTTTACGGCTTGTTCTTCATTTTTTTCCATTGTAAATGGAATTTCTCTGGGACTATTGTTCAGATAAAGCAAGTTATATGAAAATGTCACCTTTAGTCACTAGGAAATTGTCAGGCCCCCTTTTCACTATTTTGTGATTTAAACAATCAAAATGGTCACTCATGAAAAAAAAAATCACTGGATTAATAAATAGATACAGTAATTATTAGTTGTATCAATATTTTATGACAGTTATTAAACAATTATTACAAGTAAAACAGAAACTAGTCACGCAGGATTTGCACAACCATCCATGTCTAAACTAAGCAGACGGCTCAAGTCTAAAATCCATTATGATCATCACTGCAGATGAATCGCTGGCAAAGTTGCAGCAAGTAAGAAAATAGATGTGAAACATTGTGTAAGCGTCTCACACACACACACACACACACACACACACACACACACACACACACACACACACACACACACACACACACACACACACACACACACACACACACACACACACACACACACACACACACACACACACACACACACAGTCATTGTTGTCTTTTAGAGGTGTTCTGTATTGTAATTGTTGGACAGTGCTTTAGGTTTGCATTACAGTCAAGACTTGAGCTTTTTAGCCAGTGTTCTCCATGATTGAAATTCTCAGTCAGCCATCAATCTGCATTATAGACTGGTTCCCCCTTGTCTGGTGGGGGCTAACTGAAACAGATTGAGACAGCTCTTGCTCACTGCATCACTAATGGCTGGCAATGAAAGACATCTCTGTGCAGTTGACCCGTATGTGGAACAGGATCACGTCGCAGCTCAGAGCAATGGGGAGAACACAGCTCAATATAGGGAGTCTCTTCGGCATCAGTCACCAGTCAACAGCATCCTCATCCTATTGACTAAATGTTGCCCAGAAATAGAATCTAATCACAGGGTTTGGACAGGCTCTAGTTCTCCTAATGGTTTACCATTAGCTGACTGGAACAAGGCCCAAAGTATAGCGAAATATAACAATATATTCTGGGGGGTCTGCATTGCATGGTAATAATGGGTTCACGATTATTGCCATGGCTGCTGCTTATTCTTCTGTACTTATACACAACAGCAGATATGAGAGGAGGTTTGTAGCGAAAGTGATTGCTCGCTCACCTCTGTTTTGAATCTTTCTCATTATTTTCTGTCATAAAAGCCTCCATTAACCTGAGAGAGGGCCACCCAAAAAATGGAATCTCAAATTTGGGGAATATGCATTTTCTCCATTCAGCTGTGTTGAAAGGATAATACAGGAGTGCAACCTGAGTGAAACAATCTTAAACCCATTTTGCAGGCAGGCCACAACAGAGTCGTTACCTGCATAGCATAATTGACAGTGAACACAGGCAATCTTCTTAATTGATTAGTCAGACCTGCGCTAATGCAAAGCCTCATTGTATCTTCCAAAAGCCTCTGTCAGTAACATTTCCGTACAAAGACCACCAGATGCAGAGCCACCAATGTTTCTGGATTTTGCCCCAGAGTCGTCCCCCCCCTCTTCCCCCCATCCACCTCCCCCTTTCACGGTCTTTTAATTCTGTTCATAATGACCTATATGGTTATTTAATGTGAGATAATAAATGTCATTCTGCTGATCAAAAGCAGAATTAAGACCCCTAGGAGGGCACGCGCCTCTCCATATAAGTTAATTAAGAGCACGCCCAGTTGCTGTTTTTTTTTTTTTTTTCGTCCAGGTTGAGACGAGGATGCGGGGGTATGGGCCCCGCTCCCCTCTCGTGCAGGATTCAGCCTCCAGCTCCTCCTCTGATGCATCGTTTGCATCAGTACTTGGGAACACTTGTCCGCGCGCTGCTGCACCTCCCCACAGTGCATTCACCGACTCCACTTTACCAGGTGATGACAGACAAACGCTCAAGACTAAAAATGATATGTTTCTAACACGCCTGGAGTCGGAATCAACGTAGAATGGAGACGCGCCTCGGTCACTGCCTTTTTATCATTTTCTCTGAGTGGATTTGGCTCTTCACCACAACTTCCATCCTGGACGGAACAAAAGCGGAGGTAAGGTGCATTCCGTCGTGCCAGCTTCCTCTCATCGCAGCGTTTCCCCGGGAACTCTCGGAGCTGGATTTCACTAATTTTAGCGAGGCACAAGCTGAAGAATTTGTTGGATTTACCGAAGGGTCATTCATCGCCAGCGGGGACGAAAAGCACAACGTTGCGGAATCAACAGCGAGTGAAGAAAGTTCGTCCAAAGTGCAGCCACTTTTGGGGGAAAATAACACAAGTTGTCCGCAGAAGGATGTCTTGAACGGGCACCAAAAACTTTGCCGCCCTAAAGTGCTTTCTCGAAGTGCATCACGCGCGACTGCCCCCTCTGCCAGTAACATAACCGAGAATAGCACAGGTGATGGCAAAAATAACAGCTCTTACGTTGAAAACGGTGATGTGACGGTAAACGAGGGCAGTGATGTGGCCAGTTGGAAACGAAGTGCGAGGAGCGCAGAGACTTGGTCCGGATTCAGACCTGGGGGCGGGGAGGTTGCTTCGGTTTCGGACCAGGAGGAGTTTCAGCTCACAAGTTCGACATTCGCACTCACCGAGGACACCGCTCACAACCAGGCGATGGTGCACTGGTCCGGACAGAACAGTAGCGTAAGTACTTTGTGTGCTCTACATTTACGCACGGACCTCTTTTGACGCAGTGTGGTCAGCGTTCGCGCACAGACGTTCTTCTGTCATTTGAGTCATTTGAAGCTTTAGTTTCGACTGTGAATCAGCGCGAACTGACCAGACGTGATAGAGATTACAAGTGAGACTGCTGAGAGCTTGCAGAGTTTGAAGGAATCAATCTTGTGGGTCTGTCTTACCCTGCTCGCTCTCTCTCTCTCTCCATCTCTCTCTCTCTCTCTCTCTCTCTCTCTCTCTCTCTCTCTCTCTCTCTCTCTCTCTCTCTCACACACACACACACACACACACACACACACACACACACACACACACACACACACACACACACACACACACACACACACACACACATTTATTGATGATTAGCTGACTTGGCAGGTACAGCTAAAATTTAAAGGAAAAAGAGCCAGATGATTATCGTTAAAGGTACTGCATAGAGTTTGAAATGAATTATGGATTCTTTTGTTAAGCTCTCCCCATTTTTTGTCACTGATGTTTGCGGTTCGTTACAGGCATGCAGTGGTTTTTTTTTTTTTTGCACAAGTGAAATCAATAGAAGCTATTTGTACTTGCTCAAAAAAAAAAAAAAAAAAAGGTTAATGTTTGAGTTGGTAAGTAGATATAATGATATCAATATTTAACTTCATGTGTCCATCACTCTTTATACAAATAATATGGGCTTGGAAGTGCTATACAGTAAAGAGAAATTAAGCACAGAAATCAATATACAATAAAATGCTACATATTGTATGGGCACTTAAAAAATACATTAAAAAAAAATTCCAAGTTAAATGACAAATTGAAAGCTGACACAAAAATGACATGTTGCTTAAAATGGCTCACTGACGTTGCCTCCCTTACATCCAGCGGACTGGCAGTCCACAGTTTGGGAGGATCCAATTTTTCTTATGTCTTATGCAGTTCTGAGCTTCAAACAACCCACAGTGGAGGATGTGAGTGGACGTGAAGGCCACTTAAAACAACAGGGAGTCCTCCATGTAAGCTGGTCCCACGCCATTTGGATCTTTACTAACAAAGAGACTGTAAAATCAATTCTAAAAGATACGTGGAGCCACGTCAAGTGCAACTAAAACCAGCGTCACTCAATTTGCTCTTTTTTCTTGTTTTGGTCAAGAGTCACGTAGCAGAACTTGAAGTACTTGTATTTCCTAAATATTTCCAGTGAGACCAGTGAAATGTGTAGTATAGTCTGCGTGAGATGTAAGCACGACTAAGATGAAAGAATGCTGATTGAACTCAATTCCACGATCAAAATCCAACACACGTTCATACTGTGTAATGGTTATTGGCCTTAATCTGGGAAAGCAGAGATTTTTGAATAGTGGTTGTTTTTGGGCCTTCGGGTATAAGCAACAGTATGTCTTGTGTTGCATTGTTCTTTAGAAATTATTATTAGTCATCTATTTATTAAGAACATATGATAGATAGATAGATAGATAGATAGATAGATAGATAGATAGATAGATAGATAGATAGATAGATAGATAGATAGATAGATAGATAGTTACTTTATTATGAGTTTGTGTCATTTGGCTGCACATATATGTATAATTTTGTGTAGCCAGCACAAGTGGAAATTCACATTTTGAATGCATTATCTAAGGGCTGCATGCACATTAGCAGAGCATGGGACCAAGGCAGGATCTTTCTGCGTCATCAAAAGAAATGTTATAATTCGCAGACAAGGTACCAAAACACACCCAAACATTACTGTATATATTTGTTTTCATCTATGCCATTCTCAAAAGAATACTGTGGCTTGTGGGGAATTACACTTATTTGCTTTCTGGCTGAGTTCAGTGTGAAGAAACCTCTACTGTGTACATGTCTGTACAGAAAATATGAAGCTAGAACCAGCTTAGTTAAACATGAAGACTGGAAGCTGTGAGGAAAAGCTAGTCTGGCTCATCCAAAAGGTAACAACCTGCCAGCACCTCAGAATTTTACATTATGTTTGTTTAATCTGTACAAAAGCAAAAAGGGTTGTGGTTTTATGGGGAAGCTTGAAATATGTCTTATCTTGGCTGTTTCTCCATGCTTCCATACATTATGCTAAGATATATATTTTTAACCTGCCAGCTTTAACTTCATATTTAGTGTTCAGACGCCTACCTATTGGCAATAAAACAAACAAGATTATTACCCAAAACATTAAACACAATATAGTTACAGTATACGAGTGGTATTATACTGAGGTAAGGATCAGCAAGTCATACAATATTAATAATGTGTTATTATATATCTGCTTGTTTTTAATCCAGTAACAATCGACTGCATGAGTCAGTGATACTCTGAAACTTTTGATTGAAGACAGTATCATCAAGATTTGGCTTCATCATTTTCACAGTTACATACACAACTTTGTGATTCGAGAAATCTAGCAGATTTTCCAGCTGGTGGGCTCTTTTTATGAATCTATTTAAAGTAGCAATCTATTTGAGAATTCACCAAGTTCTCCTTTCCCTAATTAAAATCTTTTTTTAATGTGTTAACAGTTACTCCTCAGGGCTTCAATCAGCTTCCCCGGGTATAAGAAGACATTTAGACATCAATAACAATCTTCTTGTAGAGGTTGACTGATAAAAGAGAGACAGTTTGTAACAGTTTTCAGTCGCTGCATTGGTCTATAAATACAAAGAAAGAAGGAGTGCTTAGAGGCTGATAAATGCTTTCAGTGTTCATAGACATGTCTACGTTTGGTTGGTTAATGGGACTCAGCTTGTGTGGGAAACTGTTTTGACAGTCACATGTTGAGTTTGTCACACATGAAATTACATTTTCAGGCCATTCTGATAACTGGTTTCAGTATTAGAGCTTCAGGACGTCAGTCAGTTTGTGATACACATTGTCTAAGCTCGACATTGACGTGTTTTGATGTTAAGTTTTCCTGTCCAGTTCCAGATTTGATTTTGCCAGTCATTAGCTGATGAGTCCTAGCTGGTGGATGTTACAGTTCTTTTATCACGTGTCCAATTATCACAGTTTGAAAACAAAGTTGCCATGTCAGTTCAGTTTTTTAGTCAACGTGAAAACCCGGAAAAATGCAAAACAGTGCTCCGTCCAGGAGCTGCTGCTACACTGATTGATGTGGTTATTATCTGTATAGCACCATGTTGCATTTCAATAACAAGTGTTTCCTCGTTGGATTTGAACAATTTCACTACAACAATTAAATGGCAAGTTTAAAGGATTTGATCAGAATAAAATAAATCATAATTAATTGAGGAGAATGAATGAATGTTTGCTTTAATCTGAATTCCAGTGTACATCTAACGTAGCCTTCATGCTATAGCCTTGAACGGTCTACCTGCAGGAGCCGGGCAGATAAATAATTTCAATTCACTGTTTATCAAAGATCCACTCTGCCTTTACGAGCAGCCGAGAGCACAACATGTTTTAAAGCAGGGTATGTAAGGGCTCATATAGCCCAAGGTCATTAGTGTGCTGTAAAACATATTTGATTTAGTTGAGATTTAATTAGGTTCGTTACTTTTTTTTATTTATTTAAAATTTGAACACGCTGTGTATGATAAAAATCATCATAAAATGCTGCTGGCCCACTGCAGGGCCTGTTCCTCTGTCAGTACACTGCATTGTGGTTCTCTTCACTTATGTAAGGATGTCCTTACGGAGAAAACTGTTGAGCTCTGCTGAAGAATAATTATGACATTGAACTGTACAACAAGTAATGTGAAGAAGCATTTTTTTTTTATTTATTTGACTGATAAATGGAAAAGTTGTGGCCAAAGGTGACATAAAAATGTAAATTTTCTTATTAACTCAAGGCACCTGCTTAAATTCTCCTCTCTGCACAAACAAAACTATGCTTACACTGTATGAATCAATCAATTGGTCATGACATGAGTGCTTAGCCTGGCTCCGCCCACCTATTGTTCAAGCGTCAGTCTTTGCTGTGATTATAGTCTGGAAACCTGTTCACATTAAGGTTCGCTCAGCTACTGCAAAAATGATGAAATCAAACTTTTGTTTCAAAATGTATTTCCAACGATGGGCGCAGTGGTGGAATTAGATGAAGCAATTTCAACAGGGGAATTGAAGCCTGAGCAATAACAATGCCTAAAACTAAAACTAAAATTCTGCTATGGTCATTTACAGACATGGTGATGCACTGTGCTCACTTTGGGGGAGTCTCTATAGTTTACTGCCTGGTGACTTTGGTGCACAACCTGCGTTATATGGTGGTCAATGCTGATTGGTTAAAGTTTGCTCCAATAGTTTCAACATTAACTGAAGGTTATGCCATTAAGATGTAACGACTGGAAACAATCTCCAATAGAGCGGGGACAGACCCATATATGCACACTGTGAATTTTAATACCAGGTTAATGGGTGTTCACAATGAACGTGACCGTGACACCCCCATCCCTTTTTGTCCATTAAAAATTCCAATAAAGTTATTGAAACAGGACGACTGTGTCCTCAACAATTCTGACAGAAAAGAGAGAGGCATCATGGCATCAGCACAGTCTGTTCTACAATGAACATCAGGTAAATCACAGCACAGCCTCAGTTTTAGCAGCAACATGTAAAATACCACTCTGCAAATACTGAAACAAGCTCTTTTGTTCATAACAAATCTTTTGTTGGGAGCCATGTGGACAATCAGACTGGAATTGTAGTCAGCTGTGTTGCTGAAACTGCTAGACAGCTGCCTAAATGTACCCCCCCCTCAGACTGAGCATTTAAATACTACCACTGTGGAAGAAATTAGGCTCAGTTCTCTCATCTCTGGGCCATTTTGGGGTGAAATTTGCCAAGAAATAAAAAAATAAAAATCAAGGCAAGAGGTGCCACTTTAAATGACTACAGCCCCGTTACGTCTACAACATATTTTTCAGGTTCGTCGAAGTGGGTTGCATTTAATACATTTCGAATGAATGATGTGATCTTTTGAGGGAGCGATTGGCCTGGTTTTCATGTCATCCTTGTGTTTGGATGGGTTTTATTCAGGCGCTCTAGTTTCCTCTCACAGTCCAAAGACTAGCAAGGTGAATCAGCAAGTCTAAATTGCCTGTAGGTGTGAATGTGTTGGTCATTCTGTTTGCCCTTTGAGGCTGTCAAACTGTACTGGGTCTTGCCCAGTGCATTCAATCCCCCATGACCTTGTACACATCTGCCCTGTTTTGTTTTCAGTCTATTAAGCCGTTTCAAATGTCAGGTTTGTGACGGTAATTACTTAAAATTGTACACAGAAAGAAAAGCTATACAGGCAACGCTATATTATTCATTTTACAAAGAAGAAGGCACTGCTGTCCTAAATGTGCGCAGAAGCACCAATTTCTCCTTTCTCTTCTTCTTCCTCTTTCTTAGTGCCAGAACGATGAAGATCTTACAGCTTCCAGGACAATACTCAGAGTTTTTGTATTAAAAATATAGGATTATTGATGGAGAGCCTCTGTCTACATCTGTTTTTTTTTTTAGCTTCGAGCTTCAGTTATAGGGCATTTAGTCAGAATGAGTTCTGGTTAATGGTTCTCCATTTGTTCCCAAAAAGGGTCGTCATAATCTTTTTCTGCCTGAAGCTGCCTGCTCCTGGGTACTCAAAATCTACAACGCCTGAAACATTTGTTGAGTTTTTCCATCAGCTTTCTGCTCATGGGAAAATAACCCCTCTATCTTTACCTTGAGCGACCTCGAGGAGCAGCTTCTCATTTTCTCATTCTCATCGCATTTTCTACTTCTCCATTTCTTCGGAGGGCCTCCCCCTCTTCTGATAGCTTGGTGCATAGTGTCCCATCATCTGCCTCATTTGGTGAATTGTCTCACCCATTTCTGCATACTGAAGCTGAGCTAGGTGTGCAGGGTGTAGTTTCATGCAAATTCTTACATCTGTGACTCACTGACTGAATACTGGACAAACTATTGAATTCTTTGACCTTCCTCAGGCCCACTATATAATTTTTGTAAATGTCCTTGAAAACCCAACAAATGTGAGCAAGACTGTCTTTTGAGATTCTTTATGTCGTTGAGATGGGTCTTACTGTGCGTTAGGCTTGGACTGAAAGAACAATGACATGAGAAAACTGTCAGTTGATTTTGTGCCCATTCAATGACAAAATCCAACTTATTCAACAGTTTTTAATCACCACTGTTCCGTGGAGAGTGAGAAGCCACTTAAAATAAGCAAATTTGAGAAAAAGTCAATGAAAGAAAACACTTAGTGCCATGAAGACAAATGTCATGTTGTAATTACTGAAATTACCCAGAGACAATTAAGTTTTGAGCACCGGCATCAATCAGTCTGAGGGAAATAGGTAAAGGATGACCTAAAGAGAAAACAGAGCTAGTGTTATTTCATCTCTGGTTATAGTCATTTGACTTGTAACTGCCAACGCCTACACAGAAGCTTTGCACACATGACTTACAGAAAGTCTTTTGTCAACTTAGTTTTAAACTGAACTGAATCGTGAATTTATAACTGGAGGTCATTGCTGCAGAAGATATATTGAATACAAATATACTGCCAATGTGAATTATCTGCAAACATGTTTTTCAACATCAATGACAAATCAACCAAGTAATAGCAAAATGATGGTGTTACTGCATTAGTGAAGAATGTAAATGTCAATAGTGAACGTAAGGCTTGAACATTTTTTTTTTTGTCTGCAGAGTTTTGAGAAACTTGAAAGAGGTGCCTTCACCCTGTGTGACTTGCAGGGTTCTTTTTTTTCTTGCCAGACTGAACAGCGTTCTCGAGTCACAGTGAAAATACTGTATTTACCCAAATTACTATATTCTGAGTACAAAGACAGCCTCACTCAAAGAAAAATGTTAAAGTCTGAAAAGCACAACATAAAAATGTAAGAAAAATATCAAATACAGACTGTGATTAAATATGCAGGATCAAATAGGTTGAAATAAAAATAAAGTAAACTGAGCAAAAACTGTGACGCACAGCTGTGTGGAGAGGGAAAACAAGATAAGTTCATGATGAAAGAGGGACTTGAGAGTGGTATCAATCTTTTCCTCTGACTTGTGGCAATAGTATAATAATGATAATAATATATTCCCAAAATGCATAATTATCCCTTTAAGAAGAATAGAAGCCTCTTTTTAACAACATGGAGGCTGCATATAAACAGAGGATGTCAATGAAGACCATGTGTACAGGTTAGACGATTAACCAAACTCCTGTTATCAGTTTATCAATAATCATCAATACATGTAGTTAAAGCAAAATAACTTAGTGTTGTTTTCATCCATAGAAAATATTCTGCACACAAGTACACCTCAGCCCTGTTTAAAACCACATTTGTGTGTACATGTAAATGTAATATTTGTCTTTTTATTATCAGCTGAAACAATAACTTTTTTTTCAAACTAAGGAGGTTTCTATTGTGAAGGGACTATTTAGTGTTTTACATAAAGCTTACTGGATATATACATAGATGCCTATTTAGTTGGTTGAACACACTTTATTCTGATTTATGAGAACATTTTATGACAAAACGAGGACGTTTGTCCCAGTTGATCAATTTCTCAGTGTTTCTTGTTGTTCTATAAAAGCAGTCTGAAACAATTACACCTAAAATTGCAGCTCTACATCTAATTTGGATGACGGTGAGATTCCCCCATGTCGTACGGTAGGGGAGGAAAAGGAGGCTTAATATGATCGGTCGTTAAATTCAGTTTAGTCCTTAGCACCTTTCCACCATTTTATCTTTCCTGCCACCCCCACCTTGATTCTGCCTCCTCAGCGTACCATCACAAACAGCCCTGTTCTGGACACATGTAGTTTCCTTCATAAAGCGTGTTGACATGCTCAGACAACCCTGGCCGGAGCTGTCAGAGCAGACCTCCACTGGCTCCCCTTTCTCCTGGGTGGCTGTGATGGACAGACTGTGGAGGCAGAGGTGGTGGAGGAGGGTGGGGGAGCTGTGTAGTGTTGTTTTAGGGAGCAAATATCACACACATAAATAAATTCATGAAATACATAATGATTAGACTCCACCTAAGGCAACTGCCGACAGGGACTTTATTTTCTCTGACAAATTTGTGGCTGCCGTGTGGCCTATACTGCACGGATAAACACAGCGACTATTTTTTTAATGCTCAGCACTGCACAGAAACTACTGGCAGGCTGAGTTCAGCTCTGCCAAGCCACCAAGCCTTCCTGTGGTGAGGTTCTCTAACGCCTCGAAATCCTGCTGAGTGTGTTTTTTTTTTTAGCGGCAAGCCCTGTTCCCCTCCTGGGTTTCCTTTCTTCTCCACCGAGTGCAGTCTAGCAGAGCAGAAATTCCAAATCGGGTAAAGATTTTATTCTAGACCAGGATAAAATTAATTTGCCAGGAACAATGCATCATAAGATCTCACCTTTTTTTTTTTTGTCACAGACACATCCTTGTGTTTGGACTTCTTTGTGTTGTTTGCTGTGCAGGTCCATATTTTTCTTTATCATTTACATGAGATAATCTTAAAGTTACCACTATATCTTAGAAATGCCTTTTCCTTCCAGTTTTCAGCTGCTTTGTGTGTCTCGGTACTCCGTCTATGAATCAGAACACTCCCAGCTGGTTGCTGATGTCAATATTCTTTTGTTGGTTATTGCTCAGTTTGCACCTCATTTTTTGCTCCAGAACGCTTTCATTTTACGGTGGCCACCTGCATTACTCCTTCAAATGAGTTATGCCATCTGGCTGCTGTAAGAAAAGCCTTACGTTCAAAACCATAACTTTGATACGCTCACTCAAGTTCTCCGTTTTGGATTTATACTGATGTATTTTGGCGAACACGAGGTTTCAGACACAGAGACTAATAAGACATATGGCTGAGAGGAATCCTTCCCCAGCATATCTATCTAATGAGCTATTTTACTTTATTTATGTCAGAGGATATACACTTTATTAAAGAGTCCAGGGAGCTTTTAGTTTGTCAAAATGTGACTAATCTTTTACTATCTCACTCAGCACTTCCAAATTTGTGCTGAGGATTTAAAAAGACTTTTGAAAAGTAAAAAAAAAAAAACTTCTCACACAGTGCACACAACTTTTTGGTTAGGTTAAAAAACCTACTCGCTCGCTGTCTAATCTTGCCTCCATTGATCAGACCCCCCTCCCCGCACATGCTTGCTGAAGCCTCCGAGCTCAGCAGGCCGCCTGTAGCCTTGCGGCTGAACTTGCCTGGGCTTTTCATTTATGGTGAAGAAGCAAATGATGCGCGAGCATAAGCCCAAAAAAGAAGGAAGTCGTCTCAGATGACTTATCAACCGAGATTCCACTCTAACACACTGCCGTTGTCTCAGCATGAGGAGTCCAATAACATCAGACACTTGCTGTTCTGCTTGTAGGCTGTAACATGAAGTACCTGCACCGTGACCATTTAAAATACTGGTTATATGCTGTTCACAGATCAGTGGTCTGCCACAGTAGCAGAAACAGTCACATTACAACTGAATTGTCTTACTTCAAGAGTAAAATGTTCTAAGTCTTATTATCCTACAAGTGAAGCAATGGATGAATCTTCAGCATATTTATTCACTGGGCTTTCACTCCTCCTTGTATTTATATACCAGTTTTTTTTAATTTTTTTTTTATCAGGACGCCAATAGTTTATGCTGTGCAAAGTGATATTGTGAAGTTGCTTTATAATTTATGACTGCAGTGACCCGCTATCCATGGGAGAGCCGACAGCTCTGACTTCAAACAACCCAGCTTCAGCACAACATCTGGTCTACGAGGAAATGTTGCCTTTGTTAATGAAGTGATATAAATTGATGTGGCAGACAGAAGCCTCTGTACATTGTGTGTCTCTCTCAGGTGCTGCTCAGGTATACGACGGCGTGCTCTCCTGCAGGGTTTTGCCGCTGTGGCGTGAGTCGCAGGGCACTAAACAATGAAATAGAAATTCTTTCTTTATTAAAGGTGTTAAATGATTCTGTTTAATGTGGTGATTGTATCAGGTGAAGTTTGGTGCTTCATGTTATTCCGGCTCCTGCGGGGGGTTGGTTGAATCTACTTGCTAAGCTTTGTTTTTTAATTTTTGAAAGGCACGCGCTGCCACGTTGTTAACACCTCTGTGGTGATGATATCCCGTTCATAGGTGTTCTCGCCTTTCTCCTCCCAATTAGTTTGTCTTAGTTGTGACATTTAATTTATTTTCACCAGTTATCACACACTGGAATATCATTACTACATATTATCTTGATGCCATATGATATAAAATTGTGAAGTTCAAATCCTCATAATTAAAGTTGGTACACTTCATTTAATTCATATTAACAATAGAATGCATGACTGCTTGTATAGTGAACCTGTTTATACATGTTCAGGGTCAAAGCGGAGCTGGAGCCAATTCAAATGTGCACTTAGCAAAAATCCTATAGACACATAATGTGATATTTTTTCTTATTATTAATATTCCAGTCAGTAACTCCTGTAACAATTGCTTTTATGGAACCATCCATCTGTTTAATTGCTGTGTCTAAATGTGATGACAGTTTTATTGATGAGGCAACTTAATTCCAACAGCTGATAAGGCTCGATCAACGGGTTGGAGAGAGCGGGAATGATTTGTAAAGCGTACTCCATCGCTCATTTCATTTGTCTCATGTGTTCCTCCTTTAATAACAGAAATCCCCCTATGTCCGCTTATTCGATACCTCTAGGCCACCCGTACTCCTCTTCGTACAACACCTTCAGTTCACACCAGTAATCCCTTCACCTTAAGCCCTTTAAGTCACCATTAAGCTTGCATTCATTCTTACGTAATGATCTCATTCATCCCCGTCTATTTACCTTCAAGGTTTAAGATTTTACAAAGGATTAGGGAGAGGAAAATCTATTTGCTTGCTCTTGGATGTCAAGTAATCCAGTTTGGAGATATGTAGGTGCAACTGCAGTGTAATGTGCCACGTACTACGCGGTAGCTGACACCTAATGCGACACCTTTGGTGAAATTCAATGGGATAGGTATGCTTAAACATATGGCATTATGATTTAAATTCAGAGTGTAAGCTGCCATTATCCGGTCTGTGGTGCATCATTAAAAGAAGAGCCTTCATCCAGTGATTTGAAATAGCAATTTAATGACGTGTGTGACATGCTGAGGTTCAAACACCTGTGTGACACAGAAATATCTACAAAGTGAATATTATATCACTGTGGTGATGTGTTAACCGCAGCCATAAAACTTCACCTTACACTTTCAACATCCCTCACACAGCACAGTAATAAGGTGTATGCACATTACATCTCACTGTAATTCTGGATTCTTCCCAAGTAAATGCAGAAAGTTAATTGCCATACAGAGGATGGGTGGGGGCTTAATTTGTCTTAATTCTCAGACTGCTGCAGGTTGTTTTATTGTTCATGACAGTGTCCATGAGAGTATGACTTTTGGAAGGTATGAAGGCCATTTTATTGGAGGACCATAAATCTCTGCAAACCAGTCTGGACACTTGGTACCAAAGTTATAACAAGCCGTGCACATGACCTCCGAATTAGTGCTCATACAAAGACTTTCATACATTCAGCACAAGGTGTAGTAATCAGAGAGGAGCTCCAGCTTTCTAAGTCACATGAAGGGGAAACAGTTGGGAAATAAATCTAAACTGTAAAGTTTCAATTCACTGCATTATTTACAGAAAGATGAAGGGTGGTGTTGCAATGTGGTATGTGATTAGTATTTACAATGCACAAATAAGGTAAAGACATAATGGAAAACATGAGCGGGGCACAAAACCAAGCTGGAACCATCAATCGATTTGTATTAATATTTCATATTAATTGTTGATTTTAGATCATTTTTTAAAGGAAAACATATTTCAAATAGAATATCTTTGGGTTAATGTTGTGGGAATAACAGGCAGAGAACATTAAGGCAAAGACTTGAGGAAAAAACTTGGCAGTAAAGTCAGTCTAAAATCAGGCAAACATGAGAAGGGAAGCACATGATGATCAGACACAGGTGAAATTAATCAGGGCACGGCAGACAATCACACGGAAGGGAAACACACAAAGACAGGAAGTGAGTATATAAAATAAAAAAATGTAAAACAATGGCTTCTTCTGAAGTAGTGTACTTCCATCAGTACACTTAGATGATTGTACACTTACTCGTGTAGTATGTGGATTTTGACAAGGTAGCGTTAGCTCGAGTTGCACACGGCCGTTCTCCGCTTACCGGAAACAACCGGAACATTTTATTACATCACATTTTATTGAAGTTTTATTACATCACCCAGTAACATATCTTCTGGTTTTGTTTGATAACTCCCCCCAAAAATCAACATGTTTTTGTGTTGCCTGTTTAAGACACACAATAAACATACTGGCGGCTTTGGCCTAACAACAGTATAGGGGTACTTATTGAAAAACAAACACAACTTGCATTGGTATAGTGCTGCAGCTTCTTCAGTTGCCGCAGTTTGCTAATACTTGAGGTAGGTGGTCCCTTCCTTTCCGCTACGTAGCCATGTTGGCGACTGTTGAGTGTGAAAAGTGTCCATCGTTCTATACTCAATTTGTGGACCATTTTAAGTATCATCCAGGTGGTCATAATGCACCGCATGTTATCATAGTTGGCCGTGTGAATGCACTTATGCACTCAAAGTAGCATGTGTAAGTATGTACGCGAATTGAGACACTACGAAATATAACGTGTGGAGAAAGACAGGATGTAGCAGATGGCTCCATTCTGAATCGCATACTTTTTCCTTTTTGCTTTGAGTACGTCCTTGCAACTACCCTTATAGAGTATGTACTGCTGCATGTAGTATGTTTATAATTGGGACATACTACTTTTGAACTTTTCCCCATTTGGTCATATCCGTTGCAATCCGGAGCGCGACATTTTAAGTAAAAGGAAAAAGATGCGTTTTGGATCGAGTACACTTCCTTCTATTGCATCTTCTTCTTCTACTCCTTCCTTTTTGTGATTTGCAACCGGGTGGAGCATTAGCACCTCCGCCTCTCTCGACTGCTCAGTCGATGTGAAGTATTTGGGGATTGTGTGGATTGTGGGTCAGAACAGCCAGGGAAGCATGCTGGCCTGCATATTGCAAATTACAACTGGATGTAGTAGGACATTCTGGTATTTTTGGCTTACTACATTTCACATACTGTGTATTGGTAAATAAACAAAATAAAAAGTTTTCCTGCATACTAAGTAGTGGTAGTATTGGTATTGGAACACAGAATGTGGCCTTTGGCCCTGCAAAATTGTGAATAGCATCTTCTATCATTAGATGATTTATAGACCTAACAATGAATCTCAACCAATAATAAGTAATTGCAACCATTTAATATATTTGATTAAAAGTTAGAAACCTAACACAATAACAGGAATTTCTGTGCGTTCTAGCTAAACATTGGGGGATGCTTTATTAGATTTCATTGTCTCCGTGGTGATTATGTTTATCCAAACAGGAATTAACTAAATCAATTAAGAGAGATTAGAGACTGAGTGTTTAGGATGGAGCACTTGATGTTTTGCATTCATTAATTATAGCAATTGTTACTGTGTTTTGTGATGTTACACCAGTGACAAAAAAACGGATGATTTAGAGTCAAAATCGTCTTGTTTTTGTACGTGACCTGAACGTGCTTCGTGTGTGTCTGTCCGTCACAGTTCTGTTTGACTGAAGCAATTAGGTTTAAGAGGGGGCATGCTTTTATCTAGCAGAGATAAGAAGGACCGACTGGTTTGATTTGAGCCAAGAAAATCACTTGTGTTTGGAATTTCCGAAATCTGGGATTTAATAAAGAAGTTCAAATTTCTTGTTTACATGATGGAGTTTTTACTTGTTATAGGGAATGTTACCCCGGACACTCATAACACTTGATAATTAGATGGTAGCCATGAAAAGCTGAGCAAGATGCCTCGAGATTCTTCCCAAGAGAGCTATATGATCTGCAGGTTTTATGATTGCACGGCGCAGTTACGGCGTTGCTGGAGCAATTAGTTTGTGTAAAGGATGAAGGGCACCATGTGAACAACTGTTTTTGTGTAAATATGATCAGGCATTTTACTTTTAAAAATACATTCTTTTGACTGAAGTCATTAAATACTCAAATAAGCAGAAGTTTTTCCTCATAATGAGGATAAAGGAGATTACAAGTCAAAAGCATGTAAACATGACTTCATGCATGAGTAATCACGTACAAATACAGCAGCTTTGATTTAGGTTCTGATATTTTCTGAGAAAAAGAGGCAAATTTAGAAATGTCCGTAGTGAGCCACTTATTAATATTAATTCACAAGACATCTTGAAATCGATAGCTTTTCATGTGTGAGGTAAAGGCCTGTGATTTGTAAACCACATACGACTGTGACACTTTTCATGATCCTCTTCAAAATAGATGTCCATGATATTTACGAGGTCTGCCTTGTTGTGCCTGGAATAAATTATAGTGTCGGCTTATTTATTCATTGAGTTAGCTCACCAGCGGGACTATGTGTTGGTAGTCTACTGTGTCTTCAAACACATTATAGCATACATACATGATCAGATTATCCCCAGAGAAAATGCACAGGGCAGTGGGGCGACACGCCATCACTGTTTTGTTTTGTTTTTAATAAAGACGTGTCTGTTGGGGAGTTTAAAAGGCATGCATGCATGGCTTTTGTTTAACCATGTGACACTGATGATGCATTGCTTCGACGCTTGTAATTTGTTTCATCTGTTTTGTAGGTGATTCTCATGTTGACAAAATACTACGACTTCAACTCTGGCAGAGTAACAGAGAGTTCTTTATGGAGGTAAGATCTCCTGTCATGTATAACTGTCTGGGAATAGATACTGCACAACAGACTGATGTTGTATTTGTACCTGTAATTAATTAATGTAGTGACATATTCTAATGTTCTTCCTTGATCCCCGGAGAGCTCATTTAAAAGCTGAATTAAAAAATAAAAAAAAAAAAATCCATTGTTATAATTAATTACATTTCTTATCCTTACTACTTATAACTATATGGAGGATAACGTACTGTATTTCTTTGTCTGTGGAGATGATTTGTTATCATGTCACCTTCATTAAATGTGAAAGTCCATTTTGTGGAAAAAGGAAGGGCTACAACTTTAAACTTTTCTACATTCTGGTTTCTAATGAGGTCATTACAAAAGAAAAAAGTATGTGATGGGAAATATAATGTTAGATTTTTGTAATTATTATCATTATTTTCAGATAAACAGCATTGGGTTGTGTGAGATTCCCTAAATTAATTACTTTCACTTTGTGAAGTCAGTGTCAGGATTAGATAACAATTAAGGGTTTCTCAAAAGCTATTTGACACACTTACAACAGAATATCCTATTTTAGAGAACCCCCAATGTGTTTTATATTATACAGTACAAAACATGTCATAGCTGTCTTTTTTGATTTGACGCAAAGCAACTAAAACCAATATCTTTTCTGGTGACAATAACTAACAAAAAAAAAAAAAGTTTTTAATTTACATGCATTTTAAAAAAAACATTCCAAAACCCCGCCATTGTCAAGCTTTTAGGCAAATACGTCCTCCATTTGATTTATAAAACCAAAAGAGTCAATGATAATAATAATAGCTAACCCCCGAGCCATGCGTGCCATGCACACAGGATATTTTTGTTTGTTTTGATAATTAAAAAAATCTCCATTCATCTAGTAAATTGCCTTCAATTACTTATGCTGTTGCAATTTTCTGCTTGCCTGCTATGTTTAATGATACCATCAGCATCTTAACTAGTAGGTGTTGCTTCATTCTCTTTTACTCTCCACCGAAACCAATTTACTTTATCCTATAATTAAATTTTAGGTCAACTGATTATGGGACCACATACGAAAAACTTAACGAGAAAGTCGGGACAAAAACCATTCTGAGCTACTTGTATGTGAGTCCGAACAACAAAAGGAAGGTAAGTGTCAGTGTGTGTTATGAAAAATCCTACCTGTACTGAATAAATGTGTCAGTCAGTTTGTCGCTGTGTGGCAGTTATTCTCATTTTCACCGTGTAGCAGCCCTGCAGGAGCCTTCCATGTGCGTCTGCTTGAAGTGGCACGTTGCACAAGCACACTTAAACCCTGTGTAACGGATGCTGTCAAGGTGGGCCGCTGATTCCTCGGTCTCTTTTCTTGTCTCGTCTTAGATCATGTTACTGACTGACCCAGAGGTGGAGAGCAGCCTGCTCATTAGCCTTGACGAGGGGGCGTCCTATCAGAAACACAGCTTAGGCTTTGATATCCTCAGCCTGCTTTTTCACCCCGAGCAGGAGGACTGGATTCTGGCTTACAGCCATGACCAAAAGGTAACACGCAGCCTTCAGATGGCACAAACTAGCTGGAATAAAAACTGAAAATGTAAACGACCATGTCTGTGTGTGAATAAGAGCTGTGCTGTATGGCTTACTGGCTGCTTATTATGGTTTGTTAGTTTTGTTTGAGTGTGTTGCCAGATTGGGGTCACAGCAAAACTAATATCTCCATAAAATGACACAAAACACAGGTTGCCATCCCGGTCGAAAACATTCATTCTGATAATAGCAGCTAGCTATCGGGACATGGTCTTCATGTGCACAGACACCTGCCACTTAAGCCGAGGCTGCAGTTGCAGTTCCAGCGAATCACCTGCGCACCTAAACAAGTCATAAGGTCTGGCGGCAGACAGCTTTGAATGGATGTGTCCTAGACAGCGCGGGGGAAAGTTAACAAGGGAGACACGCCCAAACAATCCACCAGCTCACACACACGCGCGCGCGCACACACACACACACACACACACACACACACACACACACACACACACACACACACACACACACACACACACACACACACACACACACACACACACACACACAGAGGACTGTGAGCATAAGCACACACCGTCCATTACTCAGTGTGAGAACCCCGCTGTCTGCTTTACTCAACCCCACAGACATCAAGCTCGGCCTCTCCAGCCTGGCATTGGAAGACTTGATTTTCAGGGAGAAAAACAGTCAAGGTCTGAGAAGTGAGATAAATGGTGCAGGGAGGAAGATGAGAGCTTAGTTGAGAGCCATCGACGGGTCAAAATAAAGATGCTCTCGAGAAGTTCACCTTCAGGTCATTCTGTATGTCTTTGTAAAGCAAAATTTTAGCTGTTTTTCTCTTCGCTTTTACCGCTGCCTGAGTTAAATGAGTCTTAGCTTGGTTTCATTTTACAGTTATTGATTGTCTGCCATGTCTTTAAAAAAGTTGCGAGCTCTCAGATAAGTCAAAATGATGTCGCGTATCCTTGTAAAGCTGAGAGCTTAAGACTTTGGCGGCACAATCATTAAGGCAAGATGACAGGCCTTCTGTCATGACTGCTTGAACACCAGAAAAATGGCTTCATGGAGAAAAATTACAATGACAGCTAAATGAGCAATTTTAAATTGTCAGCTTGGTTGAAATCCTGCTGAGTGAAAGAACAAGACACATTGATTTTAACTTGCTGTATTCAAGGCATCAGAACAGATGATCAAAACCATTCTGTGTTACTTTTAGCCTGATTTAAAAATATTATTGCATTTGTATAAGAACTGATTGATTTTCTCATAACTCATGCATTTTTACATTAAGTATGCACTCAGTAGTGAAATATTAAAAACAACATCAACATGTTGATGCCACAAAATCTACAAATTTGACAGCTGCTTGATGATGCAGTCGGACATAAATCTGGAAGTAATTCTTTTGAAAAATATTTCTCTATATTGTACTTCGTGTACTGATTTATGCATTCCCATTTTTCAGCTCTATGTCTCTGTAGAGTTTGGGAGGAGATGGCAGCTTGTGCATGACGGCGTCGTCCCCAACAGATTCTACTGGTGAGAACCACTATCAGTCTTTTGCAGTGTTTGTCTTTGTGGTAGAAAAATGCTGCAGTATTTCCAATACGAAATATGTAAATGAAACCATATTCATTTTTATGCATTCTGCTCACAGCAGTAGTACAGAGGGGAAATAAGCAGCAGCTCATTTACAGTAATGTTAAGAAAAAACAGTAAGGTTACTGAGTTAGATTTTAACCCTTTAACAAGAACGAGTTCTGGAGTCTCGTGTACTTTTAGGAAATGTCATGACATTTTTAAATTTGGTGACGTTTGTTATTCCGGCAAAGGTCAAATATGACTCGATGGAAGTCACTTTTATTACCAAACGACAAGCTTGGTGTTTTAGAAAGGCAGATCTTGTACTGATCAATAATGTATGTTTTCTTTTTTCCCAATTTTGTACATAATGTAATAAGTGTCTAGTTTACACATACTGATTAATATTTGAACTGTTGATCTCAGTCTCCTCATGAAATATTGTCGACATAGTGTCGGGATACCACAGTGTGTTACACATCGAATCCCATCCACAAGTTTTTCATTTATTTTGTATGATACCTGATGTATATTGCACTGAATCAGGGCTGAGAATGTGACAGAGAGCTTTTGGGTGTCTCTTTGAATGTTTTAGCATTATTAGTTCTTGGGAGCTGGTACAGGAATTGTGGCTCAGGATAAATGTTTAATTTCTAATAGTTTTTATAGTTGTTGGCCACAAAATCCTTTTCATACTCTTCCTCTCAGAATTAAAAAGCAAAACCACTGGTATTTGTTATCCTCAAAGTTGGATGTATGACACTAGTTTTTCATGGTGGTTGAGGAGTAATAACTTGCCAATCAATAAAATACAGAAACTTGGGTAAACTTTGGGTTAACGGTTCTCCAGGTTGCAGTTAGCTTAGAACAGCTACATAACCTAAAACAGCTGCATGAAGTAAATCCACAAGACCGACTCTGTGTCTGTGTGAGTGTGGTTAGTTCCTATTTATTGTCAAATTCCCAGCCCGCATCTAAAAGACACTAAAAATACAGTTGCAGTTTGTCAAACAATGAACTTCAGTCCCAGCTTATACACAACTTCCTCCATTGCTCCCATCATAATTACTTTGACAACTAAAAGTCAAAATAAACAAAAATATAGGTCGTTTTAACATCCTTCAACAATCGACTAGTGTTGTTTTTGGTAGGAGGAGGGCCTGTGAAATCTGCTTCTAGACTCTACTTGAGTTTCATGAGGGAATGTGTTCATAATTTATGTTTGTACCAAACATTAACAGATGGTCTTTCCTAACACATCACTAACAATTTGCACTGAGTATCATGAGTATCACACTGTAACATGTTTTAAAAAATGAATACCAAATATAAATTTCACCTTAAGCGCATCACCTTACTAATCTCACCTCACATCGGTGTACATGCAACATTTCACAGTTATGGATCTTTCTAGTGAGCCAGTCATATTTACAAGTCATATTCTTTCCTATCAATATATTCCATATATTTTCAGTCGTTATTTCCAGTTAGAATCAATATGCTAAATAAAGACAGCAATGTCTTTATTTTTTGCAATCAGTCTAAAGTTGGGGTGTTACAAATTATCAATCAAAAACCAAAACTTTTTATGTTTAAATAAGCAATCACTTTCTCTTGTCTTGAAGGAAATAAGTAAACCAAACATGCCAGAAAAAAAACCACTCCCCACAGCATCAGAGATTGACCATGAAGAATTACTTTAATTAAACCCAGCACTGCTCAACTTATCAAAGAGCAAACTGATGAGCATGATTTTCAAAAACATGTTAACAGTCGCCCTTACTAGGCAGTCGTAGTGGTGTGTGTTAGTTATGGGAGAACATGGTGTAACATTGCAGGGGTTTATATAAGAGCAAGAGCTGCTGTTCACTGATAGAATTGGATGAAGTATTTGACAGAAAGTCCATTAAAAGAGATGGAGCTGTGAGGCAATTACAGAGTGCTGAGGGAAGCAGGACGGGGGCTTTTTATATTATAGTTCAGACACAGTAAGGAAAATGAGAAGAAACCCATCTTCTGTCACAACAGCTGCTATTAATACAACAAGTGGTCACTCCCGTCGCTCTGCACTTACCATGGAGAATCTCCAGTGAAAGTAAATGAAATGGATAAGTACACCTTACACATAACGAGCAGTGCAGGTCAGACGTCCTTCAGGCCGGTGTTTATTGAAATGGTTCTTGTATTATTACACCCGAGAGAACAGAGTTGCCGCTTATTTCCTGTAAGACAAGGAAAATTCAGGATGAAAACCCGAATCGAAAACAAATATTGCATTTAATAGAAACATTATGATTAATCCAAGCGAAATGGACTTTACTGAAAAGGTTTCTCATTTTTCTTTGTTTTTGTTATTATTTTCAGAGATTCACATTTTATAATGTGCCTAGAACAGCATCAAAGCAGTTTGTACAGCTTTTTGCCTCGATGTCTTATTAAGCCACCTGATGTTCAAAATAAATAACAAACACGGTAAAATTACAAATGCGAAGTCTATTCTAAATTAGTGGTTCCCATCCTGGTGGTCAAATAGGTTTCCTAAATAAATCCGAGCCATCACAAGGTAATTAAGGGAAAGAGAATAAATTCTGTTACACCAAATTATTTGTCAAATTTTTTACAAATTTTTTCTTCATGTTTACCAGAATACTTTTATGATTAATAAATATTTCCTAAGTTCTTATAACTAGCTAGTTTGAAACTATTTCTATATAAGCTTGAGGAATCTATTAAATTAACTACTTATCCTTTCTAAATGTTATTAATCTAAGTTAGTTTATATATGAAATAGCCTTTGTACTTCACAGTTCGCATTAGTGTTGATGCACTGTAGAATGAGCGATTTTATGCTAATGTTATTTGAAGTTTACTGTAACGTGAAATATTTAAAAATCTAACCAGTATGGCATTTTTACCGGCATTATGTCAAAGTGTCAGAAATGTTGACATGCTTCCTTTTCTCTTAATTTGTGAACATATTAGCATATGAACATATTAACAGTTAAATCACTCAGTTAGCTGGTTAAAACGGTGACTGGCAATGACTCAGTAACAACTAAAATTTTTGTAAAAACTGGTTTGTGTGGTGTTTTTTTTTTGTATTTAGTGATGTGTAAATCTTCAAGTCCAGTGTAAAAAGGCTGATCTTTAACCTAAGAGCTGGCCCATCCATCTCCCTGAGATGGAAAATGTTTCAAGGACATATAATAACAAAAACGAGAAGGACATATAGTGTAAACCAAACAAGGACTTTTGCTTGCAGCTCATGTTTTCAGCAGGCTAGATTTATAGGTAACACCAAGACATTGTTCCCTTTTACAGTGCCACAAGCCAACAAGGTTAGACATTTGACTGAATATTGTGTCTCTAGTAATAAATGCAAAAAGAGACATGGTCTTTAAGCAGGAATCTAATGTTTCTTAGATGTTTGTCATGATGTTACAGGTCCCGACTGGGTTTGGACAAAGAGCAAGGGATGATTCACCTGGAGATCAGTGTCTCAGATGGACGTGAGTCATAACATCTGTTAACTTGGCAACATAGAAAAGTACATTTAAAGCAGATTTTACATCAAATTATCAACTTTTCTTACAATCCTTAAACCTGAATTTGACCAAAAAAATGGTGGCTGTTCTGAAACTCTTCTCCCATCTGAACTGACTGCACGGAGACTCCTCATGCGATTAAGCTAATTCATTTTTCAAGGGCCAGGCTGTGACTTGGCTCTTTTCTTGGCCACAGTGCAGAGAGGGGGGCACTTCCATAAGGCCTTGTGTGTTAATGCCCTATCCCTGGGGAGACCGCCTCATTTGGCTGATGCTAACACACTCGGACAGCTCTCTCTACTTTATCTATTAGTGAGAATAAGGATTGGCCCCCAAAACTTTGCCTCTATGGCCCACTTGATACCATGAGCATAAGCAATGCTGAACCTTGATTGTGGACTACAGAAGGTTGCTTGATTCTCCCTTTGTTGTATTTTTTTTGTGCTCATTTCTTGCTTATCCACAGGGTCACAGTACATAACTTGTAAACTTCAGAATTGCTCTGATGGAAACAAGGGCAAGCCTTTCCCTGGCTCTATCATCCCCAATTCCCTCGTGGTTCAGGATGAATACGTTTTCATCCAGGTGGGTTTTTATTGCAAGGTCTGGCTTCATTAAAAGACAATCAAAAGCTGTAAAACTAATGCATTCAGTCGCATCTTAATGTACAGTCATGTTTTTCATTAACTAAAAGGGGCCATTATCCTGGGGAAGGATGGGGGGAAATTGAAATCACGGTGTTGTGTATTACTACAACTTCACTCTACCATAATGCACAACATCATAATTAGTAGCAAACTCAGTTTTGATGGTGGTTTAACTTGTTTGATACAAGCTTCCAGCAATCAGTGTATGCAGTAATGTTTATAAATATTTACCTGAATTTGAATGTGCTATAAATCTCTATATATTGCTTTTGTAGGTGCCAGTAGGTGGCCAGTCTGTCCATTATGTGTCCTATAAAAGAAATTCTTTCTACCCGATGAAGCTCCCCAAGTATACTCTGCCAAAGGTAGGATTACTGGAAAGAATGTGGTGTTTGGCAGGTCGAGCACATGCGGTGGAAGAGGCAACATACATTTTACAGTGAAACTCTATTTATTCCTGCAGGCTATTTTGAAGCATCATCATGGTTTTCTGTGGGTTGATTTTTTTTTTTTTTTAAACTGTTTTAAGTAGGGTTGTTCCAAGTTAGTGATAATGTTTGCTGGCAAATCCATTAAATTGTTTTCCTCACATTATAATTCTCCTGAATACTGATTCAGTTATGCATGATTATATTCATATCCTTAGATCTCTGTTTATGTAAAACCAATGCATAGTTTTTCACCTTCTCTTTCGTCTGTATTAACAAATATTTACAAAAAAAAAAAATAATCTTGAGTTTCTGTCAGTGTTCCCCAGAACTCCAAAGGAACTTTTTGAAACAGGGAAGACCATTTCCATTTGCACAAAACTCCACTGCTTTCCATTTACTTAAAGGACAGCAGGGGAGGGGGGGGGCTGAGTTTGACAAACAGTGTCATAGCAACAGGAGAGATTTGCTGCCTCCAGTGTTATTTCGATAAATCTGTCCATCCATCCATCCATCGACCTCTGTGAAAATGTCCTTGAGAAGGACACATATCACTTACCATTCTTCACTCTGGATAAGGGATTCAGTAAAATCATATGGATTCTGCCTTCATTTTTAGTTCATGGCTTGAAATGCCTGAGGTCTAATTGCTGAATGATGTGGAGAAGTGACAAATCGCTGGCTTGCCTGCATGTCTGTTGTGTGAACATTCACACTTTTTTTTTTCATTCTTTAAAACAATTCTTAAAATTGTGTCGGCTGGTTAGCTGACTAAGCCACATGGAGGCAATCTCTTCATTAATTCCACATATTCAGGACTTGCAGATAATCAGCACAGACGATAACCAGGTGGTGGCAGCGATTCAGGACTGGCACCAGAATGATTCCTACAACCTCTACATGTCCGAGTCCAGAGGGCTGTATTTCACCCTGATGCTGGAGGATGTCGTCAGCAGTGGAGGTCCGGAGGGCAACATCATGATAGACCTCTATGAGGTAGGTAGCGACAGTGCTGTTGGGTTGGTACTCTCAACTCATTACATGTTTTCGTATTATTGAGGCTTGTTGAGCTGAAAGAGCTCAAATCACTGCCCTGGTTTTGTAACTGCTGCAGTTTATGGGATAATGTTCATTAATATTTATTAATTCTCATGTTGGCTTCTCAAAAATGCAGTAAGTATTGTGAGCAATGATCAGTCCAATTATACGTGCTAAATTATGCTCTGTTATGAAATATACACCACTTGTGCAAATCTGTGTTCATGCCATGTTTGTCACATTTTATATTAAAGTAGGGCTGAAACTAATTAATTATTAGTTAATCAACTAATAGATAATCTAATTCAGTTCAATTCAATTTTATTTACATAGTGACAAATCACAACATAAGTCATCGAATAATTCTTATACCTAAGTATTAATTTATATTATTCATCCAACAAAAAGGCCAAATATTTATCATATCTGGGTTCTAAAAGTTGATCAGGTCTGTTTGTTCTGTTTTTTTTAATCTGTTTAATATCCTTGCAAATGAGTTTTCTGACTATATTATCATGTGTTTTAAACTACTTTACCTGCCAATAACAACAATTGTCATCTTTTATTAATTTACCAAACATTTTTTGATGAAATGTTTGTTCTACAAGATGTCAGGTCGTGTCATGGTTTGCTTTTGTCATGTTTTGGACTTCATCCCTATTTAATCTTCTTAGTTTCAGTCTGGGTTTCCTGTGTAACTTTAGTCTATTGTCTTTTCCTGTTTTATTTTGGAATCTTCCTCTGTCTTGTCATTTTCTGTTCCTACCATTTTGTTTCCGACTCGTTGATCTGGTTCATCTGTTTACCATCAGCCTCATCTGCTTATATCCGTCCTTTTGGCCTTCTTTTGTTGTCAGTCCTTCACATTAAGTCCACTTCAACCCTGTCTTTTGTCCGGAGTTTCCTTTCATCCAGGTTTTTTGAGTTCTTCTCATTTCCCTCATGTCTGTTTGTTCAGTTTTATTTTTGGACTTGGTTTTTGGATTCAGCCTGTTTTGGCTCGCGTTTCTTTTGTACCAGCCGCAACATCTTCGTTCACTTAAATAAATATATTTTTTTTTAACTTTTGAACCTCCTGTTGTGTCATGTGTTTGGTTCTCATCTGCCTTTGAGACATAACAGGTTTGTGTTCTTTAGAAGTAAAGGTTGTTTTTCACATATGCTTAAAATAAAATTAAAAAATCTCTTAATTATCAATCTACTCACATTCACATGTAATTTAGAGTCTCCTATTCCTTTATTTACCCTTTATCTTCACTATAAGAGGTCACTGAAGGTAACGTAGGGAGAGCATACAAATAAAGAGGCCACCGTGTACATCTGAGAGCACCATACAAATTTAAATTCCTGATTCGGGAGCTTTCCTGAACAATAAAACAGGCTCTGACAAGTAAAGTACCAACAGACAGCCTAGTTCCCTCAGAGTTATTCTTGATTTTGTGCTGTGTTTTTCTTAAGTGTACCCCGCACTCAGATGACTTGGATGTCTTCACCATAATGGAACAGATGTTAGTACATTACATTCGTCTGAGTGTCTCGCTCATGTCCACTTTATGCCTGCCTTTATTATACTTTTCATGTGACATTAGTGCTGCACAAAAGAAACATTTAGCAGGTTGAGTCTCGAGATGACATACCATGAATACACACGTTTAGTAAACACTGGTGACACTGGCAGTGTATAGTTATAATGCAGGAGAAATAGCAGCTTTAACTTGTGCACTGAACATGCTGACAGATCTACTATGAGGTTGCAGTGACGTGCACATGTATGCATCAGTCTGGATTATCCTCATCCTTAGCCAGCAGTAAAAGCATCCCTTTGTTACAAATCTATGATTGCCACCAGCAGTCGTTCCTCTGACCTCCACACACAGGTTATGCCCACAAACATTTAGGTGCAGTGACCAGTAGAAGATATGAAAGGGTAATTTTCCCTTTGACAAAGATATATTAAAATGGAGGAGAAATGTGGACTCAAGTGATAGCTGTATGTGAGAGCCTGCATCTCCGTGCACATAAATACAAAGAAGAAGAAATATCTCAGGGCTGTGCCATATGTTGTTTTGATTCTGCAGAGTCCTACAGATGGTCCAAAATAGTGCTCCATGTCAGAAAAGCTATCACTTTCAGACATCTCCTCCTCTCCGAACTAGGCCTTCAGCTTTACTTAAGTTTGAATAATTTACGGTTATTTTTTCCCCTCCCTTTCTGGTTATCCCCCCCCCCCCCCCCCCACCGCTCTCCGTCTCTCATGTTCGCAGGTTGCCGGGATTAAAGGGGTGTTCCTGTCAAATAAAGTTGTTGAGAACCAAGTCAAAACTTATATCACATACAACAAGGGGAGAGACTGGCGTCTTCTTCAGGCTCCAACAACCGATCTCCAGGGAAACACGGTCTATTGTGAACAAGTAAGTGGGCCACTGACGAGAAATAGATTTGGATTTCCATTATCTTCTCACAAAAATGCTGCACTGAATCATGCCCTACCATGATCAACGATATCTGTGTCATAGCAACACAGCTCTGAATGTTTGTAACTGAAAAGACCATTCCCCTAATTTAGCAAATCTTCTGTCCAGTGTGGCAAATCTTACTCATTTATATCAAATATGAATTAGTCTCAACATAACAGTCCCTTATATTTCATAAACCCAACCATTCTTATATTATTTGTATTAATATAGCTAACACTGATAGTATAATTTATTTCAATAGTTTGGCAAGGATTTTTATCATATCTTTTGATATATTGCATTGTATAACATATTGTATCAGAATTATTGGGATCATTTTAGTGTGCTGAAGTGCAGCAAATTCATAGTAACAGTTACACGTATCAATTATGTCTAAAGAAGATATAATAGCGAAATCATTGTCGAGTAATAAAAGCTTCACTGTTAATTCAGGACAGTTATTATGATGGCTTGTACTTCACATGAACCAGATCTGTGTCAAGCCTTTCATTTATACCTTTTCGCTTCAGAAAACTAATCTCCTTTGTGTTTTGCAGCCGTACTGCTCGTTGCATCTACACCTTCATGTATCGGAGAATCCTTACACCTCGGGAAACATTGTCAGCAAAGACTCAGCTCCAGGAATTATAATAGCGTCGGGTGAGGAGATTATTTTATGTGCTCTTCTTTAGCACAGCCCAACAGTTGTTTACTCTCTGCCTTAATGCTGTTCTTTGATCATATCACTGAGCACTACCAGTCGAATCCGTTCTTCAGTTCTTTTCCCTGCGTTGTTTTACTCAGCCTACAACACTTAACAAAATGAAATGAAATGTAATTTTTCTGCACAGCTGTTCCTTCAGTGTTACTTCAGTGGAAAGAAGGACAAAACATTCAATTTAAAAAAAATAAACATACTGATTTGCCTGGTTACTGTTTAAATGACATACTTAAAATATTAAGATAAAAAAAAATAGAGCTATTCTCTTTGGTTTTGTATTCAGGTGTGGTTGGACCTGAGCTGACCAGTAATAATGTCAGTATCTTCATCACATCTGATGCTGGAAACACCTGGAGAGAGGTACAGTATTTTAACATTACATAACATTTTGTGATACTGGTACTTCTACAATGCATATATCGCTGCAGCAGTACTTTCTACATTACTTTGCTAAGTATGATCGTATTATTCTTTTCATATATTTTTATCCATTCAGCAAAATAGAGGGCTTTTGTGTTAAATTCTGTCTTCTCTCGAACTTTCACTCTATATACAGAATGACATTTTAAAAAAAGATGACATTTGTCAGGCATTATCTGAACTAAAAACAAGAGAGCACAACAAGAAATATGAGGATCCAATGGCAACTTTCATATCTCGCTTTTCAGTCGTTGGTGCCTTTGCAAAGAACTAAAGATGAGAGGTTTGACAGCCAGCCTTGCACATCTCTGATCTTTAAAACAAATAAATCAAAGGGAGCATACAGATTTTTGCTACTGGCTTAAGACTCCAGAAATCAACAAAGAGAGCAACACTTGCTTGACACTTTTATTTATTCACACAACTGAGACTGTGTTAGGAGCAGTTGTGATTTCCTGCTTGTTTATTGTGTACGTGTGAGCATGCATGTTCCTTATGTTGGCACTGTGAGTTTTTCTCAGCTGTGATAAAGTAGAGCTGGTTGTGTCTGTAGGTTTTTCAGGAAGAGTACAGTGTGTTTTTCCTGAATCAAGGAGGATCTCTGGTGGCCATCCGACACACACCTCTGCCAATTAGACACATTTGGTAAGGCTCTCCAAGGATGCACAGCATCTTTTTAGAGACTATTCAATCTTCAAAACAAGGAGTGAGACTGCTTTCCTGCTGAGGATTTTCTTCACTGAATTCTGCTCTATTTGTAGCTGGTCTGTCTATGATCCAACCATTGTTCTCTCCCTCAGGCTGAGTTTTGATGAGGGCAGAAACTGGGACAAATATAGCTTCACCTCCTCTCCGCTCTACGTTGATGGGGTGCTGGGGGAGCCTGGAGAGGACACCCTTATAATGACGTAAGGACAGGAAGGAACCGTGAAGAGATGGTGTCTCCAGTTGGTTAATTACTGCACTGGCTAATTATATATTAACCTAATGACGACTTAGAGGATTCCATAAATATCCTTGACTTTATTTAATGTTGTTTGGAAATAAGCCTGAGATGCAGAGGAGGAGTTCCTCTCCCACAGTGGATTAAAGTCAGTGCATTTTAAATCAGCGGAGTTATAAGGTTTTCATATTCCAGCTTTCTTTTCTTGACTCTGCCCCATATACCAAATGTTTCTGACCTCATTTTTGTGACTTGTTTGTGCAGAATATTTGGTCATTTCAGTCATCGATCGGAGTGGCAGCTTGTCAAGATTGACTTCCGGTCCATTTTCCAACAGCAGTGCACATCTGAGGATTATCTGACATGGCAGTTAAACAATGAGGTAATGGGATCTTTCAGGTACTTGACTGTTGATAACATGGGGATTCCGTGTTTGACTAAACTCAAGCGAATCTCTTTGATTTAGTCACACAATAAAAGCAAGATGGCAAAGAGAAAAGAATAAGAACCTCTGAAATGTTTATGATGCATTATTTATCACAGGGCGAAGTGTGCATCATGGGAATGAAGAGAATCTTCCAAAAACTGAAAGCAAACGTTCGATGTGTCAAGGCCAGAGATCAGTATATTTCCCAGATGTCAGACTCCTGCCCGTGCACAGAGGCAGACTTTGAGTGGTGAGTTCCCTTCTGTGCAGCTATACTCTTTTCACTTCATTAAATCCAGTGCACAACACTTGATCAATCTCCAGAGGCAGAGTCTGCGAAGCAAACATAAGGCAACAACAAGATGAGTATTTGAAGAGTCATATTTTATAATTCACAACTTGTCATTTCTATTTTTGCAATATTTTTGTCAACTTTTTGTACACTGTCAACAAGATGTAACTTGATAAAAAAAAAAGTCAGTTGTTGCAGGGCATATTTTTGCAACGCATACAAGAGTGATATCATAATAATATGGCAAAAATATGAATAATTACAAATAATCAAACTGATGTTCTGTGGCATGGCACATCAGACAAGGCTTAAATAATGTGCTACTAAAACTTAATTCATGAACTATGATTGTGCTGCAATGACTCGTTTGGAAGCCATAAGTTTATAAAACATTGCTCCATGGTCATTGTTTCAAATTATTTGTATAGGAATGATTTACTGAGAATATTGAAGGCCAAACCTCACAATCAAATCTGTAATAGCAGAATATTGCTGCATTTTTCAAGTGTACTTCAACAGATTTACAGAATAAAAAATAACAGTGAGTCTAGACTCTGTTATCGCTTTTCTGAATGTCCAACAAAAATGACTTGAATACTTGTGTATCACTTCACTTTGTCTCATACTTTCTTTTATCTTTCTTATATGACTGACACTGATTGAAAGCTAAACACCACTTTACTAAAAGACTTGTGGCTCCTGAGATTGTGTTGCTCTCATGGTGATGAAAGAATTATAACACATCCCTTAGACTTTGCCAAGGCAAAATGATAGCTTTTGTAAACATGGACAATGTGTTTTTCTGCTTTAAATGTTTGCTACATAAAACATCAATACTTGGAGCTGCTAGCCTCGGACATTTCTGTAGGCAGCAGACATGCACTTATTGACTCTATTTCAGCTGAGTATTTCTATTTGACATTTTAAATGAATGACAACAAATCTTAATAAGACCTCGGTGTGTCTCTTTTCCTCTCTGAAACAGTGACTACGGGTTTGAGAGGCAGATTGATGGAAGCTGCACTCTCTCTTTCTGGTTCGTTCCTTCAGCAACATCTAAAAACTGCATCACCGGGGACAGCTTCCTCAACACCACGGGGTACGCCTGATTCGATCGTAATAACTTCCGCAGCAGAAGTAGTTGATGCACAGATGTCTTTCGTTACTTCTAAAACCAGCCTCTTTTTTTTTAAATCGTCTGCTTCACTGTGTGTAAATGATTGTTTTCATAATACGCACTGTTCACATTAATGTTCAATGCTGAAACAGGGTATTTCTACAGTCACCGAGGTGGACATAAAAAGTTTGTGGTGACTAATAAATTGTTTGTTTTTTTAAATGAATTAACATATCCACAAATTTGTTTTAAGCAGGAAAATCAGAGCACAAACAGGATTAAAAATTGGCATGAGGCTGATCTTCAGTATATATTTGCAACAATAACAATAAACTACCAGCCACATTATGCCGACTGCACATAGCATACCTCCCACTACAATGAATTCATAATCGCTGGATCACAATCATTTTGACCAACTGTTAGTTATCAACTGTATAAAAACAGCCGAGTGAAACAAACATCACTGTTTCTGAGTCATTTTCTGCCATTTAAAGTTTGACTGGCGCTCTTGATGATGTCATTTTATTTCGTCCTGTACTTTTGCTCTGGTTTGATGACACGAGGGGACATGAGCGCCACTGACTGTTTATCTTGACGCGCTTAACCTCTCATTTTTGACTGACTGTATTTTGATGAGCATCTATTGACATGAAGATCAATGATTTAGTTGCAAAGCCAAAAATCCCAGCACCGCTGTGGGAACATTTTGGTTTTAATCCAGATGAGAGGAGAGAGTGTGATATGTTGAAGGAACCCTACCTCCCACCACTCTGGACATCACATGCTGCAACTGAGGACTGCTTGAAAACTAGTTAGTAAAAGTACTGGACTGTGGGGAATGTGAGACAACAATGTCGGGAGCCACTGTTGTATATCTCTAATGAATGTCTTCCCCTTGTGTGCATGTGTGTCTGCTTTTACAGTCATGCAGAGCTCATGTGTGACTTTTCTTTAATGAATTGCAGATATCGCAAGGCTTTGTCTAACAACTGCACCGAGGGAAGTCTGTTGAGGTACAGCCCCAGACGACAAAAGTGCCCCAGCCAGGCTCCCAGGGGCCTCCAGCTCTTCACCAGTGAGGGGACGCTGGTCGCAACACTGGGGAGGAATGTCACCTTCTTGGTCTTTCTAGAAGAGGTGCTGACTTCACTTCAACAAAGAAACAGTAGTGTCTGTTCTAGGGCAATGCTTGTAGGCTGCATGTTTTTTCCTTTAGTGCACTGTATATCAAGATGCTGTCAGAAACGTAGCACAGAGGCTGGAGCGGCGGCGTATCAAGTAAATATGCAGTGACGTGATTTACAACAGGACCTCATTCTCGTAGATATTATGGAGAATTTACTCTGTTATTTGTCAGCAAGGACACTGACAAACAACTGAGGTCACATTGTGAGTGACAGTATTTTATTTTATTTTTGAAGGGTCTTGGCTCCATGACAAGTATAACAGTGGACTTCGGTGACGGGACCGCCATATCGTATGTTAACATAACCTCCATCGATGACGGGGTGAAGCATATGTACAGCAAAGTTGGCATCTACCAAGTTTCTGCCACAGCAAGCAACACTTTGGGCTTGGACAGGGTCATACTCTACCTCCACGTCTCCTGTGAGTCAAAACCAGTAAACTATCCTTCATATGCTGCTGCTTAAACAAACAAAAGCATGTAATATCCCTTAAACTCAGGCCAGGATTTTGTATTGGGGTATAGCTGACACAGTTTCCTGACACAAAAATGAATTTGTTAGGGACTAATTCCTGTTTAATTAATACAAAGTGACTGCACCGCAATATAAGCTACAGCCTTAATCTTTGACTAGTCCCAGACTGTAAGATCCAGCAGCCTTCCAAGAGGTCAAGACACTTCAACTTGTGAGCCTTTAGAAAGGCACAATATAATAAAACACTCGAGCAAATACATTCCTGACTCTTCTGCAGCTTCAAATTGCCTCATTAAAGTAAGACGCCATACAAAATCTCCATCCAAAGTTTAGAGTGTCACTCATCCTGCGTAGGTGTAAAAAACAGCCGTTTGTTGTCTCCTCATTGACAGAGCAGGACACCGGTAGTCGCCTTAAATTCAACTCATTATAATGGATTCCAGTGGTGACATTCTCATGGTCACAAAAAGCATCAATACATCTTGTCCAACCACTCCTGCAGTGCAATCAGCTTCCACAATATGCACAGTGTGTCGCAGGCAGTCATTGTTGAGCCAGAATATGGTTAAATACGTAGCTTCTGGTTAGATTTTAGATTTCGAGCACCATGGAAGCACCATGATTAGCCATACTTTAATAAAAGGTGTGACTTTGTTTCCTCTCTAAAGGTCAACTTGAGCAGGTCCAGCTGTTGGCTCCTTCAGTGGTCATCAAGAACAAAGCAGTAAACCTGACAACAGTGCTTCGGCCCAGTAATGTGGGAACAGTCATTTATTACTGGTGGTTTGATAACAAAACGGAGGTAAGCCTCACTTTCTCATTCGACACCACGCCCTCTACTTAGTGAGTGACATGATGGTAGATAGTTCCATTGAATCTCCTGCCTGTCTGCCTTTCAGCCTGTCGTGACCCTCGATGGAGCAACGTCATTCACTTTTTCCAAGGAGGGAAGTCACACTGTCACTGTTCAGGCTTCAGTTGGTAATACTGTCCATCAGGACCAAATGAGCTTGGCAGTTTATGGTATGTAATATTTTTTTTATGAAACTCAGACAGCCTAATTATATCATAGTGAAGTGAAAAATGTGGAATCGATTCTGTCTTTTGAAATTGAGAGTAAATAAATACAATTCTTAAAAACGTCATGGCCTTTTGACATTTTAAAAAAGGCTCTGGAGCTTTCAGCCAAAACTCAAAGCCTTTTTTTACAGAAGGTAGTTTGCAGAGTTGCTGTGGTGATGATTAAGTTGTTAAATAACTGCAGAGTTTTGGTTATGCAAAAACCTTTTGGACAATTACTTGAATTGCACTTTTAGCTTTGCACCAGTCTTTTAACTGTCACTCATATTGTTTTTATGTTTTAAATGATGCGTGTTAAATTCCTTGCACCCTTGACTTAAGATAAATATTTTCAATCCATCGTATGTGTATTTTTATGGATATGCCTGGAATAACAAATAAATTGAACCTTGAATCAAAGGCCATGAGATACGACTGAAAGCACCAAAAAAACAAATTTATGAAACCTGTGAAAAGATTCTTTTTAAATAAAAATCGCTGTTTGTAATGTCAGGAATTAAACTTTTTAAAAATAAAAATGTATTGATTAGTTATACTTTGACAATAGCTTGGAAAATCAGAAGCAGATAATAACTTATCTACGTCTAATTTCACAAATCACCTTGCCAGTAACTTTTACTGTAAAAAATATTTTACTTTCTTTTATAGACATATCCAACAACATATGGAACTTGTACATGCTCAAGGCCTACATCATTGATCTCACTAAGAAATTAATTCACAATCAAAAACCATCCAAACAAAAGCACATACGATTACAATATACAGAATTCGACAAAGGCAACCCATGAGTGGGTAACACAAAAACTACATACTGTACACAGATACAAACGCATATAGGCTATACATCAACGTTCACACCATTTATTTGGCTCAAATACTTTCCAAAGATCAAAATTCATAGGGAATTGCCAAAGTTCGTGAAATTCCCGGGGCTTCTCTTTGAAGAGTGAAGGAGTTAGCAGGATAGCAAATCTCCAGCGAGCAGCCGTTCATTTCCTTTCTGCAAATAGTGCAAGATCAATATGATAAATGCACAGGAATCAACAACAGATTTCCAAAATGAGGGTGGAAGGACACGGGAACCAAATATGCATGAAACAAACTGGACTTCCAGGCAGAAATATGTCTATTTCTATTTGTCAGTTTCAATTTGGCAATCATTTTGCCATTTAAGTCTATTAGAGTCTCTTTTTTTCTGATGAAAATACATAACTGACCTCACAATCACGGTAAGGGTTATTTCAAGTATCTGAAGTGGATTATTGCACAGAGCGATTTTACATGGTGAAGTTAGACTGAAGATAATCTGTTTTTCAGATTATTTCCGGTCACATATTTTGGCCTTTTCTTCTAATTTGGACGAGATGAATCCCGGGGTGTCCGAGTGGAGAGAGGACATCGGCAGAGTCGTAAAGAGCTGCATGGTTCAGGTCAGTTCTTCAGCTGCTAGTATTATAAAGTCCGTAACACACTCAGGAATGAAGTAAAGTCTGAAAGACCTCATTTAGATTCTGGCAATTAGCAACTTTACACTGGTGTAGAGAGAAGAACTCAAAGTCCCTGTCGAGTGAGCCAATAACATTTCTGTTCTTGTTATGCAGCATTTGTAATGTGTGCATGTGATCTTGTCAAGTGTTTCACTCCACTACTTGTGGTGTCTTTAACCTCACTTGCTGTGTAATTACTTGTTAACCTCTGCACGCTGACTTAGCACATCGCCTGGAATCATTATTACCAGTGCAGGCTTTCAACCGAACATGTCAAAACACTAAAGGGCAGTAAAAGCATTGCTGTCTCAGTTACCCGTTGCTGGTGAGAGAACACCAAAACTCCAAGTAAAAAGAGCCTGTCTGTTGTTAAGTGTGTCTGGTTTTCCCTTTCAGACACTGTGGGCATGTCAGAAGAGCAGCGTGTTATGTAAAAGACCTGGTTACTGAGCTCTATATATATCCTACAGTAGCCCTCAGTATGAAACATTCACTTTGACCTTCTGTCTTGTCAGATATTACCAAGCTTTACACCAGGAAACTGACAGCAGACCTCTGGTTACGGCATAAATGCACTAAAAGCCCCAGCCTTTACCAAACACTGTCAAATTGAGCTTGCATGTTGCACTTGATTCGTGCATTACATGTTGACAGTGACTGGTACTTGGGCAAATGATGTGTGAAGCAGGAAGCAGAAAGTATTTACTCATTAATACAGGTGACCTCCAAGTCAATGAAAAAACCTTTTTAATGAGGGTTTGTTGTTTTGATTAAAGGTCACAGGAATCAGTGAGGATCGGCTCCTGGTCACAGTGCTTCCAGGTTTACCGACCACAGCAGAGGTTTTCATTGTGCCTGAGAGGAGGGCGAGAGACAGAGCCGTGGATGAAAAGTGGGCGCACCTGGATCAGGTACTGTCTCATTAAATCATTATAATACCTGCTGACAGATGCTCAGTAGAATGTGGGTTTCTATAATCCAAGAAAAAGTAAGCTGAGAAGTAAAGAGAGAGTCTCTGGAGAGAAGGTCCCAGGAGAATACGTCCTTTACTTTAGAGTATCATACGGCACTGTTGAGTTAGCGGTTGTAGAGAATGTGTTTTATGGTGTTCCTCTCACCAAAAGGTTACATCTTGTTTTCCTGCTTTGTTTTTATTGATATTTTCAAACACAATGAGAAAGTTCTTACAGACAATACAATATTCATACAGCAACAGCTTTTCACTGATAAGCTCAGCTCCTTTTCCACTTTTCCACAACCCGATTTGAATCCACTTAAACTTGTGGTTTTTTTTTCCATTGGGTTAAAGTTATGATTAGTAACTGGTTCCAGGAGCTATAAGGCTTGATCAATAAGTACTGAGACTGCTCCTGTTGCATGCTGACAGAGTGCAGCATTGAGACGTACGCGGTATAAGTACTCCAAGTTTTGTCGCTTGATCAAAATCAGCAACTGAGTTGCACAAACTTTTGTGAGCAGTAGTCCAAGTGTGTGTCTGTGATTCCAAGTAAGAAGTTCCAAACTAGTAAAGCAGCCGCAATGTTTTTTAATCACCTGACTACCTGGTTAATGGCAACTGGCATAACTACACCGTGGTCAGCTGAGGGGGTGCAGATGTCCCTCTGTTTTGTGGCCAACAAAAGTAACCAACAAGTGTGTGATGACATCACTGTAGTTTCATGTAATGACGCTGCATTGCAAAGGGTTTAATCTACAGTGGAAAGTCAAAAGTACCAAAAGCGAGCAGAGTCCAGGAGAGTAGAGCCGGTTTCAGCAATGTAAAAGGGGCTATATATGTTTTATAGTCACATGTAGGCTACAGCATGCCGTCCACTTTTTACACTATTTTAAATATTTTTCATATAATTGTCACAAGTTAAAGGACAAAAATATGAAAATGGTCAGCCATTTTTTTTTTTTTTACCACACTGCCTCCAACATAAATTTTGTCCATGAGAACCTTTTTTTGTTTATTTTTGTTTTGGTAATCTTTATCTGGCTTTCCCATGTACAATATCACTACAATCACCCTCAATTATCTCAGATTCTTTCTCCAGTTTCTCACTGACTTGGACAGTCAAGCCATATTTGGAGTTTTGGTAATCTTATATTTAAAGAAAACGTTACATCCTCACTGGACTGTCTCTGTTTGTCCACAGCATTTACCAAATAGAATAAATAGAGACAATACTTGCACAATATCTCCAGTCTTATCTCTAACTATTAGTCCCGGGTCCAGTTTATTTACTTTATGTATTTGAGACAGACAGTCTGCAGTACAAGAGGTGAAAAGTCAAACTTACTCAGCATTATTACTAATTGTTTTCCAGATCTTTTATGATTATTATTTCACGTTTGAATCATTTCTTTCATGAGCCATTATTTTAATTTATTGCAGTCAGGAATGAGAATCTACTTGTGGAGGCTGGAAACTTGTTTTCGGTGAGGCAATACATCACAATGAGCATCATGTCCGCATTTATTTTTGTCAGTTACATTATCGTTGCATAGAAAGACAGTTTTAAGTGCAGCTTGATTTGGAAAGTCTACACTCCATCGCCGCGCAACAGTAAGGTTAGCTTTGACACAAATAAATGCAGACATGATGCTCATTGTGATGGATTACCGAAATCAGCCAAGTTTAAAGTCTCTGCAAATGTATTTTCATACCGCGGTGAAATGAATGGATGTCACTGGCTGCATGGTGGGTGGGAAAAATACGATGTCACGCCTCGGAAAAGGTCAGCAGTAATGAGGACTGTGCATTTTTTTGTGGTAATTGTGCTAAAACATGCTCAAACTTTGGTGTGGTCCATTAAGTGGAAAACACAGAGAACAAGAGGAATGGAATTGGCTCAGCGTTATTAGCATGCAGGCACACAGGACCCATCTCATCTCAAACACCTCCGCACTTTCAATGGCAGCTTGATACTTTCTCTTTGTGTAGTTCCCACATACCAGAGTCATGCAATCAAAGAGCTGCTTCTTAATTTGACTGTATTCATGACTTTAGAGTGCTTTAATCATGCCTCACAAACTTAAATGGCCAATTTAGGTTTGTTTTTTTTTGCCTCCAAACAAAAAAAACACGTTTTTTCTCTTTGATTGCGCTCATTCTTTCATAGAAGCTCAAACGAGATGATGTATATTTTTTGTGCTAAATATTTGTGTCCCCACACATGCACCTTTTATTTGAATGCTGCCTGAAGAGTAATGCATCATGTCAGCACTAGAGGGCAATGCCTTCCCGTGTAAAAGCACTGAAACAGCATCCATAACATCAGTGAAATAATAAAAAGTATCCCAGAACGAGTTGTCTGACTCACTGCCACCTTTTAGAAGTTTAGAAATTTGCATAGACCTTTAGATAATGAAAACAACATCAAAGCCGCCGTGCTTTGTGGCTGTTATTATTTTGTTACTGCGTAAGAAGATTCTTGGAAGTTGATTTCTTATCATGTTATGGAAAGCTATCAAAGAGATGAACGAAACAATAAGATAGAGATGTTTTTAAAGCACAGGGTAGACAAGCTCATTTATTCATCATAGCGGCGAGGACCGCGATGTATCACACGTAAACATAATTCTGCTGGCTCACAGTCAGTCTTGAGCTACAAGTTAATAGCTATTTAATTACATTGATGCATCATATAATTGGCACCATCGAGAAGGGAGACAAACTGGGCCAAGCGGCCTGGACTGGGAATTAAAGAGATGTATTTATCTAAAGCCTGTCTGATTACCTGGCAGAACCTCACAGACAATAGGGTAATAAATCTTCAGTTCACTGTTCTCATCTCCAGTGAATGACTTGCGATGCGGAGGCATTAAGTGAGTGTGTGCCCACACATACACATGTGGATGTGTGGAGTTTATGTGTGGAGCAGCTTATTAAAATGTGTAATAGATTTACTGACCCTGATATGCCACTAGAACAAAAAGTAATTATTCATACTGTGTAGAGCAGTCTAATTTTAACCAGTGGAAAGATTTTAGAAAGAGCGAGATGGAATTAGTGAAGCATGGCTAAGGACTCAAATGGGCACTGGGAAGGCATTTTGGTCTCTTGTTAAATGACTGCTTCATCAAGGTGTGAAAAACAGGAAAACGCGAGGCTCTGTAGGGAGAAAAATTAAAACAGCTATTTGATGCTATTAAAACTGACTTTGAGTTCCAATAACGCTGCCTCACTCAACTTTTAAATGGGTAAATCACACTCTCTTTGATATAGGTATATTGACGAAAAATACAGGTAAAAAAAAAATTCCTGCTGAGATAAAAATAGCAAAAGATTATTATTTTTTTAAATGTCACTGACACACCACAAGCAGAACGCCCTCATACGCCATTTAAGCTTGTTCGGTTTCAGGGCAGCAGGTTTGGTTTTCCACATGTCACATCAACATTTGCTCCTCTTTAGAAGGAAGCAAAAATTCAGATTCATAATTCAGGCTGTTGGATGAAATGACTGCAGTTGAAATATTGATGACCGTGGAATATTGCCGTACAGCTGCTACTAACGGACTCTTCTCCGCTCTGTCACTCCTCCTCATAGCTTTCTCAGGTTCTGCTAAGTGCTCTGAACCAGGACCTCATCCAGTTCACACTCAAACCCGGCGTGCAGGTGAACGTGTACGCCACACAGCTGTCTCCAGGTGAGTCTGCCGCACACCAACCTGAACAAACGGCAGTCTGATCCGCCTTCTCCAGGTCGTCTGAGGTCAGACTTCGTGCACTTCTTCCAGTTTGTGGATGGAGACGACAACAAACTCACTTTCAAATTTAAACTAAAATCTATAAATCACAACTGATCAACGGACTGTTTTTTGTCTTTAAGTATCTAATGGGTGTATTATTTGTTTTTAATGCATGTACTCATGTGCTGATTAGCTCTCCCTATTATAATTTTCAGATTCTCCCCTGATATGTAATAGGATTATAGTACAATTTATATTTATATAAGACATCAAAAATATGCATTTGTCCTCATTTAACATGCATGTGCACTCATTTCTCTCCATTTCCCTCCTTAAAAGCTCCTCTTGTGGACAGCAGTCATAGCAGCCACAGCGGCACTGCAGTCATCATGCTCGTGTCAGTCGTCCTGATGGGCTTGGCTGTCTTCGTAATATATAAATTTAAAAGGTACAGTATGCCGGATACAATAGATTGCAACTGCACATAGGGATCATTCAAAGGGAGATCAGTTTGGCTGAATGTGTGCAATTTAATCCTCAGATTTTCAGACACATCACTGTAAATATTTGTGATAAGATGTTATATTGCTTTGTGCGTCTGTGTGTGTGTGTGTGTGTGTGTGTGTGTGTGTGTGTGTGTGTGTGTGTGTGTGTGTGTGTATTTGCACAGCCACATTTTCAGTCGCTCCCATTATCTACAAGCTACCACCTAACTGCTGAACTCCTAAAACTTTACAGAAGTATTCAGACTCCATATATCTCTGAGTTATGGACGTCGGCGACACAATAATAGCTTGAGGAATAAGACAATTCCCCTCTGTCTCAATCTGCAGAATATTACAGGGAATGACAGTCTAATCAATTCTCCCAGAGTGCCGAATGGGTGTCAGAGTCCTGCAGTTATCAATATTCATCTATCTGACAATGTGAGGGTTGACCTTTTCGGAAATGCTAAACACAACCATTCAAGGTGAGGCACACTCGGCAGAATGGCAGGAAAGGTTGAGGAGATAAGTCCTGAGACAACATATATTATACAGTGAGGGACATACAGTAAATAGCATCCTCCGCTGCAGGTAATCCCATGCCTATCATGCCGGGAAGGGCTGAGCTCCTCTTTAGTTTGTGAAATTTTACTCATTATAAAGTAAACCATTACTTAATTTGAACTTGCAGGATTGGAATTACTACATTAAGAAATCAACTGTGAGTTTCTTAAGCTCCCTCAAATGTCACAGCAGCAGCTGCAGCACAATGTCACAAGGGGAGGATCTGAAATTAGAAATGCAAGATGTTAGTTTTAAAGCAGAATTGGGGGATGCATCTGAGAGGATAAAAAATTGATTGAAAACTTAGGTGAACAATATGAAAGTGAGAGAGCAATGCCCAGTGGAATGCAAAATGCCCTAGTTTTCCAGCTTTCAAGCAATCCGCTGCCATCCCTAACAGTTAAAAATAGTGTGTGACACATTATGCTTAGTGAAAGCATTAGTGAAACAGACCTGATGGCAGGTTTCCATTAACTTGCCTTTTTTTTTTTTTTTTTTTTTTTTTAAATCTTCTTTTGGTTTTTTTGTTCTCTCCCCCCACTCTGCACGACCTACAGGAAGATCCCGGGCATGAACACATACACAGCGGAGCAGCCCGACAAAGAACAAGAGGTCATCCCGACAGTGACCTCGATAGCCATCCCAAACCCTGAGGGGGACAAGCTGACCTCTCTCGATCATGTGGATGTACAGTTGGACTCAACCAGCAGAGGTATGTATGTTTCTATTTCATCCTTAAAGCTGCAGGGTTTATTTAGCTTTTTTCAGCTTTTGTTGGACGATGAAGGTCTGTTCCTCATTTAGTATTATATTCCGTCACTCTTTGTGTGGTACTATTTTGTAAAAGAGGTCTGGTTATTACCATGCACATTGAATAGACATGGGTGTCCAAGAAGACCAAAGTGTTGGTGTACTTATGATTAAAATCACATGATTACTTACCAGATATATTGGAGGTGGAATTTCATCTGTAGTGTTAACAGCAGTGGGAAAAAAAACCCGACAAAATTCTTTTCTTTCTGGGAACAGTTTCACCTTTACTTTGGATAATATACACACAGCACTGTAAATTGTTTTCATTTATTTCTTCGAGATAAAGTAGTTCCTATAAAAATCTTTTTACATTGACGCCTATGAGGAAGCTGAAAAGACACATTACACTTCCATAAACTTCAATTGAAAACCAAACTGTAGACACAACACATTCAAAAAGAGGCTTTTCCTGGTGTGATCTTCTGGACAGCATTGGCAGGATTGTGGGTTAGAAGTCATTTAGCATTGTTCACTGGAAATTTACAAAGTTGATCACAAACTGAACTAAAGAGACTGATGTGTGTGAAGAGTGAATCATTCTCGTTGGATTAGTAGACCGAATCGGCTCTTTGCATACAAAACACTGAGGACAAAATGGCTTTCACAAAAATAAACTTCAAGCTTGAAGCATTTACTCTCTTTCCTCTGCTAGTCTTGCACATAAATGTACTATTTAGTATGTTGAAGTACAGATAACGCTTGAACTTTTATTGTTTGGCTTGTAACGGAAACCTCGCAACCTCGACATAAAAAAAACCCAAAACCATCTGCATAGTAAGACAATGATCTTTTGTAAATAACATGTTTGCAAAGCAAGATAGAAAGTAGCCACAGCAAAGAGGAACAGCGGCCGCAAACAATGTCAGTGACAGGGAAGAGATGCTTGATATTCACTTAATGTTAAGTGCTGATGCTATTTTTCATCCCCATGTATTGTCATACCACTCTCCGGGATATAATATGTGCTTGTTTATTTATGTGTCTGCCAATCCGAGTTTGCCATCGCGGGGTATTAGTATGCACAGGTAAGTGAAGCACAATCAAGTGCGAGCTGAAGTGATGACACGTCTGGGTGGATTATTTGACCCAATAACATAATTAGTGCGGCAGGAAAGCAGCCTAGTGGCGAAAGCATTTTGACCAAGAAATATCTATGAAGTTCCGGCTGATTTACCTCTACTCGAAACTGAACAATCGACCCATCCAAGATAAATGTGTTTGCCTGCAAAAAAAAAATACACCCTTATGCAGATAGCTACATAAAATTCCTCCTGTTTTTTCTCCTTTCTTCTCCCTTGCCAGGCTACCTGCCATCTCACACAGACATCAAGCTCTCTGATGAAGCGCCCCGTGTGTTTTAATGTTGAGAGTCTATGACCGACTCGAAAGCAATACATCTTCTTTGGCAGTTACTTCCAGCAAGCTATGAAACCACGGTCACAATGAATGGTCTCGAGTGTTTTGCTACCCATGCATGGATGGACCAGTTCACACTGTGCTGCCTAATCCCTCTGAGGAGACTGTACAGATTTATACTTGCTTCTTGAAAAGGAACACTTTTTGACTGAAATACTTGTATTTTTGCAAGGACATTGATCTTTTTATGTAAATAATGTACATCCATAATGGAAGAAGTAAAAGTGATTTGTCTCAGCTGGTTACAGCTGCGTCCTCTCAAATATAAAAATATCATACGGCAGCACGGGAGCGATGTGTAACAATATCTCCAAAAATATTCTATTTCTGTTTTTGGACTTGTGTTTGTGAAGTTTGCTTTATTTCAACTATGTGGAAATAGCTTATCTGAGTAAGACAGTGAGGGAAGGAGATTCATTAAGCTCTGTACAATCAGTAAATCTTATCACCAGATTCTCATCAAATGAAAGCTTGCAATATCCAGGAGATGAAGGAGGGCTCCTAGTCCCAGATCTGTGTATTCCATCATGCCTGTCTCGCTGCCGCTCAAAATGTTATATATGTCATGACAAAAATAAGAACAGAGGATTATAGTAGATAGGTATACGCAGTAGATGAGAATCTGAGCAATCCCTCTTGTTTAGGAGACTCAAAGAAGTCCTTTTAGTGTCAGTGAAGGACTCCAAATGAATGCCAACAGCATAAATGTTGAACCTACTTTAACACAAATTATACACCGATGTTCTGGCAGATCTAAACCATCCATATGGATTCTTATCCTTATGGATGGTTTCTATTATTTGGTTTCTACAAGGAGAACAAAATGTACATTTTTGGATTCCTTTGAACAACTTTGAAGCTCCACTGTAATGCAGTAAAATAAAGTGTGCTTCAGTGACATATTTGTACTTGGATTAATTAGTTATTAGATCAAGGTTTATTTGCCATCCATCGCCTACGACGACGAAGACACCAGATTTACCATCACAAAGTTAAAAGGCTCCTTGACACAGTTGCAAAATATTTCTCATCTTTTAACTGATATCGCTTTGAAGGTTGTGGTGCCTTCTTTTTAGGACGGTGCTGAATCTACACTTGGTTTGAAAGGAGAAATGTTTTCTTTTCCAGGTTGGGCTAAAACCCGTTTTGATTAATTCTGGACTGTTTATCTACCGAGATGATACCAGCATCTACGCATGGCGTCTCCTCAGTTTACAGTAATGCAGAGAAGCCTGCAGTCTGTTCGAGGTTTGGCCCCAAGGACTCGGTGGACAAAAGGCTGCAGATTTGTTCATCTCCTTCGCTGCGGGGGACAGACATAGAGAAGACGTATCTCCTGTCAACAAGGCTCAGCCTACGCACACAGCTTTGGTCAGCCGCTGTCTCTTTGGGATAAGTACTGAAGTAGTTCTTCATCAAACTTTTCTTTTTAAGTGTTGTCAGCATCATGTGTCAGAAAGACAAATTGACTCGAGGCTTCTTCATACTTCTTCCCTCCAATCCTCAGATTGAGCCTGAAGCATAAATAAACTCATACTCGTCTTCAGACAAACTTGGACTCTCCACACGATCATCAGATGAGTTTTATTTTGTGCTCGTTGTTTATTTAATAATGTTTTTTGTTAATTCCCAATAATTAACCTATGAATACGATTGTGAACATATTTGCATGATGTTTTTTTTTTGGGCTCTTTTAAGCTACTTAAAATGCGTCTTAATTAGGAAAAAAAATGAAATGTTAGAAATGTGAACTGCAGTATTTTCTCTTTCTTGAGAGGCTAGACAACTCATCCATTACAAGTGACGTGATTATTCAGTGGGTTGTTACTGTGTTTTCATTTAATCTTGCCGAAGTAAACATGGTTGCAGAATAAAGCAGAAACAACAATGATCCAGTGTGGAAGTCATTCTCAAACAAAAGCAGTTAACTATGGACTACTAGTCAACTTCATGAAGGGCAAAGCTAACCGTGTTGTCTGTCACAAATTGGTAGTTTTGATTGAAAGGCACGCTGACTTTGTGGAATTAGTTAGTTGCTTTCTCTGTCAACAAGTGTTGCTTAGTATGGGCAAAGTTTCAGCGCAGCAATTTGAATGATACAATGGGGCCGAGCAAGAGGACAATGAAAAGCATCAAGTAGCCTGGAGTGATTCTAATGGGCTGGTTCCTTTGCTCTCCCACTGTGCAACAAATTAATTATCCCCTCTCCAGAAAATCAGCACACACACACACACACACACACACACACACACACACACACACACACACACACACACACGCACACAATCAACAAGAAAGATTTTTTTCCCTGTCCAGGTAGCAGCATGAATGAAAAATGTCCCCCAACAATAACCCACAGCAATATTGTGTTAGCCACAGTGTGAAATTGATGAGCATGTTTCCTTTCATTGAGTGCTACATTACAGTGTCTGGCTGCAGCGAATCATCCATTAGTGATTGTCACCGTTCAATTTGATTGTGCACCGCCGAACATCCCAGGGCAGTTAGAGAAAGGCCTTGGTGTTAATTCAGACTGAGAGCAGGAGCGAGAATAAGGCACTCGGGGCATTGATGACTGTTGGAGTGATGAAGATTGGTGTGCGATATGAAGCTGGTGAAGTGGCAAACAAAATGCAAAACAGAGGAACAAGGGCCTGTTCGCCACAGCTTTGAATGTGAGGAGTTATTTCAGCCAATCAAACACACGCTTTTGTCCTCCGACTTCGCTGTCTATTTGAATGTGCTTTTTTTTTTCTAAATCGTAGAACAGAAGGAGAAAATATAAAGTTCCTTTACAAAATCATCTGTTTCCTGTCACCTAACTACAGCGTCAGTAATTGTTTCCCATTCAATAGAAACATGCGGGTTGAGTGATAGAGTGATGAAGCAGGTCTAAATGTCAGATGGGAATCTTCACACGGGTGTTATCACACTTCTGCCCATAAAGCTTCAGAGCCTCTGTGAGACCATTTAAAGGCCGATACACTGGCTGCTACAAGGCACCTACGTGTCAGATAAAACTGGGAAAATGATGTAAAAACAAAGCTGCTCGAACCCGTTGAAATGTTCAGGTTTTTGTCACGACACCACAGACATTTCTCATTCAGTGTCAGCCAAAAAAAAAGTCTGGCTTGGCATCCTTTTGCTGGAGAAAGAGTGTAAATCATATTATAATCCTCCATATTCCATTACAACACATACTGTGGGATGCATGCATAACAGAAAAGCATAATTCCATATAAAAATACATTTATTTTGAACATTTTCAAAATGGCAATTTGTTCACAGTAAGAAATGTGATTTAAAACGAGACAGTTTTTATATAATCGACAAAAAGGAACAATATCATTGATTATATCATGCACAACTTTTTGGGCCATTGCACAACTAGACTATTAGACAAGGTGTTTAATAATTTGTTTAATGTGTCAAGTAAACTTTAAAATCACCATGTTATATATATATATATATATATATATATATATACCCAAATGTCATTTTTTTTATAGTCTTATCAAATAATTAGGGCATGCTACTGTAAAAAAAAAAAAAAGAAAAAAAAGAAAAGAAAAGGGAACATACAGCTTTTTGTTGGACTTGAAGTCATGGAAACACACAACTGCCTGCTCAGTGACTTTATAATAAAGTAGGATGAAGCTAGTGTATAGATTTAAACCCCTTCTTATTCTATGTACATATTGTCAATATTTCCATTTCCAAGGCCAAACCTTCATGTTGAGTACCACCATCGTCTCAGAAACAGTCATAAAAAGCACCATGTTATCTTACAGAGCAAAACCAACCACATGTTTCGGTCTCATAGGCATTCACTTCAGTCAGATTTATACATACACATTATATTTACAACTCAAAGACCTCCAGTTTTAGGGTGGTAAATGTTTATCCAGAGCATAAAGTTGAAGCGATTAATTTGACAAATTCTATGATAACAAAACTTTGAATAACCTATTAATTATCCTTCTGTCCTATTGAGCAAGACGACTCCTTGTTGTTTGGGTTGTTTTATCCATTCAGGATATAAAGAAAAAAGATAAAATCATGAAAAACAAAATAAAATGGTTACGCCTGGAAGATTTTATAGCCTGGGTCAATTTGTTTGTTTGTGGAAAATATTAAAGTTAGAAGTAAAACATCAACAACAAGTACAGTAAGATGGAAAAACACATTTTTATATATTAAATTCATCATTTCAAACCCTGTACAATATCATTATAATATTCCTCACGGGCCAGATATCCATATTGCAACTCATGATAGTTCTATACAATAAAAGCCTGCTGTATACATTCTTTCTCTTGTACTAAACTGCAAATTAATGGTACTTCTCCTATTTACATTATGTCAACCTTATTCTCAGTTTCTATTCTATAGAAGGGTATTGTTGAAATGTCTTATTTCAGTACCAACTATTTATATATTATTTGGATAAAGATTCATACAGATGTGTGAAAGGGAGTAACAAAAAAAAGGAAAAATTTAGGTGAATATTTATACAATACCATTATTAGCTATGTCTGATCCATGGCAGTGGTAAAGAGCTCGGGAGTCTTGATACAACGTGAACATTTTGTGCAGTTATTAGCTCATTTCAGCAGTTCACCGCCCTCAAACTAAAGGCCCTCCAAGTCTGGCTCAGTGGGTTGATCCCTATCAAGTACTGTAAACTAGATACTTACTCTATCCGTGTGATTTAAAAAATGGATTTTGAACGATAGCAGCTATCGGCATGAAAAAATAAAATTTAAAAAGAAGAAAAAACAATGCCTACAAAGCTAACTATTTGAGCACAATTGAAACACAACAATCAGTACTTACTCGTTAACAGAGCTTGTGTCTTAGACATTAGTACAGTTTGGAAATTCTCTTGTAACAATTCTCTCCAAATTTCTTCCGATTCCTCCTGCAAACAACAAATAAGAAAACGGAGTGATTGCAAGGGGCAGTCAACTGCGTGGCATCAAAAGATGCTTTGGCTTTATCAACATGGCACTCAGATGATACTTGACGGTGACACACTAACTTGTATCATCAACCAAACAACTCAAAGTTAAGTCCAGTCTTCTCAAATCTTTTTTTGTTTTAGTTTTTGTTTACTTGAAGATCAAATGGTTTGTACAGGCTTTTACACTTAATTACAAATCCCCCGTGCATTTTGGCTGAACAGCCGCCTGATGTCACACCAAAGCAACGTGGCTTGTCTGAGCAGGGCTGAGCTGGTGATGGAGGCCTGATGAGATAGGATCCGTGTGCCAATGGGGTCGTTCAGATTGTGCAGACACCGGCACTCATTTAAAAAGGTGGAACTTTTATGTCTCAAATGTGTCAAGACACTTCAATTCGCTCATTTGTATAAAGAAGTGTGAAGCTAATTTCATGTTCACGCATATAACTAATAACTTGGCAATAAATTCATCAAGGTTAAGATCTGGCTGTCACTTCAGATTTGTGAAAGGAATAATGATTTATGAGATTTAAATTGCTTTTACAAGGTGCATGTTTAAAGAAAAACATCTATGCAGCAAAATCTCAATTTGTGAGGAAAACGATAAAACAAGTTTAACATTAAGGACACTCAGCAGAAACTACTACGGTAATCACATTAAGACAGGCAGTATTCAAAGAGGAAGAGACCGGAAGAGTTAAGAATTAAAGCTATTTATCACATTTCTTATGACTTAAAAATGCTCCTAAAAAGAGTAAATCTTAGATGGCTGCTCTACATAGAAAGAGGTGAGTACACACTTTTTGTTCATTTCTCTGGATCTCGTCTACCAGCAGCACAATTTCTTTCCTGTCCTATTTTTTGTTGTTGTTGCTCCCTTTTATTTCAGCCCAAAATACATAAAATATATTCATAAATATATTAGATTACTGTTTATTTCACACAAATAAAAATGCAAATTACCCTTTTTTTTGGTGCAGATAAACTACAAGTTGTATCACTGGGTAAAAGTGTGGGGGATTTTTAAAAGGGAATAAATAGCAGAGCACATGTAGAAAAAAATCCTTGACTCTGATTGGCTGTTGTTAATAAATTAAACTTGTGATCAAATAAGAGCAGCTCTTAAAGGAGCAGTGTGCAGAATTTAGTGGCATCTAGCAGTCAGTTTGCAGATTGCAACCTACTAAACATCCCTTGGCTCACCCTCCCCTTTCAAGTGAGAAGGAGAATTTACGGTGGCCACAAAATAAAAATATAAAATAAAAACACCCTCTAGGGTCAGTATTTAGTTTGTCCCCTCTGGGCTGCTGTAGAAACATGGCGGTGCAACATGGCACACTCCGTAGAAGAGGACCCACTGTCTATTAAGATATGACAGGGATATTTCCAGGTAATGAAAAAAAAAAAATTTTTTAGTTTCAGTTCGTTAAACACTAATAAAAACATAAATATGAGTATTATATTCCATTTCTGCCAAAAGATCCTAAATCTTACGCACTGGTCCTTTAAAGGTAATCCAGTTACACTAGGTTTTACTCTTTACTGCTAGTGAGGACATGTGATCCTCCTCAGGGGGATCTTTGGTGAAAACATAAGTGTATTTCTTGGAGGTTTGATAAATACTTCCATCACACCTTCACAAAAAAAGAAAAGAAAAAAACAACAACTTTACTTTTTCGTCATGGTGCATGAATGTTAAATGTGCTAAATCTGATCATGGAGCTGTAACTAAAGGTTTTCTTGACTTACTGACTTGATTGCTGTGCAGACCTGTCCTGACAACTTCCTGCCTCGTCCGATGTATCATATCAAATCCTGAAGCCTAATTAATCCTTATGTCAACTCAACCGTAAATTTCACTGAGCCCATGCACGATGTCATTTTAATCATTCTGTATTGAAGATGAATCAAATTAAGATCCTTGACTAAACTTACATTACATTTTTCATTTTCATCTGTCAAAATCTGCTTTAAATGTGCAAATCTTGACTTTAAAATTAATAAATTCTGACTGTGATTTTACTTAATAGCTCCATCTGCGCTAGGCAACTATCAATTACTTGCAGATTCTTCTTAGGGCTTGCAAAGCCATTTGGACTAAAATGAGGACACAGAACAGTAATTAAATTAAAACTAGTAAGTATTTTTCCTCTGGTAGGGGGCATGTTTCTTACTGGCTGGAGCAAGACCTACCAGAAAAAAAACTTTGCTGTATGAAGCATATATGAGGAGGATATTCTGTTTGCATCATGTGTGTTAAATATAATTAAATCCACATGTCGGAGTATTTACAGTGTAATAGTGAGAAAAAAATGCTGCGGATATATCAATGAAGGTAATATTCAAAACACATGAATGATGATCATTGGCAGAAATATGAGTCATTTGAGACTGAATTTGAAACATTTATCAAAATTTTAATTGCTCAGCTTTAATAATTGCATTACATTTTTTAATTTGAATCGGAATTGCATAATTTTCATATTTTGTACTATTAAACTTGCAATAATTACATTGGAAAACGGAATCTGAATGAAATATTATTAAATTGCATTAATTTGCTCTGAACCCATTTTAGATCCAAACAGAAAATTAAACTCTTAAAAATGTCCTCTCGGCTAATCAGCACCTTGTATACCCCAACGTTCCCTCCATGTTTCTCCAAGAATGTTTCTGGAATGTTCCCTAAGAAATGTTCCCTCAACATTTTCAAAAGAACGTTCCCAGAATGATCTCTTACAACGTTCCTGGAATGTTCCTCTAACAAACATTCCTGTAAAGTTCCAAAAAAACATTCTTGAACTGTTCCCTAATAAATGTACCTGGAACGTTCCCTAATAAACGCTCCCTAACAAGTTCCCTTACAAATGTTCCCACAATGCTCTCTAATAAATCTTCCCACAAAGTTTCCTAAAGTACGTTCCCACAACGTTTCCTAAAAAAACAAAACCCAAAAAACATTCCTTGATTGTTCTCAAGCAAATGTTCCCGGAACGTTCCTAAACGAACAAACCTTTTCTCACAATGTTCGCAAAGAATGTTCCCACAATGCTTCCCATAGACACTTCCTGCATTATTTCCTAACAGAACGTCTAAGGGAACATCCGTTAGGGAAATTTCCCTGAATGTTACCTAACAAACGTTACCTCAACTTTTCAGAAGAACGTTCCCAGAATGTTCACTGATAAACGTTCCTGGAATTTTCCCTACTAAACATTGATGTAATATTACCAAATAACTGTTCTCGCAATGTTTCCCAAAGAACATTCCCCCAAAAAAACCTTTTTGAATGTTCCCAAAACATGTCCTTACAAACGTTGTGTTGGTAAGGACATGTTTTGGGAACATTCAAAAAGGTTTTTTGGCAGACATTGTTGGAATGTTAGTTTGGGAACACCCGATTAGTGCTGACTGGCCAAAAAGGAATTCTGTGAATCTGTAATCACATTTTCCATGAAGATTAAATACAATTTCAGTTCATATAAACACAATTTCCCAAAATTACAATGACTTTCAAGTTAACTGAAATTCAATTTCAAATTCAATTCCAAATAAAATATATTTTTTTGTTATCTAGAAATAGAAATGATTCAAATTGAGTCTCTAGTGACATATTTCTGCCTTTATATCAATCCTGCAGTGAGTTGGATAGTGACCTTCTCCAGCAGATGACTGATTTTATCATTTTCTCGTAAAATAGCTGAAACTAGATAAAAGAGACTCAGCTTCGTGGGAACAATTGATTCTCAGCCAAAAGAAGAATACATGAGAGTCAACCCAAGCTGATGAGTATTAATGAAATCTCCAGCCAGCAGGTTGTAAATTAATTTAATCTAGTGAGCCTCAGATCAAAACGTCTGATGCTGCTTTGCCCTTTAGTAAATAAACACTTTCGAAAGCAACCAAAAAGGAGTTAATTTGTTTCAGATCAGCAAGGACTCGGAAAGGTAGAAACAGCTGAGAAATGAAGAAAAGACAAAGTGCTGAGTGACCAGAAAAAAGGCCTGCAGCCCACATGTCTGTGTCAGGACCACTGCAATGCTACTTTTATCAAGGTGTCCACACTGTCTTCGGGGACTGAATCGTTCTCATCTAAAAGACATTACAGTGGACGTCAGACACAGCAATCAAAAAGTTAACTTGTCACGGTGACATCTGGTTTCTGTGCAGACGCTGCAGTTGTGCTCAATTTGCAAAATTATGACACACTGCAGTGATAAAGACATTCGAGCAGCTCAGACGTGTGTTGCACTTCAATGTGCAGTCGCATCCCTCACTAAGGAGCCATTTAAATAAGACTGAAACGATGGCATTGTGTTTTGTCTGAAATGCCATTAAAATCTATTCAGAAGCTTACTGATGTATTTTTAGGCCAATAAAATGTTAATCAGTATCAGTCTCTTACAGTGACAGTGATCCTTTAAATCCGTCATTAACAGATTAGAAAAGTTCACAGATATTAATATTCTGTATTTAATTTAATCTTTGCATAAAACAGTGCATCAGAGCTGTCACACACTAGTTTTTGACTGAATTTCCTACATACTAAAATATATCCATTTCAAATCAGTGGCGGAAAGTAACATTTATTCTATATTTGACATTTATTAAGTACAGTTGTGAGTACTTGTACTGTAGCATTTTAATTTTATACTACATTATACTTTTCCCCATTACATTTTGCCAAGAAATTGAAACATTTTATTTTATTTATTTGGTACCTGTTACTTTGTAGATGAAGATTATACAAATGTATAATGTGCATCTACACCTACATTAAAATGCACTTTGTGTGTTATTCCATCAGTAATAATACCTATAAGGCACAGTTTAATTTAACAATGACAGATTCTGTTTTGGTTGCATTATATGTACTTTTATACTTTAAATACTTTTTCTCAAATATAATTATCAAAATGTTTTAAACTGTGGCATTGCTACTTCCACCACTGCTGAAAATGCAGTATGACACATTGTAAATGTGAATAGTGGTGAGTACCTCTGTTCCTGGCCTCCAGCTCATTCTCCATGAGTTCTTTCTGAGAGGGAAAATCGCTGAGCTTGACCTTGGACATGTTGGACATGGTGTCATTCTGATCGACCGTACTTATCACTTCTGGTTCCTTCTCGTGGCTGTCCTCAGTCTGAACATGGATCCAAGGGATTTTCCTAATGGAGACAGCAAAACAATAAACATGATTGTTTTTTGATTTACGGGTGCATTCAACTCAATTTACTTTCTTATTTTATTGAACCCACCTTTTGAACTTGTAGATGAAAAATGCAGCCAAACCAACAAACACCACACTGAGCAGCATCAGCATGGCCGACCCGCTGTGGATGGTGTTTGAATCCACGAGCGGTGCTGAAACGCAAACGCAGCATGTTAAATCCTTTGTTTTTTCCTAAGCCATGTCTTATTGCAAGGAGATTACTTTCATTACCCCATGACATGTACCAACTACAGTTGCAGTTTGAAGAGCTGCTCTCTGCATGTTATCCCCTCAGGGCATTAAAGGGAACCTTTAGGAGGTCGCTGTTTCTCCCCAGGGTCCGTCATGCAGGTAGCAGCTTATGCATAGTCATGGGTTTTTAAATGCTGAGATGCAATATTCAAAGAATTTCCCCTCGACGCCAATCTCTTTTTCTCCTTCAAAGTGGAGACTATGAAGTCTATGACCTTTCTGGATCATTTTAAAGGCAACCCAGACCTTTGTATGCAGACACAAATGAAGACAGATCCATTGGTGGATGAAAAGGGTAAAGCCATGCAGGGCGGATCGACACGTTTTTGCGATATGCTAATGAGCTGGTGACCCTGCCGATTTCCTCAGTGCATACCAAATGCTTTCTTTGTCAATCATGTCATTGATCGGCTGATTTCAAATGAGAGCTACTGTCTCACCGCCTCAGGTACAAAACTGACACACTGTGAAAGATGTTTAAATCCTGTGATATACAGTATCATATAAATCTCACTCCGGGAGCACTGTTTCTTTGTCTTTGCCTTGTTTAAATTTTTTTCAGCAATTGGGTAAAAATCAATGTCAATCCATTCTAAGAAAGGCACATCTTATCTTTTGCACACTGGGAAGCAGAACAAATGCACCGTGGATGTGTAGACATGCTGCACTAAACTGGCATAAATTAAGCCTAAGGTCTATTTGAATGTTTTGTTTTTATGTACCTGCATAAGGATTTTAAATTTAACAACTGCAAGGTTACAAAAAAAAAAAAAAACTTACCCAAGGTTTGCTGAGTCATGTACACAATAATGCGAATATCAGCTTTCAGTTCGAACTGGATCAGGCCTTGGTTCAGGGCAGTGACAAAGATATCAGATATCTGTTTTAGGTATTGAACAAGAAACACAGAAAACGTTATTCGACATTAAAATTTCATGACGGCCTCATTATTTTATGAACCAGTAATTTATGCATCGCTCTTAAAAGAAAAGTTTAACAGTTTTGGAAATAGGCTTCTTTGCTCTTTTGCCGAGTTTAAAGAAAAGACTGATACTAACAAACGTCTTTTTGTTAAGTATGGAGCTATTAGTTCAATTTAGTGATTAGCTTAGCTTCACATAATGACTTACCTTACCAGGTGGTAGCACACTTAGATTGGCTCTTTGCTTTTAAATATTGTTTGTGTACAGAGAAAGCTAACAAAATGTGTTAGCGGCAGAGATTTAACACTTTGTCTCTAACTCATCTAATGCTTAGCAAAAAAGTGAAAAAAGAAATGTTATATTGTTCCTCTAAACGTCATTTGGCTTGGTAGCTTATACATACTTAAAAACCGCAGCCATAATCAATCAATCAATCAACGTAATGAATTAGTGATGAACATGATTCATATCCTTTTTGAATATCTAATCCTGTCATATTATCTTATGCGTCATATCAGTAGCAGGAAACACCTATTAATAGCTAACCAAACATAGCCACATATCGCTGCTCTTACCGCCTCTAAAGCCTCCTCACTCCTTCTCTTGTGCTCACTCGATGTGTGCTCGTCAGGCAAGATAAAGAGCTCGGCTGTGGTTGGAAGTCCAGGGTACAGAGAGACCAGCAGCTGATCTTCTTGAACTCCAGACACCTGCAGTGACAGGACAAGGCAGGTATAACTCCACTGTGGAGGTTCAAGTTTGCAAAGTGTTAACTTTAACTTTGAAGCCCAGATCACAAACAACAATGCGCTCTCACGGGTAACATTTTGACATCATCATCATCATTTGCTATTAACACTATGTAAATGTATCTGGGAACTGTCATCACAAATAAACCATAAAAAGGATTGCACATAGACCATAAAATGTCTTGACTGCTATGTCATTATTGCACACAGTTATAAAATAGTAATGACCCTGAAAGCCACTGATGTCCGACGTTTGTTCCAGGAAAGATCTCTCGGGACTGGATGTACCTGTGACAGAGCTGTCCGCACCACACGGCCTATATCCTCCCTCCACTCGGGGATGTCAGGATTGTGCTCGTCAAGCGCTGGCGAAAACGACAACAGCAGCGACCTGAAGAACTCTGGAGAAAAGGTGAGGTAATGCCTGTTAGAATATGAACGCTACTTCTGGTTTGGTTTTTGATTAATCTGATGTGCCGTTTTGTCTTTTTTCATTTGGCAACATACGCCTTGAAGTTAATTGCTCCCCAAGATTTCATGTTCGCACACTGTGACATTTTATTAGATAAGTCCACGTTGACACCAACGTGGCGCAGCTTGCAGCGCTGACCGAGAGGTATCACCCTTTCCCCGAGATACCATATTGCATATTCATGTAACGTGCATCCTTCCAATTAAAGTGCTTTGAAGACGGTCTCCTCCACTCACCTTTTACAGTTATAACTTTTGAGTCCTGCATTACAGTGCTCGCAGAAGCAACCTGGACCGTAACCTTGTTTTTTCCCCCTTTCTGAAACGTGTACGAGATGGTTCCTTCCAAGGTTATAATGGGCTGGATTTCAAAGGAAAAAAAACACAGATATTTGCACAGAAAAGCCTGAATCCTCACAGCCGAGTATAGAATACTACCTATGCGCAGCCCTTGACACACTGTATAATAAGTGGGAGCTGCAGTGAACACAATCAACGTGATAAATAAATATGACCAGCCGTCTTAGCTGGTTCCTCCAGAAAGACACAGGGCAGTTACATTTGTACATGATTTGTGGGGAAAGCTCTGCAGATTTATGTTTTTTAGATTGTAAACAACAACACAAGGACATCAAGAAAGGAACAGGAGAATGGAGTGTGTGTGTGTGTGTGTGTGTGTGTGTGTGTGTGTGTGTGTGTGTGTGTGTGTGTGTGTGTGTGTGTGTGTGTGTGTGTGTGTGTGTTTGTGCAAGTACAGTGGAAGAAGACGGAGAAGCTCCTCACCTCGGAGCTGTTGTCAAACCACCAGAAAAAGGTCAGCGTCCTGGTGTGGCCCGGCCAAACCACCACAGTCAGATTGGCCTCCTTCCCCCTGATGGCTACAATAGGAGCGGAGAGATATATGCGCTCCACTGGACCTGAGGCGGTGACACACACACACACACACACACACACACACACACACACACACACACACACACACACACACACACACACACACACACACACACACACACACACACACACACACACACACACACACACACACACACACACACCACCACTTATCTGTACACGCATCAAATAAATGCAAGCAGCAAACACTGAGTTTTATTGTGAACACGGCTGATGTACATTTAGCTTCAGGTGTGTGCTTTTGCATTTTCCAAGGCTAAAATGCATAAAATGAGTGCAACCATGACTGAAATTCAATTCAGCAGTGAGAACGTGACTATCCGTGAAAGAGAAGAGGTTAATGCTATATGCACAGCCGCCGGAGCCAGTAATGATGTTTCATATTCACATACTGGTGATGTGTAGAAACAGTGTGCTGCTGTCAGATCCCTGGTTGTTTTCCGCAGAAGCTCTCACTCGGTAAATCCCGGTCGTTCTGTAGATGTGCTTGATGCCGTCATCGGTCCTGCTCAGGTTAGAGTATGTGATCTTGATGCCGTCCCCGAAGTCTAGCTGAATGCTGGTCCTCTGCGAGTCTCCCTGTGGACAGATGGCACGACATAGCTTCTGTCATCCCTGGTCAGGTTAGAATACTTCACTCAGACAAGTGAAGAAAGCTCAGTCCACTGCTTAAGTGCCCAGGCTGAGATGTCCAACAATTTGTGTCACAAACATTTGGTGGGTGAATATAAATGAAAGGAGACAGAAATTCTACCGAGAGGAAAAGGGGAAACGAGAGATGCAGAGACAAAAGGTCACAAAAAGTATCCCAAAGTAGGAAGAACAAGTTTACAATCTGCTGCCATCTTACCGATAACAATAAGAAACCAACATATTGCCGCTATTAAAATATTTTTCGCAAGAATTTCAGAAACTTTAAGAACTAACTTCGATTCTCTTTACCCAGGCCTTGAGCTATCTGCAGTGTGAGATTTCTGCTGCCATAATAATACAATAGGTCAAGTAAGCTTCATTTGTGGTGCTCGCAGCATTGAAACATTACATTTAGAAAAATCAGCAACACCCTCTCAACACTTTTCAGAAGAAAAGAGTTCCAATTAAATCTGTCGTGATATCTGAGGATTATCCAGAGTAATGAGATCGACTTTTGCGCTAGCGCTACCATGAGATAATCATCCCTTCTGGTTGAATTTGAATAACTCTTGACTTTTCTATTTTCAGGTCGCAATTGTGGGTGCCCAGTACTTTTTGTTGACGACCCAACACGTGAAAAAACATTTATCCCATCATCCATGGCTGTATTTTGTATTTAATGCTCTTAATTGTTTGTATTTCTTTAAACAATGCGGTCACAAACTGGGGGAAGTTGTTTTGGTGAAACATTTGCATGTGGGGGAGGCAAACCCTGGAATTAAAAAGGGATAAATCCCTGTAAAAGACTGAAAATAACCTAGCCTTGTTGTCAAAACTTGCCATTTTCAGCATTTAGATTGTTAGCTCAGTGGTTGTCCTGTCGTTTTCTGTCCCAACAACAGTAGATTGTGGAAAATGGTGAAAAGTGTCTACTGAAATAGTCGGCCGATGTCAGGTTCACACCAGCATTCTACGAATGGCGAGTCAGATGAGCAATCCCCCAACTTTTCAACTAGCGGCAACATGAGGTTGACCTTGATGGTTTAAATTAAAACATGTAAGTGTTCTTCTACTGCCATCATCAGGTCAAAATTCAGATTTTCTATTACCTTTGTTGATGACCAATCACAGGAAAAATATTCATTTTATAACTTCTGGCTGTATAGTGTTTAGTTAAAATGATCAAATGTTAGCAAACTTGTACACTAAATTAAGATAGTAGAAATGGTAGATACCAAACATCACTCGTGTTAACATTGCAAATATGAGCTTGTTGGCATGCTGACTTTGGTATTTAGCTCAAGCTCCGCTGTAGATAAATACAGACTCAGAGAGCCACCACCTAATCTGGTTGTAGTTTGGTCGAACAGAGCCTTAACAACAATTACTAGAACAACTGTTTCTTTACACTACAGTGACTCACATAATCTAGGTAGACCATGAATGTAACATTGCTTCCAACAGCAGCACTGAGCTCTCCCTGACTGGTGGACAGCCGAAGGCCTCGCGGTGCTCTGGGTCGACACGGCTCCTTCCTGGGCGAGTACACGTTCCTTCCCCCTTCCTTACAGTTGTTAGACAAAACCTTTCGATACCTTTAAAGCATAAAGTAAAAAAAAAAAAAAAAACATATACAGTATGAGCTACAGCAAATACTAGAGTTCATAGCTTTTATAACACTGCATAAAAAGAAGACTTGTCAATGGACACGGTTTGGATTTTAATTCTTCACACACAGAAAATAGGTGTGACTACCATCCACAATTCGTTTTTTTTCCCTGTTGTAAGCAGCTCTTTACAATTCCATTCCTGCAGTTCTTTGTGGGACAGTAGCGTCCATCAACAGCACACAGATTTAGCATGCATACATATCTCTGTCAGTATATTCAATTTTGTCAGTTTGAGTGTGAATACGCCGCATAAGCAAAACCTGCTTTGCATTATTATCTATTATGGAATTGGGACACAGTGTAAGTTACATTTTTCAATTTCTGGAGCCTTATTTCTGAGCCAAGAGGCAGTAAACTATTATTTTTTGGTTTTGAATTTTAGACATGACAAACAAGGTGGAGTGGAATAATATTGCTTTCTGAAGGACCAACCTGTTCTCATTTCCAGGGCCTCAAATACTGGTGTTTTGTCAAAGCTGGCGTCACAGAGAAACGCAAAAGGTGGCCTTTTGGGTTCGGTGCCTTGATCACCCTTTTTCAAAAAGGAAATCAGGAGATGAGTATAAAAAGCGACAATGCTAGGATTGGGAGGAGGTCTGAAGTATTTGGAATAATCAAACATGGGACTTTCAGCCTCAAGACAGATGTTGAAGTCCATGAGAAAACAAGAGTCAACATGGATTTCTATTAATTAAAGCAAGTAGTTAAACTTACATGATGTATTTCACATACATACGTACCATTTGTGTAGTACTTATTTTAACACAAACCATGATCTTTTCCTAAACCTAACCAAGTGGTTTTGGTGCCTAAACCTAAAGAACATTGTGCGTGTCTTTGTGACAGCAGTGAACTTTGACAAATCTGCAGAACTTGTCGCCCTGGGAGGAGAACGGGATGGATGTGCTGACCATTGGGAGACACTTACCCTGTGCTGTTAAGGAAGCTTTGGCTGGTGCTGCAGCTTTTAAACGCACCATTTGGATTAAACCAAAAAGCAGGGGAGCACTTCCCATCTGCCTGGCGTTCCCACCCATAATCACTGCCAAAAAAACAAAACAAAACAAAACAAAACAAAACAAAACAAGACACAACTGTTCATGAAATGTTAAGTACAGCTACTCAAAAGAATCTAGCTTCTACAAGCTTCTGTACTGGGGCAAATGCTGCACAGTTGGAGCTTGGTGGCATATTTTAAGACCATAACTAGAGACATGATTGTCAGACAAGCGGGATCAAACAGAATTTCAGACAGATGAATAAAAGATCTTTAAAATTAATTTAACGATTCATTATTAATTGAATTCTAATAAGTCACTTGACAATATGCAAATTGCAGTAGCACGATGAAAAGTTCTTAACTCCCATCTATATTTTTCGAACTATAATTAGATTCGATGAATACAGTCATATTGGCTACCCAGTCGATATGAAATTTAGAATGGATATTAAGGCATACGAAGTTCTGCAAACTGATACTTCTGTTTTTTTATTACACATGTTGACAAGCAGCCTTAATTACATACAATTGAATTGGATGCTCAAAGTAGAGGGGCTTGTTTAGTAAACCTGTAATGAAATAAATTAAGAATCCCCGGGGGTGAATGTCTGGGTTACAGTAGAGTCCCAGCTGGGAACACAAACGGAAGACATTACCATTCGAAGTCATAGGCTGTGCAGACGCACGGCTCTGAGGAATAGATCCTGGAATAGTCCTGGGCCAGCATGCAACGGTTGCCTGGCCTGCGCTTCATATAGATCTGCTTCTCACCCATCACACACAGCTCTTCCTATTAAACATAGGAAAAAGATTATCTGCAATGACCTGAATGAAACTCTGGAAACTAACAGCAAAAAATATTTTTGTTCAGGCATTAATTAAGTGTACAAACATGCCTCTCTTTAGGTTGACATTAAATCAGGAGTAATCAACATTCCTGTTACCTTGTTGTGTAGGTACCATGTCTGATAATCTCCATCCATGCATCTCCTGCTAAAGAGGCCCTTGTAGTCGATCTTGATCAATTGCCACTCTGACCGATGGCTGAAGTGTCCGAAGAAACTGGAACATGATTCATAAAATAAGCACATTTCAGCTGAGATTATCTTGAGATACAGATATGCAGGTTTCTGATACGATGTGCAGCATCTGCAAACCTGAAGTCTGTCGTTTACATTGACAGACAAGATAACATTCGCTTTGATGAAAAGTTTTAGTCACCGGGGAAAAACTGTTGGACCTTTCTTTGTTTACATCAACAAAAGAGCTAATTCTTCAAGCCTGATATTTGTCTTATTCCTCCAGGATTGTACCTGTGTGTCTCAGCTTACGTGATAATGTGATTGTCAGATTCTGGCTCCATTAAAACGCCATCCACATACAGAGGTGCTGAAGAGAAACTATGGCGGTCCCATTTCTTTCCTTCGTCTAGACTGATCCTGCATTAAAAAAAAAAAGGTACCAATTGTCAATGCACGAATATCTATCCAGGTTTATATAACTGCAGTGGATAAATATATTGTTTTCTCTATGCAAATAACATTAAACATCCCAAGTACACAGGTAAAGTGATGAAAAACAAGGTATGAAGAAATATGATAAACGATTTGAGGTCATTTAGTTTTTGCCACAGTTGAAAAATGAAGGACCTTGGATTCTCTTAAATGTGAAAAATTATCTCGACAACAGGCTGAACGAGGGAACAAATGTTCCTCGTCGCAGGTAGATTTTTGAAGGTGACAACACAACAGAGAAAAAGAGAGCTATTACTCAGGTTGGAACATTAGAAATAGATTTTGGGGGGTTTCAGATCACCTTTTTTCATAGGTTAATCACTTTTGACAGGGCTGTAGTGTGCAGGGACATCAAAGTAGATAATGTTACGAAGCTCCCACAATATGAGGGACTTATGAGGGCATTCTGAGTCTCCTATTTCCACCCTGCTCTGCTTCTCATTTACATAAAAGCACTCAAACCATCATATCCAACCAAGAGTACAAAGCTGTAACACACTCTCTTCTGTTGGAAATGATTCTGACAGTTCTGAAGCCGCAGCTCCGATACAATAATCATGCAAACTTGGCCCATCAGCATTTTAAAACATTAACTGCAATCATATGCCGCATCAAACCCCCTAAAATGAAATTACGCCCAGGTAATTTCCCTCTATAACTCTCAGCACCTATAGTACAGTAACTATGGCGTCAGCTATTGTTGAAGGCGAGCTTCACCCACCACAAGTGTCGAGTCTGCTTCACTGTGTGTAAAACTGCCACCAATGCTCCACCATTGTCAAGAAACCAAATGTTGTGCTCTTCATTGAAAATCTGTGTTGGTACATATGAGAAAAAAAACACATTTGCTCCACTGATTACAGCACATTTTTGATATGATATATCTGTTAATGGTAAACACATGCAGTGTGGAGATGGATCTCACCTGTCTCCAGCTATTTCCTGCATCAGATGTTATAAACATTCCAAGGTTGGTGGAGGACAGCTCTGTTCCAATGTTCCCTGAGTACAAAAGCGTGAATAATTTCAGTCAGAGTGAATTTACATAGCAAAGACGCCACAACACACCTACTGTATACGGTTTATCAGCTGATACAATCATTAGGAGTTATTCTGTGCATCTGTGCGTGTCCTCATTTTCCACCGGAGGACACGTTTATAACTTACTGCAACCTAATCGTCTCACCCAAAATATGAGATTTAGGAGTTGAAGTTTCCATATTTGATTCCAATGACAGAAGGAGGGCACTGTGTGATTAATTTTGTGTTTGTGTGCTTGCAGTGCCACAATGCTTTTACCTGAGAAACTAGAAATATCTAAAGTCTCCACCGCTACAAATGTGTGTCCTTCAGGTGACTGTACCTGTAGCCACGATGATTCCCGGGACAGACTTTTTGCTGGTGATGGGTCCAGATGTGTAGGGATTCTCCGACATCTCCAGGTGAAGATGCAGCGAACAAAATGGCTGTCAACAAAAACGGACTCCGATACAGAACAAGCTGAGAAAAATATGTATCTCAGATCTTAACAGAAGCCATTATAATTAGCCTTGCTTTCAAACTATTCTTCCCATTGAGAGGAAAGTGCTAACATTTTCAGATAACATTTATAAAACAAAGATACTTTGTTCTTCTCATCTCCCCAGCCAGAAAAAAAAGAAAGAAAGAAGATGGCTCAGAGGACATGGAGGGCATTTGAATTGTTTCATTCTAAAGCAAACAAGGCATGTAATTAAAATTCCCCAAGATGCACTGATAAAACTGGCAAAATTGATTCAAATCATTTCACTCGTCTCTCTGACTAAAGCACACTGAAAAACATCAATACGGCTTTTCAAACAGCCGAGGTTGAAGGAAGGGTCAGAAAAAAGACAAGAGCCCACTGGTCATTTGTACAACACAGAGAAAGACTGTAACCTGCTATTAACTGAAGAACACACGTTATTTCAAAGAGCCTTTGAAGAACACACGGACTGGATGAGGTGAATATCATTCCTGCTGAATAACAACACAGCCGTATAATGTAATTCAGTGTAATCTAACATTCATTAGTCCAGTGTGACTACAGGTAGTAAATTGAAATCCCAGAGGTTAATGGAAAGTCTGGACCCCTGAAACTAAACCTGCTGACCCTCTGTGCCTTACACTGATAATAAGAATATTCCAGTCAAGCAGCACCTCGACCATTTAGGAAACTAAAACGCCGAGCTGATGCCGAGGCTGGCACCTGGCCTTGTGCAAATGTGGCTCTGAATCAAAGCACATCTGAAGCGCAGCTGATGAGGTTGAAACATTTGATAAATTATATATATCATAAGCTTAATTTCACATGAATTAGAGCGTTCAATGACCCCTGCCCAAAGGCTCACCAGAATGCAGTGAAGGTTATTTCCAGTCACATCAGTGGCAGGGGCTGGCAGCAGGGCCCATGTTTGTCCCTTGTTGTACGTGATGAAAGTCTTGATATGATTATCCACCAGTTTGTTGGCAAGATACATGCCATTTATCCCCTCAACCTGCAAAGGAAAACAACAAAAATGTGTCTATTGTCAAAGCACTTTCTACAAATACATCATATACCCATAATCCACAAATATTGATTCAATGTTTGAGCAGCAGTGGATGTATTCAGATCCTGTAGTAAGTTTTATAAACGATACTACTGTGTAATATATATATTGTGGTTTATTTGTTCTGTGACACTGAGGTCTCGCTTTCCTGCACGTATGATGCTTGCATATGTGGAAAATCAATAAACGCAGACTTCACTTGACTCCAATATAAAATTACTGTTAAAGGCGTAAATATCCTCAGCTTTAAAAATATAATTTCAGTGGAAGTAAAGCAGGCTATTGGCAGCAAAATGTACTTTAAGTGTCAAAAGTAAAAGTACTGAAAACACAGGAATTGTTAATAAAGGTACTGTAGTGTTTTTAATATGTCACATGAAAACTGCTGCATGTGTTATGTTTATTGTAAAAAAGGTTAATTGATTAGGTCCCACTTCACTTATGATCCTAGTTTTGTAAACTGACAGATGTTTCCCACTAGCGTGTTATCACTGTAAGGATAATTAGTGTTGCAGTGACAGCAGCAGTCTGTAAACAAGGCTAACTGCACACCTTATAAAAGTCGACCAGAAGGTTACCGGCGGGTCCTCGGCTGGTTCTCAGATTCTCTAATGAAAGGATAAAATAGACCCCGGGGGAGTCTGAGATGTACAGGCTGTAAGTGTTGTTCTGATTCCACTCCTGGACGGCAGCAAATACCTGCTTCTCATCCGTGCTGATGATATGCATGTCCTGTAGGATGGTGTGGGAGGGAGAAAGAGAGGTGGAAAGAGAAAACGGGTGAGAACAACAAGTAAAAATTAAAAAAAAAAAATTAAAAAAAATCAGTGACTCCAAAGAGAGGCCACCTTAATTGCATAAGTGTGACAAGAAAAAAAGGTGATTCAAACAAAATCAATAATCATGTTTCTTTACAAAAATACATCTTTTGTAATTGGATACTGACTCTGTGTCTTTGTCGCTTACCTTTGGCAGACAATATTTCGGTAATTTCATCCGCTTGAAGGATTCTCTCATGTAGGAGACAAAGTAGCTGGCTCGTCCTGACTTGGTTACCTTTGAAATTAGGTTAAAGAAGCTTTGTCACTTTCTAATCAGACACCATTTGCATATTTCTGAGGCATCATATTGTTTTTTCGTATGGAATACAGGAATTATTTTTTTTTCCTGTTTTAGGTCAGTGATTTCTTTTCAATTCGTACGTTTTTGTAAGTGATACTATAAATGTGACTTTCTCCTACATAGAAAATGTAGATTAAATTAAAATAAAAAATGAAATTAAAATGGGATGGGAGGATTTTAAAAGACGTACAATCATGGTGAATGCCATTTGTAGTTTTTATCAGTTAACAAAGTGAAGTAAAAAGAAGAAACCTAAATTAAATCAATATTTGATGGTTTGACCACGATTTACCTTAAAAACAGCACCAGATCTCTAAAGTAAACTTGTGCACTGTTTTTCAAAAGTTACTTGGCAGGTAGGTTTCTCCAAAGCATCTTCAGTTCTTTGGTAGATTTAGACTCAGTGTCCTCTGTCTCCGTGTATAATCCCAAACTGGCTCACCATACCACTTTCTACTCACTGAAGACAGTTCTTTATAACTCTGTCTGGATGTTTTGGGGTTGTCATCATGCTGCAGAATGAGTTTGCCACCAATTAGAAGCCTTGCCGATTGTATGGCAAAGAATCGATCTATCTATCTGGATAAGAATCTAAGAATCTAAAGTGTAATGTATGCGAATTAACCACCATCCCAGATGTAACTGTGTTGTGAAATACGAGTACATGAAGCTGAAACATCTCCTGAAGGAGGCACCGTATAATAATTCTCAACGCATGAGCAACTTGATAAAACACTTACATAGTGTCAAAAGAAGACTGAAATTACAAGCACAACAGACATTATTGTCATTATCTCAATTAGTTTGAAGCTAAGAGTTACTGAAAATTGGGTTGGCTTTATCTACAGCGTGTCTTGAAGATCTTAATGCACTACTACTTTCCCATCCACTTACAGGCAGGCCAACACGACTTGATTGCTTATTTTCTAATCAACTAGAAGGATGGCATTTGTCCCCCAACACACTACATTAGGGCTCTAATGGAATAATCTATCGAAAATCAATGAGCTGCATTTTCCCAGGCCACATTTTTGAGGATGTTGCACTTGGCTGTTCTTTCTCTCCCAAGAGACTTTGGAGGTGTTGAAGACTGCTTATTTCGTTGTAGCCCAATCGATAACCTCATTACTCTTTGTCAAGTTAAATCCAACTGCCCCGAGCAATGAAAGTCACAAGAAAGTCATCTGTGCCGCCACAGCTCGGCGCAGACACTCTTCGCGTGTCCAGTTATTTTCACCAGCATCTTCCTGATGTCTGCCTCTGCCTCAACGGTCAATCTCATCTCAGCTAAATGCAATTTGGGCAGTTTATTGAATCACCATTTCTGAATCACGCTGTGATAAAAAATTTTCATATACATTTTCATTCTTACATCGTAGCCATTCCAATCAAGTCTGTGGATTAAGTGTGTTGAAAGTGAAACTGGGTCACTGCTAAAGTATTTCTGCTGCAACATCATACCGCCATATCAAAAGATTAAATCTGTGGATAAATAAATTAAAAATGAACAGCAAACATTTAGGGGTGTTTATTCAAAATGAAAGCATGCGGCCCTGGAAAACTACTATCGTTCGATTTTTATTTGCCTGAAACTTAGTTGGAGTCAAACAGGGATGACCAAATGCATCACGCCTGACCAACTGCGAGAAAATTGCTTAGCTGTGAATAGAAATCAATGACAGTGGAGGGCATTTGAAAATTTAATTTCTGATAATGACCCTGACTGGAGCTGTCTAATTGGAGTCAAAGTCAGAGTGAATGGTAATAAGGACACCAACCTGTCTATTCACAGTTCCTTTGCCGTGTGCTCTCAGCGAGCAAACACATTTTTCAGGCATGAAGTATGTCTGTGCGGAAACTCAAACACTGAGCGTGCCTTGACATGAACGAGACAAAACATAATCAAAACACACATTGGGGCCAGTGGGGAACAGGTGTGTGAGGGAAAGCCATTATGTGGGTTTTGATGGAAAAGCATGAATTGGGTGCACAATGGCGCAAAATAAAAACAAAAAACCCAAGAAAAATCAAAGTTCATGGAGAAAGCAGCCTTTGCGTGAAAAGATGAAGACAACTGGTTTAGTTTAAGCAAGAAATGTAATCTATTACTATGCAAACCTGTGTGAAAACATATTCATCCTGCACAACTAGTGAGTTGGTGTCTACATATCCAGGGAAGAGGTACTGTCTGTTGCCTTCTGTGCATCGTTGGGCTCTGCACTTCACATACTGAGCACCTGTAAAGAGGCAAAAGGACACTGATCAGAAGGAAATTACAACCATTTACCTTCAAAAAGCACTTTGTATGCACTGGAGCTGATATACAGTCTGTACTGCACATGCTAAATCCATTTAAAGTTCACTGCTCTGAAACAATTTTAAGGTTGGGTAATATTTAACCACTGGTACCCGTCAGTTGGCACTTTTTAAATCCAAATTAGCTGAAATTCAATACTAATACAGTCGGGGCTCCTGGAGTGTGTCACACGACAACAAAAAGTTCAGGATGTTACTGTGTGAGACAAGAAGGGTTTGTATGCTAATTCAGATCAAGAATTTCTCACCACAGGAAGAATATGAGTATCTTTTCCAACGCAGCTATCTCCTATAATTGCTTTGACAGAATATACCGCACTGTTTAGAAAAGGGGGAGCTGAGGTTTGCCTATGAAGCGCAGGGGATAGATTAAGGAGAAGAAACATCTATCAGCCCACTAAAACTCTCCGTTTTTGTCAGGAGGCACCTATTCTGCTTTACTTGACTTCAGGGACCGATATGAACAGCAGAACAGGTCTCATCTTGTCCGTGACCTCGCTCTAAATGAGAGCCAAGGGGTCCTCAGGGTCTTGCTGCTTCTAGCTTGTAGCAGACTCGAGTGCAGCACTCACGGCCTTCCGCGATGCGGGTCTCGATGTGGACCACATCTGTTTCTTTGTCCAGCCCCATTACCGCCCTTTGAGAAAGCAGGAGAAGGAAAAAGATATAGAGGAGCAGAAAAAAAAGGGGTTGGTGGGTAAGAGAAGGAAACATTTGAAAAAGAGAGTGCTGAAGGTTGAGCTGCAGATGGACATCCCTATTCTGAGAAAACCTATCACAATATGTTTTTATCTCCTGTAGATCAGTCAGCATAGAATCTGCACCACCAACGGCAATTAATCTCAATTCACCAAGGCATCAACAAAGGAAACAACAAGGGAGAGCGGGTGACAAAACATCCGCTATTCCCATAAATATCTACCATGGCAAATGTGTGTTGTTAAGAAATTGTTGGTGGCTGCAACATCATTTTGAAAAATAACTATCTGACACAATGTGCGTGAAGGAATAGTATTCAAAGGCACAAATAATGCATTGTTTCGGCTGTTGCAATATCCACGATACTCTTCTTATTTATCAGACATTTCAGTGTTCATGCATGTGGAGAGGATGTCCTCCAACCCATGCCCTTTCTTTCTGGGCTAAAAAATACACTTCGTTTGACACATACCATGACAAACAGGGATAAATGGGCTCACATCAATATTCACTGCCTTGTGCCCGCGCAGTTGAGATTACTAAATGACAGCGACAACAAAAACAGCATGTCATGTTTGTGCGATGAAAAAAGAAGCATAATATTCCTTCAGGTCTACGTGGCATGGATATAATCAGTTCTGTGCTTGACTGCCACGAGGAAGATCTGTTTTTGACAGGAGGTCACAGGATCCTTCTGACAGGATAGGGTCATGAACACTATCATCATGCAAATTAAGATCAATCACCAAGCAAAATAGTTAAAAAGTAGGATCCATATAATCATACCAGTAGAATCTGCCTGGCATCACGTTGTCGTGAACAAGCTGCCATTTCCTCCCAAAGTCCATTGAACTGTACAGCTGCAAGACAAAATGAGGCTGATCTTCGTCACTCTTAAAATTTTAGGAGGAAGAACAACCACAGCTATCGTCGCATCCACAGCAGAATCACATAAAAACAAGAAATGTTAAGGGTTTCAGCATCATATATTATTTTATGTCTACTTAAAGATTTATTGTGGATTCACTCTGCGGTTACCTTGCTGTCATGACTGTAAGCCAACATCCAATTCTCCTGTGCAGGGTGGAAGAGCAGGCTCAGGATGTTGAAGTTAATGGTATGCTTTTCAAAGCTTGCCCCTTCATCTGAACTGATGAGAACAGCGCTCTCTACCTCTGGGTCGCTAAGCATCATTATCTAAAGTACAGAGGGCCCAGACAGGGGATATAGCATTAGAAGAGCGAAAGAGAGAGAGACAGAGATACCGTCATTTGCCAGCGATTTTAAGAGACTATAATTTGATATCAGGACTAAGCTTGTAAGAGATCAGACAGAGAGATAAAAGCACTGGGAAAATGCTGACCTTCTGTTTGTTGGTAGGACAGACATACAGGTAACTTAAAACTGTCCTTGAACCCACTTTGTTGTTGAGTTTGATGTAGGTGCTGCCGTAATCAGTGGATCTGGACACAAACAAAAAAACATTGCATGCTTGATGAAAAAAAATCCATTAATGACACATCTAAAGTGGTTTGGCATGTTTTAGCCCATTAACTGCAAATCACTTATTTTTTACATGACTGCCTCTCCGGAGCATACCGTGTGTTTTTAGATCAATTTTCTACCATTCAGGCAGCCTTTTGCTTTAAAGGATGGAAAACAACTTGCGGAGACGAGCCACATGCTGATGTGTATTTGTTGTTCTTGTAAAGTATTGTGTTATGAAATGTACTGCACCAAAAATTGCCTGTCATTACTTTGTCAGTCTGTCTACTATATGTGCTCAACTCATAAATGACCAAAATGTGTAAAATAAGCAGTGGGTGGCAGTTGAATAAAAAGCAGACCTTTTAAAAGGACTCAGTGGTGCACAAACAGACAGACAAAATAAATCACTGTTAACATAAAGCTTTGACCACAAGTGAGAAATATTTTGATTAGTTCCCATTTTTGTTTGCCAAAGCCTGCTGGAAGAAAATCACAAGATGTTGTAAGACACTAGTCTCATACTAATTTGCACATTGTGTATTTATATGAATAAAACAAATTTCAAATAAAAAATGAAGCAAAGCTAAACTCACCTGCCTCTATCAACTAGCTGTAACATTAGACAATCATTTTTCAAGCTGCTATCATAATATTAATATGCATCTAAATCTCCACTTGGTTTAAAAAGCCGTATACAAGTAGACTGAGACCTAAATATTGTCAATAAACAGGATTCAGAAACTCACTTTTGTGTTTTGAGACAAAAAAAAAAAAAAAATACTTAAGTAATTGCATAAATAGTGATCTCCATGCACCTAATTCTGCTGTTGTAGCGAGCCTACCACTGAACTCAGCACATCAGGACGAGAAAAAAACCTCACATTTTATAGATGTCATCTGTACGAAGTCACATCTCCGGGACACCAGATTATCATTACGGTATTTATACGACCACTGGAGGTCACTTAACATTAACTGCTAACATTAAGCTATTTGCACAAAATACCTCTGGGGTCTTTTTTTGGAGGAGGACAATCTCTCAATATCAGCTGATGAGGATGAAGCTGCAGTCAAAGAAGAGATTAATACATTTGCCTCAATGATTAGTTTGCCTATGACATGAAAGGGAGGTTACGTGTGCGACATCCTACGGTTTATTCCGGCAAGCAATTGGTGACAGTAACCCACCAAGAAACAGCAGACAAAGCGATGGAATACAACACTGTTAATCTATATCAGCATGGATGTAAACAACAATCGAGCTTTTGTACGATTTTTTTTTTTTTAAACAGAAAAAAAAAGCATTTTGGTGAGTAATACTGAATGTAAATACAGTATAATTGTGTTTACAAGGATATGCCTGGGGGTATTATTTAATTTAGGGAAATGTCACTTTAATGGCAATACAAGAGCGCACAGAGGCTAATTTGAAGACGGGTGCTTGCTACTGCTTTAAAGCAAGCTCAAACTCTAATACTATTTGACAACCAGAAAGAAAATATGGATATCAAGAGAAGCACAAGTTTAACAGGTAGATTTGTGCATTAAAAAGATTGGCACATTAATAAGCCAGCTCCTTCTCACAGCAGCAATAATGCAGCTTTGACAAACACGTCATACATGTCAAGCAGAGTCTCTACAAGTCTTTGAAAGCTGATTTTCATGCTACACTGACATGTAATGAAACCAATGGGTGCCTGCAAGGTAGGAAATCAATTTATGAAGTTCAGGTGTGCTTTGGAAAATACTCAGCAGTAATGTAAGTGTGTACAGTAAATGCAATTTACAGTTGCAGGGCTAAAACATCTAGCACAGCTATAGTACTTGAATATGACATCATTCTGAAAGATGAACACATTGTAAGCTTAAAGTATAGAAGGAATAACTGTCCTTTCATACGAGCAGATGATCGACGACTGAGGGAGGAATTTTAAAGGCATCCTTTCAAGTGCAGTGGTGAAACCCCTTTTCACATAGCTTTTTATGTAAATTAGAGCCAGAACGGCATTTTGTTCTCTCTGCTTTCAACAGATTTAGATATTTAGTTCTGTCGTCTTTCATTCAGTTTTATCTTCAGTAGGAAACACTTAAGTGTTGCATTCATTTGCTACAGTGTGACAACTCACTAAAACAAGGTTTAATGTGAAATGTGTTGTAAAACAAATACAAAAAGAGAAAAATAAATGAAAGTAATTGACCCAGTTTTTGACCTTATTAATTAAATGACCTGTGTTTAAATAAAATAATGAATTCAAATCTGTCGTAACATGTAAAGACATTTCACAGAACTGCGCCTCATGACAAGGGTAGATGTGTTTGTCATTCCAATCTTCATATTTCTTCTTGCCACAAACAGCCAATCCACACTCTCAGTTCTACCTGAGTGCCTCCAAATGTAATTTCACTGTATAATTGGATAGACACCCTGTGTCTGCTATCATTGTCTGTACATTAACTTGAATTGTCCCATTTGCTGTTGACATTGTTTTCAAAGACTTTCCCCTAAACACATTTGTATCTGCGCTTTAAGTACTCCCTTTCAATTGGCGTATCTGTCTTTGATTGTGGAGGTGGAAGAAAGCCTCTTAAACGATGTAATTACACTGCAAAGTTTCTTTAGCAGAAAAGGCAGTCATCTCAAAACACAAAGGGACTTGATGCGTGGCTAGATAGATTCTGCAAGTCACCCATTGATCTGCACACAGCGTTCTGCCACCAACAGAGGCCTGCAGCTGTAGTCATAAATCATTTAATGTGTTATCACAGAAATCATTTACTCCCTTTTTCTTTTCATAACATTCAAATCTCTGCTTTTCTAATGCCCATGCTAAGAGCCTTCGTGCACCCCCTGAGGTACACTCTAATTTACTCGTGGTGCCATTGTTAAGCAGACACCTTGATGATGGAAGACCTCCTGTACACAATATGGGATTTCAAAATGTGTCAAGTCGGGTGTAAATCTTTGTGGTGCCTCTGGTGAAACAGATATTAATTTGAAACTCTATGCTTGGTGGACCGATGGTCTCTTTTTCACGTGCATTTCAGAATGAAATGAGTTCTCTGCAGGCTATGGGAGAGGTGAGAGAAAAGACATATCACAGGCTGGATTGGGCTCTATGGCCTAATCCTTAATGAATTCCATTCTTATTTATGACCTGACAGGGCACTGTAACTCACCTCTTAATACATACTGAATGAAATTACTACAGCTATATGCTAGCAATTGCATGTCAATTGCCTCTGAAACAAAAGGTTACAGACTATAATCAATCAGAAACTCCATTAGAAAGTTTTTAGGTCAGAGAAAAAGCTCAACAAAAATTCCAAACAAAGAATCCCTGAGCCCAGTTTTCCTGTTTATCCATCAGCAATAGCCTTTCTGCAAAGTTTCTGCGCTGCCAGAAAATAGGTTGGGCCTTTCCTAAAAGATTGTTACGGTGTTAGTTGTGTTATTTATGGGACTGCAGGAAGCCAAGAGGAGGATGCTTCAATTTGAACTACTTCAGAACGCTTTATTAAAACATACTTCATATTGGCTTCCAGTGCAACTTGATTGTTCATATCCTAGCAAGGGAGCACACTATAAATCATACTTACGGTATACAGCACTCTCTATGAATATATTATTCTTATTGTTTTTAGGGTTGTGTGTTTGCATTTTTATAAAATTCCTGCCATGATGTTATAACCTTTCTGTTTACGTTTGGAAGAGGAAAAAATAGCAATGATTAAAACATAAGAAAAAACGTACCTCCAGAGTGAGCTCTCGGTAACAGCCCCCAAGTTGAAGTCATACAGCTTCGTCAAGATCAGGATCACCTATGACATAACAGCAACAGACATATTTAATTACATGCCAAGGTCTGCATTAAAAAGCTTTTGCATGAATGCTCATATTAACTGTCTACAACAAAGTGTCTGGTACATTTCTTTACTAACAATTATCAGCCTGATACGGTATGTTATCTCAATGACAAGTGATCCTCCTGTTGTCAAGAGATGTCAGTCTACTGTTGGCAGGATCTGGGAAAAAAAATCCATGTGGGCTGTCAAGAGTTGTGTCTGTATCTCATGTGGAATGATACCTACATGACAGCAAAATCTGAACATAATTGTTCAGTGAACAATGAAAAGAAATTCATTCAATGGCTGCACTGCACCTCTCATCCCCTTTTTTCCTTTTTTGCTTCAGCCTCGCTTTTACCTTCAAAATCCTTAAGTAGTTTAGCTGCAAAAAATGCACCAGTAAATTTGGATCTCACACTCTAATGGTACATGCATGATATCACTTATTTCACTCATTGGACGACATCCAGTTCCACTTTGGGCTACTGCTTGTTGTCTGAGGATGGTTGGACAATGTGTTTCAGGGGAAACAAAAAATGGGGCCCATAAAAACCTGCCTAGCCACAGAGGGCAGAGTGAAATGGTGTGCAAACACATTATTGTCACTCGAATGGCATTATAAATGACTTCCCATGGGGATGCTCATAACTCAGGATAGAAAGAGGGGTAGGGTAGAGGGTTGAGGGCAGGGGCATGAAGGGAGGGAGGAGGATGGTAGATAATAACAATCAAGGAGCAGAAACATGACATAATATGCCAATTTTTTTTTTTTTTTTTTTTTTTTAAAGAATACCCTGAAAGATAGGCTAAAAGCTCAATTACAGTGAGTTTAAACACATTAACCTTTTGGGACCCATGGAACGAGTCATTAAACCGTGAAAAGCCATACAAGACTCGGAGGAACAAAGACACGCCTGTAAGTCTGCTTTGAAAATGTTAAAAACCCAATTGACCCACAATTTAGCCATCAAACGAGCACTGTGCATGGCTGGGACTATCTGCATTACAGGTTAATTAACCAATCACGCAGAGAGATAAGCATTTGCATAACTAAATGCACCATGTCTGCAAGGTCCAACGCTGGAGTCTGAATCAATTTGGAGTACAGACTTAGTTAAACGGCTGTGATGTTAGGCCTAATTGCCTGCTTTGAAAAATAGATAGGGGAGAAAAACTCAGCCAAACTGTTGATCGTTTGTCTCTTTAGTTTTCTTTCAGTAACAACAATGGCTCGGTGTCGTGCGACATTATAAATACTACGAGGTAAATTGAACCTGGAATTGATTTGATCAGTGTCAATCTAGAAGCGCCTCATTCTTAACCATAGGGATTCAAATATCCAGCATGGCAAACTAATTGAGTGAACATTGAATAGATATTCACAGTTTTATGGGTTTAAATCACTTGTGCTATTTTGCATGTGAATTCTAATTTTAATGAAATGCTCACACATTCAGCTAAGGATGTTAAATAAACTAAAAAAAATTAAATAAATAAAAGCCCCAAATGACAAAACTTGATAACACAAAGCCTCTCAGCACCCCGAGCTGTAATTGCCATTAAGCTCTCCCTTAACTGTTTTCAATGTTTGTGTGTGGTTGGCTCATTAACAAAAGCTGACCCACTGAATTGGGTCAGTGAAGATCTACCTCGGGGACCAACAGACTAGTGAGGCAGATGACTGTTCGGATGATTTGTCCCTAAGTGGATACATCATGTGTACATCACTGGAGACTGTGTGTTCCCACATCCTAAACATTATTGATAAGCTGTGCATCTGTGGCTCAAGTCGATAGGGAGCAACTACTATGCAAATGCAGAGACCAGTAGGGTAGGCACATGACTTGCACACCGATGCGCGAGTTACACTGCTAGATCCCGACAAATGTAGCGGCATTAAACAAAAAATTTCTAAGAGTTTATGGTGCAGCCTTGCATTTATGTAAATACTGGGAACAAACAAACACAAAATGGCTTCCAGAATTATTTTAAGCCTTCTAGGTAAATACGACTCTCCATGCATATCATCGCTCACTTGCATACATGAAATTAAGTAAGGACCCTGGAAGGCCAAAAGCAGTGCATTTATTCATGTTTATGTTTTATTGATGTGAGCAAAGAGAGCTTTGCCCCGGGAAAGTCAACCAATCATTTTTCAGATTGGCTCTCACCCTCCGAGGAGTTTAGTCATCCTTTTATCCTAACATTCTATTCTTGTCGCTTTCTTTCCCTTCTTTGCTTCCTTTTTTCTTTCTTTCGTTCATTCACTCGGTCTCTCTTTCTTCCTTTTACAGGGAGCTCTCCAGATACCTTCTATCGCTGTGTTTTTTTTTTCTTTTACAACCAGACTATTTCATGAGGTAAAGAAGAAGAAAAAAACTAAACATGAAAGGCATATCACAGTCAGGTGCTGTTTGGCCATGCAAAGATTTTGACTCTCTCAGATGCCTGAATAGACAGCCTCCATGGCAACAAAGGTTTCACAGGCATAATGTCACAGTGATATACTGTATCAGCTAAACGCGAATTCCTCTCCCGCGCGCAGATCGACACACTCCACTTGCACAGGCGTTCAGGCATGCAGCGTATGCAGCCACGGATACACACTGTTGGACCAAAATTATGTCTTTCCAAATTCCACATCGATAATTTTTTTTTTTCTTTTTTTAAGAGAAATGCTCCAATTTATAGGTGCTTCAGTGGGACATAAGAGGCAGCTCAACACCATGTTGGTGGACACAGCTCGCAATTTAGGTATGAATCATCTCAGTGTACTGTACTGCAATATGTCTATTAATAAAATAAAATAACAGACTATTGCTGCACATCAGCAGAGTTATATTGTGCTTTCTAGCACCAAGCATCAAATGGAACCTCTTGCTTATTCATCCCCCAGTAATGCATCATTAAGACGGCACCCCTTAAATATTGCTTCTGTCTAATTGGGTAGTCAAGGGAAGAAAAGGATCCCTTACTCTACACATCACACCTCCAGACTGTTGTCTTTTTTTTTTTTTTTTTTTTCACAGAAGTAACACATCATGGAAATGAGTAACAATCTTTAGAAATGTGAGGAATTCTGCCACTTTTATGTTGATCTGGCACTGTTTTTGAACCTAACCAGAGGGGACAAGTGAAGGAGCTAAATTAATTTCCAAGGGACCCCCAGAGTTGATAGCAGTGAATGATGTTAGGGTCTTTGTAATAACACGACTAACGGCTGTTGCTCACAGAAGCATTGACACATATCTCTATTTTAGTTACCTTTAGTCCCTTAAAAGTTCATCACTAAAATGGTATACACATTTACATTCTCATGAATACACATACGCTTTGTATGTTGCACTGTAGGGTAAACACATGCATACAGAGAGACCAATCTCCTGGGAGGAACCCCTGTTTACTTAGCTCCTCTGAGTCGAACCACAACATCAAAATGTCTGACAACTCGCTGAAATGTGTCTACACCAATTAAATCTTCTCTGAAATATAAGCTTTCATGAGTTGATTTTTACCCAGATATGCTGCCTTTCTCTGACAGTTGTCTGGAGGTCAGTTTTGTTGACCTAAGCAGATTTCATAAAGGTAGGTAAAAGGTCAAAAGAAGTGATTGATTCAAACATAATCTGACAAGCCTCGAATGAGGTTGCTGTTTTCTTTGCTTTGGCAGTAGGTGTGCTGTAAGTGTCACTTTTGGGGTTTTACAAACTTCCAATTCAAGAAGGTAATATAAAACTGCAGTAAAGAAATGGCAGGCTAGGTTTGAAACAATCAAGGAACAATGTTGCCATCACAGCAGGGAGAAGTGATACATTATTTTTACCCTCTAAAATGCCCCACTACTTATCTTTTCAAGCAGCGTTAATTGATACTTTTATAATAGGGAGCTATATCAAGCTTTACAGCAAATTTCAATTTCAGCTAATAGTTTGAAATTCCAGCCTACAACTTCACAATCTGTTTAACTCTGAGCTTTTATAGGGATGTTTTTGTCAACAGCAGGAAACTGCGTACAGTAGAAACTTTTCAAAACCCTCCTGTACATGACCTTCTCAACACCAAACAGACACAGTTGGTAAATATCAGAGCATTTAGCATCAAAGAGTCAGATATGTGTGTTTTTTTCTGGGAAAGAAAAGAAAAATGATGCCAATGTATCATTACTGGCTAAGGTATATATATTCGGGCCTAAAAAAAAAATCTGTAACAAAGACGACTTGACGATATTACTGTAAAACAGATCAAAGACAAATAAATTAATCATCAAAATAAGGGATATAAAAGAAATGCTATTAAAAATGCTATAAAAATTGAATCTGTGATTTATTTGTCTTTATTCAAATGACAAAAGGATATGGAATTATTTCCAATATATGCATTGACCAACTTTTTTGTATTTTGTAGAGAAACAGAGATATGTTTATTAATATAAATGTCTCATCTTTCCTTTTAATTATTCTTTTTTAATTGTTTGTGAACTGTGAATTTTTGCTAGTGGAACTTTGCCCTTTCTTGCCTGACACAAAACTTCAGCAGCTTGACAGTCTGTTGTCTGATTCTCCTCTTCATGATGCACCAGTTGTTTTCAAAAGGAGACAAATCTGGATTGCAGTCAGGCCAGTCTAGAAAACATGCTCTGTCAGCTCACAGTTGTTAAAGTACAGTCTGGAAACCCCGTTAACATTCGGGTTTGCTTAGCCACTCTGAAGGGCGGACCAATCAGTGACAATTGGGATCCGATGAAATTAAAGTAGCTTCAGCAATGACAGCAGTGGCAGAGTTTCAGTGCACAACATACAGTATATGGTGGTCAATGCCGACTGGTTAAAGGCTCTTCCAATAGTTTTCAATTAACCGGAGGTATACGCTCAACAATAGGAAACAATCATCAATACAGTGTGGCCAAACCTACATATTCATGAGTTGAATTTCTGTCTGGTAATACCAGACTAGAAATATGTCTCATTTCTACACACTTTTGGACCACTTGAGATGAGTTCGGGCCCAGTTCATGACTGGTTGGCCCGTTCTATGCAGGAACTGATGTATGGTTTTTTTCTTTGCGTATCAGAATTACAGAGAAATTTTCTTTTTGAACGGTTCGACAAATCTCTTGCACAAAGTCGGGCACAAAGTGGTGGTACCCATCTTGCAAAGACTGAGCCTTTGGTGGATGCTCAATCATGCTGCTTAATGTGGAATGTTTCAAAATGGTGCAGCTTGAGTATTCTTTAAACTTTTCGCTCTTATTTTGTCCATGTCACAGCTTTTTTGTTTTTTGTTTGCAGGCATTCAATTAAAAATTGTGTTTATATTTACAAAACAAGATTAGATTGGTTAGTGAATACATACTATTTTCTTAGTACTTTTTTTTATTCAAATAAAGGTTCAACAATAATGAATAACCCAACTTTTATGGAAAGGGAGTTTGTAATTTCATTCCTAATTCCCACACTTTCATACCTGACTCAAGAGTAGATTGCCCGAAAAATGTACTCTCTACCATTACTGTTTTAAATAAAAAGCAGAGGAAGTGGTCTGAGAGAGGAAGTGAAGTGAAAAACGAACACAGCGAGAAGAGCCAAGTCTACCCAATAATGCTGATCCACAGAGACCCCTTAATGCATCCTGGCTATTATCAAACACCAAAGGCCGGCATATCAATGTGAGAAGAGCAAACTGGGGTTCCATTGTTCACCTCACTACACTGCATTTCACTCGCCTGTTCACGAAGATGCAATCCCTAAGACACAAAATAAAAGCAGTTTAATTTGTTGTTAAACTCATTACATTCTCAACTTCATTAACAGAGGGAAGACAGAAGCCAAGGGCAAGGAATAGTCATTTGAGTAATTTGACAAACACAGTTCTTTCTTTAAGTCAACTGTCTAATTAATGTCCTCCTACCCACACTGAGAACATTTCAGGTCGATTGTGACAATCACTTTTGTTTTCATCTCTTGTGCTATGAGGGGAAAGATCAGCATCCAAGCACAAGAAAAAATGATTGTTTTGTGTCCTTTGTGGAGTCGAGTGGGAATTAAAAATACATGCTTGAAATCTTGTAATAGAGATGGTAATCTATCTATCGAAATAAGATCAACACTTAACAACGCCAGTGTCACAACATATCCAACATGCCAGTAATAAATTGTTATTCCTTTTTTTCTTATAAGAACATTAATATATTCATGCATCCATTAGAAATTATGTGATGCAAACACCTGCAGAGAAAAGAAATACAGTATTGGTTGAAAATTTGCATAAATGTCTTTAAGGCTTGACAGCAGCGAGGGCAAAATCAAGATGCACTGCAAGTGGGTGGAGGGAGGAAAAACACAACATCTTGATTGTGGCTATGTGAGGACATCAACAAAGTAGAGCACTTAGTAGAGAGACAAATGTCTTTTAAGAGAAATGGTGCGGTCGAAGAGAGGCCTGACTCTGTCCTCATCTTATCTGAGGACCAAATTGATTGTTTGTACATTTGTGGGTGAAAACATACTCTGGGGGATGCTGCTTTCATCAAGTAAACCCCAGCAAAATGTCCCTTGTGCATTAGTCTGCTGTCTCTATGTTTGCTTATCCACCCCACTTCTGAGCTTTGGTCATATAACCGTAATGCTTCAAGCTTGAGAGGTTTCACCAATCAATTCAGTCCATTATGGAGAGGGGAAATTAATGAAATGGGTTACATAAAAAAAGAGTTTCACTCCAAATACAGCTCTATTCTAAAGAAGATGTTGTGCTTCTTTCCTGCTAAAAACAACACACAATAAACTACTGTTTGCCCTTGGTTGGATAAACGATTGTGATTTGTCTCTGCTTCATGTTGTTGAAGAAAATTCGGGGTAAAAAGTCAACGAGATACATTTAATAGACTACATATCGAAATATGAACTGCACTTGGTTCCTTTTCTTCCGCCTTTTAATGTTGTCATGCCATGGCGCATAACAGTTTGCACTAAAAAGGTGGAAAATGAGGAACGCAGCATTCAAGGACAAATCTGATGGCAATTTCAGAAGTCATTTAAATGTTTTGACACATCTGACAAAGTTTTAGTTACGTCCTGTGCAATTTAAAATTAATTTGATGCATTGTAAGTGGCATTGAGAGCCAGAAAATACAACATTAGCATTTTTCTCCTCACAAGCTTTTTTGTTCTGTGCCTCTCTGGTTTGTTAGAGTATGCAGAGTGGAGTTCAGAGGTTGGAGGTGCAGTAGCATGACTACAATACATTTACTTGTGTTGGTGCGTTATCCTGTAATTCACTGAGCAACAGATTACAATCAAAACTGGAAATGTACAAAGGAGAGACATGATAATATAAAATCAATATATTAAAAAAAAGAACAGTTTTTTAAAGTTTGAACACTAATTTGCATTCTGGAGAAATTTGTGCAATGTAAGACCATTCAGACATTTCTTCTACTCTCGTCTGTTCCTTCACAGCTTTGGCTCCTAATGGCTCGGCTTCTGCCCGGGGGGGTCTGAGCTGGAGCCAAAGGCAGTAGTGAGTCCAATTTGAGATTTTGGAAGAGAAAAGCCCTCCACCTAAAATGACCCCCTTCACTGCCAAAAGTGCTGAAAGACTCAGATCATGAACTAAATGTGTCCCACATAACTTTGTTTTGTCTGTCTTCCCCTGTTATGTATTTGTATTATTCATGATGCATGGATGCAGAGACTGGGAATTTGGGGTTCAGTTAACATCATTGAGTTTTTATTTCCTGTAGAAATGTAATTTCTATTCGAAGTGGCAAGTTTTGCCAGTTGTGTTCTGAGGGAAATATAACTGCTGCTAGGATTATGTTTGGTAGGAATGGGTTTTTTTTGTTAGTTTTTTTTTTTTTTTTTACCAGAAAACAAAATGCTACGTTGTCATACCAAACTGAAATGATAAGGAGTGGCTGTCAGTGCTTTTCTTCCCAGTTGTGGTACTTTTATTTGATTGGGCAGGTACATTTTGTTTTGAGTGTCTTGTGCTAATTTTGGACTATTTTCTGTACCATTTAGGTGGATTACCCTGTCAAAAAGATGTAGATACAGTCAAGTGAAGAGGCCCCTATTACTATCCATGTAGAATGGCAGGTAACTAAGTTCAGTGGGCTCGACAATGGTCAACCAAATGATATGTCATTTCAGATTAATACAATGAAGTTGAAAAAGCCTAAAACCTTCCATCTGTTTATATGTGACAACATATTGAATTTTAATCTATTGTTATCCAAGAGATTTAGTAAAGATAATTGTCATTGGTTTTGGATGAAGTATACCGATAAAACAGACCAACCAAGAGCTTTTTTTTTTTTTTTTTTTTTTAATGAATTTTGCATTTATATTCAGCCATCAGAGCATAGCAGTTAAGAGATGTCTGAATCTTCCCCAACACTGAAAAAAAAAATTATTACCATGAAAAATGTTTAGTCTTGTCTTGCAACACTGGTGGACATTCAAAGTACAGGTATTTGACATCAGAGACTGGGGTTTGTGAGCTTGGCTCCAAAAGAGCATTGCTCACAGCCTCAGTTTTCACTGTGATTATAGTCTGGACACCCCATTTGCATTACCGTTCACTCAGCAACTCTGAGGGGCGGACTTTTTAATGTAGTTGCAGTGGTGGTGGAGTTTCAGCTGCTCCAATAGTTTCAAAATTAACCCGAGGTCTACACCCAGTAGGATGCAACGACTGCAAATGATTTCCTATGGAGCGTCAATTATTCATGCAGTGAATTTGGTTAGGGTTTGTATCTTCAAGTTCCACATGTGGTTTGGACAGTAAAAATACTTCGGTTAAGGTGAGTGGGGGAATACGATTTCTTAAATGCTTCAAGTAACTGGTGCCTTTTTCAAAATGTAAGAACCCCATCTCTCCATAACAATAAACAAAGCCTGGTGAGTACATAAACCATAAAAGGCTTTTAGCATGCTTTGGTTGCTACAAGCAGATATTTTGTTGTACAGTCCAATATTGTGGAAAAACGGGAGAAATATATGGCGGCCCTGAGAGCTCTCTGCATGCAAATGTACAAAAAAACAAGCAAATTACAAAAACGTCTTCAATTTGAAAACACATTTAGAGAAGGTGCTGCAAATTCAGAAAACTCAACCCATTACAGAAAACACAATGGAAGTGTTTCCAAAGGACACTTAAGGAACAAACATCTGGAAAATATACCAGAAACATATATTTTATTTTAGCTCATGTTCTAACACCATTGATGGATAGCACACCTCAACACCGTCATAAACACAAACCATAGCAACAAGCATGCCGAGACATGTTTTTTTACTTTTAAGTGTCCTTTGGAAACATTTTTGTTGTGTTGTGCATATTTGCAGAACATTTTCTAAATTCTGTGCTTGTTGTCATCTTGATAAAGACTTTTTCTTTGTTTGTGTTTTGTCTATTTCCATGTATTTTCTTAAGCTGCAGAGCCCTGAGCTCCCAGGGCTACTGTAGAAATGCATAATCAGTGTATTTCATTTTGAAGGTACAGCACATTCAGTGTCAGCATTTTGTGATGTGTGGGAAATTATGTTTCCTCATTCTGGTGATAAAAACATAATCTAGGCAGCATCTTTCTATCAAAACATACTTTTGATCCTAAATTTTTCGTAAATAAACATAATTCCAAGAAGGCATGGTTGATAATGTGGCCCAGAGTGGGAAAATATTGTCTTTTTGATAAGTATGTTGGCTTTAATTGATGTTCATTGAATAATGGATGTTATACCTGCTTGGTATATGATGTGACTTTTGAGCTATTTGTTTGTTTGCCTTGGTCTTTGTTTACTTGCTTGTTGAAAAGTGTTGATAATAAAGCATCAAACACCACTTTTCAAACATTCATTTCAAAGATCGGCTGTCCATACCATCCTAATGGCTGAGATATCAACTCTTTGTTTATAGAACATCTCCATATCAGAAAAGAGACATGATTGTACAACAGTAGGCAACAAAAGCACAATCAAACTTGATGAAATTTCAATTATGTCTTTGATAACATTTTAACCTTTGAAAAAAAAAATAGGTATGGCAAAGAAGGACAGAAATGAATGGGAATATAATCAAAGATGGTCATTTAAACATTCTGAACAGCAAGTTTAACTACCAGAGAGCTTCAAGCAGAAAATCACAGCATGAAATCAGTAATTAAAGGCTATTTGCCTCAGCCTGAGAGGATGTATGAAATGGTAACTCGAGTGACGCTGGAGTACAATTCGATTTTATTTTGTTGTTCAAAAGATTTATACTCTCCTGACGATCATAAATGATGACAATTCAGAAGTGTTACAATACAATCAGTGACTCATGTAAATGATGTGTAGGTTCTGTCAAGTCCTGCCGATGCAAAGATTCTGATTAATATTTTGCCATAATTTTGATCCATATTCATATGCTCATTTATATGGCCTGATTCTGACTATAACTCAACATTTTATTTTTTTTCCAAAGCAAAAGCAGCCAGTCATTTTAAAATATTTTTTCCAGCACACCCATTGAGTGAGCATTGTATTTTTTTTTAAATGTGCCATTTTGTGTTTGGAAGTTCTTCATCATTTCCATTGATTGCACAGATTGTAGTGCTTCAGTTTGGGGTCTTTTGTATCTCGCTTGATATGATGAAAACCATTTCCTCGTGCAACTAATACATTCCTGTCACTGTAAACTGCAAAGTCAAACCATTATCTAAGCTGACTGCCACCTGAGCAATCCTAGTCATCTTTAAACATGATAGTAGCTGCTGTGTTGCTTCAGGCAATGTGCTGCTTCAAGGCTCACTGAATCTCTACACAATGTTACAGAAGCAGGGTCACCTGGTTTGCCCAATATTAGGAGTGATGAAACTAAAGACAAAATCAGCAATGACCTTTAGATATAAAAACTTTTTTCATAAAGCGGCACAGTTTGTGTCTCTACGATGATTAATATAGTTGCCTCCCAATTTGACTTTCAATTTTATGATTTTCCCAATCAGAAAGCGCATAAATTTGTTTTCATAACCTAATCACAACTATAGTATGTGTCTAACTCACTGTGACACTTATTAAACTAATTAAGCACATGCAAACCTGTCAAATATGATTCTGCACCCGCTTCGTCTCTTTGATTAACAATAAAACATAAAAGTGTGTACTACATGTGTGTGAAGGTTTTAAACAGTGAGAGAGAGAGAGAGAGAGAGAGAGAGAGAGAGAGAGAGAGAGAGAGAGAGAGAGAGAGAGAGAGAGAGAGAGAGAGAGAGAGAGAGAGAGAGAGAGAGAGAGAGAGAAACAACTGACAGGGAAGCAGAAAGAAATCAAGCGATGACAGTGTGTCTGAACATACAAGTGATGCAAGCCTTTATTTGCTGCTTAAAATGCACTTTGTGAGGCAAAACTAAAGTCTAAGTGCTGAGAAGTGCTGAGAGGATATGTTGATGTGATGCATTATGGTCCCTGAGCACAAATGATTCATGACAAAAAAAAGGGGGCACACATGCATGTCATTTGAGAAGTAAAAACTGGGATTTCACTGAATTATTGCTGCAGAGAGGGTGAAACTGGTATCCTGTGTGCCAATAAATAATACCACAGCAAAAAGAAAGTAACGAGGGGAAATACTGCCTTTTTCTCCACATGTTTAAAAAATGCCCTTCCAGTCCCTGATGAATAGTTTTCTTTAGCAACTACCAATCTACTTGTAACACATCAGGGCCAAGCTCCGAATGTAGCCTTAGACATAGCTGCAGGGATAGGTACTGATAAGTACTGTAAATATGTATGAGATAACTTTTGTGACACTTCAACAGTCACGCCAGACACATGAAATGAATTTGATCTTACTTCCATCTAAGAATAGCAAGACATTATTGTGGAGCGTTACCGTGCCAACATCAATGTTAGCACGTTAGTCTTGCAAATTGTCGGAGCTGCTTCGGATCAGATTGCTGATATTCATCTCGGCTGCCTGGGAGCACCCCACAAGCCTTGGCATTTTCTAAATACTCTGACCGGGTCATCCGGCCATAACTATCTGGCCACTAGCAATGTCTCTCATGTTTACGGCGGCCAATTTCTTACACATCCAACACACTTATGACAAAAACCAACAGTTCCCTTAACGTCAAATACATCCTGTATGTACCTCTATTATTGCTACAAGATAATCAATGTTTTTGCTTTATCATTGAACACGAGGTTTGGCTCGTTGGTGTTACAGTATGTGGGCATCACTGTTGTTCTGATTATGACTGTGTTTGTGGCTACTGGCTGTTTTCATTCGCAAGACTGTGTTTTTAATACGTGTGAACTGACGTGGTTGGCTGAGCGTAGTGATGAAGCCATTCCTGAACTTTTCATATCTGATAAAAGTAGCAGGTTCAAATACTGGTGGGAATATCTGGCTTTGCAACACTGTCTTGATCAATGTTACAGTACTATGTCTGTCGCAGTCTCAGCCATAGCCATAGCAATACGTGTGCCATTACTCACCAGTGTTACTATGCTGAGAGAGTTATAGTAGATAGCTCAACTTGGCTCTAATTAACATTATTTATCATTTCCATCCATACTCACAACAGCAATCTGTAGTAAAGGCTGAGGATCCTGTGACAGCAATACGAGTCAAACAACAGTTAACACATAACTGCGTCACATGAAAATAACATATCACAATAGCTGGGAAGAATGGATACAACCACATCAAATGGTGCACCCACTTGTGCAGTGGTCACACCCGCTGGCTATGTCTACAGCTAGCCTTCCCTCCCCTTACGCAGCACAAAGAACTGATGCTGTTTCTATCAGCATCTTACAGTCACATCAGCGGAGAGGGCAACCCTAGAGGCTCGAGACGGGCTGGATTAATGAACAGATGTGTGGTGCTGACACCCCAAGGGACACGCAGGTAGGGGATGAAAATGGCTGGCAGTAAAAAAATATATATATATATTTTGTTTTTTGTTTTTTTGTTCTCCATTGGCAACAACTTTAAAATCCACATTCATTAAAACAAATCAGGAAGCTAACTGATCATCATGTGAATACGAAATTAAAAATTAAAAGAAATTAATCATTCTCAAATACTGAGGTGCGTCAGAACTATCTAACGTGTGCCAGTGGAGGGAAATAATTTGTACTCGATTGAGAGAATGAACCGTTTTGGCTTTTATTAAACATAGTATGGATCAAAATTCCCTTAGCAAGCAACCTGAGAGATGGAGGATGATTAAAAGTGCATGGATTAAAAGCTTTAGAGTGTCACATATTAGCCCCTTTCACTGAGCATCAAGTGATTTTTTTTTTTTTTTTATTATTAGAGGCATCTTCCTCCAAATTATGACTGTAGAAGCAACAGACCAGAACATGAAAGAGAAATGTGGGAAATTATCATAAAAACAAACACACATTGAAACTTTTCCTTTTGTTGTATCCGAACACCACAACAGTGGCAGCTTTTTTTTTAATGCACTTTTCATCATCCTGTAACAGCGCCAAACTCTGGTCAAACGCCTCTGTGAATTGGGAACCCATTCCATTTGATTTTATGGATCAAGGAGTTTCTGTGCAACCAGCTCTGACATGTTAAATGGAATGGCTGTCTATCTAATGAACCGCTTTTAAACACAGGTGTCCCCCAGGGCCATGCCATTTCCTCTTTTTTATTGTCTGTTTATACCAATGAGATTATGTGCAACAATAACGGCCTCATTCTGATTAAGCATGCGGACAACACGGCTCCGGAGGCCTGTCTGATTCCCAGTCAGTAGCAGCAAAAAACGACGATGTTACAGAACTGACAGATTGGTTTGACTCTCGCCACCTCAGAAGAAATAACAACAACAACAACAACAACAAAAGATTTTCTCAGGGTCCAAGGAGAACTGGCCTTATCGATGGCTGGCCAAGAGTCTAATAGCAGGCAAATGAAGACGACCAGTCCTTCATTCTCATTGTATTTGGACATTAGTTACACCGCTACATTTCTGCAGCAGAAGCTCAGGGGAGGTGTAGTCAATAAAGATGCTCATTAATGTCCTCCGCTTCAGCACACTGTCCTAGTTTGGTCAGCTGTCTGCGAGGAGCTTGTAAAAATGGTCAATCAGGAGCCTAAAATCATTTGGCTGCCAATAACTCCCTGATCACCAGTTGGCTTACACACCAAGACTTTTGCCTTTAGGGGGGTGCGAAGGGTGGGCTCAACCTCCCTTGACAATAGGATGTACTGCAATGGCAGTTTAAAAAAGATTACCAACATAATCATATTCAGGACTTAACATCCATGTGGGGCAAAAAAAAAAAAAAAACTTAAATATTGATTTGCCATCCAGGACATCCCCAGCCAAGTGTATTTCTTAGTATTTTTCATTAGTTCATTTTCTATATATTTATATTTATAGCACACATCTTTAAAAATCATGAATTTTTCCATCGCCCTCTCTATTCACATTCAGGACATATTTAAGGAGTAAGAAACATGCACAGCCAATCGTTACTACATGTAGTTAAGAAGCATGAATTTAAAAGGGAATTTGTGCAGTATATGTTTTATTCCCATGGTCGAGTCCAATCAATGTTATCTCTTTTAAAGTCAGAGACCAGAGAACTATGACTCCAGGCTTTGATGTCTCAGACAATCACAGAAATCGAATAATAGTTGGCAGACTGATTTGTGGACAGATTTGAGGTTTTGTACGATGAAATTCTTGATCAAATCTGAACTCTGGAGTTCCCTCGCTGGCGCTTGCACCATCACCTTCTACATCTTTTTCATTTCACTCCCTGTGGGATTTTACATCTTGGCCCGATCACAGGCAAAGTCTTGGAGTGAATATTTGATAGAATTACCCTAGACCACAGGAATGAAGTAATTTTCCTTCAAATGTCCCTTTAAGATTGGATTTATTATCAGTCATTTACATCTAATATAGCCAGAGCTCTAACATCTAGCCATAAAATGCCATCAATTCAAGCTCTGCAGTTTCAGTCGTACTTTTGGGACCACAGACGGGAGTTCAGACTGTATAAATCTCAAATGTTGACTGGCTGCAGTGACAAGCCCATCAGTGGTGATGCAGTGAACAGTGTCCTGCAGTACAAAGGGCCCATCGTTGGTGAAGACATCTCAAAGCAACAACATATTTCACGACGCATCCCACAAATCAGATTTTATTAGGCGTCTCTCTGGACTGTCCTCAAATGATGCATCAACATGGCCTGAGCTTGTGGTGCCTCTAACATTATGAAATACACCACAAAAGAGAAGAAGTAGCAGATAATAAAATGCAATTAGAGATGAATTATTAATTGTAGCCACCCAGTGAAATAAATCTGTATTCCTGGATAATGTAGGAATATTTGCAGTTTTTCTGGGACAGAGAAATCTTAACATGTGGTCCCAGACTAATGTTTCTGCCACACACCCTTCTGCCCAGCAAACCAAGGTGATCTAAATTACCTGAAGTAAAAATGCAGAGCAGTTCACTTCTTTTGTACAAGCCTGTTTGTAGTTGTAAGATCTTTGAGCCTGATATATGCAGGTGCTCACAAACACTTTTGCATGCTGTATATGTAAAGTGGGAGATACAATCTCCATGCTTTGTCTTTGTGATGGTAAAATTGCGTGCAACCACAATGTGTGTGTGTGTGTGTGTGTGTGTGTGTGTGTGTGTGTGTGTGTGTGTGTGTGTGTGTGTGTGTGTGTGTGTGTGTGTGTGTGTGTGTGTGTGTGCATGCAGCCTTGATGTGGGTAGGTGTGTGTCTGTCTGTGACGGTGAATGTGTGTCCATGTGTTTGTGGTGGAGGGGGGGGGATATGGATGATTATTGCAATGACTTGTGATCCATTTAAGTTGTGTACATTCCCATTAAGCTGTTTTGAAGTGTAAAGCTTGTAATCTTAACAACAAACGTGCTGCACTAGTGTATTCATGCAGGCAATTTGGATGTGTGAGTTAAATGTCAGTGACAATGGCAAGTTTAATTTGCCCAAAGGTCAGACAGTGTTTCATCAGCGTCACATTAAGGGAGGTTGGACACAATCCTTTTTAATTGTACCTACTACACCATCCTGAGAGACATTACTTGATTATTTCATAAATAATTAATGTGTTGTGATTGCTGCCAAAACGCCTGTACTTCCCCTCAGCTCGGTGTCACATCGAATTTACATGAACTGTTCATTTAAACTTCAGGTGATAAAGACTTTGTTGAAATAACGGATTCGACTCTAGTTTTAAAAAAAACAAAAACGTGAGGGAATCCTGGATGTGACTGTGCACTTGTCACATCCACCAGGCATCCACGCAAACAGGCGCGCAGTGCGCATACACTCATAATGTCCACGTATAGGCAATAACAGAAAACATAAGCATAAATGTAATAAGAGCAAATGCATTGTTCAGTTCAAGCCACTGTTCCACTGAAATAATGTATTTCTAAGGATGAATTCCCTTCGTGCGCACTGAGGTAGCTGTGCGTAAAAATGTGACATTAATGTAAATCTGTTAAAATGTTCAAAATTAGCATTTCAAGCAGAAAAATGTTTGAATGTAATTAGTGTGAGGGGCATTTTCGTGGTCTCTAAAACCTTAATGATTTTATAAAACTGAAACTCACGCTGCTGTTGTGCCCGGACCAGTACACCATCGCTTGGTTGTGTGCCGAGTCTCCCGACAAAGCAAAAGTAGAAGTGTCCAGGTGAGGCTCACTTTGCTTCGGGTTTGACCCTCTGGCTTCCTCCCCGGTACGCCGGTATTCGGCTCTGGTGTTGGAAACACCTTGAACAGTCTCCACAAACCTCTCTCTTGACTGCGCTTCTCCACTTATACTCCTGTCCACGTTTTCGCTGTGTGTTGCAACCACACTCCTTTTTGCTTTCTTTCCTCTGACAGAAAATGTGTCTTCTAACATCATATTCGCTGTAGCTCGTCCCTGGTTGTCCTCGAAAATGTTACCATACTTTTTATCAGGTATTTGGACACCGCTGTGATAGTTTGGTTTGATGCCGATCGGTGCCTCATTTCCACTCTGTGTTGCATTGTCCACTTGCTGGCCATTGTTCGGTTTCGAAGGACCGAGTGCTTCCGTTTCAAAAGCGCTAAAAACTTTAGTGCTATTGTCGACTTTGAGTGAGACTTTGATCTCCGTTGATTTTCTGGTTGCACGTGTCTCCAGTGGCGTTACCTCCAGGCGATAAAATCTGTCGATTGTTCTTGAAAAAGTTATTTCCGCTTGAGCCACAAACTTAGGGTGAAAAGGGTAGAGCAACACAAAAGCCAAAAGAGAAAAACTCCAAAATGCCCAAAGTCCCATTGTGTGCTTCCAAATCTGATAGTCTACAAGTGGGGAGAAAATATGGAGCGACAGAGCAGTTCAACTTCTAAAATATTCAAGGGATCATCTTTATGAGCAAGAAGCCATTCAGCAGAACCGCTCACGTCCAGGAATTTGTCAAAGTGACGGACCAGTTGGGGAGGCGCTGCGCATCAGGCAAACGCACCGACGGAGAGTGACTGCAGGAACGGTTCGAGCTCATTGTTCATGAGGACGTTCGCTTTAAAATGCTGAAATAATTTTGAAAATATTACACGATTTTGTTTTTGTCAGGGACAACGGAGGTTTTATTCAGTAACATCTTAGACTGTTTAGGTAAACCTATAAAACTTATCCAAATCAGTGCTTGATTGACTCTGAAGCCGTTGACAGCCAAATTAATTTGGGCTTTTCAGAGCAGTGTTCACTCTCTGGCAAAAAAAAATTGACACTGAAACGACAGCAAAAACATCATTTGCTTGCATCAATCAACATCGGATTCACCTGTCAACTGTGCGAGCGCGTGCGCATGTGAGACTACATTTGGGGGATATTCAGTTGGACCTCCTGATAAAGATTTACGGCTGATACCATTTTAAGGTGGAGTGGTGCAGGAGTATTCTACCTGTATTTCTGGTGATTTTTTTTTGGTTTTTGTTTAATTAGACCACTAACAATGTGCCTCAGGCCTATTACTGCACAGCAGCCCAGGAAACAAAAGCAGCTTTGAAGTCAAACTATGATATGTTTGGCATCATCGTCATGACGTGAGCTGCCACAGAGGCAACAAGCCTCCAACAACTCTCTTTTAATCTTGACACCTTCGCATTTTGTATTATACATTCATTTTTATAGTGCACATTTGAAAAAATTGAGCTTCCTCCAAATCAATATGCTATTTCAAAGGTATTAGTCTCAATTAGTGGAGCCAATGAATCCTGAAAGGCAATTCTTACTTCCTGCTGACAGCGCTGTCTGTCAGTTGTTGCTGAAATTGTATGTCAGAGCTGGGGAGGAAAAGCCTTATTTTTGGACTTGAAAAAGTTATTAGGATACATGGCGATAAGGAGGTAAAACATACATTTGCATCATCTGCCAGACAGCTGCCCAAGGGAGAGCCACGAAGAGAAGCAGCTCCATCTTCTTCAAAGATGAAAACACATCACAAAAGCAGGACAAAAATGTAACCTGTTATGATATTTATAGACATTTTGAAATAAACTGGGAGCAATTACTACTTCTCATCAAGGGTAAAACATTCCAGAGCCTGAAGATACTCAGTGACTTTCACACTTGCATAAAAATGTCAAGTAGTCCTGAGACTGACTGCAGAAGCCAACTGTCCTGTCTTACTGTTCATTTGATAGTGAACACAACACATGAAAACAAGTATGTCAGAATTCATATTCAGGACTGCATCTTGTTACTGTACTGTGGCTCAACTCTTGGCGTCAAAATCATGCATCTACTTGGCTGTAAAACGCACTGCTTGAAAGCTGCACAGAAAGAACAATCTCAAAACAATTCGCTAGAAGAACTGACATTGGCATGAGCTCATTGCTGAGAACAGCACCTTCTGATTTCACACATTCACGGGCAGTGCAGTGAAAACAGCAATCAGGACCAACCAGCGGTGCTGTCCTCCTCAGAGGGCTCACGTCTTGGTCACCGTTTTTTTTTTTTTTTGCCACAGCTGTACAAACAAATTGAGATTCATACAACTGAAGGCTCCGGGCAGCAGGTGCTAGTGTTGCAACTCTGCCGCACGCCAGACAGCTAACTCTCTCTACAGGCCATTCCCGCAAGAACACCTTTGCAATGAGGGGGTAATTGGACTGATCACACCCTGTTTACCCATTATGCTGCTAAAATGAAGTGGGTTGTTCCCAAACACGCTGTGACAGGCCGTGGAAAGAGGAGGAGCCTCTTCCATCAATGGCACATCTTTTAATCTGTACTAACCTTGGGCCAGGAGCATTGTGGGGATTTGCTGTTTGCTTCTTTGTGCGCATGCATGTGTGTGTGTGTGTGTGTGTGTGTGTGTGTGTGTGTGTGTGTGTGTGTGTGTGTGTGTGTGTGTGTGTGTGTGTGTGTGTGTGTGTGTGTGTGTGTGTGTGAGAGAGAGACAGAGAGAGACAGAGAGAAAGGAAGATGAGATGAGCAGTTGTGTTACTATGAAGAAAGATCTGGGGGGTGAGTTTCCACGTGCGTCTCTGTGTGTGTGTGTCTGTGTCCCACATCCTGTGTGTTTAAACTATAAAGGAATATTGCAAATCTTCCTGGGTGGAGAACCTCAGATTCTGCATAAATCTGAGCTACGGTGAACGAGAGTAAGAGAAAAAGAGAGATGAGAGGGGGAGGCTGAAAGCTGTGTACATCGGTGTAGCTCATTCAATTTTATGTGCTCTCCTCCCCAGTGTAGATCATTAGCAAGATTATCAGATGTAATCATCTCATTTCTGTTGGCGCACAACTCAGCGAGTCGCTGCAAACGGTACCATCCTCTCTCCTGTTTCTTCCCCAAGACAGGGAGCGAACTCTAAAGCTTTCAGGACAAAATCCCATTTGTGCATCCGCTGTCTGCATCCCAAGCTTGTTAGTTCCAACACTTCAGTGATCCCGGCGGAGCGGACGCACAGGCAGTAGCAGGAACCATAATGGCCATCACCCAGACAGCTCACACTCGCATGCAGGAGATGAACAGCAAGGTGCACTCCCTCCTCGGCTATACCCATGCCATTAAATAGAGAAACTTTCTTTTATTGCAGGTGGCAAAACACTTATTTTGTACTGCCTTCATCATCTAGATGAAAGAAAGCATTTTAAAATCACAGAGGGAGGGGTCGTTTAGGACAGTTTGCTACTGTAATAAACTGGCCCTGTCATTGAAAATATAACTTCCCTCATTGGTGAGTCACTATCATCCCTTTGATGTCTTTGTTCTTGAGCCTTTTTCTGTACATGATGAACACTGGGACGAGCCTGTCAGGAGATCAATACAGTTTATTTGATCTCCTGAAGCTGTAATTCGTCGTTGGCACACAGCTGTAATGTTTCAGTTTGCATAAATGTGTCCGACATGCCAGGGTCAATTATAGTTTTTCCTCCGTCATCTATATTCTTCGACATAATCCATTATTAAAAGGGCATTTCCAGCAGATCGCTACTTGGATTATCATAGTTTGGCCTTTGTGTGTATCTGTGCTGATAAGATTGCACCAGGGAAAACAGAGACGGTGGGACAAAAAGCATAAACAGTTAGGTTGTAAGCCTACAGTTACACTATCTGTATCATTCTTTGAGATAAAATAAAAGTGTCCCTCAATTTTGTCTCTTGCAATTTAAATTTATAAACAAATTTGACAACAGAAAATGGAGTTAGTGAGAAATATGACACCATTGGAATTATACTTTCTATCAACATAATGAGAAAACAGTGGAAATGAACACTGGAGAACATTGATATTGAGAATATCAGTCAAATGTTCCCAAGCCAAATATTGAATTTGTTGTCCCAACATTACAATCTGTGCTCTTGCAATATATTCTCTATTAGCAAGTAAGCATAAAAATGCATTTCATGGTTACTTTTGCACACTCGCAACACTTGATTAAGGTTAGGAAAAGATTTTGGTCTTGTTTAAATATTACAAAATTTAAAGCACGCATTAATTTATTAACACTTGATCAAAACCACACTCCTACCTTTGTTACCCATGACTCAGAATTCAAACCTGAGTCTCTACTGACAAAGCTTTGTATGCCCGCCATCCACCCCAAACGTCTCCCTATGATATGCATGTTACACTAAAAAAATAGTTACTAGGGAACAAAATCCTGTCATTTAAGTTTTTTTTCTCAAAACAAAATTAAGCCTCTTGACTCATGGTACACTGAGTTTTATCACAAGTGATACTTCTCTCACTCGCCATTGCACCTTATCCAAAAAGGTGGGATAGTCCTCCTTAACAAACAGAAAGGAGCCATAATATATGTTTTTTATTTGTAAGGTTTTGTAAAGCTGCCTAGTAACCTCTGCTGTTTACGTCTAAATACAGGACTTACAGCGTTGGCTCAGGATACCAGGTTGCTCAGGTATTTCACACGGACCTCAGAAAAACTGGGTTCAAATACGTTGCTGCATATAACTGCAACACTATTCAATACAAATTAAAGTTATAGTCTCTTATTTTACTGCCATATTTAATATGAATGTACTCCGATATTTGAAATTACACTTGCATGTGCTTTTCTTAGATATGAAAATGTATAATGTATTTCTGTGAATGTGTTAAACTGTATTCGTTTTGCACACGGGTCTTTCTTGAAAAAGAGACTTAATCACAATGAGATTCCCTGTTTAAATAAAAGATTTATTTAATATAATAATGATTGGCAAAGCAATTATTATCAGGGAGGCACAGTTGCTCATTGCACATAAAGAGTTTGAGAACTAATTTTACATTTCTCCCTTATTTTGAATATTTATTTTGTCCTGTCTCACTTCTTTCAGCTGTTACATCACTCAGTAAAATGTTATTATCACTATTAGGATTCATGACAAAAACTACAAAAATGATATCCACACTGTAAAATAACAGAAAGATCCTTTAAGAAGGGGTTTAGTGTACCTGCAGCAGATAGTGCTGTCATTTCTCCTCTACAGTTTCTATACAGTGCTGAGATTTCATGTTGTCTCAGTGCTACTCCCACGTACAGGTTGGGGGAAATTCAGGCCTGAAACTGACATACTTTGTCAGGAATGTATCTGACTGTCTGTGTCTGTCAACCACGTGATGGACTGACAACCTTCCTGTCCGCTGCCAAGCATATTCTGAGAAAAGTAACAACCCTGAGAAGAATTAAAAAATGAATGAATGAATTATTTTCTCTATTTTCTCTATGTGGCCACACGTACAGTTTTTAAATCTTTTGTTTGACAGAATATGTCACCGCACTCTGCCCAGCAATTAGGACTGACAAATCGACACAATTAAAAAGCTGGTCTGTTCATTCTTAATGAACACGTTTGTTTATTGCCACTGGAGAGCGAACACCATCTGGTATCAAACTGAAATTATTTGACCCACTTTGAAAATGCCTAATCTGCCTCATAAAGGAAAATACCAGCATTTCTTTTCAAGGGGGGAGGGCAGAAATGCATGAATGAATGAAAATCTGACATCTTTTTTAACCTTAGCCCAGTTAGTGCCACTTCTAGGGCTGTGCCATATTGTACTGATCACGATAATAATTTGTATTATGTTTTTAATAAAGTATAGATTTACAGTTGTATACACTTGCAGTTCCGATCAGTGGAGCTTCAGTCATGTGCGTGGTTTGGCTACTAAAGATCAGATGTTCAACAAAACACTGTAATGTGTTAATTTTTACTAAATATTTAAAGGCAAACGGTTACTTTTATGCTGACATACAAAGCAATAGCACTTGTTTCTTTTCAATTGTATCTTCTTGAACTTTCAGTCAAAAATAATAAAATGTTAGTTTTTTTGGTATTTTGTCAAATCATCAAGAATATTGTTCGTGCAGAAATACTCCAAAATATTGTGATATTATTTTTCATGACCATATCGCCCACTGCTAGCCACTAACCAACCAACCATGGCAAAATACAATCATGTCCACAGTTCTTCAAGCAAATGGAACTCATTTTGAATGTCAAGTGATCAATAAGTACAGCAGCAACTCCTATATTTGTACATGTAAACTGGGGCAGCTTTGGCTCAGATGGTAGAGTGGGTTGCCCACTCATCGTAAGATTAACAGTCTGATCCACAGGACCCCCTTTCCACATGCCAAAGTGTCTGAGCGCAAGACACTAAACCCCAAGTTGCTCCTAATGGCAGACAAGCACCTTGCATGGGAGCTCCGTCATTGGTGTGTGAATGGGAGGCAAAACTGTAAAGCGCTTTGAGACTGCTAAGATGATAAAGTGCTATACTTACCATTTAACACATGTATACTTATTCAGAATTAAACCCTTCAAAGACAGTGAAGCCATAAAATGAGCAATTGCATTACAGTGAAATTAAGAAGGAATCTGTGAGGAGAAACTATTCATTTACTGCTCGTTTCAGAAATGATAGGTTGTTGTTTTTTTTTTGCAAAAGAACAGTTGGTACAGTACATAATTCTTTTATACAAATAATGTTTTTAAATTAAGGTTAAAATGGACACAATCCTGATTCTGTGGTTTCCAGCTTTTTGACACCTCTATGTTCACAGATACTGCTTAGGATGTCAGACCATACTGTGGGAGAATATATGTGTGCATAGATTTAGAAATCGAGCTGTATTCTTATTAAAGTTAGTTCCAGTATGATTGGATGGCAAACAACAACAGGAATAGATTAGATTAGAAAAGTGATAAAAACCAGCTTGACACTGAGTTCGTCCAAATCCCTTCCCTCCCTTGTTAGTATTAGGATGATTTTGGGGCAGATTTATAGCAGTGTAACATGGCAAATTAAAAGGAACCTGGACGTGTTCGGAATGAGAACTGATTAAAAAAAAACATCCTTCCTATCCTCTCTGCCACAGCATCATAAACAAGTAATGGTTGTATCAGTTTACTGTCCTGTTATATTTTATGCTGACAAGAGAGAAGCTGGGAGAGAGAAATGTCTTCCCCATTATGGATTTTGTCCCACATTTACACATCAGCTGTGTGGGCTAACTTGGACTTTCAGCGAGTTTCCTTTAGGCTTTCCGCCCCGACTGAAAGGAAAGTCAATACTGTTTAAAAACCTCTGCAACTTTTCAGAGATTTTTTAAATGAGCACTTTAGAACTTGGCCAAAGGTGATGTGTTCTCTGCTCCCATCCCTTTTTTTGGGGGGGGTCTATTGGCAGGCAATTGCTTACCCCCAACAGCCCTTTTCCTACCACCACACGTACGCATTCGCACACACATATCTCCTTTTTGTCTCCCTTTCTTTCGTGGTTTCTCTGTCTTCCTTTCAAGTACATTCCCACCCCCTCCAACCCACCCCAGCCTCTCTGTCTGTGTCTCCACTTGCACTTCCTCGCTTCTTTCCCATCTCACCCCTTTTGAAGTTTGAGACAGCTTGAAATCCAACCGGGTTCTTTTTTGGACAGCCGATGGGAAATGGCTCAGAAAGAGGGGCTCAAGTTCGATTACAGCTGTTAATCAAAAATCTACACTGCCCACCCTGGCGTGATGTGAGAAATGATTTTGGTTTCGATCTGTCAAAGCTACTATACGTTACATGCTCAGACCTATATGAAGATATATTGTGCGTCTTCACACTCACACACATACAAATGAAAACTGTCTGGGACCATAAGAAATACACACCCGAGAAGATATGCAAGAGAGGACAAATTAAACTGAAAACAGAACAAATACACCCCCGAATATCCATGCTCAAGCTACTGTATCTTATGTGGCTCAGTGCAACTCAGTCCCCACACAGATAAAATACAATTCTGCAAACCCTGGATTACACTCTGTTCTTGTTATTGAACATTGACTATCAATGGGTGTTAAGCCCCACGCTCCACGTGATCATAATATATTTTAAATCGCTCTTAGGTCATGTTTTTGCTCTTTGCTAAATGACACAATACTGGTCGAAGCATGCAGTTTGCCACATATCATTATCATCACCAATAATCTACCACTGCATAAAATTTTGAAGTAAAATTCTGCAAATAGTAGTTTCAATAAAGGCTCGTTGTTTTTTTCTTATTTTTGTAGATTTACCTATCATTCCAATCTGCAATAATTATAAATGTTCTTTGAAGAATTCTCATTGGAAAACTAATTACATAACATGACTTACCATCAAAAGTAATACGTTATATCACTCACCATATCAACGTCTTCTCTCAGCACAGCACCATCTAAAGTACCAACTCCAAGTAACACCTGTAGAAATAGAAAACCAGACACTATGGTTCAACAAGGAACAACAGCTTACAATGGTAGAAGGTATTTACTGACCCAGTGACAGAAGACAGCTCTTGTGTCTGATTGAAACACTTTCCGAATGTGAACAAAACGTCAGTAGAAAGAGGTCTACGTGTTAAGAAACACAGGCAGACACCCCCCAGGTTGGACACCTTGTAAAAGTATCTCCCAAAATGGCCTGTTGTAAACATTCACCATAGTTTACTGACATCCAGGTCTCACTTTGACCTGTAACTACTTGCTGTAGTTGGGCACTTTCTGTTGCAAGTTTAACAAACCTCCAGTGAAGACTGAGGACTACCTTTGAAGTCATTACTAGAAGCAACTGTGAAAGCAGTATCAGACAACAAATTCAATTTCCTGAAGAAGACGCAGTGTGATTGCTGCAAGCGGGTGTTCCAATGCACTGCTGTTCGCTTGAAGCGGAAGTTTATTCTTAGTTGTCAGCACATAAGAGTAGGAGACCATGAAAGTTTCTGCAGAATTAAAGATTTGTAACAACCCAGTCACTCTATGGGTACCATACATTTAACACCTGTCGAGAACAGAATATTATTTACCTAACCGTAATCGTAATGTGTCGATCAACACATAGTCAGCGAGCATAACAGCTGGCTTGCAGCGGGTAGCTCTTCTGCAAATAGCAGAAAAAAATAATTCAATGACAAATTAACAACGTAGTTGTAGCACATGAATACCAACAAATAAAATGTCAATATGGCCGTTTGTGGAGTATATAAAATATCCTTATCTATATTTTTTGTGTGCTATGTTGCTAACTACCAGTGTCAGCGAAACTTAGGTAGTATGGAACTCAAGTAGTGGTCGCTAATAGCAACAGAATGCTGCAGAATCCACTCGTACTGCTTTTTCTGAATGAAGGTACAAAATTTCAGAGGCTTTCAATCTCATTTTTGACTCTTATGAGCCTAGAAAATCTGTTAACTTTTTACAACCTGTACAGTTGTCTGATGATTCATTTCCAACCCTGTTGCTGTCGAAATGTTGCCATGGTATCTGACTTTAACAACTACAATGTTAATGAAAGCACTACAAGAACATGATCATGTTGAACAATGAAACTGTATAATCTGACCTCCAGAGCGAAAGGCAAACGCTCGTAAACTCATCCACAACCCCCATTTCACTGCCTCATCATCTGCATGTTTATGCTTACACTATACACTGCATGTGTGTGGTGGATTTTAGCAGCCAGCAAATACACTGAGATCAATAATTCACTTGGATGTGAAAATGACATCATTAGTTTAGTGGCTGCAAACACTCATACACAATTGCTTGTAAATAAAATTTAAAAAAATTAAGCAAAAAAGTTTTTTTTTATTTTTTTTTAGTATTTTTATCTCATTGGACAGTCATTGGAATAAACAAGCCACCACTTTTACTTGTTGCATTAGCCTCATTATCCCACCCGACATGCAACTGCACACCATGAGACTCGCGTATTAGTTAGAATCCATTTTCTTTTTTTCAACTTTTCAATTGGAATATCAAGGGGTCACATTAACAGGCTGCACTGTAAATCTCGCAATAAACCACACAGATAAAAAGAGTGAGAAAGTTGTATTCTCAGTTCTCACAATGCAAATGCATTGCCTATACCTAAAAGACCACAGCAGAGCAGAACAGGCAGCTAATTATAAAGCCGGGGTCAATTCAGGCTGAAATATGGAGACAAATGAAATGGAAGAAGAATAAGAGAGCCTGAGGACTACACTAGAGACTAGACTAACAAAGAGATAACTAAAAAACATTTATTTTATCATAAAATATTGCACTGAATGAAAATAGAATCATAGTACAATGTTGAATAGATTTACCTGAATTAGTTTAAAGCATAATATAATCAAATTTTAAAAGTTCCAATCAATATATTTTAGCATTACATAGTGTTAAATTGCCAAAGGTATGTGGACATCCTTATCCATGGTTTGCCTCTTAATTGCAATTAAGGGAAATATACAGGGGCTACAGGATTATTTTAGACAATAGTGTGCTTGGCAACACTTTAGGACAATTACATGATAATGCAACAAAGCAATGAGTTTGTTTCTTGAGTTTGGTTCAACTAAAACTAGATTTGCCCATACTACGCCTTAATCTCAACCTCATCCACGACCTTTGGCATGAATTGGATTGTCAACTGTTAGCCTATCAAGTTTTATTACCCAACATCAGCATCCAACCTCACTCATGCTCTTTATTACAATGAACCCTGCTGTCAGGGTCCAAAGTCTTATGTAAACCAAGTTCAGAAAGTTATTGCAGCACAATGAATAACAATTATATTTGTTGCTCTCTGGTTTAATTTGTTTTGCCACTTATGTCCTTAAGAAATGTAATTGAAGCCTGGATTATGCTCACTGCAAATATTCTACCCGTTTAAGATGTGCTATGTTTTTGCAAGGAGGGTGAATGGTGGCTGTACAAAGCAGGGCAACATATGAAGAGGGGTTTAGGTTACATGTTAAATAAGATAAATTTCAAGTCAATGTTGGCTTTTCAATATTAAACAGAGACCACAATCTTTCCCTGACCTTAACCAAGAGTTAAAAAAAAAAAAGAGTTTGATCATGTTTCAGTTGCTATGGGCATATATTATATTGCAAGATCGGATATTGGAGGAAAACAAATGCAAAGTTATGACATTTAGCAGATTCGCACAGCATAAACAATTTGCTACATGGCAGACACATTCATTACCACTGGTGATGCAAAATTATAATAAACTAGGCACCACTGTGTTTCAAAACTGTTGCAAATTTGTAGTATATAAATGCAATTTATAGAATAAAGGTCCCCATACTGTTATAAGTCAGGAAACGTCATCTAACTGGTGATCTTTAACAGGTACAGGTAATAAGTACATTGATTGAACTTAATCAATGAAAAATTGACTGCAAAGAAGAAAAGAATATTCCACCAATTGTTTGCTAATCATTATGTTATACAAATATATTTACCAACATTCTTTGCCAGTTTTCCTAAAACTGGTAACTCTGGTATCATGAAACTCTGCTCGCCAACGGTATTTACCATTCAAGGGGAATTTATGATGAACTTTAAACTTTACAACTTGGTGAGTATCGCCTGAATGCACCATTAGTTTTGTCTCTCCAAGGACCATCTCATTTGGGGAGAAGCCGCAGGTTCATGCTGGCCTTCAGGTTCTTAGAAGGACAAAGCTTTGTGGGCTGTGTCCTTCAACGGATGCAAACCCCTGAATTGGGATGCAACGAGAGACAGTGTCTTTGTCCTGCAGCTGTATAGCTAACGTCAAACTGTATAAAATATATCTCAAAGTATTTTGTAAATACATAAATGAAACCCATCCAAAGCATTTAACTAAGCCACACTAATTATTAATTGAGAAGACTCTACATTGAGAGATTGAAATATAAGACCACTTCCTTCTGAAGTACAGGCGAGGGTGCTCTCAAAATACAGTATTAAGCCTATTAGTCTTTGTCCAAGGTTTAAACAATTTGTTATATCGTGGATTTCCAGCATAATGATTTACATAATCTATCTGAATCAAGCAGATTTACAAATAATTTGTAAAGCTGACCAGTCTAAGTACATTTAATTAATTAATATGATGCGAGTAGCCTACATTTTATTATGTTGATTAATGTTTAAGTGACAAATCCAACTGGATCTCTGTTGCGTTTTCTCTCATAGCACCAAATATACTGGGATAATCTTTTTATATCTTATTTATTTGTGTTTATTAAGATGTGCTATAATTTCTTGAATATTCATTGCACTGTAAAAAGGACCAGAGTCTCAGAATTAAACAGTCAGATAACAAATCATCCTGCATTTCCTGCACGATCATTAGTTATAGCTGTTCTAATCATTATATCTATAATATTGATTAATTAAAATAACTATGTCTAATAGGAAATTAATTGTTGAGGAACAGATTATTATTGGATTCAGTTCACTACAGATCTACAGAACCTTATATGATCTTTAAGCTTATTGTTTTGGTTTTACAGCCATTTATTTTAGGGCAGTTGCACTGCTTTCATAGACTGAGATGTTTTCAGTGAAAAAGCGCTAAAAATTACTCTACCTGACGAGGACCAAACATTGTCACGACAAAGTTAGCTAGCCTGTGAACATGGAAGAACATTAATTGGCTAAAGATGCAAAAATTCCCCTAAGAACATAATGCGGGCAAAACAAAGCTGTGAATATTGAACATTGATTTGCAGATGAGCACAAATATGGCTTCAAGTGAAAGCTAATGTTGCTCCATTTGTGCTGGATGTGCAAACACACAAACAGGTTTCCCATACTATGTAAGTGTAATTGTGTTTGCAGAATAGACTGTATATAAAAATGGATATAGCCTCCAGGTCTGACAATTGAGGCTACTGGAGAACTGCCTTAAGTTGCAATACCAATGAGGGCCTCTATAGGGGTTGGTTCCAAAAAGACTATGGCTCGAAAGACTCACATTCAACTTCTATCATGAAATACAAAGTCAGTAAAAAAATGTTCACAAGTCGTTCACGAGAGTTTCTCCTTATTATCAGTTTTCAAATGGTCCACCTGAAAATGATCCCGTCATTAATTAGATATGTTTTGCTTTTTAAAACAGGCCTCAAAAAGTTGTATGTTTGGAGGTGTGTCTGTTTGATTGACAGGCCTGTCGTACAGTCAAGTTTCTGCTACAGGTGGGTGAGAGTAGTGTCCTCGGGTTCCCAATCAAATTCACCGCTCGCTCCTCCCCTTCTCATCCAAATATGGTCACTTCTGGCTCCAAAATAACAAGATAGCGACGGCTGAAATGCTGAACCTGAGTCTTCAGAATGGCACAAGTTCACAACTCAGTGAGTGATGTTACGGTTGGTTGCCGCTTGGTTTAGGAAAACGCACCAGTTATGCTGCACAGTGGTCACTTATTGTAAGTTGCTTCGGATAAAAGTGTCAGCTAAATGAAATGTAATGTAATGTTTACAGCTAACTGTACTGCTCTCAAGTGGCCCAAAAAAAATCAGTTAATCCATGTTTAAGGAATTCAAAAATCAAATACAATCGTTTAATCATCAAATAACAAATTCATGTTTCCAGACATTATTGTTAAACACAAACCTTTCCCAGCACAGAAAACAGTCATAACCTATTGTAATCTAGTGTTAATAGTTGTATTAAAAGTACCGGCTGTGAATTTCTTAGTGAAATTGAGATTTTCAGTGTTTGGTCTTTATTTTACATTTTACATCCTCAGTATTTAGTGCATAAATATAAAGCAATCATCTGGAACTCTTTGCCTGCAGTGTATTTGCCTGAAGCAAATACGATGACTTTGTTAGACCTACTTGGGTGCATGTCTTTAACATGTGGACTGAATTTTAAATACTGCGCTGAAAAAAACCAACTCATGAATAAAAGACAGACATTTAATTTGGTGTTTTACAAAAGTGCCAACATTGTCATTGTAAACTACTGGAGCAAAAAAGAATTGGCACAGAGCTTCTTAGGCTAAGAGTACAAACATGGCATAAGAGTCCGGTGGGCATTCATAATTTCCAAAGTTTAAAATGCCTCCTGTAGGGCCAGGGGCTGAGTCTTATTGGGCATGACACGACTTTTACTCTCTGGATCCCCCGACTACTTACTGTTGTTAACTCTAATGCTTTACATTTGTTTTTACTCTGAGTTGAGAGGAAAACGCACCAGTTATGCCACACAGTGGTTACAAAGCACAGACACTGGCAACGAGGGTATATGTTCATACCATTACACAATCACTCCTCGTCACAGCGGATTTGATGGAGGCGCTGAGATGGAAGTGAACGATGTGATAGGGCATCGTGTGGCTGCAGTGCTTCATGCTGTGCTCTCCCTCCCTTGTGGAACAGAGGCTGAAAGCTTTCTTCTGAGACTAAATTAAAGGATCCCCCCCTGCGTCCTGTTTCCTCTGTGCTCCCCTTCCTCTCTGTTGGGTGGCTTTCACCACAATGAGATGGAAATGTGACACAGTTAGGTGGGACTCCTGCCTGGGCCTGTACAGAGGATTGGAGGTGTGTGTGACATATATCCAACGACTCCTAGCTGCTCCCAGAACAGCTGCTGAGGACTGTTATGACAGCTTTCCACAGAGAGCACAGGAATCCATCTTCTCTCCACGACACTTCTATTCCAGTTCAGTCACTCTCATTTTTCCTTTTTCCACAGTATTTGCAATGCTGTCATTCAAACAGCCTAGATTGGGTTTTTGGGGAGCTGAAAAAATGGTGGTAAACATAACTTTTTTTGAACTAGTCTTGGCAGGTGTAATTACTCAGTTCTGCAAAACACAGCTCCTGAATGCTTGCACTACCTAACGACAGATATTTGAATGACACCCTTTGAGCTTGCATCGTCTCTAACCATCCTTTTATGAGACTTTTGACAGCTTTATCAAATCAGAGATAATGCCTCTGGACAAATCTGGGATCAGATGGAGACAAGAAATTCAAAACAAAGCTACTGTGTTTCCTCGCTTCTTTCTAATTCATGCCATTGGACAGTATCTCATTTGCTGTGCTGAGGGGGGAAAAAATACATATTTTGTGCTGTCCATGAACTCTGTAGAAAGGTAGAGGAGAAGTGTACAGTTCACTTCCAAATGGTTTACTTGCACTGAATAATCTCAAAACAGGCACCTGTTTATCCTGGCTTTGCTGTGCAATACCAGTAGGAAACCAGGAGGGTTTTTTTTTTCTTCTGAGCAGCAGCTTTTACATAAAGCTCTGCTGCAAGACACACAACGTAAAATTAAAATTAAAATCCTTCCCCCCCCCAAAAAAAATAAAAAGCCCAGACAACAATAGAATAGGATTTGGTCTGTTTTCTGTGAGTCATTCGGAGGGTGGAAGGCATATTTTCACTTCTTTTAATAATCTCTCTGAAACAGATGACATTCATGTTCCACTGATATTGTCTAGCTGTGGGTTAAAGGCTGAAATATTCATGGAATGTTGCATGAGAGCAGATGAGTGAAAAAGTAGGCAGCGAAACAATCAACCATGGGGTAATTAGTCAGGCATGCTCACAGTTAGTGTGTGGAAAGAGTGAGAATTAGTTTTCAATCAATGGAAGAAACTTGTCTCAAAGGTTTGGTCTGGCAGCCGATTGTAAACCCAGTGGTCCAATATTAGTCACATTCAGGAGCATAGGAGTGATGAGAGTACCCGAGTGCCCCACAATGGAAGGGTCCCCAAAAAGCCTTGAATTAAAAGTTTGTTATCACCATCATACGTAAACCACAAGTAACTCGTTTTCTTGTATCTAAAACCGTGCACATGGTTTAGCTTAGTGGAGTGGATAAAAACAGTGAAGTTTGAAGTAAACATGATGTTGAAAAAGTAAAATCAAGTCAGCAAAAGAGCACAGAAAGACAGGATCTACAAAAAAAACATAGAAAGAAAGTAGCTGTTGACAAAACTTGCTAGTAGCTTTATGGTGTGATCAGAGACAGTTGCTGTTACACAGGAACTGATCACAACATAGCAATGTGCATAAAACAGGGGGAAGCAATAACTTGTAAGTACTCCACGTATGCCACGTTTTGTGAACACTAGTTTGTCTACATTTGCTCAATCCTACGGCATTGAAGCATTGAGCGGTGCAAGGTGTTTGGAGTGGGTTTCAATGAGACCATGAAAACAGACATCGTAGACAGATTGAGGAGGCCTTACAGGTCTTTTTAATCCAGGCTCAGGCAGCCTTACAGGGCCCTAACATGTAGAAGCCCAGATTTTAACCATGTCAAGACAGAGAAACAAGACAACAAGAGTCCCAATAAAGAGAAGCCACACCATATCCCAGTCATGTGAAGAAAACGAGATCATGAAAGTCCTAATAACTGGAATCCTTAAAACCAAGATAATAAAAGTTCTGGCAAGAGTCACACAGAAAAGGCAAGAAAACAAGAAAGAGACACAATCAGCCCACTCAAGCACAGAGAATCCAGAATCCATGAAGCTGGTTGTGGACATGACATCTATGCACATACCATTATCTACTCTGCAATAAGAGGATCCAAAGCAACAGAGGCAAGAACACATTCAAGAGACCAACACCAAGAGGAGATGGAGGCTAGATCGAAGATTGATTCAAAGAGCTATAGTAAGAAATACAATCCATTAAATCAGTATACAGCCATGGAAATATAATAATTCATCATTTTTGCAAGAATGTCGTGAAAATAACTAAAGTGATGATTGTTTTACAGAGAATGCCATTTATTTTTAATACAGTGTAATTGTGTTAAAAGAAGAAAATGAACACATTGATTTAATGTGTTAGAATGTTTGAGCTGTTAATAAACGAGGCGGAGGCAGATGGCTGATAAAAATAGGAAGTACCTGAATCAAAACAGTTTTGAATGAACAGATTCACAAAATTGTTAGCATATACGAGAAGTGGGCATGTTTTGGGCCATATAAATCATAAGGCATCTTAGGTAAAAAGCAGGTATAACAGGATATCTTTACATTATCTGTCTTAACTTTGTCCAATATCGGACAAATATAAATAAGTTAAACACATAATCCGGGCTGAAAAACAACACTGATATCTGCCAAAAGCCGGAAGGACAGCTGGCAATATCGCCAACTGTGCAAATGTGTAAATTAATAGGTTTATAATATCACTCCCCCATCATTAGGGCCACTTTAGGAAACTAATTCACCATAACACTGCAAATAAAACAGCACAGTAAAAACGTATTCAATCCTCTTTTATTATGAAATAAAGTAACACAGTAAAACGCTCTTAGGTGACTTTTGTCTCATATTCTGGGGCAGTGAAAAAAACAGAAATGATATATAATGTTCTACAACCTCATTGTATAATCTTGACACAGCAATAACAGAAATACATTACAACTACAGAAGCATGTGTTAACCTGTTCATTCAATTACTTGTAGTTACTTTAATAGATGTATGAAAAATGGGAAGTCTCATGCGTTGGTATGTATGGGGCTCAGATTTCTGCCCCACATGACTGGTTATATTCATTGACTGCAATCTATAAATCCCAGTAAAATGCAGATGGCAGGAGCAGTGGCTGCTGATTGTAGCGCTGCATATTCTTCCTGTTGTATATTTTCATCAGATAAATAGCACCACGCCTATAAATGATTCCAGCTCGAGGATCTGCAGTGGAAATGAACCAGTGAGTGTATGGAAATGTTGGTGTGACTGCTGAATTATGCAGGACAGAGAGCACTGTGTTGCTGCTGGATAAAGAATTGTAAAGGTTACAGCAGAGAGCAATTTGTGCTTTCCAGAAAACTAAATTAAAATAGAGTTTTGGGTTGACCTTGCAGTCAGGTGAGCATGAGGCAATACTGAGGCAGCTGATTCTAAATAGTGCTCAAGCAGGGGCAGATCAAACTCCCCCTAAAGCCTCTCTAAGCTCCAAACTCTCAAATCACCACTTCTCAACCAGCAGACCACAGTGCGTGGCCTCTCTGGCTCTTCTTGGCTTATGTGTATGTATTTCTGCCACTTTGTTCTGAGCCTTTACGCCTCACGCCATTAGCAAGCCACCTCTCTCTCCCACTTTCTTTCTCTCCCTCTCCCTCTCCCTCTCCCTGTGTTTCCTGCACACGCCAGCAGGATTTAGATACCCTATGTATTATGGATGGGAAAAATAAACAGAATATGCCAGCCATTTATGTGACACACTTGTGAGATCACAGCACAGGAGCGATTAGAGTGGTCAAATAAAGCTTCAGCGGGAGACGAAAAAAAAAGAAAAAACGGAGATACGTCTTATAAATCTGTTTCAGTTTTTGTGACGCCGTCCGCCGCATGTCGGCTTGTAACCAATTACATTAAGCCACCACTCCCACTCTTGCTGGGAGTCTATTAAAGTGGACCTTAATCTAATAGAGGACTTATGTATGTGTGGTTGTGATAATTATTCCTCTCATTGAGGGTGATAGCACCTTCATCAAGCACAGCGAGGCACCAGAGGACCTCCCTATGCACAAGTAAATTAAAATAGCTGCATATGTAACGCTGTAATGCACTGCAGCATTATGCTTACGAAAATAATCATATCCAAGGTTAGGAAGGGGTTCCGTTTCCATTAAGTGGTCCCTAAGTTTATGGCTCATGTAGTCCCCAGAATATTTATGCTTATGGTCATGTCGGATAAACTTCCCACCTTGAAACACTAGATTGGGTGAAAAAAAGAATATGTCAGGGATAAAAGTTCATACTGTACCAGCAGAAATAACCCTATTTGATATTAAGAAATTGCTGTTTGTTTTGTCAGGATGGAGAAAATATACTGTATGAGCAACTTTAATTTCTCTGCTCATGAGGTTATTGCTCTCTGTATTTTATTTTTCATTTTGTTATTATTTCGCATGACAGTTTTCTGCATTTTCTTTTCTTTCTCTGTACATTTCTTATTGGTATGAAGTGGGTGTGATGCAGTTTGAGAAAGGTAATGTTACGTGTTTTGCACACCAGTTAGGATTTCAGAACATTTAAATCGAAATGCAATGGCAAAACCTTGTTCCTGAGTTATGGTGTTAAATAATGGCCAGAAAGATTTTTTTGCAGAACATTATAATGTAATAATGAAGTTGACCTCTGACCTCTTGGATAAAAAAGACATTTGAGTGAAAAAAAAATTCCGAATTAATGCATGAACTCTCGTGTTTTGGCCACAAACGTGTTTTGTGAGTTCACAGTGACCTTTGACCCGCAAAATCAAATTAGATCATCCTTGAGTCCAAATGAACGTTTGGAAATTCCCTGGAGGCATCCTGAGATATTGCATCGACGGAAATGTGACAGATGAACAGATTATGTACGTATGTACCTACAGACAGACATATAACCCAAAAACATAATAGGAGGCAAAAACCACATTCAAATCGTTTAAGGTTTAAAAAAAAATTATCCACCGAAGATAATCTATTGTTTTAAAACAAAATGTACACCAGGAAATTTTTACTTTTTCCACCCTGCTGCTAAAGCTTTGTCTGAAAGTTTGGCAGGTCAGCCTACTGCTGCCTAAGGCAATCTATTATGCTGTGTCGAGCAGCAGGTGTAATAAGGATTCAACATCTGATCCTAAATGCTTCATTTGTAGCCTGTACATGTTTTACCCTGCAATATTATCCAGAAATAATCTGAGGTGACACAGAAGCAAAAACTCCAGAAATTACGCAGCTCACTTCAATGACAAGCATACAAAACTGCCTTTCATATCATGCTCGAAAGTTCATAATATCAAAGGGCACTGGCTGGTGATAAGATATCCAGGAAATGTGAAGGCCTGCTGAGAAAATTACACATATCCCAACAGCAATATCTCGGCCAAAATGAAAGTGATAAGTGTGAAACCTAGGTGGAAATAAACCTATGAATATATCAGTGTATTAGGGTGCAATTTTTCTGATTGTCCATGTGGATCTAAGGCTTATGCTTTCAACATTATTGATATGTATAGAAAAAGACATGTGTGACCTCTATTTACTAAATATGGCTACAGTGTGATAGATCAGACAAGCTTAAGACAAAACAACCATCAGTAAAATGCCACTGCTGCTGGAAATCCAGTCCCCCGTGTTAATGTCTGCTGCTACTCTGTAACTCAGTGGACACTTCATCTGGTATCACACGCTCTGTTGTCTCTTTACTGTTTTGCAGAAAAGGAAATTCAACTGCTGCGTTATAAGAGAGTATCAGATAGGAGACACACAGTGTTAAAACAATACTTCTTGCTTGTCTTTCATGCACTAAATGAAAACACTACCCAGATTTAACCAGACCAAGTTCACCACCATTACACAGACAATTTAACTCTTTCCTTTTACAACAGTGGTGCTTTCTTCCAAATTAATTTCACATCACACAAGAAAGGGGGTAAAGAAGATAAAGGTGGACAAACTGTTTACTTTCCTTGATCTCTAAACTTCTTAAGCACCCTAAAGATGGGAATGATTGGGATCATGGTCCACGACGCTATGTAAAACTGTCCTTTTTGGCAGAGACACTGAGCCATTTTTACAACTACCAACCCCAGTGTTTCCTGTCAGCAGCATGACAAATAACACTCAGGGGTCCTCAAACGCACCAACTTTCCTAAGTTGGCTAAAGATGAATGCAAGTTCTCATTTATGCATAATTCATCATCATTATTCTTTCTATCCTGTCAGTCGGCAATGTGTTTGAGTTCAAGGGCAAAGATGAAATGATAGTACAAAGGGGTTGGATAACTCACAATGGTAAAATGGCATTATATCTCTTCCTTAATGTTTAATCAACGCTGTCACTGAGCCCACACAAGGCTCAGTCAGACTATTCAATTTCAATGACTCTGCTCCGTGTGTGTGTGTGTGTGTGTGTGTGTGTGTGTGTGTGTGTGTGTGTGTGTGTGTGTGTGTGTGTGTGTGTGTGTGTGTGTGTGTGTGTGTGTGTGTGTGTGTGTGTGTGTGTGTGTGTGTGTGTGTGTGTGTGTGTGTTTGTGTCAGTGTGCTTGGTTGTGTATGTGACCAGCTTAGAAGCCAACATTCTTTCTGAAATGTCCTAGAAACTTTTTCTGCCGTCAGTGTATTTTTGGTGCAGAATGAGAGCTGAAAATCACCAATTAAAATGTCAATGCTAAAACCAGCAGTCGGGACAATGACAGGCTTTCATCACACTGATGCAATGTGTTCCACATACATATTTCATAATTACTTTACCAGTTCAATTAATGAATTCCCCCCTTTCATCCAAAGTAGCTGTGACCAAACCTGGTCATCTCATTCATATGCCCGGCCAATTTCTGGAAAAACTGGACCAGGGTAAATTTTAATTATTACAACTAGCTGGAAATACTGTACCCTTTTTTTTTATACGCTGCTGGCCACTGTCAGGGACTTTTAATTATGTGCAACAGAGGCAAACAAAATCTTATAGAGGAAGAAGTCACATTTTTTTCAACCAAAACCTTTTAAAAATGTTGTTTACCAACCATTTATCATCGTCCGCAGTACACCTCAATGATGGATTTTGCTTTTAGACTTTGTACTCTCCTGTAAGTACCTTACAAGTCATCAACAAACTCATTTTCATTATAAGAAGCTCACAACATAAAATTCACATAGGTTTGAATGTTCATCAGACCAAAAAATGGTTATTAAATAGTGTATGTTCTCTGTCAGATTCTTTTACTTTATTTTGCACAGTTTCCTGCTTTTTGTCACAGCCACAAAGAATAATTATGATGATAAAAAAATAAAATTATACAGACTGACTTTGTGAATTATAGTAGAATAACCAAACCTTTTGGTTAAATAACATCTTCAACAGTCATTCTGTAAAAACTGTCATTAGTTTTGCAGAATAACAGAAAATGGTAGAACAAAATTTATCTGCAGAATTCTGTAATGTTTGGTCAATAAGTTTGGAGAAGTTGTGGTAGTACTTGCAGGGCTAGTTGACGGACTCAGTGGCCGACTAACGCCACTCAGGTACAATAGTTCCAGAAGTTTTTCTCTATTCTCCCTGTTTACTCCAACCTTGTTTTCCCAATTTTTTTCAATAAAATATTATTGAAATGGAAAACATTGTGCTCCCTAAGCTAATGGGCTTAGATAACATTTGGTAAACTCATTAGCTTAGAGAGATTCACTTTAGCTACTGAGACACAAAGCGCATTTAATACCATCAGCTTTTATCTCCTACATGTCTGCAAACTACTGCTTGTTTAGCAGTTTTTTAGAAGTTAAATAAAAGCTTATAAGATAATAAAAATAAGCTTCCTCCATTTTTGACTCTCTGCCCCTCCGTCCACTCAAAGGGCAACACTGTTAAAATATGGCACATATTAATGTGTCAGCAAAGTTGAAACTAACTAAAAATGTTACGGGTTTCCTCCACCATCATTGAGCAAATCATTTAACTGAATGGATTTCAGTGGAATTAATCAAGTGTCAACCAACCATTACCGAAGCTAACTCCTTGTGGCCCTCAGTGGTATTGCAGTTCATGGCACTTCCACATTGCCCTCACTTGGCAGATCCGGAAGCTATGTCCATTTAGTCTTTGGGACCACAATAATCAGAAAGATTGAATTTAGCTAGTGACAGCATAATGACTTGAGGAATACATGTATATGCTTTGTCAGCCCCTGGTGGCCTTCAGTGGTATTGCACGTGAAGGCACTTCTGCATTGACTTCACTTTTCAGACCCGAAGACTATGTTCTTTTTTATACAGTCTGTGGAATTAACTAAAACTGCAGTAACATTTTTGCTGTTTAGTTGTGATCAGTCCAAAGGCAATTAACTTGAAGCGAACATCAAAAGTTTCATTCTTCCTTTAATTTGAGTGCAAGACGTTTTCTGTTTAGTTTTTGGTCCAGTTTCTTTCTTTTTTTCTTGTTGTTTTCTTGATAATGTGGACATGTTTTTGGTGTTTGGCCTTCCATTGGCTTTAAATTGATCATCTTGTTTTTCACAAAACTTAATATATGCTAGCTGAAAGTTATCTCGGTCTTCTTTTATTGATGTCCACCTGCAAACCAGCAGCTCACTACAACACAGTAGGTGTGGGTTTTCCTTCAGCTTTTAAAACTTAATCTTCCATCACATTGGAGAACTTGTTGTGCCAAGTTCAACTGACCAAAAACACATTTAGGTTTCTGGTGATTGAAACATAAAGTCCGAACAAGAACAGATGAATTCTTTGTCTGAAAAGAAACAAGAACAGAATGGCTTTTGAGAACAGTAACTTCTTTATTCTATTTCTTGTTTCACTTTAAGTTCGAAGTCCCTAGCATTACTGCAGCAACGTGCTCAACTGTCTAACAGTGAAAAAATAAAGGCTGTTAAGGTAGAATGGAAAAATCTCAGTAATCCCAGCTCCATGTGGGCGACAAAACTTCACAGCCACAACAAAGTCTCTTCAGCAAACAACAGACAGTGCACTGTATTCTGATTCTGCAGGTACTCTGGACCCATGTGACACCACATAAAGGACACCACTGTGCAACATCAGATACATTTTACATTGCATTTACACTTCAGGAGACTGAAACTCATCTACCTGCATAATAATGCAACATATCAATCTGTCCATGCTAAAACTAAACAATAAAAGATCATCATATTATTCTTCCCTTTTGCCTCTATTTCTATGAACTAAAAAAAAACAAGATTGGTCTCAGTCAGTGATATTCAATCACCGGCAGATGTACTCAGTATTACCTCTATAGCTAATGTACAGTTTTGGCCAATGACAGTTTATGAAAACTTTTTGATGACAAGTTTTTGCAAGATGTTTTTTGCTGCTCCAATTATCTAATGACTAAGTAAAAGGCCCTGAACCGAGTTCTCTCTCTTTTGGTTCCACAGTCCACAACTTTGTTTTGGTTTATTGTCTCTGCTCCCATCAACCCTGTTTCTAGCAGCTACAGGTAGCTCTTAACAGCAAAGGTTCTGATAAAGTCAGGGTAATCTACTTGTACAGCCCTGAACAACTGACAGACAGTGTTGGCTTCTCAGTGGTGGAGAATTTAGTAGCTAAAGACCCAGATATTTCCCTCAGGAGTTACTGAAGAGCAAAGCAGAACTGTAAGCCGAATAAATATGATTTACCTGTAAAATGACATTTGCTGCCCTGTGTCTGCTGTGTGTGTAAATAGTGTTTGGCACCATGTGCTACATGTCAACTTTCTATATCAATGTTGTGTTTACAGCTTGCCGCACTGCCGGCAAGTATAAACTCAAGTAACAAATTAAGAAATTGCAGATTTAAGATTGAAGTAGATACTGTCTTAATTATAATAAATATTCTAAATATATATGTTTAAATGTCTGGCACCTAAAATGATTATGACTGAAAAAGACACAACATATACGAAAGGTGTTTGCATGATTTTGCAGGCAAAAGCAAGCAAGAAATATTATGACAGAATGACTACCAAAACCGTTATGTACAACCTGATGTACAAAAACATAACCCTAACTGTGCTGCTCGGCAAGTTGGTTGATTTGGCCATGAAACGTGTCCCAGCCAAACAACTACATTCCCTTTTTAGCAGACAGAAAATGGCATTGTGACTGTGTTTGCTGTATCAGAATACACACTAATTAGAGGTCTCTCACTGTATTTCTTCCGCTCAAGGTTTATATGAAGTCCTATGTGACAAAGAATTTAAAAAAAAAAAAAAAAAAAAAAAGCAGATTTCTCTAAACTGATGGCTTGATGAAGTTGTGGTAAATTTGTTTTACATTTTTAAAGGTCTGAGTTAAATCTAAAACTTAATCTTTTATTTTAATTGTAACACAAGTCAAAGCCACGTGTTAATTCACTGGAAATAATGCAGAGAACTAATCAGTTTTTACACAATTCTGAAATGTTCTTTTACCAGTTGATTGATTCCTCTAATTATCAACTGACACTATGAAGTTCGTTGAAAATATAATATCTTGAGTCATCTAGGTAACATAACATAAAAATGTTGGTGTAGATTAAATTCATAAATTTTCTTTATCTTTAATGCTGAAATTGATCTAAACTTTGCATTATTTTGTCGTTATGAGCACGTTAGTGTGTGTCTCTAGTGAATAAAGCCAGTCCTAGCCTGAAGCTTACTTGGATGTACAATGTCTCTCTGTTGCACACTTTTAAAATCTCCAAATAGAAGAAATTACATTTGATGGGAAAATATCACGATCATTTCCCTTTCAAAGCAGTCCTTTAAATGCAAAGCAAACAAGCCAAAGTGTCACAAAGCATCATGGGAAAAGAAGATTATGTTCTCTTGACAAGTCTTATTTAGATGTGTGTACCAGAACACATTAGACTCTTTATTTAGTCCCTCTCAAGACATTACAAACACTTTGTGGCCCAGAGTGCCTGCCAGATCTGGAAGTGGGTCCAATTTTCATTTCAAATTACGTAATTGTCAATTTGAGGATACACATGTAAACAACATTATCTTTGTTTTTTTAAGTGCATGTGACCATTAATTCCGCATCATATCCCCTTAAAATAAAAATCACTGATTATAAGATGTTAGATTTACGAGATTAATCGTGCATGAAACTCTCCCACGCTCTTTAATAGGGGAGGGAGGGAGGCAGGGGGGGATGGGATGAGTTTGTACCAGGCAGATCACATTTTGCTTCTGTTTAATGTCATGTAAAGTACATCCATCTGAGTTGAAGCAAATAATCTACTACTACAAGAAGCGCCTCTGGCAGCAGACCACTCTCCTGGTAGCAGATAGCGCTGGAGTGTTCAATCAGCAGTCAGGAGAGTAACAAGAGTGAGATCCTTTCCTGTGGTGTCTAATAGCATAAGTCCTTCCATCACCAACATGGGAGGGAGTTGGGGGCAAAGGTGATTCCGCCTCCCGTGTTATCAGAACCAGAGCGACAGATCTTCAGCAGATGCGTGCACAGAATAAAAAACCAACCCAGATTTAATGACTGTGGCACGTTTCCAAAAATGTGTCCCTCTCTGTGTCTATGAACTGTGAAAGTTATCTGACTGAGCGAGAGGTGCTCTCTCCAGCACCCCCAGTCAATTTATGTCTCCAGTTGGGGCCTTTGCAGATCAAGCTGTTTGATCTGGCTCCGCTGGCTTTGGCGTCTGCTCCTGAGCAGCTCTGGCCTATTGACCGTGGCAACTGTCGCCTGCACCAGCCGATGCCGCACAATTTCCATTCGGTTCATCTCAGAGTTTGGGAAAAAGCTTCAGCTCTGGAAATAAGAACATGTCAACGCTGATTTATGTAAAAAAAAAAAAAGATTGTGTCCCTGTCCCTGATGAGTTTGTGTTGTTCAGTCTGTGTGTGTGTGTGTTAAATTTCCCCTCCTGTTGATATTTATCCATTAGTTCAACATTACAAAGGCTAAACACTGCATTGTGCTGTCTCACCTGAGATTAAACTCGCTTCAATTTATGAGCTGTGAACATCAAGACAACCTGTTATTTCATATGTTAAAAAAAAAAAAAAAAAAAACTGCACAAAGATAATCAAAGACTGCACATTTGACCTCACATTAACAGACATTTCCCACCATGCAGCAGTGGTAGAAAGTGAGTGGATTTACATCAGTATTGAATTTAAGTACAGTTTTAAGTTAACCTGAGTAATTACATTTTATGCTATTCTCTTCTTCTACTCCTCAATATTTCAGAGGCAAAATGTACTGATTAAATGCACTTCATTTATTTGATAGAAATACACTCAATTATCAGTTTATTAGGTTCACCTATCTAAAGCAGTCGACTATAACTAACAGTCCTGCTATTATTGTCCACACAGTTTCAACAAAAAGATGTTGAACTTGATTATGATTTTGGAGGATGTAGTTTGGTGCTGTTGAATTGTATGGCATCGTATACAGATTATTCATATTGATAGCAGTTATTTTAAAGTTGAATATGCTAAAGATTAATAACTTATACACCCAACACATTGCACAGAAGTGGAATTGATCATTTTCAAAATTATGGCAAACACAACAACATTATATATCCTGTTTACTTGTTTACATAAGATATTTTTGGCCACATTTTATTTCACTTTAATTGCTTTTGTTACCACACAGAATGGATAAAGAAACACTTAATCCTCCCCCTTATCTGAACCACTTCCCCCCTGATCATGTTCATACAGTCCCTTAGAGGAGCAGGCTAAATTTAGAAACGAAGGAAATTAAATTTCTGCTTCTCTAAACTTGTGTACAGTAAGCCAAGACAGTGTTGACAGCAGATTGAAAATCTGACAAAAATTTGAGAAGGGATAATAAAATATTTCAGTATAATGTGTTTGGATCGATATGAATGACACTAGTCAAACATTCAAACAAAGTTAAATATTTAAACATGAAATCTGAAGGAATCTGAGACAAGACAGATGTTTGTATCCATTCCGAAGAGAAAAAAATAGTTTTAACCTTTTCAACAGACTGTCATTATAAAATGGGATGTGTATAAGTGTACCTGACGACTGTAATGTCATCTCCCCCGCTAAGAATCCAGGCTCTACTTCAGACTACAGACTGTACTTCCTTGTTTTCATACAGAAACCAGGGTCAGGACCATCCAACAGTCCTTTTTCACAGCAGACCTTTTGACTCGTCACAGCAGGGGAAGCACATGTTCAATTCATGATGGCTCAGTTCCACTAAATGTACCAGTAAGCCATGAGGGTGAACCAGCATGCACAATAGCAGGACCTGCCCTAGGAGGAATGCAGCCATCATTAATTGTACTTTTCCTTCACAGAGATGACAAAATCTGAAGAAGGTCTATCACAAATGGTTGGGGGAAGCCGGGGAAGTAGCAGATCGCAAAGCATTCTGGTTATTGTAAGACTTCCACCTTTCATGCAACAGTGACTAACACAACCCTTCTCCTTGTTTTTCCCTTCCTTTTAATGCACAAATAACTGCTCCTTGCCACAACAAATACAACCTGGTTTTATGACACAACTCAGTTTACAACAGTAAGATTCCTCTTTAAGGAGCATTACGACAAGTTCCACAAAAACCTTCAGCAAGGCTCAGATTAGATGTTCAGTTGTACTGAAGATAATGGTTTATGGCAATCATGATTCATAATGGTGAAATAAAAAGTTATACTATGGTTAAAGTAGTTGTCGTGTAAGTGTAATTATAGCAATTACATGTCATTTGCCTTGCATTATTGCAATTTAGCCCTGCAGCGAGCCAGTGTTGATTTTAGGTTGCTAATTGCTTTGGTAACAATGTCGTGTTCCGGTGCATGCTACAATGCACGCATTGTCAATATGACAAGTGGTGATAAATGCAAGTAATTGTCTTTCAAACAAGCAAGTAACATTCCCACCAAGTGAAATGACATTCAGTGGGCTGAAACCATTTTACATGCTGCAGAGAGAAATAAAAGAAAGAAGGAAACGGAGGAATACCATTTGTTATTGTTTGTGGGATGCATCACAGGAGGCCTTGGCACACATTGATCTTAACATGATTTCCATATGATCAAAAGGATGGATGGTAAAGTGAACGCTTCTGTGTTTTATTATACCGTTTGAACATTCGCAGCATTTCCAGCGAATTAACATATTCTTTTGTCAGCCTGCGCTTTGAATTAGCCGACAAGGACCTGATAAATATATTATTATCCAATTAACGATTTTTGCAAATGATTTCAGCGCTCAGAGATTCAGATGTGAGAAAAATCTTTAGTGTTACCACGTTATTGCTGTAGGTCAAGACAAAAAATAGCTGTCTTCTAGCTACTTTTGCAATCACTCCTTAACTTATTCCCTCACCGTAACAAAGGAGTTACTTTTCTTGCCATAACGACGAAAGTCCAAAAATTTTAACCAAGCAATTACTTTAACTCAAACTATCTATCTATCTCTGGCCAGTCCACCCACATTACAAAAACAAATGAAAAATGTTTGTTGCAGATAAAACTGTATCCACTCAGATTAGGGGAATTGAAGTAATTCCAGTTTATTTTACAACTTTAAAATGTCCTTCTTGTTACATACTCCAATCGGTTATCCAATGACCAAATTTAAGAGGTCCTTATAAGAAATATTTGAAAAATTTAAAAAAGGAAAGATAAATGGGCCACAACAGATTGTTTTGACAATGAAATAATGATCCACGTTCAAACATTTGTCCTTTCGAATAAGGTCCACCCTGCACTTTAAAAAATTACAAGTAAAACAAAAAAAATCTACTTCAACTGTTCATTTGTTTATCTCTGAAGAGAGTGTTTTACTTTGGACAAATGAGGGGGACTATTTTTTTCAGAAAAACATACTTTATTACTTTTTAAAAAATTAAAAACAGCAGCTGAAAAACTTAACCCTCTCATCATGCTACACTGATGTAGAGTGTAGCCCTGGCCAGTGTTAGTTACTAGGTGCACGTATGTCATCAGGTAAGACAAGAAGATATTTAAAGAGCCATTCAGAAACCAGTGTCAAAACACTGTGAACAATACCCAGATCTGTTGATAGTTTTAGCGCCTTGCATGGAGTCAACCTGAATGTACACTTGGCTTGAGGTTTTCCTTTACCGCAGTCAGTTGTGATCTATGTACTTGTGATTTCTTTTGCAGGTTGTGCTTTAAAACAAACACATTTAAATCTTAATTCAAGTTATATTAAAGAACTTTTAAGTTTGACAGTAATCAGTGTTAAGTAGGGCTCTCAGCTTTATTGCCCAGTTCAAAACATTTCTTTAATAAAGTAATCAATTGTAATAAGTTACATTACTTAAATAAAATAATTCAAGTAGCTATATTTTTATTACATTTTTAACAGGGTAACTAGTAATCTATAACCTGTTATATTTTATTACACTGCTCGTGGCTGTGTCAGTACATTGTGTCAGTACATTGTGGCATCACTATGTACTGTCACAGTGACACTACTGCTGGGAGTGTTTATACACAACTCTGCTTTTCATCCTGGTTTTAAAGGGTTAGTTCACGATTTCTCACTTGTTTTTTAAATAATTGTGATGCGTCTATGCAATGTGTACACTGATGCAAGTTTTGCCTGTTGTATTGATTCTTTTTGTTCATGAAGGCCTCAATTCTATGTGAAAATACAAATACATAATTTATGACAACTTAAGTTGCAAAATCTCAGAGATCTTGAATAGGAATTTTTTTTAAATCCAAACAATCTGTATAACCACAACTAGAAGTTAGTAATAAATTACAATTCTGAATGCGAAATAACCATGCACCTCAGGTAATGATGATGCAAATATTCAAAATATCTGTCTCTAGGTATTGAAGCTTATTTATGTGGGCGTATAATTAATAATTGTCAAACTGTCTCAACTCTCCATATTCAACATACTACAATCATGCTGGAGGAAGGACTCCTACAGTAGGCTACGCTCGAAGTAGATATGAGGAGAATGAAATTGTATAAGAAATAGAGGCAATACTCATCTGCCTAGAGATTGCAGGGGCAGACTGACATTTTGATTTCTTTCCTGCAAGTTTGATGTTAATGATTTGGCTTTGGATGGGGGACCTTCATAGAGTCTGAGCCATATGAGTGCAATTTCCGTCCTGGGGATGAAAGCACATCGATTGCCCTCTGATGGTTTTTATGGGGGGCTGCTTTCATCCAGACTGAGACTTTATTGAACTGCGCTCACCATTAATGCAGGGCTGATTCTGTGTAACTATATCAACAGGAGTCCGGCAAATATTCAATATGCTATACTTATATGATGTAGCTACCTATATTATTGCGTAAGTGTTTATGATTGAATATGCAAATATTAAAGTGAAGTGGGATAATTTCATTTTCTTTCAATGGAACACAAACCTCAGATGATCCAGTGAATAAAGACTACAGGAAGTCAGCACGCCAGCCACCCATGGTAGGCATAAAAATTAGCTTTTTATTCTCTATAATTGATTAATATTGCAATTAGACTTTGCAGTTGGCAAACCCTTCTGCATTCACATTAGGGAATTTTATCCCTGCTGGTGTGCAATAGGGAGGATGCTGTTGGAAGCCTTTCTGCCTTTATGAATCCCTCTCTCTGTGTCTGCTTGGATTAAGGAATCAACCACAGCTGTCTCTACTGCGCTGACGGGGTTTATGCTTGGGTTAAACGCTGAAATGTGCTAAAGTGATTCCCTCATAGTCCAAACCTTACTGAATTGACCCACAAAGACACGGAGGGATGCAACTGTCTACATGAATACGTCCAGACAAAAGCTACTTGTGAAGACATCACACACATGCTATAAATCGTCCTGTATTTTGTTTGTATTGTTGCAGCAGATACCAAACAGATTCAGGGGTTTTTGTCATCAAGATTATGTTTCAGAAAACATTTAGATGGTGAACAAATGTACAGTATAGAATTACTCTGTGCATCAGTAATAATCCACAGAGCATGCTTCACCTCTAATATGATTTGGCATGATATGCAGCAGTTCAAGGTACCTCATTAAAAGCATCATGTATCTGCTCAGAAATATCATAAAATACAACTGGCAAGGGAATAATAGATTTTACAGAGTTGTCTTCATCAGAGATTACATCCAAGATGACAGAACAAAGATGGTAAAATGTTTCTCTGTTTAACTCTTAGATGTTGATACAAAACAAAGTCGTAGCAAAGCCTGGACATTTTTTTTTTGCATTTGTGCCTCTGAAAGCACGACCAAACATTCAATCTATTTAATCAATCTTGCTGTTTGGCGGTTGAGTAATCACTGATGTCCTTAATAACCTCTCGCTTGTTGTTTTAAGTTAAAAATTCCCAGTGATGCTACAATCTAAACCAGTAATAGGGACACCTGCTGATATTTAGTACCCAACACAAGACTGCAGCGTCTGCATATTTACCTAGAAGGGAGGCATTGACCTCTGCTCTTTTTACTTAATTTAGTGACGAATTATAAATGTGGAACATTGAGGGCTCACCTTTGCACTCTAAATTAGCCCAGCACGAGGTGAGCTAAAGGGCAGGGGTTATTTTAGAAGTCAGATGTGTTTGCATTACTGTGCCATAAACGTAAACCCATATGCATGTCAGGAGGTCCAATTAGGTGCTTCATTACTACTATATATGTGGCTGTATGCAAAACGGGCCCAGCTGACTCACAAAGTAGGATCCTTTCCTAAATAATGACCAGTAACACTGCCTGCAAACAGTACATTATTCCCAATGCTCTTTCCCCTTGTTGATCTGAGATCTGCTTATCCCTTCGCTCCTCCACCTAATGGTCTGGAGTTAAGGAAGCAAGACTGATTGTTGGTCCAACCTGAACAACAACTTACACAAAAATCCCGTGACACACACCCACAGGACACTTGCATCTCATCCAATTTGCAGTTTTGTTTTTGTTCTTTAGCCTGCTCACTCTTCTCTTTTTCTTTCTCTTTCTCAACTAAGACCCACAATCCCTTCAGATCTCAAGAGGCTTAATCAGTGTCTGTGTCAGACTACTTCACGGCAGCCTTTGGCCACAGCGGATATTATCCATCTTTTCCTTCTAACAAATCTGTCAATCCACTCAACGGGAAATGAAACTTCTCCTTCTTGCAGACAAGCAAACTGTTTGTCTCCAGCGAACAAAAAAAAAGGAGAGAGAGAAAGCAGAGCAACATGACTTCAACATTAAATACTCAACAATGAGAGCTCAGAGGTGATGTGAAAGTGGCACAGGCTACACGAAAAGGAATATCAGGAATAAAGTGTTGGTTTCAAATTCACAATGTATGCAAAGGGGTAACCAACCAGGGGAAAGCTTGCTTTGATTTGACTCAATTTGCATAAACCCTCCCAACTATGCTTTTAATAAGTGATCTTCACCCAGGGAGTTGCCGGTGCACAGCAGATTAGCATATTCTAGACAACATAACCACCGGTTGGTTTCGAAAAAAGAAAAAAAAACAGTGAGAAAGAAAAACAGAAAAGGGAAAAAAGTGGTATGAGGGCAAATTGGCAGAATAGCAGGGGAGAATGACGGGGGAAATGTACCAAACAGACCTGTTTGTTTTGGATTTAATTTTCAGTAACAGAGCAATAAACAGCTTCTGCTGGAGAAATAACCACTCCTTATGACTCCCCTGCTAATTAGCTAATGGCTGGGTTGTTTCATAGTGCCCCCTAGTGGTTTCAAAAGAGCCTCTATCTGTGTTGTTGGGGGAAGTGGTTGATCACAAAATGAAATGTATGTGACCTCAGAGTAAGACCAGCAGAGAATAATATAGATGCTGAGAGCAGAAACTGATTGAGAGGACATACAGTAAGAAAATATGCTGCCATTACATAACCTGACATGAAAATGATATTTTATTCCTTTTAAGAGTAATTCTGTAAGTCTTTCAATTATGTTACAAATGCTGCAACACTTGAATTAAACACTGCAACAGCCTGTTTCATGCATGATGTATGAGGGATGCGTCTAAAGAGGACCTTTGAGCCTGGACTCTTCTACGTGATCATTTCTTTTCACACTAGAGGGGGCTAGATCATTGGGAGCAAGTTACATTAAATGCAAACTGATTATTATTACAGTAAATGCTAAGGATGTGTAGTTTGCCACATTTTTTTACATCTATAGTAAAACTGTCTCTCTCCATCTCTAAATTATTTATTTTTCCTGGTAACACAGATAAACAGCTACATCAGTGTCAGATGAGTCTGATACTGTGAGTTGGGTCAGGTTAATCCCCTCCCCATCATATTACCCTTGAGAAGCAACTGGCATTGACTGTAGGATGAAATAATGACAAAATAAGAGATATAGCGCAGTGGGTCCACACTTCAGTGCCCAAGATAATCTGGAAAGCCAGTTAATTTGCTGCAACTTTAATTTGCATGTATTTGAAAAGACAGAAACTAATTGGTGTTAGATAGTTGCGTGTTGATAGAAGGGAACTGTCAGAATATTGGCAGGAAGGGGAACACAGGGCCCATTGTTTAATTGCCTTCCAGAGGGAGCAAAACCTCATTAATTGACACAGGGAAATTTGAGTTAATAAAAGACTCAATATGGTGACATAGTTTTCTGATTTTGAATGCATATTTTGCAAAAGAGTGAGAGCAAAGACTCAATTCCAGCCTGAGAAACTGTAACCATGGTTATTGTGCCATGTTTACTTAGCTCACGATATTATGTGTCGCAGTTTCTTTCACAGATGTGAGTCTGTGAAGACACAGGCTCATGCACACACCAGTCATGAATTATTCTTTACCCATACCCTCAGCAATATCTTATCCCTAAAGTGACTGTTTAATGTGAGCAATATCACTGCAGTCGCCATTTTCACTTGCATTAAGGACATTTCATAAACAACGTCTGTCTTCACTGTAACAGATCATTTTCATTTTCAAAGAGCAACTTTATCTATGGATTCTTGCAACAGGAAAGACAGCTGTTGTATGTATTAATCTATGTAAAACATGTTAAAAGTAATTTGTCCTCTACGAGCTGCAAAAAATAGTTTGATTTTATTGTTTGTAATTCCAATGTGATACCGAGAATACGAACATTTTGTCTCTTGTTATTGTTATAAAACCTCTCACGAAGCTGCGTCTATGTTTATTTTCAACCTACTGTAAATACATTAAGTGAGCTCTTTACATGCCATTAATCCGTACATTAACAGTACAGTGTTTGCACAGATAAAAATGTGTGGAAATTTAAAGCATTATGCTCGTAATAAATAAATAACGCAAAAGTTGAGGATTTTGCCTACCCAGGTTTCCTGTGTGCTTCATGTACAATATGTGATGGTCAGCAGTTTACTCTGAGCTTCCAAGGCCACCTGGATACTGACAAGTTTCCTTGACAACAGACTGCAACTTCTCAGCCATTTTTGTATGCGTCCTCGATGATGAAGGCAAATTCTAATTAGTGAGATTTATGTGTAAAAAAAAAAAAAAAAAAAAAAAAACATGCCTGGAAGACAGTACCCTTTTTCCACTGACCTTCACTTGTGCCTGCTTTGGGGTTTGCATCCTGGATCCTGTCAGTTGTTTTAAACAGATGCCTGTTGTTGATTTTGATTTATTCACCCCTCCTCCATCCACATGCTCTAGAAGCATCTACAGGCCCTGTGTGTGTGTGTGTGTATATGCATGTGTGGAGATGATGTCAGCTTTACAGTGAGTGAAGACAGATGTGTTGAAGACAGACTGTGTCGTGAGTACAGACAGAGTTGAGAGAAACCCTGTACTGGGCTGCACAAAAGACACTTTTCAGCTCACTTTCACATTCACACACCAACTCTTTGGATTATCACTTAGACTCATAATGTAGAGGATTTTAGTCATTTCATGTCTTTTATGGCAGTGTCAAATACAAATAAAATCACTGCCTTCTGAATTCAACGTCAGAAAATGATGATGATCTGGAGCTCTTGTTCATTAGTAAAGAATGCTAAGAAGAAATAAAAAAACAAAACAAAACAAAAAACTTTCTCTTGCTCAATTAAATTAGTTTCGGGAGTTTTGCCTCTACACAGCCATACTTGTTCTGTTACAAATACTAGCTTATAGCTAATGCTAGCAAAATTTAGACATGTATTGCTCTGTGACTGACTTACTGAAAATGTCTCCATAACATTAAATATTCATGACTATACAATAATAATAACAATCAACTCCAGGGGGTTATTAATACTCAGGGTTTAAAATACAAAAACTATTTTACATCATAAAGACTGCTTCAAATGATAAGATTTGTTTGACAGAAACAACCCAGCAATAATCACATTTTAATTTGAATGTTGCTAAACATTGGCACGGAAGCACATAACATCCAGTTTTTTAAGCTGAGGCCCGTCCACTTAAAGACGGCAAGAAGAGCTTCAATAAAAAAAAAATAGAATTACCACCACGTGGTTGTATGCCTCCACCAACCAGCCAAGTTGCGATTTATATACAAGTCTGTCCAGACTCAAATATGTAGAGAAGACTTTGAAGGAATTTCTAATCATGACAGATCACAGAATTGCAGCCATGACAGTAGACAATCCTTCAGATATAGATGTCGCTGCAAATAAACAAGAAATTATATTAAGAAAACAGGAATGCTTAACACAACTTCAACCCGACAGCACAGATGATCTATACAATCACCACAATTCTAAGGTGGACACTCAAGATGAATTCAGTATCCAATCAAATATGAAATGTGGTCACACTCTCCACTCACAACAATGGGATGGCCATGAAATCACAATCAACTTGAGCTTTGACAACCAAAATCTTCCTTGAGTCCAGGTAAATATTTGTGTCAAATTTGAGGACATTTCTGAGATATTGTGTTCATGAGCATGGGCGGGCGTGAGGTCAGAGGGACTTTGACCATTGACCCCTACCATCTAATCAGTTCATTATTGAGTTCAAGTGAGCTTTTGTGCCAAATTTGAAAATACTACTTTGAAATGTTCCTGAGATATCACATTTACAAGAATGGGAGGACGAGAGGTCAGAGTGACCTTTGACCTGTAAACTCTAATCAGTTCATCCTTGAATACAAGTGAACGTTTATACCACACTTGAAGAAATTCCATGAAGGCTTGAAATATTGCTTTCACAAGAATAGGACAAACAAGAGCTATTTTTATGTAGGCATAAAAACCCTAAATCTTATGAAATAACAAAAACTTAGTAATAATATTGTATCTTGGTAAGGGAACGCTAAACTGTGTAAGAAAATGTGTTTTCGTGAGTCTTTTCTACTTGTACTACATGTAGTGTCATCATACAAAATTATACTTTATTATTTATCATAATCTCATAATGTATTATTGTCATAACAAGCAGTGGCCCGCTGGTGGGTCAGTCATTACAAACTTATGTTGTGTATTCAAAAAGTCAAACCCATAAAACGGACGATGTTAAGGGGTTAATTTCTGTCAGTAGACGTAACATTGTGTGGCTTTAGAGCACTTTAGCGTTACATTTAAAATCTGTTATAGATTGCTAAGCAGATGCACATGCTCCTTTACTTATAATGTATATAGTGATATACTTAGTTAATTAAGCAATATTACACGAGAAGGTGTGCTTCACTGAAGTGCCAATAAAGACGTTAAAGGGCCTCGGTCCTGACCGCATCACTATCATGCCAATAATGAAGTTAATGCCCACCCTCTCATGTAGTATTGCAATTATACAACAAGTTCACGATTGAATAAAATATGTTATCAAAGTGCTTTCATATTGTGGGGAAATTCGCTCTCAAAATATAAAACTTTTTGTTAGTGTTATCTCTGTTTCCATGGCAATAGATGGGGTATGACTAACAACTGGAAAACAATCATTCGCGTCAGTAGAAGAGAATGTAATGTATGCAATGTTCACCACTCCATGAAGTAGGTCAACCCTTAACAACGACCTAGCAACAGAGATGAGATCTACTCTGTTTTTATTGCTTTCTAGACATCGTTTCTCAAACAGAATAAATACAGCACATAGAAACACAATGTTGTAAGTAAGATAGCCGCTGAAAAAAAGATATCGATTAGACTCATGTATTTTTCAGTTTTTGGCGCTGTGTTATGTGTTAAAACATAACCGGTCAAGCTAGCAGGCCTAGGATTTTAAGTTTGCGACTGTCCGTGGTGTTACGGTGCTCAAAGCGACAAATAAGGACCAAATTTAATAGACCTGTAACAAGTAATAACAAAACATTACATTGCATATTATATGAAATTTAATTTCAAAAATATATTGCCACTGAGAGGGCAGAGTGATATTTGTAGTGACGGACAGGGTGTGCTGTTATGCATATTTGCGCACGTTCCAAATGTACAGTTGACCAATCAGATCTCTGGGTCGGAACTACTAGTTGTATAATATATACTTAGTATATACCTAGTCACATGACCTCCGTCAGATGATCTCCTTCTTCGAGCCTGGTCATACAAGTGTGTACTTTTTACACCTCGGCAAAGCAAAGCATGACACTGGCACGGTATCCTCTTGAAGATTGATGAGTGCACTACATGCTGAGCTATGGCAAAAAATACTGTATAAGGTTTAAAAGGTGCATCTTGATCTTCCTAAAACAATGGGACATTTTATAACATCCCACCGCTGATCTACTTTTGGTAAATGTTGGTGTATCTCAGGTGAGATGGAAGCGTTTGAGCAGAGGTCGCGACCTTCCTCAGGGAGCAGCTGACTCTTTTCATGTCTGTATGATTCCTCTGAGTAGAGATCACGCTATTTTGACATCCTAGATAACACTCAGATGCTCGGTAATATAGAAGAGTCTTATCAGTTAAATCCAAACAACTCACACCTGCACTCATATTTCATGCAGCTTTTGGCCTGTCTCGTAGAGACGGGCATTGATCAGCAAAGCCCACCCTGACAGCACAATCCTAATGACTGGTTGAGGTACAGCGGCATAATGATAACTCGATGAGAGGAAAGTTTGACAAATGTTGCCGAGGTCACAGGAGACTTCAAATGAGGTTAATGTTTTGCCGTGCTGTCATTTTTGGATAAAGACCAGATGTGAATAAACATACACATACTGGCAGGCTGAATTTACAACAAACTTCCAAATAAAGAGCTGCACCAAGACATGCAAAAAAAAAAAAAAATAGCTCAGTGGCATGTGTTCACGAGGCAAGCAGGCGCACACACATTGCACACACGTGTGAAAGCTATCATGGCGAATGACAGCGTATACATTAGGTGGCTTTGAATGGAGGCCATGGAATGACAGTGCGTAACTCCCATTGCTCAGCCAAGTAGAAAGAGATTTGATGGAGCATCTGTTTGGAGAGCACTGAAACAACAGGCGGAACACGAGTGGAAATCTGGACCCGACAGCCTGCAGCTTCAAATTATAACCCATAATAGACACAACAATGGAAAATCGCGTTTACACAAACTGAAGACTTACAGAATTAAAATCAACACATCATGCGATATGAATATGTTTCCCTAATATATCTTATATTATTAACTAACACTGAAATGATTTGCAACAGCTGCTGCAGGTGCATAGATGTGTGTGTGTGTGTGTGTGTGTGTGTGTGTACTGAGAAAGGAGGAAGAGGAAGGTAAAGAGATGTAAAGTCATTTGTATCAAGAGGAGCCAAACCACCATTCAGTTCTAACATGGCCTTCACCTTGTTGTCAGCCTAATATGATTGTGAGTCACAGCCAATGACGGAGCATCTGTTTGTGGCACCGAGGAATCAATACTCTGGAGTGAAGTGTCATTTATCTTGTTACCGACTGACTTTGAAAATAAAAGCCCTGGTTCATCCTGAATGTGGGGAAAAGGATAATCATACAAAGGAGCGCTCGTGAATGTTGGATCTGAAATTATTCTTCAAGATTTTTTACTCTCAATAAAAATGCATGTTGTTTGGAAGATTTGGAAGAAATAATAATTAATAATTATCAACATGTTTTAGCTTATCATATGTCAGAAGTCTGTATCTGAAAGGTAATTAGAAAATAACCCTTGATATCGTCCATACCTCTGTGGGCAATGTGGGAATCTTTCCTCTGCTGTGCAGGAGAATAATTTTGAGGACACAATGAGAGGATCAGAGATGACTTTCCAGGGGTGTTGACATATCAATGTGTCCATTTTCAGTTTATATTGTATCCTAATAACTAATGTTAGTTTCCAGTTCCAACTGGAAACCAGGTGTGTTTGCCAATAAGTTCCAGAAAGTGCGTGGAAAGAAGTTTTAAACTTTCTGTACGAGATGCTTTGTAAACCTCTCTTGGCCTCTTCGTCATGGCTTTCCCTCCCCGCTGTGTCGTGCAGTGATTTATGTAAGAGTGGAAAGACTGCAGTGTCGCAAATTGTGTCCTGTCCGTGTCCCTGGAGTGGTCCAACCATTTAAACGCTAATGCCTGATATCTGTGCAGTACATTTACAGGTTGTTGTAACTATTTATCTATGACACAGGCCTATCATTGTTGGATTTATTCATGTCAGAATAGAAAGTCTGGTTCTTGATATAGACTGTGGTGAACTATACTCATCAAATGCCTGACAAATACAAAAGACAATTACATTGAAGAAATTCAAAAACGTTGCACAGTGCACAATTTACTTTTCTGTACCCGGAGTCAAAATGAAGCCTGTGACAGACACTTCATTATAGCATTGTGCTAAAAATGAAATGCAGGAGTTTAATTATGAGTCTTTGGTTTTGCATAAGGATAAAACTGCTGCTACAAATGAAGTCAAAACTGTTGAATTTCTGCAGTTCTGCTACTGGGACACTTACTATAACCCTCAATATCTTTTGTGTGAAAAAATACTTTACAAAAAACAAAACCATAAAAAACTGAACAAATGTGGTAGTAAATGCTCCACCGACCACCTTAAATCATCACACTGTAGCTGGTATCAAAAATGTGTCTGGCAAATAGCATACATCTTGTAGCCAAACCTCTGTGTTTCTCACCATATGGTACTAAATCAGTGGAACTTAAAAAAAGAACTTTAGTTTAGCACCATCTTTCTCTGATCACAAGGCCAGCTGTTGCATATGGACACTGAAATGTTAACAAGCTAATATTTTATAATGAATAATTTGAACATCAAACAGGTTTTGGGGTTTCATCAATTCTTGCATTTTTCTCTGAGAAGGAAAAGGAAACCGCATATCGTTCTCAGTTTCTGACAAAGTCTACACTATGTTAACCTTGTTTAATGTAGTTTAATATTTGTCATGGTAAGGGGATATGTGATAATAAAAAAAAACACACAGTCCATCTACAACAGACTTGACTTGTTTATGTCTGTATAAAAGAAAGTTGGCAGTGATTGCATCTTGTCCAGATCATGTTGATAAAATACAGATGCAATAATTATAATACACAGCTGGTACATATCCACAGTGTGCAGATGAGTTGTGTCCTTTCCACTTCATGTATGAGTTACTTTACAGGGAGAATAACATTTCATTATATGCAGATGATGTGCTGATATTTATCAGAGAATATTTTAGGTACTTCTGAGGTTGACAATTTAACGGAAAGCAATTTGTACAATAACTAAATGTGTGAATTTATAATAGCTCTTTATTTTGCTCTTGGGCCTCTAAACCAGTTTTTGCAGAGGAGGACGAGTCAGTTTAGCTATTCATGGACAGATATACTCAACTTCAAGTTCAGTTCCCACAAAACAGGTAAACTGAGCACGCTTTTCACCCAGCAGTGGATGAAGACACAACACAGTACTGATATGTAGTAAACACCGATTTATACTAAACACTACTGCACATGATTAAATAAAGAGAATAATACGAAGAGGAATCAATAACAGCTATGATGGAGGCTGTATTTTCCTAATGAATAGCAAAGGTAATCAGCTGTTAAAATATTCAAATAGCTTTAATCATTTAAATATAGGTCTCGTGTAGGTTAAGTATGCAACCGTTTTTATAGGAAACAAATTACATGACAATATAAAACGGGTAAATAATGAACCTGATAAACCTGATCTTTGTCTGATCTGATAAAAGAAGATCCAACCTTGTCATCACTTGCCTTTGGTTGTGAGGCATGTACAATATCAAAAAACTCAATAAACACCATCAGATCCTGGGCCAGATCAAACAAACCTTGTAGGTCTCTTCTAGACACCTCCAGAGTCGCCAACCATGACTTCAATCCATCAGGTTGAAACTGTTTTCAAGCATGGAGCAAATCAGATGTTCTAACAATCAACAGACTCTTTCATAGATGTATTATTGTGTGATTTTAGGAACTACAGATTGATTGACTTTGTGACAAAGAAATCTGCTTAGCAAGAAATGTTTTTAGGCACACAGTATATACAGTAGACAGACAGACAGACAGACAGACAGACAGACAGACAGACAGACAGACAGACAGATAGACAGATAGACAGATAGACAGATAGACAGATAGATAGACAGACAGACAGACAGACAGACAGACAGACAGACAGACAGACAGACAGACAGACAGATAGATAGATAGATAGATAGATAGATAGATAGATAGATAGATAGATAGATAGATAGATAGATAGATAGATAGATAGATAGATAGATAGATAGATAGATAGATAGATAGATAGATAGATAGATAGATAGATAGATAGATAGATAGATAGATAGATAGATAGATAGATAGATAGATAGATAGATAGATAGATAGATAGATAGATAGATAGATAGATAGATAGATAGATAGATAGATAGATAGATAGATAGATAGTTACTTTATTAATCCCCAAGGGGAAATTCTTTCGCTACAGCAGCATTAAAATATTATCGGCAAAATCAGATAATTTGCTTATCATTTTTAAGAATCCACTGATTTTACACATAAAGGTCAGTTGACTCATTATGATGAGTAAGAGTCAGCATGTGATGACAGCTGTATAATATGAAAATAAACCTGATGAGTTGAACTTGACGCTATATATATATATTTATTAAAAACCTTCATTGTAAACAGTGCAAAATTAAATCTTTGGAGAACTGTGTGGAATGAAATGGGGCTCAGATATATGTGCAAATACCATCCGGATGATGAGCTCTAACACCGCCCACCCCTCAATAAATCAATAGACAGTGGTTGATTTACTGTGAGTATTCATCATCTCCAGAGAAGTAATCCTAATAGTATGGCAATGTATCTCCTAGCACCACCATCAGGTTACAGCCTCCATTCATACACAAGAAATATCAGAATCTAACAGTGATTTCTAAGAAATATACGGCGCAAACTTGACAATGACCCGAGTTGAATTTGGTGATCCCATGTCTTCCTCTGAAAGGCCATCATTTAATGTGTGTAGTGAACAAACCTATGCTCAGCTTTAGTTTATTATTCTATAGAAATTCCACAGTGAGTCACAGCTGAGCTGTCCAAAGCTCCATATGCTTGTGCTCCAAAAAAACACGCCCCGAGCGGCAGTATGAGATCAATATGTTACACCTCATAAGCAAAGTGAGACAGACAGTCCTTGTATTACGTCCTCTATTGTCATTACATCACTATGAATTTATGTAAAGTGCTTTAATTATGCACAAGCCAAAGCTGGGGGACCACCTTAAATATTTATTGATTATAAATGTCATATTTCATTATAAACTTGCTTTATTCATGTTTGGTTTACGCTTTGCTTCAGTTAACCTTCCGACATGTTTGATGTCACCTTCTGCTCCAGCAATGCTTTACAGCCTCTATATTAACAAAGGTTTAAACAGTTTATAATACAGTGCTAACAGCGGTGGAAAGACTGTAAACAGCTGCACTACACTACAACAACAGGACTTATATGTTCTCTGCTTTTAATGATAAGTGTTGAAAACACTTAAAAATATAAGCTTTGCGGTATGTTTTCCTTTCTCACACTGGTTACATGACACTATCATTACAAACCATGATAGTGGGTAACTGAAATAATGGTCCGTGAGAATTTACCTGGCTTTGCTTTATTAGCATACCTGTTCAACCCCTTCTCAGCTGAGCAAATGCAGGTAATACGAGAAAAAAAAAAATGCTGCACTGAATTCATTTGATTTTTTCTTTGCTGCATCAAATGAAGCACAAACTGAGCAGATGGAAACATCTGTAGAGTGGATGGTGCTTGATTTCCAACCCAGCTACTGCAGTGATCCTAAAAATAAAAAAAAAACATCCACTGAAAAATATGGGACTAATTAGTTAACGTTCTGTTCTTCAGCACTGTCTGCTGAGATCCTTCCATTATCATAACATACAGCAGTATTAGTTGCCATTTTAATATGCATATTTTCTAGGTCAGCATACATTATGTTCAACAAGATATATTTCTTTGAATTCTTTCAGATTTTAATGGGAAACTGTGCTGAATTGCACAGTGGGAATGTGATGAAAATCATACTTGCCATAGTTTGAGAAATACTGATCCTGCTACTGTAATTGTGAGGTTTTTTTTTTCTCCCCGCAACTTGAATTTTATTCTCTCAGGAGGAAGATCAATTGTAATCATCAGAAGTCTCCATAGTAATGAAAGTGATGGAAGGCCTGCTTTCAGATGCTGTTTTCACAAGCTCCAATCAATGCTCCATAATATCAGGTTATTGATAATCACAAGATAGCAAACATCCACTGTCCCAAAAATTGCATCATAATTCTAGACTCACTGCCAGCAGCTATTATAACACTGAAGGGAAACAAATGTGTCTGCCAGAATTATTTGTTCATGTATGGTAGACTAAACAAAACTTAAGACATAAACAATTTATTTTAGATAAAGTACTGTAGAATATGGTATGAAAAAATAAGGAAAATATAATCAAATAATTTAATTTAAACATGTTAGATGCCTGTATTCGTCCTTCCTGAAAATTTGACATGTTCTTTTTGCCATAATATGCTTTTTGGGTCTTGGGGAACAAGTGCCCCCAATAACAGCTCAAAAACATACTTTTAAAAAAATGTTCTCACCTTAAAACATCATGACACTTCCTGATTTTCTGAATATTGCTTAGACTGATAACATGTTTCAGAAATCTGCTAAATGACGCATTGCTTCTGTTTGAGATCTCAGAGACTGTAGCTGTACAGCTTGTAGTTTGTATAGTTTACCGGACATTAAGACTGCTTCTTTCTTTACTTGAACCACTGACATCTGTTTATACTGTTTACAAGGTACTAGCTACCTCGAGTGAGGTCGCTTCACTGCTGTCTTAAAGTCAGTGGGAAACTCTACTGCTCCCTTTATTTATGTGTATCAAGCAAATTACTCCAAATTATATTATGATATAGGTGTTAAGGGGAAAAGATCTATTCTGGTTCATCTATGAACTTCTCCAAAATGTGGATCTTTTTCCAGCTGGAAAATAAACATCAGACTTGTATTTACTGTAATCAGCAATAGCAAGCATAAGTTAAGATGCTGCAACAAACAAAAGTGGTCAGCTGCCTCGGGTCAATAGTGGTGCCTTCCTCGAAACACAAATATGAAATTCACAACTAGGCACATGCATTACTTCACAGTATGTAATCTCTGTACACAGATTTTAAAAAGTTTTGGTCCAAAGTCAACTATGGAAAAATGAAATTTACTGTCATCTTCTAATCGCCTCGTATACCAGTCAAAACACCAGTGAAGGTTTGTCTGAAACCATGCGAGTCATTCTGTCAACTCTAAAACTATAGCTGTTAATGGGACCTTTTTTTCAGACAGAGAAATGAGGGGAAAAGGAAATTATAAAATGCCCATCAAATTTTCCCTGAATACCTCATTATTTTCCTCCTAACAGCGTTCTGGTGACGTGGTCTGGTGTGACTGGCGGTGCCTTTTACAGCCAAGCTTATTCGCTGAGGGAATAATGTCTGGACCCACTGTCTAATTCTTTGGCGACAAACACCTGATTATAGTGCATGAACTATTTGGGAAATGTGATGACCATTTAATGCTGTTTTGTGGCTGTAAATGATGGTTCCTCTAACTGCAGCAGTCAGGCAGAGATGTAACTGGAGGCTGAAATCAAAGTGTCTGATGGTGATTCAAATGTCAGTGGAGTTTTGATTAACATGTGGGCGAGTAGATAATCATACATTTATTTTGCCGTGAAGTAAACATGAAGAATACTGAGCATGATAACAGGAAGAGGAGTATGATGAATAAGATGCCACAGAGTATTTTGAGTCAAGCTCAATGTTCAGTAAGCAGCATTGTGTCATGTTAAGCCTCAAGTCCTGGTTTAACCAATGCTCTACATATTCAACAATACTGGCAAATGAAATGATTGTGTAATAAGAAAGCGAATATGAGTGAATATAGCCTGTTTCCACTTGGCATTATAAATCCATAAAGACAAACACCACAGACATTCGTCACTGACTCTGCACTCTTGTTAACCTGGTTCAACAATTTCCTCGAACAACGAACAGACAAACTATAGCAGCATTGGAGCTCTAACTGAGGAGCAGGATTTTTCCTCTGGAGAAGGCCGAGACCAAACAAGAGCTAATAGAGTGTCACAATTGGAATTACAATTATGAGGTACTCAAAATGGATGTTAATGTTGCTAATATTTCTCTGTGTTTGATTGATATGTAAATAAGAAATTATCGGGTGACGTCCAGTCAATGTTGTGTGGTGTTTTTAGCTGAAAGAAAATGGTGGGGCATCAACTACTTTAAAAAAAAAAAATACAAGGCCAGATAATTGGACTGGGCACACACCTTTTCTACTGACTGAAGTTCTGCATTTGTAACTTTGTCACTTTGGATGGTTGTGTTTTCTCACCCAGTTTTACTGATATGTATAGACGAGCCCTGATGCAGTCATGTTAATTGCAATTAGAGCCAGACTGATATATTGGCTGGCTGATTTTATTAAGTGATATCGGCCTATCACAGACATATTGGTATCGGCGTACATGTTGGTCTATATGACAACTTTTTTACAGAACATACAGTGATGCAGAAAAAGATGCTTCGGGTAAATAAGAAAATGTTCCACTTATGATTTTTTTGTAGTGATTCATAACCATTGAATTCTGGACATTCACTGTTTCAGTGTGCTGATGTGAGTGTGGACAATAAACTGTAAACAAAATATCCTGCCTTTATTACATATCTTTGTCACACATGTCTAAAGTGCTTGATAACCACAGTTGAGGATTAATTGCAAAAAAATGTATGTTTACTGTATATGTACTCTACGTATGACCCTAACAATCAAGCATTGGTTGGCCTCTAATTGTAATCCTTTCGGAAAAGTGCTTGCTTGAAATCTCCAATCAGGCAACCTCCCCACTTCATAACAAACACAGGAAGCAAAAAGCATTGTCTTTGACCAGCAGGCTTAATGGGTGTTTTAACTCAAGTGTGTTCATGGTGACTGCAGATGGTCTCTCTAATTTCTAATTTACGAGACAAAATACTACAGCAATACATGTGGCGCAAAAATCAACCCCGATCAGCATAAATGTAATCTTGTCAAAGGTTTGAGACATGTGTATTGTTGTTTAGCCACACTCAGGGCTCTCAACAGTGTGAGTATTGGGCTCCCTCCACACATGGCCTGTCCACCTCCGCCACTTGTCCTACAACAGCTAAACTCAATGATCCTGTGCACCACATCGGAGCAAATGTATTTATTTCCAAATATGATATAGCTAATAATTTCATCTTGCAAGTCATATAAAAGTGTCATGAAGAAATATTCTTCTAAAGCACTCATTCTAAATGTTTTGAGGCCACTACCAACATCTATGCTGCGGCCGTGCCTCTCAATGACATGGAAAATATGTGTCCTGACCCAAGAGTTTGATTAAAGTTGTGCGTTTATTACCCATTTTGCTCAAATGTCAACAGCTGTCACCCTGAGAGGAAGGCTTGGCTACAGTGCTGTGAACCGCAAGTCATATGGGAAAAGTTGAGATTGTACAATACTTAAAGCTGCAGTTCAGCTAAGCTGTTGAATAATTACAGAGCTGAATGAATACAGTACTATTTCAGTTTATAGGATACACTGAGATGTTTGCTACTAAGGGAGTCTATCCATATTCCCGCAGGTCTTTTACACACATCACAATCTCAGTGATGATCCTTTAGTTCCACATTCTCTGGCTCATTGTACACCACTGAACACCAGGCTAAATACAATATAAACCAAGCTCATAATGCTGCGATGTTCTTACGAGATCTACAACCTTCAACTCAAAAATAACTGAGGGAAACTGTGAATAACTGTGGGAAAGTAAAAAAAAAAAAAAAAAAAAAGAAAAAAAAAAGAGTCAATATGATATGATTTGATAAACTTTACTGAAACCCAGTTGTGTGATGCAGAAAACTGGGATAATGAACAATGGAAGTGGAAACTAGGCCTTTTTTTGTGTACCTATTTGCTTTGTGTGACAGTTGAATGTCTGTTTGTTTATGTGGACTTCTTAGCTCTGCATGTCAGTTCACTGACAGCCTCCAACGACTGTGGTTGTAATTCTAAGAAATCTTTCTGCATGCATACTTTGCCAATAAATAAACTGGATTCGGGTCATATAAGATGAACAATGCCAGTTCTTTGAGGCTACAGTTTACCTAATGACAATCTCATGATCAATAAACATTTCCCTGGTATCTTTTTTGATGTCACTGTCACTTTGCAATGCTATGTGACAACTTAATTTCGCCTCTGATACGTGCCTGCTGGATGGGGTTCCTTTTCTGCTGACGCCCCCCTATTGAGGATGATATGATGCTCTTGTGTTGCTTGGTAATGTTTTGCATATGGCTCCAGGGCGAGGATCCAAACTCTTGAGTTGAATGGTGTTTTTGTTCAACATGGATCATCCCAGAAGAGAGTAAGAGTGCACACGGTTGCCTCAAACAAGGCTGTCAAGATGTCCACGAAGGACCGACGCCAGCACACCCCACCAGGCAGCTGCTGCCTGCCAGGCTCCCATCTACAAATAATCTACTGTGGGAGGAGGTGTCAGTCTGTTCTGTCAGGGTATACAGTGTACATCCAGTCCTGAGTGAAAGGTTCAAAGCTATTACACAAAGAACTAGGTAGTAATAAGAATTTGAAAACTGTTTATTATATAATAGTGTTTGAATTTAGGCCAATTCTGAAGCTTTATTCTGCCACTTCCATGCATGGATTACTGGACGGGCCTACTGGGCACGGGCTCATGGGTCCAAGAAGGACAGACAGAAAGTAATTTTTTGGAAAGGACTACACAAAGACATAAAGCTATCAGAGTAACTACACAGCTATGAAAGAAGGAAAACAATTATAAATAGATCGAAAACCACCAGAAAAGGCACAATATATTGTAAGAGATGCAAATGCAAACCAGAGTTACAACTACGAAGAGATGTAATATCACTACAAAGAGATGTAATAGAATGCAAAACAACTACTAAGGGGTGCAAATTGATGAATAGAAGTTGCAAAACGGCTATAAAAAGATACAAAACAACTAAAATAAGATATAAAATGAATACAAATGCAAAATGACCACAAAATGAAGCCAAAAAAAACATACAACTGCAAAGACACAGAAATGACTGCAAGATGTAAAGATACACCACAAAGAAATGTCAAACTAACATTAGAAAAGATTATATACAAGGAACTATTTACATCCTCAGTGTGCAGCAATATTAGGGAACTCTTGAGCAAAATTTGGGGAAAATATTTAGGTTTTTATGTTTTGTAGGGGATTTATTTTGCAATTACATTTTGGCAACCTTCCTTGGTCAATGATTAGTGGCATGCAGCTTTGATATTTCTGTAGGATACAAGGCATCATGTTTTATCATTTCACAGTGAAATACACTTCTACTTGAATTACAGAGCAGCCAATCAGTTTTTGACAGCTCAGCGATCAGGTGGCATGTCATACTCCATTAAGCATGACTGCGATAGCTACAGGGGCCATGTTATAAATTCGTAAGCGTTCGGTTCACACATGTTGATTTGATATTTTTTAGTACAGTTCAATTTCCCGTGACAAATAAAATCAGTTTGACCATTTTTCATAGAAAATCAGGATTTAAAATGCCGCATAAAAAAGCCCAGTCATATGGCTTTACCCACTTTGCAAATTGCTTGCAGACAGTCAAGTTAACCGCAATCAGTTTGTATAAACAACACAAGAATATATCTCATGCTACCGAGCCAATACAGTGTCTCACAGCCCTGGCTGCCAATACAAGTTATGTAAATGCTAAGGTGACCAGGCAGATCTTGAGAGGTGCTTGCTGGGGAGCGGGGTGATCATGCCAGATCTGAACCTCTGAAGCCAGACACTTCAGAGATAAGTGTTCAACAAGTTGTTCCTTTACTTTAAAGGAAAAAGGGAAGGACATCGCTCGTTTGATGTGAGATTACACTGTCAGATTTGATTACTTGAACGTCTAGCAATGATCTAGGAATTAAAGCTTGCACTGAATAAAAAATAGTTCTAATTGAGTGCTGCTCGGATGCATAAAAAGTAAATTTTTCATGTTTTGTTTCAGTATTACAAAGAGAAAATGAAATGTGTTACAGACCCTGAAGCTCAATAATCAACCTTCATGGCATGAAAACTGAGGATGGCCTTGTTGTTTCTCAGCACCAGCATCACATAAAGCACGAGGCCTGGTGTTTCCTCCTGGCCATTGTGGCAACTCTGCTGCCAAGACCCATCATGTGTCAGAATTCAGCTCAATACAAGTTGCCAAGTACATGAACACTACTATGTAGAGTAAAGATGTTGGCATGCAACAAAGATAAACAAACAATCCTTTTACCCTGTGGTTAGAAGAGACACCACCCAGTTGTGGGAAATCCCTGTATTACCTGGTGAGTTTCATTAATTTCCTGTGGATGCTTTCTTGTGGTTTCAGTCAGGGTTTCAGGGGGTTTCTGCCACACAAAAAAAAAACAAAAAAATCAGACACTGCTGCTGGAATATTATTTTCTCATCTACTGAGTTTCTTTTTACGAATATAAAGTAATGGCCCGTCAGAGGTAAGTCAACAGGTGGGGTGGAAAACCCCAACACCACGTGTTTTTATAGAGCGTAGTTCTGCAAAACAGGAATTTGGGGAAGAGGAGGATATAACATGAGTGGTGATCGAGATGAAAGTGCTACACAGAAATTCAACTCAAATAACAGGCAGAAACAGAGGATTTCCGTTTAAGCAGGGAGTATGTATGTGCATTACAGGGGGATGAGAGTCCTTTAAGTGTCTATTAAGAAATATAGTGGCGATTTATTGCTCGTAACTACTTTTAAATGTGTCTCTTTGGTGACTACAGCGTTAATGGTCCTGGGAAGCCCCACCTCCACTACCACCTTTTATGTTAATTTCAGCGTGATCGCTGCACGGACTGAAGACAGCCGCTGCGTGTTGGATCTGTTGTCTGCTGCTTAATGTCGATGAGGCTTCGGACAGACACAACCTGACGCTGAATCACTGTCGGGACTTGTTCCGTGAACGGCGTCGTGTCCGTATAATGTCGCCGCTGAGGACGCGCAGCTGAATGTGAACGCACATCCAGCCGGTAGTTGAGAGAAGAGGTGAACGCACCTTGCATCCAGCCATGGGAGGTCAGATCACCAGAAATACCTTCTACGGTAAGAACATCTGGCTTCACGGGACAGGACACTATGTAGTGATTCTTTATTTTCCATAAATGCAGTGCTATTATAATAGACGATGTAATCGGGTTGTCAGCGTGCTTGTGCGGGCTCAAGTCAGGGCGCAGGAGAACTGTAGGCGCTCTGGCAGCCTGAAATAAATGAGAAGTGAAAGTCGCTGCTTTGGCCAAGTTTAAGCGCCGTTTGTTAGTCACGACTGGCTTAGAATAAAAAAAAAAATGCATTGTGTTTTTCAACTTGATAAGCATCATAGCTATGCAAGTGTGTCTTTCTTGTTCTACTTCTACCTGAAGTTACAATTAAGAGACACCAATCAAGACAAATTGAACCAAGTTGTTGGAACTTTTTTTTTCCTCACCTGGCTTGTTATTCGTTTCTGTCTGTAGCCTTTTAGTTGAAAGGGAAACACTTACAGGCTTCATTAATGAGCACAAAATAGTTACATTCATGCTTGTGTCTTTGCTCTGATGTGAATTGGTCATGCATGTCATGAATAAAAATAGTCAACCCTGCTATTTTTAAGATCCACTTTACATTTTAGGTGCAGCTTACAGAAGCTTTCTGGCCAAATAGGGTTTGCTTTTCCTGATTCTTACTTGCAGCACAGCCATTGTTGAAAGGGATGAAAGTTGTATTAATTTGCTTTTAGACTGTGATAAATACACACAACATGCATGTATAACAAAACTTCTTTATGATATTGCAAATGAAATGTGTGTGTGTTTGACTCATTCTTGTTTTATTACAAAATTCGTTTAACTAAGTTTTCACATGAAAAGTTGATGTAGTGTCTTGACTGTAGAGCTGCAACAATTAGTCAATCTTTAGAAATATGAACTATTTGGATAAATCATTTCAGTCAACTTTTACCAAACATGCAAAATGTTCACCGGTTCCAGGGTCTCACATGTGAGGCTTTTCTGAGGATTCTACATTTTATATTGAAAAACTTTGGGTTTTGAAATGTAGGTGAAACAGAGGGAAATTGTGATGGGCAGCTTGCACTATTTTCTGACATTTTATAAGCAAAAGATGAATTGATTAATCAAGAATAGTAATCATCAGATACATTCGATTATAAGTTTTGCATGAATAATAATTCTTTGATGCCCTAATTGATGGTAATCATAGTATTTCATGATGTTTTCTTATGGGATGTAGTGATTTGATGAAATTGTCCATCAGTATTTACATCAGCAAAAATATATCGCAAGATCAAACCTACTGTATAATTATTTTTTTGCTTTGAGCTATTATGATGATGTTAAAAGACGAAGTACACAGCCAGGCAACAGTAAGCATCTCATTTTCCAGATGGACATGGGCCAATTTATACGATCCCTTTTCCCATTTCACCAGTGGCCCCTACCACTGATGTGGAATTGCTACAGACAGGGGTGCTGCTAGACATTTTTGGCCCTCTGACAAGAGCTCAGTCAGGGCCCCAGCAATGTAAACATCTATAATCCCTGTCGTGTGTTAAGGCCCCCCGTCCCGTTCAAGGGCACTTTCAACTCACTTCTCCCCATCTGGTGAATGTGCATGACTGTAATATTGACGTTCAGGCATCACAGTATGACATGAGCAAAGACGTAAAACCATTTTTCAAGATGATTTGTCTTATGTGTTGAGTATAAGGACAGTTTATTAAGAATTAGTCCAGAATAGACAAAAGGCGACCAGCTCTTGTTTTGTTGTTCAACAAAATTTGTGTTTCAGTTTTGCTTTGCGTCATTTGCAACTACCTCTAGAATAAGCAGCACTGACGATTATTATTACTTGGCATCAATAAAGTAGCAAAGATGAATCAATTAGTAGAGCAACATTAAGTTAGCTATTTTGATCTCATTTTATTGTTTTGAGTCATTTAAAAATGCACAATTTGTTGTATCCAGCTTCTCAAATGTGAATGTTTTCTGATTGGTTTCATCCTCTATGACAGTAAACTGAATTTTTGTGGCTTTTGGACTGTTGGTTGGTCAAAATGATGATGTAGATGCCACCTTGGGGCTCTGTGGAGTTGTGATTGGCATTTTGCACAATCAGTCCAGCCCAAACTTCACATCACATTACACTGCCGTATACAGTAAACTCTAGGAGCTGTGCGTTCATACCTGTTGGCTCTGCACCTGGAGCTGTGGCAGATAGAGAAGTCTCTGCATTAAAGGACAGTGTGTAGGATTTAAGGTTGCTCTATTGGAAGAAATGGAATATAATATTCACAATTATGTTTTCATTTTTATATAGCCACCTGCAACTGAGAATCCTTGTGTTTTTGTGACCTTATATTGAGCCATACTTATCTATATGGAGAGCAAGTCCTCTTCCATGGAGTCACCATGTTTCTACAGCAGCCCAGAAAGGACAAACCTAACAATTGCTCAAAAGAGGGGCTATTCATTCTTTTCTTTTTTTTAGAGTTCTTTAATCACCTTAGATTTTCCTACAAAATTGGAAAGGAAGGGTGAGGCTGGTTGCAATCTGCAACCTCACCACAAGATGCCACTAAATCCTGCACACCGCTCCTTTATGTTTCTTCAGAGAAACAAAATAAAATTATCTTCAAAACCAATAATACCAAATAACTTTCAAAATAAAACTTATTTTTCAACAGATTCAAGTGATCACTATTGTGTGCACTTTCATGCACCCAACAGGACAAAAGCCATTTATCTTGGTGACTTTTCCATGGAGAGCCCAAACTTTGTCCAGCCTCATAATACTATTATATACTTTAGTTTAAGTACAATACTGTGAAGATAACAGCTCACTGGGGAGGCCAGGCACACACAGCATATTCTCTTACGAGGAAGATTATTTAAAACTTAAAAACTGTTTTAGAATCGCATTTGTTTACCCCTTATCGAAACCACACCAGCGATGACATATTTGCAAAAGCTAAAAACATAAACGTGGACTGTAGGATGCCTTTGAGTGTTTCTCTTGTGAGAGAGTGTCACCAATCCTTGTTACTAACGTCACACCACATTAGGGCCTCTGTGGAGACTTCTTGGTTTGACCGAGCCTCAGGATAAAACACGGATGAGTGTAGGAGACCAGGTGACATTGGCCAGGACAACTCATTGTCTGTTAGTCCTTTCCAATTAATGACAGCAGTCCCATTGTGTGGCGGTGCATTCAGTAACATTATCCTTACTTAAGTTGCTATCTAATATTTGTCATGGCACCTCTGTCAGATTGTGTGACCTTTTTAAATCCACTTTAACAGCCACTATGTCATCAGTACTTTTTAGCTTTAAACAGCTGCCATTTATAGTTAAACAAAGAGGGTATTTTTTATTTATTCTTTTATTTACTTGCGTTTTTTTTTTTTTTTCAAATACAGCCTCTGAAAGCTGTAAGCCCATCATCACATGCTTAGGATGCAGAAATAGTGCTTCTCCTAAAAAAAAAAAAAAAAAATATTTCAATTCAATTTCACCTCAACAGAAATGACATTAATATAAAGAGAATGAAAGAATATATTGGATTCTCTGGTTAGATTGAAAATCAAGAGACAGACTGCACTGTCTGCAGAGGCCTGTGAGATGTTGCTTCTGTTTTCAGATCTCACAGGAAATACTCTATTCAGTCTCAGGCCTGGTGGCTGATGGAGTACAATAAAGCCATGCTTTGTTTTAGTGAAGACATCACGTCTGACATGACATCATGGATGCAATATGGTTGAAGGACTTTTGTTATGTCTTCATTTAAGACCATTGTTGTGCAAGGAGCACAATCCAACATTGTTCTACAATGACAAGGGCATGTGAGGGGCTCAACAAATACACTGCACTGAGCCCAGAACACTTGGCAGAGCTTCTCTGATTGTTGTTTGAACTGGACAGAAAAAAATCTGACAAAGTAAAGATGACCAGTTGAAATTATTTGCAACTGCCTTTTATGCCTTTTTAGTTTAACCAGAAACAATTATAAACTTGACATCATGGCATCTATTATAACGATATCCACGGCTCAAACCTCTATCTCTGCCCTGAAAACAGAGCAGCAGTGATGTTATAGCAAGCCTGGCCTCAGAGGTCACATGATCACTTGTTTCTAATCCTGACAGTCTTAATTGATTTGTCTCCTGGGTGCATTATAAACCTCTTGACCCTCCAAGGTTAATCAAAGGGAAAGCAAGAATAGCCGTCTTTCAGCAATGGCTCTTCCACTCCACTTTTATCATGGACAAACACAAGCAGCTCCCACACAGTCTTCCAAGTTGAGGTGTGAAATTACAACCTGTTCTCAAGTATGAAGATGTGTTAATTAGGCTAAGGCGAGACACTGCAGGCAAAAGACATAGTTATTTCATGCACTGGGCAATTGTTAGATTTTGGGCTCTTTTGCTTGAGAAACATGTTTTCTTTCAGACTGCAGGCAGCTCGCAAATTGTAGCAGCAACCACCTGTCACTCAACGCTGCCACCCTCTTAATAATGCATAACTTTGAGACATAGTACAATTTATTGAGTTATATTAAATGTATCCCCTTACAGTTGTCATGAATTGGGAAATTAGCTTCAGAGGCTGTAACCATGTTTAATCCTGCGGTAAAGTTTGGCATTTTAACATTGAGCTCTATGGGGATTGGCTCGCTTTTGAAGCCTGCCTCAAATGGACATTTGAACAACTGCAACTTTTGGCATTTCCACAGTCTTAATTTTTCAGCCCCAAAGGTTGCTGCTTAGAAGAAGCTCATTTTTGGAAAATGTTTTTTAATTTGACAAAACACAGTTAAAGATGTTTTCTAAAAAAAAAAAAATGTTTCTCGTACTTTGAACCAGAAATTTCCACCTCAGTAACACAAACACCCAGCTGTTCAGTTTTACAACATTGCTAGTAGTATTTTTGTGATACAGAAAATCACAAGATGATATTTACTCATGTTATTAGCCAAATCAAAATAATTCTGCCTTAAATTTAACGAGAACCGAGAGACTGTGAGAAAACGCCGCCTCCGCTAAACCACAGTGACCTTGGTGTTGTGCTTTGAAGAGGAATGTGGAAACAAGAATGGGGAGTGTTCATCCAAATGAAAGGGAGTCGTGGTGAAATCAAACTCACGATGACTTTAAACAAATCCTTTATCAGTGGGAAATCCCAAAAAGACAGATGTGATGTTAAATAAAATACTTTTTGGATCCTTAATTAGGCACCGTAAGCTGGAACCATTATTCATATTGGGAAAAAAATATAAAACCTCACTATGTACCTGAGGGTCTTATTTTGATACCGCTTCTGACCAACAAACCACAATACATTCCTTGCATTTAGTTGCGGTGATTATGATTTTGTTTATCTTCTTTGTTTTTATCAGTGTGATAACACGGGTAGTGTGAACGTGACTCTTGGGCATAAAGATTGTGATTGATATGCACTCTTTAAAATAACATGTTAACAGCCAAGCCTCGCTGTTATTAGAATAGCTTTGAATATACCGTATGAGCCAGCTGAAAATACACACATCAAGAACTCCTGTAAGATCCCAAAGGTTATTTTCTGCTGTGCTAATTGCAGTCTTGTTGTATGATCGCTCATCTTTTTTGTCCTTCATCTTCCTCCTCCTGCTTCCCTTCTACTTATTATTGAACAAATGTGTTCTAGCAGAGAGACAAACGAGAAACAAATGAAGAACAAATCAGTTTCGAATCTGGCCGATGTGTGGAATAAAAAAAAGTGTAAGGTGTTACTAAAATTAGACCATTTTGAATGAACTTCTCTCAGCTGCATTGTTCTCCTTAATTATGTAACCAAAGGAGCAATTCTGCCTTTGTGGGGTTTTTTTTGCACCCAAGGACATTTTGCTTGAAATTTAACTTGCACTTTGTTCACGTCTACAGCAGGCGTGTGGTTTTACTGTGCTACCTTGACAAGCTAGAAACAGAACCCCGTTATTAGATTATTTAAATGCTTCTCTACCAAATTGGACGTTACAGGAGCAGGTAAGATATGCAAGTGAAAATGACTTGTGACAGCAGGGCACAACCTCACGTTGTCAGTGTTTTTATTCAAGGTGAAGCCTGCTGTGGTACAGACCATCTAATACAATATTCTAATCCAGTGATTCTGTGGTATTCCTGTTCCACTGGTGGTATGTGAGGCTCCTCCTGGTGGCACACAGGAGCTTTGCAGTCCAACCAGCTCAAGTCCAATTTTTTTTTTAAATTTTATTACAGACAACAGATATTACAAATACACAGTCTTACAATGAAGGGAAAATTAGTTATTATGTCATTTGAATACTTTCAAAATAAAATTTGCCTGTGCTTTGCCACAACGTTTATACGTTAGCTTAATGCTGTCGGATTTAGACTCCGGAGTTGTTGATTTTTAGCATGTTGAACGAGTACGCTTTTGAACTGGCTGCAACGTCCATTTTATTGTAAATTGTTCCCAAACAAGAATTTACTGCTTCACACATGTTAACCGGACTTACCAACCACTTTACGTTTTCCACACAGATTCTCTTAACGGGCCGTTCCCTGCAACATCCCACCGATGCCACCACAAGTCCAGGCGCTGCCTGCCCATCCAGCCATGTGGAGGTTTGTCCTCCTTCCCTCTGCTTTTCCACCCCAGCACCAAGGGCTCGCAGATCGTCATGGACATGTCCCAGAGGACCGTCAAGAGACAGGCCAGCTTCTGCAACGCCATCACCTTCAGCAACAGACCTATCGCTGTGTACGAACAAGTTAGACTGAAGGTAAACAATACGCTGTTTGTGACCCAAAGAACTTGTACACGGGGGGGAAATGACTACAGGAGGTCAACTGAAAGAATTCCAGCATGATACGCTCTAAAAATCCATCGGTTAGAAATTAACCCAGTGCAATTATGAAAGTGCAATGAGCAAACATAATTATGCTGCCTCCAAAATTAGAGAATGACAAACGATAGTTCATCCATCATTTGATGTAAACAAAAACAAAAAAAAAACATTACAAAACCAGACATTGCATAAATGTATTGTAAACAGATGCCAAGATACTGCAGCATCAACATGTGCACATACTGTACTTTACATATTAGTATGTAGGAGTCGAGTCGTGAGAAGACAAAAATTGTGACTGATGAAAAGTAGTCCCTTTTCTCTGTCTCTCCTACTCATTCTATCAGTATTTTTTTATTTTTCTTCTCCCTCTGTGTCTACCTCCCTTCATCCCCCTTCTTTTCTCTCCTGTTTTGATTTTCTCTCTTTTCTCCCTCTGTTCTTGTGTGGGCCAAAGCAGCAGCAGCTTAGAACAAGTTTCCACTTCACCTATCAGGCCATCTATGTCTCGAAAGTGAGAGAGCAGGGCAAGCACTGCCATGTGAGGAATACTGTTATCTTGCACAGTAAATGCAAAGTAAATAGAGGTTCGAAATAAGACAAAAATCGTTTGCAGGTGATAAACATACCAAGGTAACTAGTCTTAGCATGGTTGTTTTTAGCCCTGCTAGCGGCTTGGTACTACGGGTGGGAATGTTGGTCTGTCAGTCCAGACTGAAATACCTCAGCAACTATTGGATGGAATGCGGTGGAATTTGGTACACACATTGAAGTGCATCTTGGTGACCCCTTAGGGTTTAATCTAGTGCCATCAGCAGGTCAAAAATGCACTGTGCAAGACTCTCGACATTCTCATCAGCCTCGGTAGTGCTTTGTGTTTGCGAATTAGCAAATGTTAGGCGCAATTATGATTTACACTTGGCAAACATCAGCGTCTTAGCATGCTGAAGTTATCATTTAGCGCAAAACCCAACTATTCTACAATGCAGCCCCATATGGGCCGCATGCATGACTGAAGACTCCGAAGTCCAACTATGACAGGATTATTATTCACTGTGCTCCACTGTAATTTAACTCAGAAGTCAAATGATACACGTAGGTAATTGCAGCTGTAATTATTAGAGGGGTAGGGGTGAAAAATGACCTGCATATGAGCTCTGGACGGGAAAATTAATCACAGAGCAGTACAGGTAATGTTGACATCACTGCACCTGTACAGAAATAAACCCAGTCCAAACTGGGTTTAGCTTATAGGTCACGTTAAAGGAGAAAATGTCAAGATTTATCTCAGTATGATTATTTTCATCAATTTACAATACGTGTTTTCCAGATCACAAAAAAGCAGTGCTGCTGGAGTGGCGCTCTGCGCCTTGGTTTTACATCCAAAAACCCATCAAGGATCAATCCAGACACTTTGCCCAAGTATGCCTGCCCCGACTTGGTCTCCCAGAGTGGGTTCTGGGCAAAAGCCTTGCCAGAGGAGCTCTCCAATGAAGGAAACGTCATCTCCTTTTGGGTGGATAAGAAAGGCCGGGTGTTCTACCGAATCAACGACTCCAGCCCCATGCTGTTCTTCAGCGGTGTACAAGTCGCCGAACCTCTCTGGGCTCTCATAGATGTCTACGGCCTAACCAGGGGGGTCCAGCTGCTAGGTGAGTCATGGAATCAAAGACAGGTCGTTTTGGAGAAAAAGGTGACTTTGAATTATGTTCTAATTTTTGGCTTTTTTTTTTCGTTGATCAACTGATTTTTAACCATCAGGTCTGTCAGTCCAGACTGAAATAGCTCAACAACAATTGAATGGACTTTCATTATATTTGGTACAACCATTCATCACCATCAGAAACTAAATCCTGAGAACTTTGGTGATCTCGTGATGTTTCATCTATAGCCATAATAGGTCTGAATTGTAATTTTCCCATGTGTCGTCCGAACCAATGACATTCCTATCAGTTATAGCTGTACTATACTGTTTTTGGAGCTAAAAATATTGCCCTATTAAACACATTAAACATGCTGAGCTAAGATGTTAAACATTGTAAACACTACACTGCTAAAAACAGGCTAGAATTTAGCTCGCTGTGCCTAAGTAAATCCTCAGAGCCGATAGCATGGCTGGAAACCACTGGAAACCATCCCGCATCTTGTGTTTTTTCAGTGTGAGTGATTAAAAGGTGATGTTCTATACAGCTGCACTAGTTTTCCCATATCCACCAAATCGCTCAGTGGAAAAAGATGGTGGGAGATTAGGTAGATTGTATAGTTACCACGGTTGTTAGTATCAAAGAAATTTCCCTAAAGGGGGAACTTCAAAATGTCTGAAATCCATTCCAACAAGTCTGTGCTGTTCTAAAGGGTCATTACATCAAAGAAATTAGAAGCAAACAGGTCCTCCCCAATTATTAACAGCAGATTTTAAAAGAACTGAGCCATCTGAACTATGTTTGGATTGTAGATTGAGATGCATTTATGAAACACATCATGCCTTGTAAATAGCTCTCACCAATCTTTGAAAACAATACAAAACAATGCAAAATAGATAAACAGGAATCCTTGTGGATGCCTCAGTATTTATTTATAACCATTTCCAAGAAATGCACCTCCTCTCTCCAAAGAATAGAGGCTGTCAGCACTGTTAATAAAAATAGAAGAGGCTCCCATATTGTGCAGATAGTGCCATTTAACCTCATTTCTTGCGGTGTGGTTGACAGCGAGAAGCGTACTATCTCGTGATGGGCTGTTTGGTATCCAGCGCCAGAGTGCGACTATCTGGGGTTCACTGGCCTCATGGTGCTGACCAGCACATAGCTCTTGTCGAAGAACAAGAGCGGTGTGTTGGTCATCCCAAGAGGACAGACAAGAGGAGGGATGATGTCAGGTAATGACATGTCTGGGGTGTTTTTCCAAGACAACCACACCAGTGGAAAGTCTCACTCTTTAGATCCAAGTCTGAATTTGACTTCATTTGACGTGTGATCACCTTGCAGTCTCCCCTAACTCCCATTCACATCTTTATATGAGACTCAAATTCACTGATTGGTATAGTATGATAACAGAATTTTTCCATTTCACAATTACAACCAGGATTTTATGGAGAGGGTAGTTGTACTTTATGCAATCTTTGCCTGTGAATGAGGCCAGCAGCCCTAAATCCCACTGTTTCTACTCTAGTTTTCCCACATCGATCACTTTTATCCCCACATTGATGGCTTAAACCGAAAAGCTTCAGCCCTCAGTCAGCTGAAGGATCACTTGGCTATCAGCTTTCCTCTATAGCCGGAGAGCGTCACTACTCGAGAGCATGGTATATCTCAAAGGCCCGGTATTGTCTCGGGAGTTGGCTTCAGTTCAGCAAACACTTAGTCTCTGAAATATGGGCGGGCACATCAAAGTCTAGTGTTGTGAACTGGCACGTATTTTCCTTTAACAGAAGGGTGCATTTTGATTCTTAATGATGCTTGAACTCAGGTCTGGAATTAATGCTACACCAGCTGATAAACCGAGCCAAATTTCACCTGTTGTGAGCTTATTATCACACAATCTGCCCAGGTGGGAAATATAGATCTGCAGCAGTTTTTCCTCTTCTTTTTTTAACAGGAGACAAATGGAGCATGGAGCTGTGAATAGGCTCTGTGGAGTGTGGAGAATGGCATGGTTAGGTGACCTTGATTTGGCTTTTGAGATAAATGCACCCCGCAATAAACTATAACAAAGAAAAAGATGTGATACATTTGTTGTACTATGCATTGCTGAGTCAGTGAGATTGTGTGTTTCAAGAGCCCTATGTCATTCTATAGTTGCCACAAGCTGCTAGCCTGAAGCAGAAATGAGGCGCAGGCTACAGAGTTCTGGTATCCTCACTTCTCTCTAACGTCTTGATTTCTTAAAATGTTCAAACTTGAGAGAGTCGTCAAACCCAAACAACACTGATTCAAGTAACATCGCTTGAGGCGATGTATCAGTTTTCAAGCAGCTCTCTCAGCCACAGATGATTTCATTAACCTTTTTCACGTGTGTAGTAGTACTCTTCAACACCTGTAAGCACACTTCTATGGGCAAAATTGGTTAAATTTTGCTTTCAAGGCTGCATTACAAACAGTCGATGTTTGGTTTGAAAGAAGTGGGAATTTACCAGAAAGGTGGGGTCCAATGAAAGATGGTATTTAGTTGCATTATGGGAATAATAGGATTTAACATTTCTGGAGTTTGAACCTTCCTAGGGACGGAAAGTCAGGACTGCTGCTTTGATAATAACCTGTCTTTTTGCTAACGTCTCTTCTGAATTCCCCTTTGAGCCTATGTGAAGAAAATGTGCGAGTTGTGATAACAGATTTCCACTTCCTCACAACTTTTAATAGTTGTTCCTGTAAGCTGAACCATTCTTGTGCTATGACTTAATTCCATAAAACCAGTCTGCACTCACTTTTATTTTAACACATATAGTGAGTCTGATCTCACCTGTTATGTCAAAAGCATTCTTGTCTTTAATATTTAATGCACTAATTAATCAAGTGTCCCTGCTCACATGTTAGTGCACAATCAGCATAGTCTCACAATGCTTGTGTCATTGTTAATCTGATAACATTTTGTGGTGGTTTAAAAATGTCTTTAAAATCCTGAACACATAATGAAGTTGCATAATTGTGTGAATTCTACAATATGTTTTTCATTCAGTAGCAGTGACCTACTCTGTAGGGCTGCAGTCAAAAGTTTGTTGGTTTTTTTAGCCCATGGATTATCTGCATCAAACACATGCTCCACAGGATTCTCATACCGCTGTGTCCATTTGATCTTTTACAACCTTACATGCTGTATTAAGGGATTCATCAAAGCTGCTACCCATCATCGCCTTTTCACTTGTGCGGTCTCTCTATGCAGCCATACTGCCAAACAGTTTTACTGCTATCAGGTCTTATTCTGATGTTTAAGGATCTTTTCAAGTGCAGTGTTGTTTCCTCTCTAAGCTGTTATCAAGGGACTGCAGTTCAGTAGCTAGCCACCCATGCAAGGAGTCAAAGGTGATCCTGAGATCAGTGAGACTGCTTGAAAGCTGAGATGGCGTTGCGTAAGGGAGGAAGCTAAATTAATCTGCTGAAATCAAACTGAGCCTCGGGGGTTGTCCAGACCAACAATGCTGCCCATACAATTTAAGAAAGATCTGTTACATCACCACACTTGTCCTACTCACGCAGCTATCAATAAAGACTAATGTGCCTGGCTTGGTTTTGCACAGAACGGACTGTTCTGTTGAGGATGTGCCGCACTAGGCTGAGACACATTAGCTCTCAGAGGGCCTTACAAAAGGTTTCCTCAACTGTATAATATGTCTCAAGCTACAGTTTTTTAAAGCTCAATTTGTCAACTGTGTTTTTACAAATGTCTCTGTTTATCATATTTTTCTGAGCAGTATCATAAAAAGCCTGAATGGCTTGAGATGCAACTAAAGTTTGAAAGGTTAGTTTTCTCTTCTTACTTGTTAACTTTTCAGAATTTGAGTTTTATCAAGTTGCTTGTGGTAGAAATCAGGTCATAAAAGACTTGCAAGTGTTTTCAGCTTTAATTCCCCGCAGTAAAACACGTATGGGAAAGGTATACCTTTCTGCAGGCAAAAACATAATGGGGGAATCAGTGATCCCTTTACACATGTACGACTGCAGTCTTAACAGTGTGTTTGTTTATGGGATGAATCCCGAGAGACCACGCAGCATCCTCTGTTTTGTCCAGGTATGATGGATTTCTTCCAAGTTAGATAAGCCGCGCGAGTCAAAGGCATCTTTTGATGGATGCAAGATGCTCTACTGGGGGTTTGTTTACTAGAGATAGATGAGTCACTTAATCACTGACAGTATGGTAGTGATCCGTGAGCTCGGCGTCAGCTAACATCATCTGCAACCTGTCTCGCCAGTCATTAGAGAAGAATCCAAAATGGCTGCCAGACTGTCAAGAGGCTGCGTACCTCTCCGGTGATTAAGAGGCGGGGGTTGACATCAATCATCTCAGTACACTGCATTGCGATGCATTTGTTCTGTAGAGCATCATGCTGAGGAAAACCTCCTGCTGTATGATTTTCATGCTTACTAACATCCTGAGGGACCTTGCTTACATCTCCACCTCACGGGACTGACGGAAGTGACATTCAGTCGGCCTCGCTTAACAAATATGAAATGGATTTCCATCACGTTTTGTACAGCCAATTGAAGTATTCAGAGCATGAATCCTGATTTCTTCTGTGGTGCATTCAGTTTTCATCTGGTACAACCAGCAGACCAAAGATCGGGTGATCTCAACATCTACTAGATATATTAGCACCAGATTTGATAAATTCACAGCTCTCAAATTAAGACTTTGGTGATCCCCTGACTATTTCTGTAGCAACAGGGTGAAATGTTGCAACTTGTGGATGGATTTCCAAGGAAAATACAAATTAAGTGAATTGAAGACACAAGTGCTGACTGACGGGGAGGAGGAATCTGTAATCACTGTTAATTGGCAAGTGCCTCTTCTGCTGCTTAATTTAGAGGAACCAAGAAAAGGAAGTGCCCCTCATCCATTGACAATCCTGACAAATGTGTTTTGCAAAAAATGTCAAAACCCTGCATCTTCATACAGTTGCTGCTACTGCTTGACATCTGCTAGAAAGCCGATGTGAGTGTCCACCGGGTCCATGAGCCACTTGTAGCGTAACGTATCGTTTTTAGGCAACGGGTCTGTTTCTGCTGGGGATTTTGATATCTGTTGCGTATGAAATTCACTTCTCAATGTATATAAGGTAAATGCCTGTAACTTATCAATTGCTTCATTTTGGATTCATCTTTCAGTTCTTTTCTCATAACTGATTAATTGTTTAATCTATAAAATGTCTGTAAAGAAAGCAGAAATTTCTTTAAAACTAGAACAGGGTAATATTTGGCATTTCTATATAAATATAAAAATCAACAAAAACTGTTGTCAATGGTTGTTTGAACGACTAATCCGTTAGTCAGACATGCACTACAGAGTCATAGAGCCACTAGCACGACTCTAAACTCCTAGCCCTGTTTTAAATTCATTGGCGCACATTTTCATTTTCAGTATTTTATCATTTTCTTGGAACACATTATGTGTTCTTGTCATCGCGTGAATCTCATGTTACTCAGATGGAAACAGAAACTGTTAGCAGTAGAGAATTGCCACACCTTTGACTCATACCTGTTTTGCGAGCAGATAAAAAGACGGCGTGTAAATGTTGAAAAGCTAAGTGGTACACAAACATGTCGAGTTGCCTAAACCTGATTGTGCGGTGCTTTTCCTTTCTTTGTGTTTATTTTTGTCTGTGTACGTGCCACATATTCATGCTCGCTTGCTACAGATCTCACTTATTGTTTCACTTGTCAACATAGAGTATGTGGCGTTTGACAGGGTTTGATTTGTGGATTAATAGGTTTTAAATATAGAGACAGATCTGATAGATGCGGTCTGAAACGAGGGGCCAGTTACGTAGCGTTAGGTCAGCGCGATAGCATTACTGATAAAAATGGCTCCGTATAAAAAGATAGCCAGCGTGTGTGCTTGTAAAAGTATTAAAGTATACAAGTAGAACTTTAAATCCTGTTTTATGCTTCTTTGAGTTTATTATACCGTGTAAATGTGGTTCTTACCTGTTTCTACAGGGCTTCATAAGAGAGCAGAGCCAAACTGTTCATTTAATTTAGATTGATAAGGACACGCGATAGGCCTGAGGGGTCTGATTACCCTGAAGTACTGCAAATGGATGTTGTACTAATACACTGTATTTGTGTTCTGCTGCTTGCAGCCAAATCCTCCAAAAACAATAAACTGGAAATTCAGCATGGTAATAACAATATGCAAAGTAATCTGTCAAAAGTCCGTTTCCAGCCAAAGGCAAACAGCAGACAGTGAGAGAGAAATGTTAAATGTCTCCATATTATAAACATTTAGTAATTTCCTTCAGCTGAATTCTTTTGGCAGAATTAGACTGAAATCATGAATCATTCTACAGACTGCCGCTCTTTTCCCTCTCTTGCTCCCTCTTTTCTTTGACCTTCTCTCTCTGTACGATGATAAAACTAATAAATCATATGGAAAGTCATCTTTTTCAGGAGATTGGACATTTAAACTTGATTATAGTCGCGTTACAATTTTGGAAGACTGTGGACCCTGTCCCAATTTCTCCTCTTATGGAAATTACTGAAGCCTGCAACTTCTGTTCAAGTCAAGAGAACCAGTTAGGCCCATGCTGATACCTTTTTTGGATAAAAGTCCTAAGGCTGTGGTAACCATGTCCATTTATAAATTGGTACAATGTCCTTCCTCCCGCCTTTGTCTTACCCACCATGTTTGAAGTTGTAACTCAGCATTCAGTCAATCACAAATCCCCAGTACAGCACTAACATGCTAGCTTTATGGGATGAATATAAACATTTTGTTTTATTTAAAATACTTAGTACTTGTACATTAATTCAGGAAAAAACACGACATGATGTATACTGCATAAGCCACAATCTTCCACAGTATTGTATTTGGAATTGCAAATGTTTTGAATGCTAAATGTGATGTTTTCAGATTTGAATTGTTGATAGTAGTTTACTCTTGATTGGCATCTGCAGGTGCACACTTGGCACTGTACCCTGATAGTACAGGTGCGTAATTATGATGCATGAGTCATCTTTTTTGTTTAATAACTGCCAAAACGAATAACTATGAAGGCCAGAGTGTATTACTTGCACTACATGTGTTGTGTGGAACTGTGATGAAGATTTGAAGATTGTGATGAAGTTGTGAATTGTGATGAAGATTATGACTTAGATAACCTCAAATTCAGTGTCATATACAATCATTTTAAAGATGTAAAAAATAAATACAATCTGAAGGCTGAAGATATTAAGGTTCATGGATATGTAGTGCATGAAATAAAAATAACACTGTCTGTAGCACATTGGCTGTAATCAACATGAGAAAAAAGTGGTAAGAAGGAAACCATGGTAACGGTGTCTCTGAGGCTGGTGTGAGGGAAGAGCAGAGGAAGACGCCAAGAAATGACGAGCAAAAAATGAACAAGAGATTTACAGATTCATTGGAAAAAATGATCTCTACCATCAAAAAAAAAAAAATACCTTGACCAAAGCCACAGTACAAATTGGCCATACTGTTACTTGCCTTTGGGGTAATCACAAGCGATGTGATTGAAGGGGCCTGAAGAGCTGAAGTATAGCTGCAGTCAGGAGTCAAAACAGAAACAGACAAGCTGGATTCACTGGCCTCAAGACACACACTATGTAAGAGTATTACACAACATCATGGCCCATTATGACTCCCCATTTCCTAGACAATTTTATTTCTTACAGTATATATTCACTCTCTTGAAGACACAGTGAAATGATTACGTAAATGTATCCAATCAACAGTGATTATGGGTGTTTTGCCAATGCTGCACTTCAACACTAGGGATGGGTGGCAGAGCAACATTATATAGTTCACACTACACAATTATAGCTCTGATTTTCCACTCGAGATATCAGGCAGGGAAAATATCTAGACCTATTGCGGAGTCCGAATCCTGTAGTGTGAAAAGTGTTGTGACGCGCAAAGAAAGCAGCAATGTTACTTCTCACGTGTGTTCTCGTGACAAAACATAGTTCAACGTGTCTAAATCCCTCCTGGTGAAAGATCCATCCTGCAAAGTGTGACCCCTGCTGTCGCTCATAACCACAACAACTTCAAGATTCAGCAAGATTCATGATTACAAGACAGAATAGTTCTGTAGTGTAAACAGTACAGTGACTTAGAAAGTCATGTAGTGTGTGCTCGGCATTAAGTTTGCATTTCGTTGAGGTGTAATTTATTTACACACCTTAATATTACATCTGATTTAACATGTAAGTGAGGTGTGATTGGACACCAACAGTGTACAGCTCTGTATTTAAAGCCACTTTTCAGTGTTTTTACCCCTGATTATAACTGAAGTAAAGTAATTCTGTCAGACAGGTGGCTAGAATAAAATAAGTGGTCTGTTATAAAGTAAAATATTGGAGGACTGTCCTTTGACCTAACATCTGCCAGCATCTACACGTTGGGATTTGAGTCCCATGTATTTATGAGAGCTCTGTTTCTAGTGATGTCAGGGCTTGGAATTTATTTGATTTGTTGAACCAAAATAAATGGCGCTGGACAGGCTATTGTGCCTCAGCTGGGATTTAATCGGCCCAGATGGAATCGAACAGATTTGCAGGAAATCAAAATAGAAATCGTAATGGAGCCTGTCAGGTTTGGATCCTGGGAGCTGGGCTGTACAGAGGGAAGCCTTCGGAGAGGAGGCTAATCACTTTCAGATGACCAGAGTCTGGTCCCATTGAAGATGTGAATGTGTACTTTATGTTCTGTGTATTAATGTGCAAATGGGTCCATCTGTGAATTTTTCACAGAGGTTCATTTGACCAAAACAATGAGATGAATCTATAATTGGAGAAATGTGTTTCAGATGGCGATCAGGTTGAGATGCCTTGTCAATCACTTGTAGGACAAGACATACAGGGCGGCTCAAAGTGCGTGCAGAGACACTTGAGTTAAGTCAAGTTCAGGAGTGGCCTTGGAGAAATTGTTGCCTTGAAGTACAGAGCGTCACTTTCACCGCTGCCATTTATCACCTTTGCGTGTCCCCTTTTCTTTCCCCGACGACGGTCATAAATTCTTCTGGCACTAAACCAGAAACTTCACATGTAACTCATGTTACACATGGCGTCACAGACACTCAAACTGTCACCCATCTATCGATATCGTAGCACTCTCGCTTCACTGTCAGACTTTCCTCCAGAGCTTATTCCCTTTTTTTTTTTCCTTTGATAAGCCAGAGCCCATCCCTCTCCTTTTTGGGACAGACATATAGCCCCCCCCCTGAACCGTCTCGCTCATGACAGATGACTTCAGTCACTCGTTGTAGACAGATCCCTGGATAGCCCCTCTACGCATGCATACTCAGGGCAAATCCCCAAACACATGCACACAATTGGTGCAGCTGACCTTGTATAGAGGTTGCAGCTTCATTTAAACTCCCCAATTCCTCTTAATCCTGTCCCACAGGGCAAAGGAATAAACGGAAACCTCTCCTGTCTATTCAGCACTGTGCCAATTGTCTGACTGAGAGCTCCTCACGACCAAAAAAAGGCCTGGGACACAAAATGATTTGGATCGAAAACATTAGTACCCTGACCCATGTAGATCTGTTAAATATGCTATTTGAAGATGAGGTGGAGCTCTGTTTGTTTTGGCATTAGTCCATTAACGTGTGCTCAATACAGTTTTCAGTTATAACTTGGACACACTTTTCTCCAAAATCATATTTGCGTTCCAGAAACTGGTTTTTCCAGACGGTGTGAAGACTTCCTCTCTGTGACGGCTGGGGCTTGTTTGAATAATTGTATCAGTAACAGGTACAGGGATGTTTATCTGCGTGTGAACCACTTTTTTCTGTTGTTTTGGCATCGGTGTGTTCTTACTTCCTTGAAGCCAAAAAATTCCTCCATAATGTTCAGCAAGAGTTGAGCAAGTGTGATTACTGATTTTTATTTTTATTTTTTTCTCATAGCTACAATGATAATATAACAAGCCAAAGCCAAGGGGTCAGCCATTGACCCTGCAGTGTCAGTCTGGTATGTGTTCCTTCATTTAAATAGCGCTTTTTCTCCTGAGACTGAGGAGCTGGAGCTGTTCAAAGACCACTTAATGTTATGAGGGCAGTTTAAGCCATGCACTTAATCACATCACTATTGTGTTTTGTGCCTGAGAAAAAAATAAGTGACTCAGATTTGCTATTCAAAAGCTTGAAGGACATGAACTCCAACATTTCAAAGTAGAATATAATTATCATTATGCTCCGTGCATGCTATTAAATAACGACTGGAGCATTGCCAAATGTTAAAACTCAAAAAGTCTGTTACGCTAATCGGCAGTAAATTTTCGATGGGTGCCATGTCTAATTGTCTGACCTAATTCAGAGGACAAAAGACATGACTGCACCTGTGTGTGTGTGTGTGTGTGTGTGTGTGTGTGTGTGTGTGTGTGCGTGCGTGCGCGCGTGCTGCTGGTATGTCTTAAGTCAGTGTTTTCTAACTTTTTGCTGTAAGAACTATTTCATATAAATCTCTGACTTTTAGCTAAAAGTTTGATTTAACTTACACTCACAATCGTTCCATATACCCCCTGGCAACAACAGAAGTACCTCCTGGGCCACACGTAACCATGCTATGAATGTTGGTGGACACAACATAGGACAAAGAAGATTAATACAGTGTACAGTGTATTGTGTGTTTCAAGCTGTATAATTTCAGTGCGACTGGAGGATTTTTATTTTTGTAAAATGTTTTATATGTGAAATTCTATCCCAGACTCTTTTGAGACTAAACCCAGGAAGAGGTCATACATATTTATTTGGCTCACGTCTTTATCGTTCTTTGTTTTGTCTTCTTTTATCTGTTATATATCTCTTTTTTTTTTTCTCAATAGGTTGAAACTTCTTTGGAATGTTACTATTCCCCTCACAGCTTGTTTTGACTGCTGCGCCACTCTCAAAAACAGAAACTGTGAACTGCAGGACGCCGTAATAGCATGAATAGAAACTATCTCTTGTATCCCAAAGTCGGCTAACTTTGCCTTGAAGATGATAAGGCTGCTAATAATACGAGCCCCATGCCTGGTTGTGGACACTCTTGACTGAGGAAGTAATTAAGTTCAAGCAGTTTATCAGTGGCTGACCGGAGATGTGCTGTCTTTGTGTGATAAAGAGGAGCTGGCGAGGTATGCCCTTTCTCTCAAGTCTCCACTCCACCCTAGTTTTCATCCCATCTTCCCCTGTCTCCTTCTCCGTCCACTTCTCAAAGGGGAAGCCCAAAGCAGGTCGGGGCTGAGAGCCATCATGTCACTCATCCGTCAGCCCCCCCCCCCCCCCGCCCCCCCACACGCTATCCTCAGATGTCCAATCAGGCTAATTTTAGCTTGTTTTAGAGGGTCGTGTTAAATTTGGCAGTGTCCCTAAGCGTGCCACGATGCAGATCTGTTTGTACTGACTGTATGCTTGAAAAGCACGCTCGCTTTCTGTTTTCTTTTTTGCAGCGATGTTCCCATGTGGCTTTTACTTTACAGTGAGCAGAATTAGCATAGGAAAGGCTATTTGTGAAGAGGTTACGCAACATGAGAAGACACGCGAAGCAGTTTTTAAAATGCCTTTCCCTTTCAATGATCGGAAAGAAGCCGAATTTGGCATCCAGACACATAACTGAAAATGTTAAGTGTTCAGAGGTACATTCAATCACTGCAGCTGAGACAGTTTATATGTAAACACCCAGGACTCGCAGCGGCTCATTACATCTGTTGGTACACTGGTTGAATCCTTGACAGACTGAATGTAAACTGGCTTCACTGAAATGTAGCCTTTTTAAATATACAACCTTCAGGTTTAATGGCTTATAGTAGTTGTGTTAACGCTCCATGCACATTTACAATTTACAATAGAGATAAGAAATGAAGTTTCAATCGCAAAGATACATGTTTTGATTTCTTTGGCGGCACCTATAGCGACAAGCAGTAATTGCAGCCTGTGTGACATCAGTCCGTTTGCAACTAGTGGCAACCCACTGTGATGTCACCCACTAGTTGGTGATCTGCTGTAATGCAGACTGGAGTGTGGCATATTTGGAAGAGAGGGTGGAGCTGGGGAGGAAGGAGGCGTGGATCTGACTGAGAACCTGAGAACACTGTGCTCTCCCATTTATACGAGAAGCCTGAATGCACCCCAGGCATGTGAATTAACATATCTTTGAGGCCTAATTTCTAATCAATTATGGAATTGTTTTCAGGGGAACCATCACATCAGTGATCAGAAGAAGTGAATTTAGCTAATGACCCCATAATGACTCATGGAAACAGTGTATTTACTTTGTATTTCATGAGGGAAATTCATTATTTTTTCTGACTGGGAGTCTATTGAAGCCAGAGGTATTTTGGGACCAGCCCCTGGTGGCTCTCAGTGGTATTACACTTTAAGGGACTTCTGCACTGGCTTAATTTCTTTAGACCCGGAGTCTACATCCATTCGTATATTCAGTCTATTGTTGGCACACAAGTTAGTAGAAGAGCGAAGTCCGTCTTTTTTAGCAGAACAAACACTTGTGGGTGATAGAAAACGCGTATCCAAGTGCTTGTGATATTTCCCGAGAACGTCGCCCTCGACACCCAGTTGGTTCAGTTCGTAACGCTGCAAATGCAGCTGTGGGCCACAGGCTCAGTCATCATGGTGTTACCTCATTCAGCAACAGGTAGCAACTTGACAGACATTTATTTAAATTAAAATCTTCAAGATTATTACTTCAAGTAAGAAAGTGTGGCTTCTGATCCCAGGACACAGAGCTACAGACACAGAGAGTTGGGCTCGAATACAAGATCCTTTATTCCTTCAATGTTACATAAAGCTGTTATGGTTTTTTTTTTTTTTTTTTTACTGTGATGTAGCCGCTGGCCTGCAGCCAGTATGCCCCCACTTAACGTCCTGATATGTTTCTAAACATGTAAACAGTGACGTATTTGTTCATATTGTTGAAACTACAACCCCGAGTACAGAGTGCACGAGAATGAATGTGTTATAAAACAGATGAGCCGGAAGCCACCATTTGTTTACAGTAGCATGTGTGATGAATGAACAGTGTACAGACAGAGAATATAAAACAAGCCTGTGCATGTACATGGGAGTATACAGAATATTAAGTGGGTACAAAAATTGTATTGAGTTGTTCTCTGAGCACTTCGTCCCATTTGTAAAGACTGTAAATGAATTTGTTTTCATGTGACTGTATTAGCCACAGTGCAAATAAAACTATGACATTATCGAAATAAATCTTCAGAAAGCAAATATAGGCATTTGGCGTTAATTTAGATTCACTTCAAAGCCCCATTAACAAGTGGTTGCATAACATGGCTGTGTGTGTTTTGTTTTTCCACAGACAGTGAGATGGTCCCTCTGGACAGCCTGCGTCCTCGCTCTTTTGCTGCCGCCCACCGGGCATCCATTCAGCGACGCACCGATGACCCTCGCCTTTCCATCAGCCTGTGTGACCTGAGCCTGCAGCAGCAAGACATGCATCTGGAGGAAGATGATGAGGAAGAGGAACGGCTGCAGCCCTTAAGCTCCACCTCCTGCCATGTGCCCCAAAACTCTCAGAACTCGCAGCAATGCTCGCTGCTGCCCAGCCACTTGGACACTGATCTGCACTTTCACTCGGTGCACGGCATCCATGTTACTGTGCTGGATAAGCACACGGTGGCACGGCTGGATCACCGCGGTGACGAGAGGACCCTGGTGTTCACCAGCCGGCCGATGCGCTGCTCAGAGACCGTGTTTGTGAAGGTGAAGGCGGGGGTCACGCGCCCTGGGTGTCTTTCTTACGGCGTGACATCCTGCGACCCGGCCACCCTGCGGCCGAGTGACCTCCCATCCAACCCAGAGTCCCTGGTTGACCGCAAGGAATTCTGGGCCATGTGTCGGGTGGCGGTGCCACTCCACAGCGGAGACATCTTGGGCTTTGTGGTGAACGCAGAGGGGGAAGTTATGATGAGCCATAATGGCATCAGTGCAGGGATGCAGCTGTGTGTCGATAACTCCAGGCCTCTCTGGATGTTCTACGGTCTGCACGGCACCATCACACAACTCAGGATTTTAGGTACATTCACTTCATCTTTTTTACAAAATGCAGACTTGTATTGTGTGTCAGCTGCCTAAAACAGATTTGATTTGATTTGAATTACGTTTGGGATTGCAAAGCATATGCTTAAATCGGAATATTTGGGAAAAAAATGTAATTTTCACAATAATAGACTCCCATCACTGTTATTATTCCCTCAGAAAATGTTCAAACAGAATTACTGCTTTTCAGACATTTCCACTTCCTTATTATTCCTAGACAGATTTAGGTGGGATGTTCATGTTTTGGACTGCGGGGGGAAAGAGACAAATTAAGACTTTAACTTAAGACTTGTTTGCAGTGAGGTGACACCTAACTGCTGAGTCGCCGTCCTTTTTGAAAGTAACCCACACTACGAGGTAAAATCTGCTTCATTAGATTTAATACAGATGTAAAGTTTTTTTTATCGGCAGTAGTTTTAGCAATAATCCGAGTATTTAATTAAATTATAGTTCTGGAAATGCAAACGTGTCCCATAGATCTTTACAGGATGTCATTTGTAACTTTCCATTCAGAAGTTAACGCAGTCTGTGATCCTTGAATGACCTTTGGAGGCTGAATTCCCACTCAGCCGAGTCATGAAATAGTTTCCCCCTCCTTTGCTGTCTCGGCTGCTCTCTGACTTTTTATCAGTTCATATATCGCTTGGGAATTTACATTCTACCCCCGCGATTTGCATATGAATGTTAACTTTGTACCTTCGGCTGAACAGAATTTCTGTCGGCTCGGTTTTTGTTCCAGCAGATTTCACACAATGATACCGCGACATTACCTGAAGTTACCCTGAAGTTAATCATGCCCCGTGGTGAGATTCAGGCTCCGTGGATGTGGGCCTGCATGTTGGGAAGCAAATTTAACTAAATAACAATGAATAATTAAAGTAATAAAAGATCAGCAGCGGTTTAATGACAAGCAGTGATTACAGGATGTTGTATAAATTTCCTCTCTAAAAGAAATTCAGTGTTTTGCTTATTGTGTAAGTAACAATGAAACCAAACTGTATATTAAGCCTCTTTTCCACTGCCACTATCATCTCACCTCACTTTTGGTGCCTTTCTGGATTTTGTTTTTCATTGCAGAAAGCAACCTCTCAATGTAGCGTTGTTTCGAAAGCGGCTGCACATGAAGCTGCCCTGACATCATCTTCAACGCGACACACACACACACACACACACACACACACACACACACACACACACACACACACACACACACACACACACACACACACACACACACACACACACACACACACACACACACACACACACACACACAGACACACACACACACACACACACACACTCCTTGAAACAGAGAACTCAGCTGACTACAGCCTGTTTTTTCACATCACCTTTCAATATCAGCTCAGCTCATTAACAATTTTGACTGAGGTGGTACCAAAAACAGTACCCGGTACCATGAACTATCCTTAACTTTTGCCCTACAAAAAAAAAAGAAGCACGTACAGTTGAGCCGAGTCAAGCAAGGCAGTGGAAAAGTCAGTAAAAAAAAAGGGGCTTCAGTATTTTAGAAATGCTGCAATGATGATCACGGGCTTAAACACAAAGATATTCGTAGAAACAGTTTATTTTGTGACCCAAAGAAGTTTTGGCTGCTTCCAAGCTCTGCCTCAAATCATCAGATCATTTCATTGGCTAATCATTCAGGACATATTCTTTGTGCAGGCGGCGTGTATTTTTATCGAGTTGGGAGAATTTCAAGAGACGGTTTAGGTGGAAAAAATGAAGTCTCTGATATCACTTAAAGTTTATTTTCTAGGACATTTGACATACAGCATATGCCCTCATTTTGTGTGGGTCCAATTTAAGTTTGAAATATTTATTATGACTTCCTCAGTTTTTAGAGTCCTGCACTTAGAGGATTTTAAATTCTCTATTTTTTATAAGATAGAGGTGTAACCTTGCATGGACTAACTGTATTTTGATGTGACTGTGAAATACTGCAGAGTGGAGCAAGCACCGACAGGACTGCTTTTGATTTGTTTACCATCACCGCAGATTAAACTGGTAAATGAATCCATTCCAGCAGGACAGACATCTTTTCACAGGAAATCTATCATGTGTAATGAAATTCACAGATGGTCAGATTGCACTGGTTAGTCAGGATTTGTCGATTCTTTTTTTTTTTTCTTTTGTAATTCATTTCTGAATTCTCTGCTCTCCTCTCCTCTCTTTCATGCAGTCAGTCAGACCAGGAACTGGGGAGGTTATTTCTGTCTTGCGTGGGCTCCCAGCAGCCAGCATTATGTATCAGGAGGGGGCCCATCATAGCTCCTTATGATTCCCTCCATATGCATTATTAAAATGTAATTGCACAGAGATTTGCGATGCTGGGTTTTCCACCCACAGCCAGTTCCCGTAACACTGGTCCTCCAATCATATCTTCCTCTTTTCCTTGTGCATTTTCTTCCTCCTTTCCCCTCTGCCCTGATTCTTTGGGGTATGAGCGTTCTTCGAGTCATTACCCACTCCAGCTGTGGGGAGTGCATTTGTGACGTCTCTGCTCACCCACTCACTGCTCCCGCACGCCATCAGTTGCCATGGAAACATCTAGCCACTGAGGCAAGTGACAGTTTGTCAAGGCTGGGTGTTGTCAAGCCTGTGAAGTGGAACAGATGGGAGTCTGTTGCTCTCACATGGTCATTTTGTCCGCGTTATCTCAGAAACCGAGAATTCATCATTTCGTGAAAGATATTTAATCAATGATGTCCTACAGTTCCTCATTGCTGAGGGTTTACATACTTGTTTCTGTCTGTGCTCTGCTATAAACCTGAAGCTGCTGTAATTTATGTGTGTGAAAGGGGTCCTCCTAAATGAAGAGGCTAGAGAATTATCACTCGACTCTGCAGACATTTTGTCATCCTTCAGCATATTGTTTTGAATTTACTGTACTGGTAAAAATGCTTTTAGTAAATTATACTTGCCACTTTCTGAGAGGTATCATATTTTATAAAAGAAGCACTGTGCTTCATTTTTATTTTTATTTTTGACTAATGACTATGTCCCAAATATAGTTGGCATATCTTGTCTGCAGGTGTTCTTGCAGACTGGTCTTGTATATAGCCTGAGGTCAATATCCAGGGCAAAAAAGACTGGCACCAAATGATGCTGCTATTTCAGCTCATTGCTCTCAGTGAAACAGTAATAACTGAAAGCAACTCATATGATTACATTGACATTTTTATCATTTCAGATCTTCTCTCATCTGGACTTTGATGGCAGAACAGTTAGAGAACTATATTCAGAGAGACTTCAGTCAAAAAAATAAAGCTGAAACACAAATAAACTAAGAATATGAAAGGTTAGGGAGACTATTCCCCCCAACATGCCCGATTTAAATTACACCCATGTGCCCTGCACAAAACGGCTGAAGGTAGCAACTTACGGTAGTTGGTAAAGAACAAGATATTTTCTCCAGGAGTTATGGCAAAACGGAGCTAAAAGGAGTGAATATCAGCTTCTATTCAGCAGACTAATGCTAATGCTGCTCCATAACTGCTGAATCTGTAAAGAAGCAACTGTTTGTTGTTGTTGTCATGTCAACTTAAAAGACAACATACTTCATCTCTATATTTGATAAACAAGTGTTGAGAGCTGTACACCTCCTCAACCATAAATAAATCTCCTGCACTTCCAGCATAGCTAAAGACATGCATACTCATAGATGCAGAGACAGCAGTAAATTCATAATGCAAGAGACGATGAAAGGTACCCTTGATGAAAGGGTGCATGAATAGACATGAAGGTTATCCATTCTGCCTTATTAGAGTTCACCAAGACAGTTATTCACAGCCAAGCTGCCACATAGGTCAGTTGTAAGTAAGTAATGGAAGGCTGTCTAAATGCTACAGTATGCATACGTACTCCTCTATCCACTCTAAAATATAATAAAATGAATAAATAAATAGATGACTCTGAAAAGAGTATCTCGGCAAAGTGGTACAATCATCAATCCCAGCACCAACCTTAAACGCAAACACATTATGTAAAAGGTTCACCAGAAGTCCTGTGTTTGTGCAGACTTTGCTTCATCCGCTGATTTCTTTGCAGCAAACTGTCTGTTGCACGACTAAAAAGCTTCTATGATTTGTTTATGTAGGCTGAAACTAAGACAGCGGTGGTTGAAGTGGTCCAAGGAAAAGGCACCAGAATTCAGGGCATTGGATCAGAGCACGTAACTCCAGTTATGCAACAAACTGTATACATTTTTGTGCTGGAAGCAGACCACACTTCTTTTTTTACTTTTACAGTATTTTTCAGGTTTCAGTGGTTTCTTACTTCACAGTGGCACTTTTGGGAAAATTTGGATGAGCAAATTGGGGCACATGACGTAAACCACCAATATCAGATAATCTAACACATGGAAGGACGGTGGTGCCAAGTAAGGGACCGGCCCGACTATGTAGCGGCATTTCTGCCATTGTCAGCTGAAGGACAATGTTTAAACAACCATGCCGCATGCCTGCCAGCCAGACGGGATGAGAATTTGTCTGTCTGTGGAAATGGGGGTCGGTATTCTCGTCTGTGAGGAGAGATGAGTTGCCAATACGAGAAATGATGCCAGAGCCGGTGGTTATGGGCTGCGGATGGGGACGGGTCATATGGGACAGACAACAGATAGTCTGTGGAAGTGTTTTGTATCCTACCCAGAGGGATCATGGGCTCATGAAGGAGGAAGGAAGAGAGGGGGCGGGTAGACTACATCAACTCACAGGCCCTTGACTCACTCACACACACCCACACGCAGACACGGTGGACTCGCAAGTCATCTGCTTGGTGATAGAGCAGATTTAATGTGAGTGACAAACCTCGAGAGAGATGTAGCAAGACATGTCCTCTCCTACATTTGCTAATTATCTTCTCTGACTAACTTGTCAAAGGCGTGAATGATGTTTCCCACGTGAAAGCGTTGTATTTGGCTCGTTTGAACCCGGTTACTTTAATAAACTGATGTACATTGATTAATCTATGTTTCCTCTCTGTCCTCAGGCTCGTCTCTGCACCCAGATCTTCGAGGCCCATCAGTGCCCAGCTCCCCATCATGTACTCCCAACACACCCACAATGCTTTGCAGTGGCAACTCGGAGTCCAACCTCAACAATCCACTGAACATCAACCTCAATTCAAGCCTCAACTCCAACTACCACATGCTCTTTTCTTCCTCCACAGGTTTGTCCAAATACTCCTTTCTCTTCTCTGTTTTATTCTCTTATCTTTCGTCTCATTTTGTTCCCCTGGGTATCTTTTTTTGTCTCAATAACCAGTACATCCTCACGGTTCAGGGAAAATATTTGATAGAAAGTGCACTGTAGCAGGAGATTCACCTCATCATCCCTTCCCAGTGAGAGAAGTTTGTTTCTCTTGTAATGACATCTTTACAAGCCAGGTCTAGAGTTCAAGTATTTACACAGGCTGTGATTTTGTGCACAGATTTTGCCTCAATTTTTTTTTTTTTTTTTTTTTTTACAAAATGTTAATTTCTTAAAATGCAGACATGCAGGAGAGCAATACAACAGCCAGCAGCTCACAAACACTGACTGAAGAGCACCAAGACATCAGCTCACGATGTGCATGTTAGCGCACGAAGCAAATATTTACCTTGGTGATGTAAGGCAGTGATCCACAATATCACTGTAGTCCCAAGCTGCAGACAGTTATGACAGGAAAACTCCCGACACATAATGGCAGCAGTAGGAGTGATGATTACAGCGTGAACACAATTATTCTTGCATGAAGTTGTCTCGAAGCTTCATTAGCGGTAAAAAACAGAGGGCAGAGTACTGACAGCTTAAATAAAAGGCGCATTGGACATATGTTGTATCCAGCACAGTGTGAGTGCAGCAGCTCAACTGTAGCTGTCTGCCTGGACTAGCGTGAAGGTTTCTCACATTTTTAGGCAGTTTTTCATGTTGCTTTCTCTCACCTCAGGTACAACCCCAAACTCTCCATTTTCCAGCCATCCAGAGTCACCTACCTTCCCATCCTGCTCCGGCTCGTGGAGTGACGAATGCACCATTTGCTACGAGAATGTGGTGGACACAGTCCTCTACGCCTGCGGTCATATGTGTCTCTGCTACGACTGCGGCCTCAAACTCAAGAAGATGGCCAACGCGTGCTGCCCCATCTGCAGGAGGACAATCAAAGATATCATCAAGACCTACCGTAGCACGTAGGCTTGTGTCAGATAATGTCGGGCTCAGCTCGAGACATTGTCAAAGCCATGTAAGACTTTGTAAAGACACAGCACAAGTGCTTTTTTGTGTGTGGAATCTGGCTCAGGTACTCTACAACAGGACTTTATACTCGATCATTAAAACATTTTAATTATCTCGTGTCGAATGCACAACTTTGGAAAGCTCACAGTCGTTCTAATGAGATTAAAACCATGAAAAAAATACAGTGTAATCAACAGAAACAGAATTTGTGCAACTGCACTAACAGGACAACATCCCACCTTGACCCACTTCTGCCGAAGAGAAAGAATAATCTGAAGAGGCATCTGTCCTACTTCCTGTAGAGTAGCCCTTCATTCTGCTGGTGATGCCATCGCTGCTTCCTAGTTTCAGGAGAAGTGAAATAGTCCAGGGCTGCGAAAAAAAGAAGGATAATAAATCTGTGGTTTCACCAGCTGCTCGTCCACTTCTTGTCAGGGAGCATCGGGTCAAAGTGTTGTTTTAGAAGAAGAATCAATTATCTGAGAAAAAAAAATCCAGACAAGATAGTTTTATTTGAGATTTCCAGAAGGCTTTTCAGATACCAGTGAGGAATGAGTAGAAAGACAGAGAAAGAGGTTTTTGTGGTGAAAATGCTCCTCCAGCAATAGTACACAATGAAATGCCCCCCCCCTAAAACATAAAGGATAAAGAAATCCTTAAGGGAACTGTGTTGTGTAATAAATGAAGTGCTTTGCTGAATATCTCACCCTTGCTGTGCTTCTGTGAACCACAGACTGTGCAGAAGGGTCAAAAACTAAAGTGTAGATGTTGTCACCATAGAAGGTCACGCTACCGGTGAACGAGGATGTAAATCAGTGACGAGGGAACGAGGGAGAAAGGAGGAGAGAGGATGTTGTATGTTTGGGAATAGAGGCAGGACAGGAAGGAGCATCTTTGCTGTGTATCTCTCGAAGTGTAAAGAAAGTGTTTACCCACTCAGACATAGCAGATGCATCAGATGTTCGCATGGAAGCCTCCAAAACGGCTGGATGTCTGGCCTCTTGGCGGCCGTCCCACCGTCTCTGGAGGCTCAGTAAGCCTGCTGGATGCTGTAATTGCACAAAAGTCATCCAAATAAACACTGGTGGGCAGTGAGGTATTTTCAAAATGCTGAAAGAGCACATTAAGATGATGAATTAACCTCTTCCTCATTGCAAGAAACCCATGAAATCCCATGTAAGTTACAGATGGCTCTGCTTACTTCAGGTTACGCACTTCTCTTTTGTATGTATATCAAATTAAAACATGAATATTTGCTTTCAGTGAGGATGTATTTATGCGCATCATGTCTACAAGTGGACAAAAACTCACACGTGTGCAGTCAGTTACAAGGTTGTAGCTTGTTATCGTGTGACATTGTGAGAATTTAATTTGCATATCAGTTTCTGAGTGCTGCTTTCCATCTGTAAAAGCAAACTCCAAGGACCTTTTCACTTGATTTAATCTAATGCATTATGTACTGCTTTGGGTTCTTAAGAAATACAAGATATTTTCAGGTGTTATTTTGGCCTTGCTGAAACATTACATAGCCATTGTTAAAGTAGTGATTTGCTCTCGAGGTATTGAAGCTTGTCATCTCGTCACTGAGGAGGGAAAATTAGCAGTTACGTTGTATATCATTTGAGTGATGGTAAAGTTTTCTTGTGTGCCTTTAAAAAGAGAAGTCTGGACAAACTGGTGTGTTGGGCTCCTCACTGTGAAAACCTGGAGGAATACTGAGGTTCATTTTCATGTTTAAGTCCCTCTTTCTTAGCTGTGATGTCTCTTGACGTGAGCAGTTAAAACGACACAACCTCTCGATACAAAGCTGTCGTGTTTGGCTTGGAAGCAAACACTTCAGTGTGCTTAACATCAGTGCGTACGGTCATTCACTGCTGAAGATGTGTTGTTTAAAAATCGCCTCGTCCCCTCTGTTACTGCATTGCATAATACTGGAATTTAGTTGTGAGGGCTGAGACATGCTCAGCTTTTACGTTTCTACCTGGTTTTGTTTTTTCTCCTGACCAAATATGACCTAGCAGAAATAAAACAGCGCAGAACACTTGCAATAGAAAAAAAAAATGTTTTCAGGAGTGTAATATTAACTGTATATTATGAGGTTTATTTATTTTTAATGCTACTATAAAGAATTATCACTGTTTTGTTTCCTATGTGTGGCTATAGTGTCCAAAATGTAAGAATATTGTTTTATTTCATGGTTGCATAGTCAAAGACTAGAGAAAACTTCCCCTAAAGGCTCCGTGGTTGTATCTACTGATTTTCAGTTTGACATTTTGGGAAATGCTTTTTCACTTTGTTGTGGAGTTAGGTAAGAAGATCAATACTACTCTCCAGTGGTCACAAGCACTGTACTGAGCTGAGCTACAGTCTTGATGCAGTCAGACTTTCCAAATTATTATACTTCTACTTAACGACATTTCTGAGAAAAAATATTATACTTTTTACTGCTCTACATTGATCTCACAGGTGTAGTTTCCAGTTCCATCACTGTTTACGTAAAGCGCTAATAATTTTTAAACAATTACGTATCAAAGCAGATCATTGCAGTACACAGTAAGGGCACTTTTTTATTTTTTTCTCTATTCATTGTTGACAACAGTGTTTGTCCACCAACAAATATCTAGTATTTGTTGAATTTATGCTAACCTCAGATATTCAACCAGATAAAACAATCTAATTGTCCAGTTTCTTAAGAGTTCATATGAAAACGGCTCACAATTGGTCGGCCTATTGCCATAACTTCCCGTTTACGTTTCAAATTAAAAGCCTTCTGGCATTTCATACATTGTTCAGCCATATATTAGGGTAAATATACGCTGTGAACATCAACAATATCTATTTTAATTCACTGTAGAAATTCAGATTGTAACACTTAATGGATTGCTGATACACATGACAACACGTGGGACAAGGGAGTACTAGTACTTATATTTTCCACTTCATACATTGTATAAAATGATAATGTGAAAACAATACAATGGCTAAATCTGCAGCTCCACTTGCTTTATCGAGATTTAGAGCAACTTCAGCAGCTACAAGGTTTGCAGAGACCAAAAATAGAGTTATAAAACTTGCATTCATCAGGTAGGTCGAAACACAATTCCAGATGAAAGATAATGTTGCCCCACAACTGTGTAAAACAACTGTTTGCTTAGATGCCACACCATGTTAGAACTCGTGGCCAAAAATTAAAAAAAGAGAAGCTAGTCTTACAGCCGGCGAACTCAGTTTAGCATGGAGCTTCTGATTCGGCCTTTGCCATCCTAGGAAAAAAAAAATGCGTAAAACAAATCTCATTTCCGGTTTCCGTTACGAATCGGGCATTGGCCGGAAACAGGAAACAAAACATCTTACCTGCTCTGACTCCGCCCGGTGACCGATGTACTCCAGCTAAATTTGGCAAAAATATATTCTGGTAACATGGCAAATTGTCACCTTTACGCTTGTATTTTAAATGTGCGAGATATATTACTTCAGCACAAAGCCAGACTAGATGTATCCGCTTCGTGCCACATAGGTTGGTGTCAAATCTTTAAAAAAAAAAAGGTAAAATTATATTTTGCCCTACTTTAGCATATTGAAGTTGTGTCGTAGTGAGTAGGTCCATTGATTCCGCCTGTTTGTCCAAACGTGACCAAATATTTTCAGTCCAAACAAAACAAAACCAGCAAGTAAGTGAAGGTGGGAATTTTGGAGAGAGAATTGACTTATACCTTTGGTTTGCTGGATTGGAGATTTCTATTAGTCGTAAAAAAAAATCCTTCTTTGTGGTTTCTGAATTTGATAATTATGTTCTGTTTGGTAAATAAAAATTAACTCTAAATCAGTAGTTTCACTCTGTGCCTGTTATTATTTATTATTTACAGAGGAAAGTACATCACCTATTTGGTTCAAGCATTTGATTCAAATTGCAATAAAAAGTGGAAACTGACCATTTCCACTTCACTGCTACTATCCTTTTTATGTTTTATGCGCAGCGGAAAACTGAAGTCAATGTTGCACAGCTGGGGAATTATTGTCATTACCATTTTCCTAAAATGTGCATGATACAATTTTATGATCGATTTACATCTCATGCAATAAAAATTCAAACGAGCAAGAGTTTGAGAACAAAAAGGCAGCAAACATCTTTTACAGTGCCACTCTTGACTAACACCTTTCCATATACCATGTTAATAACAAAGGCAAGGGCTTTTAGTAAACAGCTATAACTCACAAAGAAATTGTTTAGAGTTGTGGTATGTAGACCTGGCTAGAGTGAACATCATCTGTTATTTACTACCCTGCAGGCCTGGCTCTAATGCAGCACTATTTTATGCTGCACTCCAATAGGCACAAATACAGCCCCATGACGTTTGGACATGAAACAGGCCAAGTCTTCTCAGAGGTGAGAGGGAAATACACAACCAGGGTCTGTGAAAGTGACATGAATACAGTATATCTCGCCGGTGTCTGTGTACGCACAGACTTTCCACTCAGACCTCTCAGTGAACCTGGCTGCCGGGCCTTCTGAAGGCTTAAGGGCTTGGCAGACTTGTTGGAGCTGTGTTGTGATATCTCTTCGAGACAGCTGTTTGGTCAAACACACACACACACACACACACACACACACGTCTATAAGGTATCAAATTTGTATTCCAAAAAAAGCACGACACTATCGATTTTGAATTTTAACTAGACATCAGACAGCCTGAGTTTGTTCCTCTGTTGTATGTAAGGCTTTAAGCTTTTGGTGTTTGGTGTGATGTAAAATCTTTTCTTCAGTCGGATTTGCGGCGTCGAGGGACAGACTGCAAGAGCAATTATATTAAAAAGTACAACTTTGTTCGCAGTCTGAAATATCAATTGAGAGGTTTCACCCAACATTATCTAATTACTGAGTTGATGAAGACCTAGGTGAAGGTTACTGTGATGCTGTGCTTGATCTGTACAGAGATGCTGAGTGCTGCTGCCCTCCAGTGGCCAGAAATATGTCCAGCACTTCATGCACAGAACAACCCTCAGTGCAATGTGTGATAAGGGTCAAATAACAACGGACACATAGTGATGATCATTTTTTTAACAGAGGAACCAACACATTTAATTTTGACCAGGAACTGGTTTAGATTCTACTATTTTTGTACCGGCATTACTATTTCCAAACTATTTTTTAGCAATAAAATACACAAAAACACAAAGGTTTGGCAAAATACTTCCTAGCAAGGGCTTAAACTCACATCTTATGTACTTCATCCATTTCTTCAGCTATCAAACTGCTGTTTTTTTTGGGTTTTTTTAAAGTCAACGATCAACCTCCACATTCAATTTAGTTTTATTTTTCACCATACATGAGACAATGACTGGCACGCCACCTTCATATTTAAAGTTATCACCGTCCTTATCTCACCTGCACATCTTGCATTTTCTGCTTCTTCTTCTTTCTTACCCCTGCAATTTATCCTTTGCATGCACAAATTATTAAGTGCTTAAAACATAAGTACAACATGCTAGCAAACACACAATGACTTGCGCACATCTGGTAGATATTCGTGTAACAAGAATGATGAAAAGACACCCACAATTAGTTGTGAGCCAATCATAGCAAAGATCTCAGAGGAGGAAACAGCCACTCAAAAACTCATGAAAATTGGTACACGCGTGTCTCTCCCGGCAAAAAAATTTGTATTTTAGTGGAGTCGCGAGTGGGCGTGGCCAAATGGCTCACCAGCGCCCCCTAAACAGATGCCCCAGCGGCTACATTTACCCACATGGCGGAAATGTGTATCACTCCGAGATGTACAAAAAAGTTCCAATGCACCATTATGTCAACTCAACAGGAAGCCCGCCATTTTGAATTTAGTCAGCATTTTTGGCGATTCACATATGTTGTACTTTAACGAACTCCTCCTACAGATTTTGTCAGACTGACTTGAAATTTAGTCTGTGCACTCTTAACATGTTTGGAATTAAAAGATATGAAAATAATTTCTTTTCGTCGAACGGTGTGCCCGTGGCGTGTCGTCCAAAATGTGACCCAAAAGTCATTTTTGTATATAGTATAGCCAGGGCGATGCGGCTAAGTTTGATGTTTTGCCGTGACACAGGAAGTTGATGTGTAAGGTTAAACGATGCTCCAAACCTCACGAAACTTTGCACATGCGTCAGGCACCAACTTTCATGATTTTTTGAAGATGTTAAAGCCGCCCAAATTTTATTTCTATTTTTTTAAGAATAAGGAACGAGATAGAGAAAAAAATGTAAACTACAAGCAGGACTATGCGGACCCTTGCGTGCAGCATGTCGGGGAGCCAACCCGCTGGAACTCCCCGACCCGCTGGATCCCAGACGTGCAGGGTGCGAACTGGTTGCAGTTTTAATTCACATTATATCCCCGTGGGCTGTAAATCTTATTATATTTTAGGCACCAAATCCAATATATAAGCAATATGAAGTGTTTAATGCTGGAAAACTGCACCAGTGTTGTGATTTGGTGTTTCTCTGATTATAGCTGAAGATGACAATTTTGTAGAAAACAACTCTGCCGTGGTAACTTAAACTTTTGCCTTGTCAGGTAATGCTAAATTAGGCTGCCCAGCGACTACAGATTCAAAGCCATCTACACCTAAGTCAAATGCGCAGGTTGTGCTGAAGTAGACTGGCTCAGTGCTGAGGATGTGAGAGGAAGGGAACGCCAGGCAATCCAATGAGATCTCATTTATTCGCATAACATAATCTAGCTGGTCAAACACTTCATCTGTATTGCACATACACAGATGGGCAATTATACTAGCTATAAACACATTCAGTTTTGAGATATTTTACTTATTCTGAGGCAGAAAAGAACCTTAGAGGCATGACATTATCAGTGACTATGGCCTGTGATAAGTTTTCATTATATTGTTTATTATACGCCACATTAATTTGCAATTAATTCAGATAATTACTCCCTCAGCACATCACTTTCACACGGAGTAGAGGCATCTAAATATATTTGCAACACTGAAGGAATTGGTCTAATTTGGGGTCCAGGGCTTCTGAAACGATGTCTCTTTTGTAAATGCAAGCCAGTAAAAGTGCAGCCCAATGTTTCACCTTTCCTGTAATGGGTTTGAACTCATTACAAACAGATCCAAAAAAACAAAAAATATATATATATTTTTTAAAGAATTTTAGGGGCATTAAATATTGTAGCAATGTCTTATTATATAATTATCATTGATAAATCATGTTGTTTTTTTTATTAATAAGAACATCTGGAACATGCAGGGTGGTGTTATTGAATCTTGAGTCTAGGAAACACTAGAGGACAAAACCTGATGTGTGGACAAACAATAACTAACAGTGATGGGTTGCTGTTTTTTTTCTTTTTTAAAGAAAGTACTATTTATTGTTCAAAAGTGCATTTATTAAAGTCATACTTTTGGCACTTCAGTTATCCTCACTGGTCACACAGTTAACATAAAACAAAAGTGAGCATCACCAAGAAAAAAGGAGTTGCGTCAAATTTACTGCCCAGCAGAAATTCAAAATGTTATTAGGATTAATAGAGCAGTTCAGTTTAGAAATATTTAAGCAGTTTTGAATTTTTTTCTTTTCTTCAGTAAACATAGAAATAATAATAAAATAAGTATTAGTATAATTTTTCAGTAATTAATAAATATAATTTCACTAATGCTAGAGTTAGGTTTTAATTTTTTTTTTTAAATCAGGGGAGCTCATCTGTGATTGTTTTTAACTTTAAGGGAAAGAAAATACTGTGATGATCAGAGATGCTCGCATTTTGTTTCATTAGGACAATATTACACAATAAAATGGATAAAATACTTCACATAAAAATGACATACAGTATAAAGAGATATAAAAAAAAACAAAAAAACATGCAGCACCAAGATGAGACTAACACAAAGCAGCTTTGGCAACAATGGAGATTTTCTTTAAGGAAAGGAGGAGAAAAGGGTTTAATTTCAACAGCTCAAGGCATCGTCAGTATAATGAATCATTTCAAACATGCAGTAAGCTTTAAATTCTTAAGAAGTGTTTAAAAATTACATTATAAACTTACAAAAAAGGCATCAAGGAGTTGACACATAATGACATCTTAATTCAAGTTAAAGGTAACCGCTGGAGAATAAAAAGTCTCAGGCACTGTATCATGTAGACTCATCTATCAGACGTCTCATTTCATTTCAAAGTTACAATTTGATGTGGCTGGTTGTTTTGGCACAGGTACCGGGTAAGGTTTCAATCCTGACTTAACGTCTTAGGGTTAGCCTTTTTTTTTTTTTCACAAAATAAATGGATCTGTCAGAGTAGTCTTTACACGCATGTCCAGAGTTCTGCCAGCTCCACACATGAGTGCTAGGGCTTTTTCTCGAGGTAATTTGAGGGAACCCATCCTTTCCTCGGTCTGCCATTGTCCAGAACCTTGCAGTACCACCAGCCATTGGGGTTCCTTTCAAGAACCTCCAGACTCGTCCCCTCGGGAAATCCCATGGTCTCCTCGTCGCCATGGTAATCTGCTATGGAGAAGTACACCTCTCTGAGGTTGTTATGGATGATGTGGGGCTTGGGTTTCACGGTGGATACAGGGAGGGCATTCTTTTGACAGCTGAGGCCGAGGGATTCAGAGCTACCGGTACCGGATCTGTTCCTGTTGGGGAGTGCTATGTTGTTTGGTGCCAGGCTGCGTGGCACAGTGCCAAAAGAGGCATTGCGTCGCACCGTGGGGCTGGCGCGTGGGTGGTCTGTTGAGTTGAGGGACTCGTTTCTCCTGAGAGAGCCGACAGGGCTGGGACCGTCTCTGATTGGGGCTGAGATGAAGACAGACTGAGGTCTGACGACCTGCTGCTGTTTGGTGCTGTTCTGCTTTAGTGAGCCAAACAAACTGGTAGGTTTTGAGAGGCCACCTGGAGGCTTAGATGGGATGGGTGGGGTGACCTTCTTTAGGTTTTGGTTGATGTTGTTCAACGCCCGCACTCTTTGTTCGTTCTTCTCCAGGCTGTTGGACTTGCTGAGGCTTCCAGGTTTAGTCGGCGTGCCATCAGATTCGGACCCTGCCATGTCATCTTGTTGCCTGACAGGCTCCAAGTAGTAAGTTGGAGCCCAACCCTCGACATCTCCCCAACGGATATACCACCAGCCACTTTCCTGCTTCTCAACCACTTCCACCTCCACTCCAGCAGGAAAGCTGAGCTCAGACTCTTGGAGTTTCTCGTAGGGATCTGTGGTGCGATACAGGCTACAGCCTTCCAGGTCAGAATCACCCCGGCTGCCTTTGGAATAGATTGAGGAGAGATCGGATGTGCTCTGAGAGGAGAAGGAGTCCTCAGAGGAAATGACTGAAGCTGTCTCTGAATCCTCACCTTTAGTTTTGGTGCCGTTCTTCAGCTGCCCTGTTGGTCGCAGCTGTCTTCTCAAGGTGCTGATGTCCATCTTCTCTGCACTGGACGCCTTGGCCAGCTGTGGTTTGGGCCTCACCATTGGCCTCAGCTTAGAGGAAGACTTTGTAAAGAAGGATGCCTTGCTTTCCTCTTGGTCTTTCTTAGGTCTGGACAGATCTGGGGTGGACTCAGTGGAGGCGGATTTAGGACTGGATGTCTCCTCTGCTTTGGTTGAAAACAGGCTCCCATTCAAGTCGATCTTGAGCTTGTTACCTGCAGGTCTCCATCCACCTGATGATGGGTGTGCAGTCTTGCCAGTTTCTGACGAGACACTTGTCTTGGAGGAGTTTGAGTCTCGGCTGCACTGCCTCTCTGGGATCTCCCTGAAGGGCCGGAAGCCGTCATTCTCATAGATGCACTCCTCTTCGCCTTCAGCCTCTACCTCTGCCTCGTGGCCATCTTCAAATGACTCACCCATCTTGAAGGAGGCACTGTGGAGCGATGAAGCTGGAGAAGGCTTGGAGGACAGATGAGATCCCCTCTCAGAGGAAGTGTCCTCATTCTTTCCATCCACCAAGGAACCTTCTCCCCTCAGAAACTCAAACTCTGACTCCAGGTCCAGATCGCCTATAGCAGGGACATCATATTCTGGCTCTTCATACACTGGCCTCCCAGGAGACACAGGAGACTCTGGGGCCTCAGACCCAGGGCTGCTGGGAGGTGCAGTTTCCACGGAGTCCTGTTTTTTGACCGGCGGAGCAGGGGGTGGAACTTTTGGACGGCACAGGGTGCTTGTTCTGCGATTCAGGTTGGGCTTTTTACGTTTGTCAATGTAGGAGCAGGGAGCCCAGCCCTCCTTCTCTCCTATCTGGACATACCACCAGCCGCCAGAGTTCTTCTCAATGACCTAAAATACATGTTCAAAAAGAGTTTAGTCTTTACGAAAGGCATTTTTATACATTTCAATTTGTTTTAGTTTTTATCTTGGAGAAGGCAGAGGTGTTTCTGAGCTATGATGAATAAACTGAAACAGCAAGAGAGAAGTTCTTGGTGACAAAGTTTATGATCATCATGTTCCTGAAGTTTAGCTTGAAAAGTAGAGCTTACCTCTGCTTTTTGTCCTCCATTGAAAGTGATGCCATCAGATATACAGGACTGGAAATCTGCAATGGTGTAATACTCTGCTTCGACTGTAGGGGGCTCTGGTGGGGAGGGCAACTGAAATCCCTGAGCACAAATGAGATCGACATTGTTAAAACTCCTTGTCAGGTGAGGAAAGTACATTTACTACATTTACTCAAGTACTGTGCTTAAGTGTAGTTATGCAGTAGTTGTACTTGAGCACCTACATTTTATGAGGCTCTATATTTGTACTCTACATCATGTTACATTTTAGGTGAACATATTGTTCTTTTTACTCCCCTATATGTATATTACGGCTATTGTTAATATCATTTCTTTTTAGTTTAACATTTTACAGTAAAAATCAAATGGTCTTACAAAATACAGTGCATTGTTACAGACTAAACCAGTTTCTAACTTGCCCTTTGGCCCTTTAAAATAAGAAAAGTTTTTTGTTTGTTTCGTTTTCCATCCCCAAAAATGAATTCAATGTTTCTAGCAGATCTTCTTTTCTATCTGATATTCATTAGCAACAAAGTAGCCCCACCTCCACTATCAGATACAACAGTAAAATGATGCTTGTATATTGATGAATCAATATGAACGGACTGCATAAATATTTCAGTCAGAGGCATCGTTTTACTGTAAAATCAGTACTTTTACCTTTGATATTTTAAGTACATTTTCCTGATGCCTGTGGTTCTTTTCTTTTTTTATGAGTACAAGACATTCACTTGTAATGGCATAAATTTGCATTCATATAATTAAAGAATCCGAATACATCTCCCACTACTTGTTGTTGTGTGTTCCTAAGTGTCTGTATGAAGGGAAAGTCACCAATAACAAAGTCCTGCGCATGGCAATTAACTGGAGAGAAAAGCCATACTAACATTTAGCCTTTGATCTTTTTCATTGAAGATTTTGTTTGGTTTGTTTTTGAACCACGAACAAAAGTAAACACCACACACATCTATTTAAAATTGCCCATTAGGGGATACACATGTATTAGCTCCCTTTTCCAACTCCATGATCTTTATCAACCAGTAAAAAATACTAGCTGAATGTTTAGAAGGATGGACGGACCCATCAAACACTCTTACCAGGGTTGCATCTCTCCGAGGAGGAGGTTTTTGCCTGAGAACGGGAGAACCTGTGAAAAAAAAAAATCATAGAGAAGAAAAACAGTTGGCTACATTTAAAAACAGATTTTTATAGATTGAAGCAGTATGTGTCTACATTAGCAGATTCTCAAGAAATTACAACATCCATAATGACATGACTGACCAATTTCCACCCGATGTGGAGCGATGCGGGCAACAGCCGGCGAAGGCGGCTCAGCCTTATTTTTTCCATCCGGCGCGGCAATAACAGGACTGGAGTCAGCGCAGGGCATCGGCAAGCTGATCTCCTTCTTGGGGACCTGGGGACTCTCTAGGACACTTTCCGCCTGCACATCTTTCTCACTCAAGGCTTTCTTGTTGAGCAGGTTGCTGATCTCCATGATGTTTCCAATAATCTCCACTGGGCCCGTCACAGTCTTCTTACGGGGAGACAAGTCATCCTTTACCTTCTTGAGGTAAGAGGCTGGAGCCCAGCCCTCTTTATCCTGGTGCCTATGAAGTAAGTTGGAAGAGAAAGCGAAAAAAAATCATTAACCTTTTGTAATGAAAGAAGTAAAAAAAAAAAAAAAAAAAAAAGCGTTCAGAGCAAGTGAGCAGAGGCCTACCTGATAAACCACCAGCCTTCCAGGTTCTTCTGAATCACCTCCACAATGACTCCTTTCTCAAAAGCAATTTCATCTTTGCCCTGGCCCGCGTAGGGCTGCACTGTTACGTACTTCTCTTCTACCAAAGCCAAAGCAGAGAATGAGATTTAAGGTGAGATTTTGACAGCTGAGACCTTTGAAAACAAAACAATCACTGGAGAGGGAAAAGAGAAAGTGGTGTATATTCTATAAACTTTATATATTCATGTTAAACTTATTCAGTGAACAAATAAGTAATATGACATTAAGCAGCAATATATAATGATGGATTCTCTTGTGATACATTGGCACCATTTTTGTGATATGATACTGGAGCAGAGGTGTATCTTTCTTTAATATAGACTGAATCTGCTTTCTGCCAGTTGGTTCTGCTGCCAGATGTGCAATTAGATGTGGTGTGTGCGTGTGTTGTGTTCAAAATGTTCTTTGGCAGATGAAATGTGTCTATAAATTTGTTATGAAACTGAGACAGCTTTATATTTCAGTGACTAACTACAGGACATCATTTATTCTTGCCTTTAAGAAATAAATTATGCCATCGTACCAGGACATATTTATCCATTGTTACTAAGATTATATTTCATACTTTGCTAGACAATTGTCTAGCAAAGTATCACGGGAAAAAAAATAAAATCATTTGGTTCATTATCATGAGCAATGCCTTGTGACAGTATTGGATTATGAGTTCCAGTGGGATTCCCAACACAAATAAGGAGCTCTGGGGCGCCCTGGTGGCAGATGATAGGTTCACATTGTTTCAAACCTGCCTATTACTCAAATCCCGACATGTGCATTGAAAGCACTGTTGGTCACGAACATTTAATGCAAAGAGATCTTTCAATGTAACTGATGGGGGACAAAATAGTCCCATTTCTGTGCAAAACATAACTCCAAAGTTCAGGTCAAGCTAATTAAAGTATATTCACTGTCTGTGAGAAGAGGAAATTTGGCACCAAAGTTTGAAAAACAATGACTTGATTTGACGACCTCAGACTGCTTGAACCTCGTATTAGCTCCAGCTGGACTTAAGAATACATTTTTGCATGAAATGATGACTTTTTCCCCCGACACTTAGATTGAAAGCACTTTAGGGAAAGATCTTTTTGCATTGAGTGTGGACAGGAGGAACACTCAAAAATGCTTTCAATGGAGATATCAGCATGTGAGTATTTTCCTCTCACTTCCTGTCATCTCTTTACTGTCAACTATCCAATAAAAGCATAAATGCTCAAGAGGTACTGCTGCATATTCTTCAAAATGTAGTGGTGTTGATCAAGAGAAACAACAGCACATGAGCCACACTCTTGTCCTTGGCCTTTTGACAGGGTGCATCTACGAACTCAGCACGTAATAATGAGCTCAGGCACCACACTCCCATGAGGCCGAGGGGCAGAGCAAAGTCATAATTTCCTGTCATTATGGCAATTCCTGTCTAAACACAGAAAGCTCAGGGAGAAGAGGTGTGTTTATAAAAGGAGAGGAGGACATAAAACGTGCCGTTGTGTGTGTGCTGTCCTGCCAGTCAGTACACAGGAATCAACACTGTGGTGACAAATTAGTCCATTTTTCCTTTTCTCCACCCTTTTCCAAGGTTGTGCTGGAGCTGAATGGCTGTGGGATAATGAGTCCCTTTACTTGCACAAACTCCACGGGTAAAGATTATTTCTGTGTGTTTTTTTTTTCACTTTTCCTGGTTCTTCCGGCCTCTTTGTGTCGGGGCTGGTAGATCGTTTTCCTCTCAGCAACCTCTTGCAAACAGTATCCAGCGGTGCAATGTAGGGAAATTCTGAATCAGATGTTATGTTAACCACAACATGCATCGCCTGCATCAGTGTTATAAATTATTCGTGTGGAGTCAGCAAAATATCTCTCTCTTTTTTCCTTTTCTTTTTTTTTAAAAACAAAGCAGTCATAGGGTGGAAACAGCTCTCTCCACTCCGGAGAGCAGCATGCGCTGCCAAGCGCAAAGTTTGGGCTGAACTCAATAGCTTATCCCCACTCCTCTGTCAGAAATCCAAATGCATCTCCTGTATAAAAAAAATAAAAAATAAAAAAAAAGCTTTGGACTTGGCAAGAAAACATGTGCAAGTTTGTGCCTGAGAATGTGACTTTCTTGCTTAACTAAGTGAGAGATTATTAAGGCTCTTTGTTTATCTGTCCATACTGGTTGCTATCTTTGACACACATAAATGTCTGTTTCTGCCACACTTTGCTAAAACACACACCCATTAGGAAATCTACATGCACGCTTCATTTGCTCATAAAAAGCAAAATATGGCTCTAAAATGCAGCATAAGACATTCCAAAGTCTATTACACAACTACTTTCAGATGAGTGGGTAGCTTTTTTTTTCTTTTTTCTGTGACTGGTTTTGGCACCCAGTGTATAATTATAACGAAAACGCTTACATGGAGCAATTTTGTGACGTAATTTGAGTTTAGCATCAATAATTGGTGCATATAAAGTTGCTGATTTCACCTTTGCTTTCCAGGCTTGTTTCGTATTAACGTCAGTTAGTGGTTAGTTGTGGTGGATTTGTGGCTCATAATAAATACATTTGCTGGAAGACAACACAGGGATGCAAGACTGAACAAATGTGTGCACGTGGAGACGGACAAGTGGAGTCACGTGATAAGAGACAATAAAAAGGACAGGGTGAGGAGAACAATAACAAAGGGAGGGACGAGAGGAGGGAAAGGAGGAGGGAGGGAGGTGATGCAGCATTTATCTCAGTTCACCTCGGCTCTGCTGCCGGCTGATGACACCCCCCAACGTCCATCTCCGGTCCAGCCTCTTCAGATGAGCCTTATGTCGCTTAGTAACTGACACACACACACACACACACGGCGACCAGATGACAACAAACAAACAAACAAACAAACAAACAAACAAACACGGAGACATGAAGAGCGAGCACAAATGTTACACAAACACACAGCACATGAATGATGGGGAGCCCCATTATTAGCTACGAGGAGGACATGAAAACAAGACCACAAAGAAAAACATGGTGGACAGTTAAGAGTGGATTGATGGAGGTTACAGAGGAAGTGTTCAAACCAAGACATCTTCTCTGTGGCTTGTAATTAGAATGCTGTTAGCATGGTTTTTCCATCCTGTTGTCTTAGAGCATCTGGGACACATACTGCTGCTGCAGGAATGCCATCCAATTAATAGAGTAGCTGAGGGCTCAGCTGGTTGGACATGTGCGCTTTCAGAAGGACCGTATTTTATAGGTAAAACAGTGTCTGTATGAGTGTGGTATCAATTTCCTTAACTAACTCTCTGCCACTATATTTCCCAAAAGTAATATCTTTATTTGCATATAAAATATGAGTAAAACAAGGAGAAAGTGGTTGTGTGCACACTAGTATCAGATAAACTCACGTCAGAAACTGCCTCAGCTTTCAACGTGTCTCCTTCTTCGACTTTTCAAAACATGTATTACGAAATCTAGTTTTCCAGAAATTAGTTTTTTCTTCTGTGACAATGGGGTGGCACAGACTGCTGAAGACCACAGAACTGACAAAGAGATGCCTTCTGAGTTTCATGCCATTCCCATGACGGACGAGACACATAAACACTAATTACACAGACAGATTGTTCTTCCTGAAACCCCCCTGGCAGTAAACAAACCTCCAGCTATCTCCAGCAGAGTGGGAGTGTTGGGTGTAGACGCCTGCCTTCATGTACGGTATGTGTACATTTGTGGTAAGTATATATAGTTATACTGTATATGTTGTTAAAAAGTGTATTTTGTGAGTCCAAATGGGGAGAAAAGGAACGATTTAACATATTCAACATGTTGTAACACAGTACCACTGTTTAGCCTCATTTATTCTCTCACTCCCTCCTTACTTGAGTCATAAGATATACAACACCAAGGGGATCCTGGGTCCAATTGTTACAATAATTGTACATTAAAAGATGTTTGGCCAGAGTGGTGGAAAATTTTCATGTTTGTTTGGAAGTGTAATGTGCAACCTAATCATTTCCTTGCGTCCTGTTTTTGTTGGGTTTTGTTTAACACAAAGTTGTATAAATCTTAACAAATACGCTGAAGCTGCTGCACAACCTGTCAAAGCAATCTAAGTCTGAGTAGGTGACACTAATTGAGCTCTATTGATCTGAAATTAAAGTGTTTTCTCCACTAATATTGACAATGCTTGAGGAGACAGCTTGAGCCGCTCGTAGACAGCCTGATAACTGTATCTGACAGGTCTATCAACATGATCGGACGGCATCTGCAGCCTGTTCTAGCAAACCAGACTCTACAGAAGTGTGTTTGCGATCAGGGTTTTGGATGCTGCTCTAACTCCACTAAGCTCACGAAACTTATCAACGAGGATCGCTGATAAGTGTTGGTGTTAAGCAGATATTGTAGACATCATGGTTGAGCTTTCGTCAGTTATAGTTTTAAGAACACGACTCATGAAATATTACGTTTTATTCAACACTGCCGATGAAAACACACGTCTCTTTCATGAGCTCACTCCACTTAATATTGCACTGTATTGCTCCTGTATAGTGCGTTACTGTACAGCACATCACTTCAGAGACTCCTCCTTGCTGTTTACCCAGGTCTGAATCTACACTCTGTTAAAGCTCTGCTTATGATGGCAGGCGGACAGAGAAGGGTGTTCACACCGGCACAGGCTGAGCTGTTAGTGTGAGCCGGCAGTGGTGTAACGTGGCCGAGTTTTCTCCATTTTGTCACAGATCAAAGCCTGAGGATTGAGGGCATAGGTGGTATCTGTGTGTGTGTGTGTGTGTGTGTGTGTGTGTGTGTGTGTGTGTGTGTGTGTGTGTGTGTGTGTGTGTGTGTGTGTGTGTGTGTGTGCGTGCGTGCGTGCGTGCGTGCGTGCGTGCGTGCGTGCGTGCGTGCGTGCGTGCGTGCGTGGGCAGAGTCAGGAGCGCTTGAGGTGTCTTTACCTTCCCCAGCTTTGGAGGCGCCCAGCTCCAAGTCATCCCGCGTGCCACTATGGGAGTTGAGATAGGTAGCGGGGACCCAACCCTGCTCCTCTGCCGTGCTGACAAACCACCAACCTGTGGAGACACGCAGAAGATGAAAACCAACAGGACAAAGTAGGCCACGCAGATGTTTAACAACCATATAATTCAATGCACAACATAGCAAGATGCAGTAGGTGTAGCCTAAATTTTTGAGTGTTAGGAATTAAAATGTCTTCTGAGAATACTTGTTGAAATTGTGCAGATGAATTCAGGCCTGTGATAAGATTCCCTCCCCCAAAAAGTGCACATAATAAATCTCTCACAAGACAGATGAAAAATTACCACAGATGTATTGATGTGATTGTAGATCTTCCAATTTGGCTTCACACCACACTCAATCCCTTTTCATCCATTTAGTCATTGAGGCTTTATTTGACAAAATCTCTGAAATCAGAGCGATGAGTGGCAAACAAACATGAATGTGAGGAACTTGATTGTGTTGCCAAGTGAATCTGTAACAGGGCCAGCACCTCCTGGCTGTGGCCGGACATGTGACGAAGGTCGTGTTTGACCTGCGTTTAATCAGGATCAGTCATGACTTCAGTGGACAGGATGCTGCTGAGGTGCTTTTTCTGGCCAAAATATCCATTTGCAGTGTTGTAGCTCATGTGGCTGGATATGACAGCATTGCTCTACATAACAAATGGCTCAGCTGGAGAGGAACACATGCAAAGCCCTGTTTCCCTTTAAGTGAATGACGTGCATAGGATGTACTGTATAAGTCCATGTGTGTACAATCAGGCAGTTCCTCTCGGCATGTTGACAAAAGTCCCCTCGAGTTTGTAAGGCTGAGTCAGCGCTCTGCGAGAAGCCTGAGTGACAAAACTGGCAGAAAAACTGTCGTATATGTCGTATACACACACACACACACACACACACACACACACACACACACACACACACACACACACACACACACACACACACACACACACACACACACACACACACACACACACACTATTTGTTGTGGTAACGGGAATACAATATGGCTGACAGCTGTCTGGACGACCCATAAAGAGGATTGGATTGTTCCATGACACTTTCACAGCTGCTCCAGAACTCCAGTGTACATGTTATCTACACAAGCGGTGTGTTATGATGTATTTTAGTCGCACACAGTTAATAAAAGGAAGCAGAATATCTTATCATGGGGACAGAGGGAAGATGTATTGCATAATTAATGATATGACAAAGGGTAAGGCAAAATCTCAGGATGCTAATGTGGAAATAAGCGCAAAAAGATGTAGTAAATCGAGTTATGATTAATTATGTCCTTCATTTTTGTGGTCATGCATCACAGTCAGATAGGTAGTGATTAAAAATCTCTACAGATTAGAGGAGGTTATTAGAGGGGTTGGAGGCAGACAGAAAAGTATACATATAGTTATTTGTATCTGTGTTGAAACTTTTTCTGTTGGATCTGCTTCACATGGTGAAATTATTTCATTACACAAAACTTCCCATGCACACCTGGTGGATCAGGGCATCTTATCTCCAACCAAAACAAACCAGCAACAAACAAACAAGTCCTCTAACTGCTGTTATTGTCAAAGACATGGCTGTCATTGATTTCTGCAAAGATGAGCAAAAGATTTGGAATCAGATCACTTTCTTGAGCAGTCTCACATAGTTACGGTTATAAAAGCTCAATAATTGATTAATGTTGGCAATCCCAAATTCTGACGACTAACATAATCATATCGACTCCCCGGCCATTTGACTATCTGTCCAGCAAATTAAACTGGAATCCTGAAAAACAACAGATGTCCTGCTGACAGACTAATGCATAACTTTCTCAGAGGAAGCAATAACAGAGAAATTCTATCCAGACCTTCTTTTGAGACTTTACATGCAATCTCTATGATTCATCTGAAGATGATTTATTTAATTGATGGACTTGCTGAGCTGCATAAAAAAAACAGGATCAGCTATACAGTGGGGTTATTTTGCATAGAGTTAGGGAGGGTCCAGATAGGAGGATGTTGTTTGGCTCCAAGCAGCGTGCTGGCCCGGACTCAGGGACGTAACAAGCCATGTAATGTGCTCAGTCTTTGTACCAAAGCTTTGGCTTAAGCAAAACCCCATGGCAATAAATCAGGCAGAGGCGGCAGGCCACAAAAAACACAAAATGGTATCTACAACATTCAGAACCAAAGCACTTATAAAACATTTTTTTTTCTTTCCACAGTGGAGTTATATAACTTGTGAGAGTATTCAAATATATTATCTTTGATTTGATATGAATTACAATGACATCTTAATTTCAAATTAAGTTAATCAAAATGTTGTAATAGTTCATTACATCACTGGAAACTTTTAAATAAATCTGACATGTTGTGTTTAATGACCAGCGAAGGGAATAATCAAATGCATTAATGGTATATTAAATTAAATCGAGCATTATACAGAGAGGTCAGCTTGGAAAAAGTTAAAAGGCTGAAGTCAACTCAATAAAGGAAAAAGATCCTTACATTTGCAAATTGCCATTTTCACAATGACTTTCCAGCAGAGTGGAAATGTCATGTTCGCTTTAGCAAACTGACACTTGATAAAAAAAATGAAAGCAAATATGAGAATAAAGTGTTGGAATGCCGTTTACTTCATTCGTCTGTAACTTTGAATATGCACACAGCAAAGACACGCTGTCACCTAAAAAGGCCTGAGGATATATAGGCTGTCACTAATTGGCTGAGAGCAGCCCTGCCTGTATTTTTCAACCATCTCTCCATCAGGCAGGTGCTTAGGCCGAGTTCACCGAACCTCAAAAGAAGCAATAAAAGTGACCTAAAAATGCACACACGCAAGTGCTGATTTCCTGGCCAGCGCAGGTTTATATCGGACAGGTTGCAATTATGTGAAATATAGGGAAAGAAAACACAGCCTCATGTCTTTCATGGCATGCATTCACAGAGAGACAACTCCATAGTCGATGTATACAGTCAACACAAAATGACAGAAGTACAGCTTTCAGATCACATGTGACGCACATGACCTCATTCATGTTGTGTTTAAGGCTTTCAAATGAAACCCACCTATAATTGTCAAATATCATGACTCCAATCTTCTGGAATATTTTTCTGTGACGATGAACGTGATTCTTAACTTTTCGATAACTAAAACTTCCTTTTTAACAAGGCTATCATTTTTACATCATTCACAATGACAAAAATCTTCAACTGAGGTCGTTGCAGAAGAAACAGCTGTTTTGTGGGACTCCAGCTGCCAAGACAGTGATTTTGTAGAATTACGCAATGCCTAACATTTCCATGAAATCATACTGATAAGTCTGCATGGTTTTTTGAAATATGTTCGCTGTATGACCTAGAAGAGTCTACAGACTACAGAGATTTTAATCCGCAACTGATTTTAAATCTCTAATCTCTGTTATCAGACAAAGGCTCGAATGTAACATCACAAAGACACAAGATGAGCTCAGAGTAATGAAAAGCAATGGTAAAATAAAGATAAAACTTCTGTGAGGTGATTGAAGGAAGTGGTGGATTCGACTGCTGAAAGGTGAAATGGCAGATAATGGAAATGAGATTAAGAGAGTAATGTGCTCTGTCTTCCTCACTTCTGACTATCTGTACAGATGTGGGAGAAATGAATGAGGCAAACATACCTTATGGCTGGAAATGTGTGCGTGAGAGAGACAGAGCAAATACACATTACAAAGCTACACCTGCGTCTTTATCTGTGCTCGTGTGTCATCTCTTGTTGTCTTTGATCGGCATATGTCACAACCCACTTTCCCCCCTGTCACCCTGCCTCGCTATAAAAAGTAAAAAATCTTGGAAAGCTGCTGCAGGGCTTCAACCACAAAGGAAAAAAAGAACACGGCCAAATGCTGACTGGTAATACACTTTGCTAAACATTATTCAATGTTACGATTATAGCTACTTAGTCAACGTCCAGAGTAAATCAAGAAGCTTTTAAAGTGTTTCAGCAGAGTTTAGTTTTGTAACCCTCGCCGATTGGGGTCAGTGGTTACATAAGAGAATAGCTGAACCCACAACCCTCTTGGGGAGATCTCGTATAACACCATCACGCCATAGGATCAAGACCACAGACATCAACCTCACATTTCACAGCCTCAGAAAGCAGGAAACTGAACAGTTTATCTTGACAACACTGTTGTATTGCACCACTAAGGACATCAAGAGAAACCGGATGTTTTAAACAGAGGACAAGTTGTAACTAAGTTTATACTTCAGCATCCTGCTGCGGGGTGCAAAACTCTGCTCATATCAAATTAAATATCTGCTTGATTCCAGTTATTTCCATCTAACCATCCATCCACCCATTATCTCCACCAGCTTTATCCTGAACAGGGTAATAGGGGCGCTGGAGCCTATCACTTTGGGCAAAGGCAAGGTACACCCTGGACATGTCGCCACTCCATCACAGGATTTAAAAAAAAAAAAAAAGAATTTCAGTCTAAGTTAAACAAAAGTTTGGCCTCTCTGACCAGCAGTAATAACTTCTGCTTTCCAGCAGTTCGTTGGGTCACGCTGTGTCTTGACAGGTCCAATAGGTTCCAGTTAACAAAACAGTGTGGCATAACCACTCATAAAATGTTAAGTTGATGTTTTTACACTTCAGTTTTGGGATGGATTAATCAAAGCAGATATAATGTGTTAACTAGTGAACTTTAGAGGTGCTGGTTGGTGGATTTTTCTTACAGAGTCAGGCTAGCAGTTTCCTCCGGTTTCAAGTTATCATGCTAAGCTAAGCTAACCTGCTGCTTGCTGTAGCTTCATATTGAATAGACAGATGAAGGGAGTAAAATAAATGTTCCCATCTTATTGCACTAGTAATAAGCATATTTTCAAAAGTGTCATTCTTTTAACTAAATTTAAGCAATTGATTCTATAAGAAAAGTCAATGTTGTATGCCGAATTACAGAACTGAGAAACATGTTTCTCTCATATAAACAGATGCTCTTTCCAAACTTTCATGGAGCTGTCCTCATAGTCTCATTGAACTTATTCTACCCCTGCAAGTGCAGATGCAGCAGACAGACAGTTAATAAGAGCGGATAGTATTTCTGAGCTCTATACAGTATATACAGCCATCTGGAAACTCTATCAGCTTTAAGACCCCTGCTTCATTTTTACTGTAATCAATAACAGATTCTCAGCTGCAACAAAGTAACTTCATTTATGCAACTTTGGTCTTTTCCTAAGGTGAGCGGAGAACCTGTAAAACAAAACTGCAATCGATTCATACAATCAATCAATCTGACAATCTAAGCATTGGGAGACGTAACAAAGTGTGACATTACTGTGCCCCTTAATGTCCGACTCGTCCCCACAAATGTATCAGAAACAAACAGACCTGAAACTGTATTGAAATTTGAAATTAACCTTGTTTTGCGCTTCGAAGTAACTCCTCGCGAAATATTTCTACACATCTAGCATGAATATGAGAACCCCAAATTCAGCAGCACGAGGAAGCTTCTTTTTTTTTTTTTTTTTTCACGACCTGAAATGATGAGGAATGCAGAGGTTCAGCAGTGCTGCGGACATCTGACACCACTGTTGAGTACAGCAGGAGAAAACCCCATTCATTTCCAGCTTCTGTATTTATTAACAGTAGATCCTGTATCAAAGCACAAGGGGGAAGGCATCCAGCCCAGCACACACTTCCAGTTTTCATAAAACACTGGGTTTCAATTACTTGGGTGGCTCTGGTACGAGGACGGGTGGGGGCGGGGGGGCAAAAACCGAACAAAACGACTTTCAAGAGCTGATGTTGACCTAAGGAACAACCTGCACTCCCTCCCTGCCTCTGAAAGGATCCCCTCATGGTCTGAATGAAGCCGTAGCCCACGGCTCCTGTGCTCTCTAGGCTTCACTGATTTGGAGACACAGCAGTCCTTGAGTGTCTGAGAGCCCACCCCTTAACATGTTGCTCTAACTCAATGGTCAATTCTTGAGTGAGAGAGAGGTACCTTTTTGGCTCCACAGATTGATTTCTGCACACCATTATTACCTCTAACTCTGTGACAAGGTGCAAAAAACATACAGCCACAGAAGCCTGTTCCGCGATGCCTGTTACAAACCTCCCATTTGAGTTTCCATATCTAAAATTACAGGACAAGGTTAATTACTTTAGATGGTCATTAGTCCTTCCTATGTTAGGCTGAAAGAATGTGAGGGATGGGGATTACGCCGAGTGGATAATGCGTCTTCCATCTGCTGCTTCAACTTCTGCTTAAAAAAGACATTTAACACTTGGCAAGTTTTCTGTATCATGTCTTTGGTGGTTCATTGACAAGACTTATAGGGTTTTTCCTCTATTATAAAAGGAAACACGGTCTTGCTGAAACTGCACATACCAAATTGGGAAACGGAGGGTTTGAGCACAAGCAGCACAATAAGCTCAACACTGACTTTGCCTTTAATTCTCCGCAGAGACAGAAGCTTTGGAGTAAACATGAAGCTGTCGTGGTAAAAGCTGCAAAGTAATAGCAGTTCTCTCATTAACTAATTGAGTATTACAACGACACACCTTTAGGTGCTGCGAAAGTATAAGCTAATAATAACAATAGGGCTTTCACACCATTCGGTGCTCTGGCCCTAATAAACTATAATCTGTCCAAGATGTATAGCCGAGAGTATGAGCTCGTCCGAGGGGAAACAATATATACTGCAGATTTCCTGGCTTCCAGGAGATATGTAGTTTATTACTTTTACCAAGGTCATGTTCTCGCTGTTTGCTTTTGTCTGTGCATGAAAGCTTAAGAGTCTACATCCATGCTAGCAGCTCTTTGAGGCTGTATATAGCACAGTGGTGCTTAAATGCTAATGCAAGAATGCTAACAGTGACACCAAGACAGCAAGTAAAGCTTTCACCATCATAGCTTAGCTTGTTAGCCTGCTGATATTTGCCAATTCAGAATTACAACAAAGTACTAAAGCTGAGGTTCATAAGAATGTCATTTGTTTTGCAGCTCCTTGGTCATTAAGCAAAGTGCTGGACAAATAAAAGTGATGAGCTACTGAATAATCAGTTAAAGAAGCATCAATAGTATTGATCTTGAGGGGAACATGTAGGTTTGTGCCCGTGTTAGGGAAATCTATTTGAATCTCACTAAAATTCAAGAATGTCAACCTCCTGGTGGCAATAGAGGTCAAAGAATTGTACTTTGGGCAGGAAGAATATCTGCCCCAAATTTGATGGCTGTCCATCTAACAGGTGTTGAGATATTACAGCCTAGACTTGTGGACTTACCGACAGACTAATATGGAGATCCTCACAGCCGCTTGCAAACAAATCGACTAAACTCCAGTATTTATCTGTATCTTGCCACGACCCAAATATTGCTCTATATAATTCTATAGATAGCCTTACATTTTACAGGGGTAATCCTTTAAAGAGTTATTGGCGTGAACTCCAGACGAAGATGAACCAGCTTCTCTGAACATTGAGCTCCTGCTGAGCTCGGCCCTGAAATCATCTTGCTTCCAGCTTGAGCACGGACAGTGGAGATATTGTTGTGTTGGTACATTTTTTCCATGTGAAGGTAAAGCAGACATACTGCACATCAATCATGCCATGCTTGGGGCCAGACCTGTTTAATCTGCCAGCAGTATCCGTGGGCTTTCAGCCAGCCAGGCGAACATCACCTGCAGGGAAACCCCTGATACCTTCCAGCTTCTCTGTGGAGCTCGGTCAAACTGTAAATCATTATTGCTAGTGAGGACAAGAATTAAACAAGAACTAAAATTCCACTTATTCCACACTACTTATGTAAACTGGGCGGAGCAGTAGAGATACAAACATACCACGTGGTGCCAGGGGTCTTGGGGGAGATGGAGGGACTGATGGTGTAAGCTGGCGCCTCCAAAACAGACAAGCATTCCTCGAGTTTATTTGACAAACTGGAACTCGTATACATCAAACCCTGACTGATTCCATGCAGAAACTTTCATAACACGGCAGGACAAAATGCCTAACACCACACTTGAGGTGGAGGCCAGTCAGCTGCAATAAGAACAAATTTCCAGAAGTGTCTGCAAATAACTTTTTCCTTTCCTACATACTCCATTAAAGGGGCAAAGTTTAAACCACACCAATACAGAGCAATTGAACTGACCTAGGCTGCTAGCTTAGCTTTGGTTAACATCTCTCCAATATAGTGTAAACTGAGGAGGCATCCTGGAGGATCCATTAAGCCATTATAATGAACCAACCTCTCTGAACCACTAACTTTGGCAGGAAATTGCTTTTTCCATTTTCCCAGTTTCTCCCTGCACTACTCTCTCCTCCTGAGCCAGCATCTCCCCCTGGCAAACTCTCATAAAACAGACACATAAAATAGCTGTAGAAGGAGTGAGGACAAAATTTATAATTTGAAAACAAATTGTAACCGTTTTTGATAATATTAAACTGTTACTTATAACAATTTCGCATAGGTTAGGTCTTTATTTCTATGGATCTGAACAACTCCTGTCTTTTAAGAGTACAATCCCAGAGAAACCGCATGACAACAGAACATCAAGCTCTTTTTGGTCTGTTTATTAACACTGCACCAACATCAAACCCAACAAACCAGCAGTGAGTGTTAACTACTGTACCCACTGAAACAAAGACTAAAACACAAACTGTATCGTCAAGCCAGTGCAACGGAAAATACTTGCTTGGCTAGGGACAGCCGGCTGGAAAAGTGGAGAAAGCTGAGCTCTCTTATAGGTCTGACCTAGATTCACTGCCCCGTCAAAGGCATATATTATCTAATCCAAGGTAAGGAAAAGTCGATAACTGCACTGGGCAGCAGTCACAGCCAATGTCTATGGTACAGTAGCTTTAACAGCAGGACTTCTGTTGAAGGTCTTGGGTGAATGGAGCTGGAGTTTTCCATTTCTGGGTCTGTCACCATTATACTCTCTTAATCTTACACCTCTATGCAAAAAAATCTCACACAAAGCCAATCTGACACACAATGCTGATCAAAATTAGATGGCATTATGACTGAATAGATATTTTCCAGTCAGTGCACCAAAGACTCTGTCGGGGTACATATGCTGGTTTGAATCTGCAAGGCTTGAAAATCCATACTGGCCTTTTATCATAACAAACACAGTAGACACTTTTAGTACCTCTAACTCAGCACATTCACTACGTCGCTCTGTAATACACAGATCAATCTGTCACTAACCATTAAAGGGTTTGTACTTATCCTGCAAGGGAATGGATGGTAAATCAAATGAGCTCTGAAATCTTCTTAGCACACACCTGGTCTTGTTAGTATTGGCAAAGGGGTACGGAGTGATGTCACGCAGCCAAATGGAGCAGCTTTAGCAGACTTCCATTATAGGAGGTGTTGAGATTTCAGCTAAATGCTAGCTGTGCCTCTGGAAACAGTCTCCACAGCATTAACTTAAGGGAGGGGGTTGTATTTACTTCAGATTTCTGCGAAAGTGTCAGTTTGTAATAAAACTGTCAAATAGCCTTAGGATGTGTTTTAAAAAGCCTGCAGTCTACTGTTTTGCTTTCTCATGAGAAATCCAACCAAACCAGAGACGGATGAATGAGCTGAAGTGAAAGTGGCAAGAAAATATAGCCAGCATCAGAGAAGAGGACGAAACATTGCAATAATAACACGAAACTAGGTTACAGTAATAACACAGAAACCTGGAAATCATAAATCTGCATTGAGATGTGCTGAGTTTCACACAGATCAAGCGCCATGACTTTGCACAGTGGTCAGCTGAAGCACACAAGTGAAGGGGCCCCTATTTAAAAGCACAGGACCATGCAGTTCAAATTCATGGAGGAAAGCACTCATATAAGGCCCCTGATAAAAGGAGTTCAAGGTGTTGGAATATCCGCCTCACTGTGGCTCCCCATTGGGCTGAAATCCTACTGGAGCAGGGAGTGAAAACAAATACGCGAACCCGAAGGCAGGACACGTGACACTTCAAAGTAATCCAACTAGATGGACCTCTTTGCTTAAGGCCAGTGTAGCACTCACACCCATCGTGAAACCCAAGTCCAATTGCCTTCCTGGTCCCTGTTTCCTCCTCCATCTCTCTTTCCCCGTCCTTCCTCTGAAGAACATATGAGTCCCATTACTGTTTTACTGTCTCAGCACACCATTAAAGCTCAATGTCAGACCTTGTTACTGAGCCTGTACTTCTCCAGTCACTCTGGTGCTTCATATAATAAAGGGATTAAGGCAGGTGCTCAGATCTTGGTGTAATTCACCAAGACACATGATTTTCTAAAAAAAATAATATTAATTGCAAAAACAGATGTCACTAAGTTATCAGTTTACAGCATTTAAAATGTAACCATTGTTGTATCTTAGTCAAAACATATTTTTTCTAAAGATATAGTCTTTAACTTACAGTAGATAGGAGTTCCTGGAAGTGTTGCAACACATTTCTTGAATAACACAAAGTTGTGAATTATATCAGCATGCTACTGCCTCATTAAACATTCAATATTGTCAAAGTGAATCACACATACACTAAAACATGATGTTGGCCCTGTCTGCTAGCTCTTTCCAGAGGTTAAACAGCTGACTAAGGACTCTGTGCAGCTGGCATTTGTAAATCCGGCATGTCTTGCTGGCTTTCCATTAAAGTGAGGTGGAATAATTAATGCGAGTCTGGAAGACATTCCTCTTGCTGGAGGCAACATTCTGGCCCCCAGCCTAAACCAACAGTGGGAAAAAACAGGGCTGACTGCAGGCCAAAGCGAGCCTCCAGATGGGGCTGACTAACAGCTAGCAAAGTTTGGACAAAGGAGGTGCATGGGTTGAGTTAGGGAAAAGGGCAGAATGTTTGAGCAACTATAGACATAACGTGCATGCTGCCATTTCCTGGTCATCGTGTCTTTGTTGTGCATTTGTTTTGATTACTCACCACTCTCACTCTTTTCAATGATGTCGACCACTTCGCCTGCTTGGAGACGGATTTCTGCGGGCTCTTGTTTCTCGTAGTTGGCCACCACCACATACTGTTCCAGGAGCATGGGGTCCGAAGCATCCAGACCTGGAGTTGATGGAAAAAAACATGCTGTCAGCCAGCTGCCAGCCATAGGTCCACGAGAACGACTGTTGGGCACCCGCTGTGCCATAGGCCACTTTGTCTGTAGAGCTCAGCCAATCACAATATTCACAGGGTTCAGTGCATCTTCCCCAGAGTCTAGCCATAGAGCTGCATCCCCCTCCAGCCCAACATCAAGGGCAATGGAGATGATGCACGTAAAGGAAAAGAACCTCCTTCCGAAAATTGAAGGTTTAAGCAGTCAAATGCAGAAAATCCATTCTGTTTTACTGAAGAGACTTCATCCTTATTGTCCAACACAGCTGAGTCCAGGTCAGTCAATGCAGGTAGACACATTAACAGAGTTTAAAGAGGAGCAGCAATGAGAAAGCATTAGGAGATGTAGAAGTGACAGAAAAGTGAGCTAAAGCCAGCTGAGGACAGGACAGTAGAGTGAGAGAAAGAAATGGTTTCCCTTGGAAAATAAAGCATCTGCTAAAAAGCCTCCTTCTCCTCAGTTGGGGCTGGAGCTGGTGGAAGAGTAGGGGGTTGTGTACGCCAATCATAAGAGTCAGCACTAGGGGCCTTAAATAGAACCAGATGAAGGGGCTGGAGCTGTGCTCAGAGGGATGGCCCTCTGTCTCCATGAAACACTAGAGCTCTGACTACAGCGTGCAGCACAGCCAATTGAAATCTTCCTTTCCCTACTTCACAGAGTTAACCATATAAACTCCAGCTGTGACTTAGTTTGTCACTTGGTTTGTTCCCGCTTACCTACCTGGGTCAATATCCATCACTTCGCCAGATTTTGGTTTACAAACCAACGACAGGAATGCCCTCTTTAGACAGAAACAGATGTTTTGATTTGTGACGGCCTTTCAAGAACGTATAGCGACATCCACTGCATTTTTTTTTCCCTCCACAAGAGTAAAGCAACATTAACTGAGCCCGGCTGAGGGCTTAATCATGAAAAATCCTTAAAACAAGCATAGCTGAACGAACTAAAGCAGATCTAACAAGTGGCAGCTGGAATCCAGACACAAACCAGCTGACGTTGAGTTCACACATTAACAAGAGCTTCTGCTGACCACTGAGTTCAAAGCTGCAAACAGAAGGAGCTACTGTCTGCACACTTCAGATAATATCTGTTTACTACTGCTGCAGCGGACATGTACTTTTATGGTGTGTTTGAATAACAAGTAAATATCTATCAACCACAACCTCTTCTTATGGTCACACTAGTCCAAATGCTGCTTTTACTAACAGTCTTCAGTTTACTGTTGGGTTAGGTTAAATTTGTGAGCCTTTGATTCTCATAGCAAATATTACCAGCAAAATAAGACACAAAAAGAAACTAAGCAAGTCCAAACAGTGTCTGGAAATAGATGTTTATGCAACATATTTAGTCTAATCACAAAGTTCGGTGCAGAAACAATGGAAAGAACATCATTTAAATATTTCCTTTTAGTTTTTCAGTTTATAATATGACAGCAATTACAATATTTACAGCAAACAATGATATTTCTTTTGACACCATAATACAGAAACGTGTGGTTGGGTGGTTTGTTTTAACTTGCAGATCACTTAACCCTCAACAAGGACATAATGTGACATAATCATTGTTTATGTTACTGTTGCAAGATTTTTATTTCTGAAAAAAAGTATATTTAACTGTGTTACATTTATTAAAAGTATGTGACTATTATGTCAATTCTCTACTTTTGTGATATATGAAAAGGCAACTCTTAGATGCAGAGATGGTAAATGTAACCTGTGTGAAAGATATAATTGGAATAAAGTTCCCAGTTCACCTATGGTCTCGGTCTGTATAGGTTTTCAGATTTATTAGTATGCAGTGCCGTTATAAAGTGAATTTTAAATGAATGACTCTTTACTTTTTCATGACCAGTAATTTCCCCACAACAAACAGCAGCCCTGTGGATTTGTCCTGCAGTTTTACCGACTTAATGCTGAATTTGGCCTTGAAATGAAAAAAGGACCACTTGGGAACCCAAATATCTTGAAACTTGGGACAATGTTTTACAGAAAAGGAAAAGGAAAAAGGAAAACACACACTTGTCAACAACACAATTTCAAGAGTGATGGGTTTAAGACTCAGCAGATCATGATCTCGTAAAACTAAAATCTGTGTCAAATGATGTAAATGTAGCTATACAAAACACACAATTAACTACTGCGGTGAAAGAACAGTAAATGTGAGTCCCGAGGTGAGTGAGTAAAGACTTTGTCAGCAAAGTCAACAGGCCTGAAAAACAAAAGCTAATATTTCAGCCTCGTTCAGGAAATGAAATGTTTTGCAACAGCAGGAAGACAGAGCCTGAACAAGGAGAACATGTGTGAGAAAAATGAGCTGAAACAGACTTGAAACAGATAGGTCTAATTTCAAATTAACTACATGCAAAGAGAGCTGGTTATAAATGAGCTACATAAAAAAAAAAACTGTGGACAAATCACAGTTTCAACTAAATGTAGCACTTCCGTAAAGTTTCAGCACTTCAATCAGTTACTCCCCGTGAAAAAGGTGACTTCACATGATGTGTAATAAGTGTTAAAGATCCACGTCAAAAGTTTATAGCAGATATAAATTCTGATCTTGTTAAAAACAATTACAGTATGCTATATCTCCAGAGGCAGCTGCAATGTGCATGCAAACTGCTAAGAAGCAAGTAGAGATGCTAAAAACAGCTGAACATCATATTTAAATGTTTGTCTATGGCTAAAAGAATGAAAGGATCGTCCAGCTTCTGCCACTCTAGATAATAGCTGCATGAATTATTGCAATGCCACGCCAACCTCAACACTGACAATTCAATTGTATGAAAGCAAGATCCAGTTTCATATATTAAATAAACACATTTGGATTTACTTTATTGACTGGTGGTATTAATAAAATGGTACTCCAGTTCATATGTTTGGGTTGTGGGGCACCTCTGATGATATATAAAGTACATGTGAGCTTGCATGTGTGGTTTTGAATGTATATGAACAAAGAAGACCGAAAACATTTATGGGCTTTGAAAAGTATTTACTTCTTGGCTTCCATCGGATCGTGCCATTAACCACTCTCTGTGTTTATCTCTCCTCACTCAGATTTATACATGTGCTTCCTGCTCCCACCCTTGCACTCCCAGACGTCCAAACTCCATCCAGCCCCCACCCCTACCTCCACTCAGCCGTCGTCAGCTCCATCCAAAGATGATGACAGTTGGGAACTTTGCAATAATTCATCACAGAGAGGAGGAAACTAGAGAGTCTAGTCTGCCCATTTATACCAAGGATATTTTCTTTGTACACGACTTGTCAGGATCAGGCTTTTTGGTTGCTAGCGTAGTTGGCCCTGGCCTTTCTGTTTTAGTGCCACATTTGGGAAACCTGGGGTAACTTTATGAGAACAGAACTGGGTTGAGAGGAGTAAAATTTGGCAAAGTGCAATGCCTTTGTTTGGCTCATCAACAGCAGATGTGCAGCTGGATTAGAAAGGGACGCAGAACTGCTGTTCAATGTAGTACAGATGTACTCATGTCATTGAATCAGTATGTGGCCCCGAGGGAGAAGGGGCAGACCACAAATAAATAGGAGAGAAACAATCCCCAGAATCATCTTGCAGTCAAACACACTTCACACTGCAGTTAAAAACTGCTGAGTATCTTCATTATCGTCACTTCATCTGCTTGTTATTTCAGTATATTAGAGGTCTAGTCAAAAGTGGAAATGCCATTAAAAAAGTAACACTAAATTTGCATTCGATAGATTTTCAAATATCATGGTCATTAAGTCCACTGTGGGCCAATCAAAGTTCTGTTTACATTTTCTTTTTCTTACCAAAATGTACCTCATTCGTCAAAAGAAAAACATTTGCAAGGCAGAGGTTTGGAAGAATGTTAAATCCAAATTGTTTATAACCACTTTTGCTTCCTAGCTAACTTCTTTCCTGCCTTTGTTGGTGCATCGCTACATTTCTTGAAACATAATCAACCGTCCATTAGTGAAATACATGGAGCCACTGCAGGACTGAGTATTAGTTTAACCTGTATCTTTGTGTAGATACACATGACAGCAACAAAACTGACCCATTTATAAAAGCATTGCTCTATAGCTCTACTAGAGGTAAGAGACTCCACAGTGTCTACCTTTAACTTGAGTAGATACAATAGCACTGGATGCTGCTGATACAGGGGGTTTCCTAAAAGACGGGAATCAGATTCAGACCACTAATTTTATGAGTGGGACTTCAAACCAATCCTCCACTTCATTAGGTTTTCCAGCAGAAACGCTGATGCCCTTACCACTGACAGCTAGCATGTGAAAGAAAAGGAAGGAACATGACATATACCCCAACTTTCCTGACACTAAATCACAAATCAATAAATAATTTGCAATGGCATTCTCATACAGAGCAGTTTCTGACTTGAAAACAGTGCTTTGGGGCGAGAAGCTTGAGCTCTGCCTCCTGGGTGGGAGTCTACTGTGACAAATGGTCACTTATCAGAAACAGAGCAGCCTGTATCAGATCTGCTCTGTGCTGCATGGGGCGGAGCTTGGACAGAGGCAGAGTTCAGCAGTAACTTGGGAATGAAAAAAAAACATCTCTATACATGAAATGAACAGCAACTTTTATAACTTTAAAATATGCAACATTTGATTCAAACTTTGGTTTTAACCCACAATATGAATCTTTCAGGTACTATTAGACATCATTGTACATGAGTCTGGAAAGGGGGGCTCTGTATAAAGGCCCAGTATTCAATAGCTGTTCATTGAGAAAGAAGCTGCTGAAACAGCGCACGGTTGTTAAAGCAATTAGGAAGAGCTCATTTGCCCAAATGATTTCCGATGCCAGTTTAAAATCGCGCCCATCTGCAAACACAAACAAACACACGGACCTCCTGACCCACCCACCATTTGACTTGTTAACAGATTACTCTTTTCCGCCCGACATGCACAAAACCCACAGAGACACAAACCTCATGCAGATATGTACACCCTGTAGGCCCTCAGAGACCTGCATCTCAAATAAAGACAGCAAGTCTGCGCACATAAACACACTCCCTCGGCCTGTGCGCAACACTGACATGGTTTCCACTTGCCACGTAAACCTCCTCTCCTCTCCAGCTGCTTTTCACATGCACTACACCCCCGAGCGCACCATTTCTTTTTCTCTCCTACTTAATTTCTAATGTCCTCTGCTTATCTAACTTTCTTTTTGAATGCAGATTATTCATTATGCTTGAAAGATGATCTAAAGCTCCTGAACCTCAGTATCTTGAATCACAAGCAGCAGTTGATCCTGTTTCCTTTAGGGTTTGCTTTTGACAGCATGTCTCTTCATCAATCGCAGTCATCTGACAGTGATTTATAGCAACGGGCAGAGTATCAGCTGGAAATCCTGGCAACTTTATTATATGCTAGACAGGAGATAGCATGTCCTTCTTTGAACCCTGTGTCGATAGGAGCCTGGATACGATGTACAGTTAGTCATGACTTCGACCTGATAAGACTCACAACAATAAATAAGATATGCGTTTGAATCTTACTGAAAACGTATGATAGATGAAATCGCTAGTTTGTTTAACCCAATTCCATTTCAATACACTAATTTTCAATATTCTTCACCATTTCGAATCAGCCTACAAAAAAAAAGACACATCACCAAACATCAAAATGATGACAATATGGTAATTTCGACAAAGATAACAAAACCAAAAGAGAGCGATCATCTGTGAGTTTGTGTACACCTAAGAAGTTGCTCGGATTTCTTCTGCTTGCCAGGTAAACCGGGAATTACTCATCAAACCTCTAACCGCTTACAGTTTTGTGGTGAAGGGCTACATTCTCCTGTTGAGGGCAGGGGCTCAGTAAACTCTTATGGGAGACCTGCACCATGTAATTATGGAAACCTTAAGCTGCAGCTACAGCACAAATTCACCACACACTTACTGCACTTTATCTGCTGTCCTGCTTTAAGGGCAAATATTAATCTTTAACCACTAATGCCCAGCATGGGGACTATGGTGAAGGTTACAAGATCAAGTATTGAGAGCTTGTACAGTATGTGCACCATGTAAAGTGTGTTATTATTAGTTTCATTGATCCGACTGAAGGATTTAAAGTAAGAATAAGGCTAGAACTGTGTGTGCAAACGACCGGCACTATACAGTATGACGAACTTTCCAGGCAGCCGATACGAATGTAAGTGGAAGCCAAACTAATATCTTGCACAGACTGGATGTAGGCTACACACACACACACACACACACACACACACACACACACACACACACACACACACACACACACACACACACACACACACACACACACACACAGCTGAAATAAGACAATTTTTCCATTTCACTATGTAGCTGGAATTCCCTGTTACATAAAGCCTCAATACCATGGAACACGTAATGAAATTAGGTTGGGGTCTTATTTCGTTTGGTGGCAACTCCTTTCCTCAGAGTGGATCACCCACAGAAAATTAACTTACAGGTCATTTACTGAGACTTCCATGGCCCGGCGATGTCATACATTACTGTGGCAGACTGCAGGAAGGATGGCCACAGCAACTTTATATCTGATTGCAGGACTAACGTGTAATTTAGTAATGCATGTGGGTATTCTGAGACTGTGTGCACAAATACACAACAACTGCACAGCTGTTCACTAAACCCCACTCATACTTTTCCTGCTGCCTCCTACGCTCATATCCCCATGCTCAGCTGAGTCAGTCTTTCTGTCTTCATGCACACGCACGCACACACACACACACACACACACACACACACACACACACACACACACACACACACACACACACACACACACACACACACACACACACACACACACACACACATTCATCCAACAGTGGCAGAGCATATTCAAACAGGTGGTCTCTCCTACACTGTTTTCTTAACCATTACATGATAATACAGAAGTGTTCGGGCAGGGTGGGTGTTTGAAGAACATGTGCTCTTAAAAAAAACGTACAGCACTGATTCTATGTTGCAGTCTGATAACAAAGTCTGACTCCTGATTTACAGTTTAAAACAAAAAGATCACAATCAGTGCAGCATAGTCAGAGATATTTTTTATTACAAACTAGGGCGGCAGCTAACAATCACAACAATTGATTAATCGGTAGATTAATTTCTTGATTTTTTTTTTTTTTGTGTAATCCGTCAAAGAAATAAACTGATGTCTTGAAATTGCTTGTTTTGTCCAAGCAACAGTCTTAAACCCAAATATGAGACAATGAGAAGCAGCAACTTCTCATTTCCGAAGCTAAAACTAGAGAATATTTATAATATATAATATTTTTTGCTGAAAAAAATAACAATCTACTAATCAATATGTATCAAATAGATGCTGATTAATTTTCTGTTGGCAAATGAATTGCTTAATCATCTAATTATTGTGGCTTGATTATAAACATTCTTCTTCCTTATCAAAACTTGGGTCCTGAATTACCTGCAATGCAACCTAACCATTGGAGGAGCCATAAACTGCAGTACCATCAAGGGCCACTAGGGTTTGGCTCCAAAAAGGTTCTGGCTCCATATACTCCCATTCAACTTCTCTCATTAAATACAAAGTCAATTAACTTGTTTTTGGTGTGACATTATGGTGTCATTTAGTCACTCCCTCTTATTAGTTTTCTAATGGTCCATCTGAAAGTAATCCTGTCATTAATTAGACATAAAGCCTCGAAAAGCAGCAGGTTTGGGGATTGATAAGTCTGTTGATTGACAGGCATGTGGTGCAGTCAGGTTTCCACTATAAGTCGACGGGCGCAGTATCTTCGGGTTTCCAATCAGATCAAGTCAGACCCATCGCTCATTCTTCTACAGTTCATCCAAATATGGTCACTTCTGGTTTTAAAATAGCAAGATGGCGATGGCTGAAACTTGGCTGAACTTGAGGATTAAGAATGGCCATTCACAAACCAAAGGGTGATGTCACAGTAGGTCGCCGATTGGTACGTTCAGGTATTTATTAATTTTTTTCAAACTTTTAGTCTTCAGTCCCAACTAATGCCGACATCCTTTTCACATCCTCCTCAAGATTTGTAAATAGGCTTTCATGTGTGAAATTGGTGGACTTCTCCTTTAAAATTCAAGCCGTTTTGTGCAAATGTTTTACAACCATTCAAAATCATTACAACTTGTACATTAACAGACCTTAAAATCAAAATATAAATGAAGTGAGCAGTAAATACAATAAAGACACAACACAAAAGGATGGAGCACATAGGTACTTATTGAGGTAAAAAGACTTTCTTACCTGATTTACGTTTCCCAGAGCTTCCACACTCTCTGCAAAGGAAACAACACCAGAGCAGCATGGTCAGAATGAGTGTGAGTGCATGAGAGGTCAGAGTATTAATTTAACTCTGTCAATCCAGTAACTGGTTACAGCTGAATCTCCGCCTGGGACCATCCGACTGCAGTTGGCACACAAGTACCAGCCAAACCCTCGTCGAGAATGTATGCAGAACTTGACCCACGACCAGAGGGAGGGAGACAGGGTGGGATACATACGGGTGAGTCCCACAGTAAGTATATCAAGGACAGTAACAAAGCAAATCATCAGCTCTTTTACCCAACATACCACCATGTGTTATACGTATCCGTCAGCAGACAGGGATAGGGACGGGGAGATGCAGCTGCCTCTGTTTAACAGAACAGCGTTTATTTACTTGACAACAGTATCATATCTCCCTGTTAAGTCCCATTCATGTTTGTGTGAAAGCGTCTTACTGTTCCAAAGCGGCGACTGTATTGAAACACTGAAAGGAAGCGAGTTTGTGTCAATGAACCTGCTCTGTGCTTTGACGCTCATCACAGTCAAAGAGCTGCAAACTCACCATTCAATGCTCACATTTGCTGTACACGTCTGTGTGCTGCTCAAAGGGCGTGTTTACATTTATTTCTTACAAATAGGCAAAGTTAAAAGACAGTGTTGTGTGGTTTGGCTAAATGTTATTTAGTATAGTGGCTTGGAGAAATAAAAGCACAGAAAAAAATTGAAACAGAATTGAGCTGCGGTGCGAGACTACGATGGAAATGTTTCGAGGGCGGCACGAAAAGTGATGGACATAGCTGGGACATGCTTGTTGTTGCCATGGTGACTAGTTAAGTTACAAAAGTTCGTTGGTAAAAAAAAATATCTAAGTCTTCTGCCTGTTTGTCTTTACACTCCACATGCACGATTTATAAATCATTGCAAATTTGAATTTGATGGTGTTTTCTGTAAGTGCTGCACCTCTGCTGCCAAATTGGTTAAGATGTTTTCTTGATGTGCTTGTGATTTGTCTTTTGGCACATGTTTTCTCAAGCTGCAGTGCGCTGGGCTCTCAGGACCGCCATAATTTAGGCAGGGACAGATAATTTGCCTAAGTGTAAACCGTCAGTGTTGCTCTATTCCCCCGCATAAAAATATACAGCAATTGTTTTACACTGACAGAAATTTGTCATTTAGAAATAAACAATGAAAAACAAGATGAATGCATTTTAATTAATTCATTAAAAGCATTGTCAGCTCAATTGGAGTGCTCATGCTTCATTTGCCGTAATGCAGGTGCATGAGTGATGATACTTCAGACCATTTTAGGAGGCGCGGGGCCGACTGCATGTCCTCATTTAGTTAAATGAGCTGCAGAGAGAGAGCACTGAGGAGAAGCTGAGGTTTGACACAGATGGGAACAGACACCTGGCTCTCCAGAGAGGCCAGCAGGAGGACTTGAGCCATGGCCAGTTATGGATATGAGCACATGTTTGGATAAACCTTGTCCAACATTTGCCAGGTTACAGTCTGTTCATCAACTTTCTGTGTTTCCTTGATTTCAGTTAAGAAGAAAACTTTTCATGATTATTCTGCAATTTCTGAGCTACATGATTTTATCCTGCAGCACAAAGAAGCCGTTTCACATTTGGTTTTGCTTTTAGAGGACAATAACAAAGATATAAAGTCACATTAAAACTACAAAATCGGGGTAAATCAGTGTCTGGCAAGCGCAATAAAAATATTACTTTAGTTCAAGCAAAGCAAAGACTGTTTTAGTGAAACTTTTTTTTTTTAACCAATAACTGTTCTTTTGTTACTTTAGATAAAGTCATTTTTGGCACAAGGCCTCTCTGTTTCCAGATGCCTGAGCAAATAAGAGACATTATGGGACATTTCTAATCACACACGTAATAGTTTACCACTTAATAGCTTCATTAAAAGCATAAATGGTACACTTACTTAATTTTGAAATAAAGCAACGAAGGGTACGCTATTAAATTGAAAAGTGACAGAGTAAGAACATTATTTAATATTGGATTTTCAGGCAATAACCATACTATGGAAAAACAGTTGCAACCCAGCTGCAAAATTAATTTCATGACTTCCTGTATGATATGATGGACAGAAAACACAATAAGGTTAAACATAAGTCAACATAAACAGGGTTGTAGAATGTTAAAAAAGAATAAGCTAAAAGAGTCTAAAGTCTAAACTGAGGATACACAAACACTGGAGGCAACTTTAACATCACATATGATGGTGACAGTTCTTGTCGACATGGAAACGCAAGCAAGGTACGAGGAGGAAGCTTTTCTTTAGGTCATGCCCCATACTTTTGAAATGTATTACACTATTTTTATGTGTAATGGTTTGAGATACTGTTCACTATTTACGCTGAATGAGAATAATTGTAATGTATGGTAAATATTTCCAAATACATGACGCATTCTCTGTTTATTTTGCTCAAATCTGGCAGGGTGGAGATGAAACTGAGGGAAGCACAGGAGAAATGATGGGGATGAAGTAGATGCTTGACCTGCCCTGCTTGCTCATGACCCTTAGCACAGAGGTGGAGGAATATTCCTCCCCGGAGGAGACTGAGCACACAGCGTTGGCTCTATGCACTTTCCTCCTATCACCAGTAAAATCTAATAAATGAGGGGAAGGTAAGGGGAGCGAAAATATGTCCAAACACTATTAAATGTTTAAGACTGTGCGGCCGTGTGTTTAGGGCAAAATTTGAACCTTTAGTTAACAATAGAGAGTCGGAGAAGCCGGGCGGTGAGTCTGTACAATTCATCCAGTTTCTGTTTCATCATGTAGACGCCTCATGACAGGAGATGCACATACAGTACAAATGCACGAGGGCTGAACACACCATTAATAATCCAGACCCGTGAGAATCCATCCTAAACTTGAGCTGAGAGTAGCCATCTGTTTGCACATAACTGCAGCTCACTCTTTGTAGGTGGGCCTATTAGAAGAGGAATGTGTGAGATATTAGAACTTCTCTCACATATTTCAGCTGAGCCAGAGGACCGAGGTATCTGCCCTGCTTCATGTATACATTACATAGACATGACCTCAGATTAACCTCTGCAGGAGTAAACTCCAGCTCCGGGGTCAGTGGGTCGACGTCTTTGAACAGCAAATCATCACGATAGCTGGGATTTGAACACAAAAAAGGGTGCAGGGGGAGTTTTTGTGTGTCTGTCCTGACGAAAGGTAACGCTGCTGCTTACTCACAACCTCACATAAGTGCAGTAAAGTCATGCATACTGGACCAGATCTCCAGCAAAGCTTGGCCATGACTACACGCTGATGTCAGGGTTAAAGAATGCTAGTTTTACCACATATCAACCACTAATAACTTCACTTGTGGTGAAACACACTGATGTCAAATTAAATTTTAGGCTGTAAAGAAAAGACTTTTCAACAACTACAATGTGTCTCATATAATTAAAAACGCATTATTGTGGAGCTATATTTGTTGTCTTGTGTTTTTTAGGGACAACAATCAGGTTAAATAAGATTAAATCTTAAGGTTGATACTTGAGTTTTGATTAGGGTTATCATCAGGGTTCGGCCTGTAATGATTATAACTCTGTTTACAGTAAATCTCCAGGAAAATAATTCTAGTCAGAACAATGTCTTCAAAAATCACAAAATTATGTGTGTGTGTATCCGTGTACAGGCATGTGCAAGGAGTCCACAGTAGCTGTACCATCCTGTGTGTACAGTGTTTTGACAACAGGTTTTGCACCAACAGAATATATCAGTATGTTTAAATAGAAACTACAAAAGAGAGGCTGAAGTTTTATCCAAATGGACTGATTTCATTCTGAAGATGATGCATCTAGCAGTGATTACATGTTTTGCTCCTTCAGTCAGATGGAGTTTTGACCTGTAAAGTCAGACCTCATGGGGGTTAGTCTTTTTCCTGCAAGCTGGTTACGTTTGTTTTATCTTTAGCTGCAGAGTCCTTGGTGTCAACAACATCATGTTCATGTTTCAAATTATTGTTTGCTGATTTGTAATTAAAATTTTTCTTGGATACAATCGAAATTCTCGAGTGGGCCGGACATATTGCATGAGTCATGTACAGACAATCTGCCACGAAGCAAAAAACCTCTCATTTGACCGGAACCATAACGCCTTAATCTGAATGAATGTGGAGTTTAAATATGATACAGACATGATTCAAATCTATGTTGAACATGCAAGACAAACTTAATGCAAAATTCTTATTCTGGGCAACAGATCTTCATCATCGTGGCTTGCCAACTTACTGAGAGGCTTTCAGATTTTATAATTTGTAATGACATATTTTGGCACAGCAACTTAAAAAGTTCAGGAGTGTAACATCACTTACTGCAGGCTATAATATTATCCCATCCAATATCACTGACTTTTCTGCCTCATATTATTCATGGACCACTTTGCTTTAGAAAGACCTTTTTTAGCATCTAATTTCCCTTTAAATATTCTGTCTTCATTTCTTTATCAATACTTTCAAATTGTTTTGGTTGTTTTAACTCCACATTTCTGACAGCAGGACTTGAAGCTTCACATTGAGAAATTTTCTCGGTAATGCTACCGTGAATGAAACTTGACAACAAACAGAAGAGAACACGTAGCCTGTCCTCTGTGCATCGAACTCTTAATGCATTAATTTTTTGTGTGCTGAATCAGGATACTCCCCGTCAGGTCCCGTAAGATCAGACTCCAAAGTCTAAATGCATGTCAACAATAATCCATACTTGGGTCTGAAAAGTCAAATGATATTTTAAGTGGAGCTGAGGGATATATCGATGTGTTTACTGGAATTGTCTGCACACTGTTGCTGGATAGTTAGGATGGATCAAAAGCAGAGGACACGTTTCCCTTCGGGGACTGATAAAGTGTAACTTACTTACAGTGTTAAAAATATACTACAAAGCAAAGTCACATTGCAGATACAGCAGCAAAAGATGCTTTTCATTAAACAGGCAAAGACACAGGCTGGCATTGATGGCGCGAATCATCTCAGCAAAAAAAACCTTAAAGCTAACTGATGTCGAAATTATGAGCGAAATCATCATGCTGCAAACAAAACAAACATCCAGTTTTGACTCTGCATAATTTTCAAACTAACACTGCAGCGCAGAAAGAATGATTGATGACTAAAACTTTGTGTTTTAATTTAATATCTAGCCACTGGCATTTAGTACTATGAAGGAAATCTAAACTTCAAAATATTCTCTGCCCAAACTCAATCACAAACTAATTTGGACCCCAGGATGTGAGATGATTTGTAAGAATATAAAAAACAAAACATGTTTCTACTATGCATGTATATAAAGTCTGTTTTTCGGAATTTGACTCAAAGTTCCACTGAAAGTTCCCTTTTCTTGTGGAATATCAGCATGGGCCTCTGAAACTAATTTAAAAGGAGACAACACTATTTGAATGAACTGTTAACTGCTGTGCAAAAACATGTGTGACTGGAAGTACGCATCACTTTGGTTTAACAGATATCAAGCTAGAAAGATTTCAAACTCACTACAACAATGGTCTTTACATCATTTAGGCATTGCAGATTAGTGTCAAACTACTTCAAACAATTAATTATCTGTTAAATAGTGGATGTTACTATAGTTCATTAGAAGAGATTAGATTTTTCAGCTTCTAGCTACAAGGATAAAGATTGAACAGTTTCATACATTCTTGTAAAATTCATAAAGCAACAGTCTACTGCATCTAACCAATGTCAATCTATTATTCAATATACAGTGAACCCTCGCTATAACGCGGTTCACCTTTCACGGTCTCGCTGCTTCACGGATTTGCATCGTGCATTGTGTTCTGCATTCTGATTGGCTAAACAGTCTCTCCGCTTCTTCTCTACCTGTTTGTCAATAACGTTGCGGTTTAATATGTACACGTACGTAAAACAGCTTGCCAAATTAAAAATAATCGATGGTGGCATGTTGGTTTATAAGAATCTTTTTGCCCAGAAGAAAAAAGAGCGACAACAACTACCGATAACTATGTTCTTCTCTCGAAAAACCACACCTGCACCGCCGGCTTTAGAAGAAAGAACCGCTGCAGAGCGGAGTCAGGATGCAGCGGCTCAGTCAGAAGAGCAGTGAAATACACGAGTCACTATTTGTCCTACTGTACTTTGTATTTGTTTTCATAATCATGTTTCATTTTCTCCCGTTCTAATCCAATGACTCGGGTCGCAGTGGGGCGGTGCCGATCTCAGCAATTTGAAGCCTTCAGTTCGTATTGATGATTAAAATTATTATTTTACAGTACAGTAGTTATTTGTAAAAAAAAACATTTATGCAGTACTTTTATTTGTTAAACAAATGCTTGGGCCTGTAAAAAGGTTTTGTTCTTTGGTTTCAATGTATTATGGAGTATTTCATTGTATAATAATTGTAAAAAAAATAAAGGTTACTACTTCACGGATTTCACCTATCGCGGTCTCTATTTGGAACGTAACCCCCGCGATAAACGAGGGTTCACTGTACATTAAAAAAAAAAAAGGAGCAAAACATGGTTTTCACAAATATTCGCATATCATTTTTGTAATTCTGTCTAGTTAGGATAAACAAACACACACAAACAAAACTGCTGCTTTATATCAAGAGTGATGTGATGCTTTCTTTGGTTCACCCAAAACCTCCTGCATTTTCAAGCCTATTGCGTGGCTCCCTCTTGTGATGGAGCAGCACTGCATCCATTTTTATTGTATTTTTTAAAATCTGTGCAGTGTCTTCTGCTGACCATTAGATGGCAGTAGCACTTGAGCGCTTAAACAATAACAACAGTGTGTCTGCTGAGGTTATTGGTGGAATGTGTTTGAACCATGTTTCATGTGAGAGAAAAATGTATCTATAATAGACACATATGTGGTTGACTGGATACGAGTTTAAATATTTTCTACAACTTGCTCACATTAAGTTGCAGTGAGAGTGAAAGGATGTTTTTAAAACCTGCACAAACTCACAAGAGCAGGAAAAACTGTTACTGGTTTCTAATAAGTTACCGGAGAATTAGTCAAATAATATTAACAGTTCCCACAGTTTTAAACAGTTAACATATAAATGTGTCTCTACTGTTCCTGTAATAGCACCACAAGGACACCTTTTCTGTAATCTTGAGCCTGTGTGAAATAAAAGAGTAACATCCAAGAGGCCTTATTTAAATGGCTCAGATCTCCCAGTGGTGAGGAGAGCACTTGGGCGGCATGGCTTTTTGACCTCAACATCTCAATTTTAAGATGCACTAGACTGACTGAGAGAGGAGATCTCACTTTGAAGTGGGATTAACATGTATGGGGGGTGGGAGGGTGAGAGGTGGTGGCCCTAGTGGTAATGGACAGACCACTCAGGCGGTTACTCCACACAGTTTTCTCGTTCAGTGTGTACAAACAAGATTCAGGGTTTGAGGAGTTTAAATTCATCTCTTAAATACATTTTAATAATAAATAAATAAAAATTAAAGAAGAGATTTAAAACAAAAAGCCAGCTAGAAACTACTCCCACTCTGACTTTGAACTGAGTTTGACAAATGATGGCCGAGAGCCTTATCTGCCCTGAGACTTGAACTCAGCCGCAGGCTCATGACACCACTGATCCTCCCCCATTTGTTCTGGCATCAGGTGTCACCTCCCAGAAATCATTATTAATAAAACACAGTGCCTCTCAACCAGGGTCAATCCATCATCTTAGACAGTGCAAAGCCTCTGGATCACGATGGGTCGGCACCAGTAAAAGGCATCTGTCCCAGCTGCTGAATCACACAAACACTTGTACAGTAGTGTCCCGCTGTAGTCAGTGTTTACAACCCACCAGAGGGCAATCTAACAGTTCATATAACAGGGAGGATGCTAATGCTCAATGCATAGTTGTAGTTACTCACTCTGTAGGAGGGTTAAGGTCCTCCGCCTTGGTCTCAAAGAACTTAAGGACCTCGTCGCTTTGGGAAATGTGGGAGGGAAGCTTCATCAGAGCCTGTGGGACAGAAGGGAGGGAGAAAGCTTCTGTTTGCAACAAAAACATATTTAAAAGGTTGCATGCATGTTCAAAAGTGCTTTGAATGGCAATGAGTAACCATGGTATAACACTTAGTCATGGTACAGTCAGCCAGATGAGAGGACAGGGCAGAGATGTGATGGGTGTGGAGGGGAAGGAAGAGGGCTTTGAGCTCAGAGTGAGGGTTAAAACAAAGGAAAACACACACGGGTGGCAGAGTTGAGTGCAAGTCGTCACAGCTCGGTCGACATTCAGATTGAGCTGCTTCAGCCCACTGCACTTGAATCAAGAGACAATATTTACCAGGGTGCTTCCTGCTGCCGTCACAACAAATCTCATTTAGTTCCACTAAATGAAACCTGCTGCCACACTTGCCAACGCACCTGCCCCCCGCACCCCCCCAACCTAATTATAGGGTCAAGTAGCCATCTGCATGACTACTACGGTTTAAGTGTGCTGACTCATTCCCAGTCTCTGTTCCACCCCATGTGTGCCCCCGTTTCCCTCGTTTCCTTTATATGCTGCCTATTTACATTGGTGACAGGAAATGACCAGTGCACATAGAACAGTTGCTTTCCTGTTGAGGCTGGTGGGGGAGATAAATGTTGAGGCCTGCCTTGAAAATACTGTGGCAACTGTTCAGGGAAACGAGCACAGACACAGATAAAACACTCTTCTGACCAACATATAAACAAAACGGTCTGCCCTTTAAGATGCGTTGTGCTAAAAGTGTTCCGCAAAAATTGAGAAACATACATTTGTGAGGACATTATGGACACAGAGCTTTTGTCTTACTTTGCAGTAATTATCCAGGTGCTTCAGCCTTTTGACGGCTACATCTCTTATGTGACTGCGGCGAAACAAGACTTTTCCTGAAGAAAAAAAGGACTGTCAAATGGATATACATCTCCAAAAACATTTTTTTTAAAATATAACACTTAAAATTCAAGATAATCAAAAGTTCTGCTAAACATCAGCAGCATGATCTCCTCCCAGCTGAATAGATTCAGCCAATGTCAACAGTGGGGTGTGAACATATTACCAATACTTGGAAAATTTCTCTTGAGTTGATTACTCAACAACTGTAGTGGGAGTGGAAATTGTTCATTAAGGGCCCCATTAATAAGAGCTAAACAGGACCTATTCCCTCTCTTTCCCCCTCTTTCAATACCAGTGTCTATAAAGCTTGAGGCCCACTACACAGTAAAGGGAATACGGTTCTCCCCATGTTGAGCTTACAGAGAAATCAAAAAAGCAGTGGCCAGACTGGAGCAGCACAGCTTGTCAAACAAAGGATCTCTTCACTGCTCTCCTTTGCTCTGGCCCAAAATGAGTTTATCAGATTAGACAAATCCCTCTCTGCTAGCCTCCTACTGACATGGCTAACCACAAATTGATCTGGGCTGGGTGGGGTATGGAATTTAATAAAACAATGCAATATGGTAGGACCTGTTATGGAGTAACAGCAAACAGCAGTTGTACATGAACCGGTCTTACAGGGCTCTTGAATGCTGCAGTCTCGAGATCAATTTTAAAATATATCAGTGGGTTGTGCATTGAGTTTATTACCTGGCAAAAAGGGAATAATTCTCTTTTTGGGGTCCTTCTGTCCTCCTTCAATTGGGAATTTGTCGAGGATTCGCATCTGCAAACAAGAAGGATAAAGTAAAGAGAGACAAAAATATGAGCAGTGTAGCAAAACTCAAAAACATTCCTTTATTATTACCACAAGAGATGCATGCCAGTATGAGAGGGAAGTAATTATTATTTCGTAACTGTTTAATGGCAAAACCACATGAACTGTATTTTATGAGTCAGAGTCAATTAGAGCTGCGATGAGATTGGAAACAGAAAAAAAAAGGGGGTTTCAAACTGTTCAGTAACAGCTGACCTCCTTGTTACACTACAGGAGTTCAACACCAGGAGTAATTAGAGATCTTCTGAAGACCTACTGTCCTGTGAAACTACAAACAGTTTCACTTTGATCACCGGGGCAGCAGACAAGGATACGTCACCCGCACTTATCTCAAAGTAGCCTCAAAAGAAAGCCACGTATGCAGCTTAAAGAGCCATCAGGGCAGATAATTGGCACTTTGATGTTAACACTTGATACATATGCCCATTTACAGGATCGATCTCCTGAGAGATGTGGTAGGAGGGTTAACAGAATGAAAATAGATACAAAGCATGATGTGTCGAGACTTTTACAATGACAGCAGATTGTGACTGTTTCATGTCATGTGTGCATCCGTTTCATGTGTAGAAGGAACATATGCTGGGTATTTTGCGTTACATATGAGCATGTTTTTTTTGGAGTGCTGAAAAAAAGCATGCATTGCAAATGTGTTAAGTATGTGTCTGAAATGTGGACAAGAGTTTCTACTTTCCTCTTTCAATAGATTACGCTCATACCATAAATGCACACGAGAGCATCCTACAGTAAGGGCTGGCTAGAGATCCAGATGCGGCCCCGCCTTTCTTCGTTCGGTCTTGCCTTCTTCCAGATGTGCTCGGTTAGGGAGCAAAGCCTGTGAGCGTGAAGCGAAAGCACACTGGGCTGGGAGGAGGCGATCAGGAGACCAGTCAGAGTCGAATTGAGCCAAAAAGAACCAGGTGGACAAACAGAATCAACTTCAGAGGTTAAAGTTGGATCCAGTCTGTCTGGGCCCGTAGGAGTTGTTTGTAGGACTTCTCCTGTAAGAGGTGGTTTGGTTTCCCATTATGTGGTTCCTTCTTTTCCACTCTCATCTGCTGCCTTTGCTAAATCTCAACATTTTCTCTCAGGGCACAGTGTTTCCCCCTCTTCTCCAAACTATAGACAGCTAACGAGAAAGGGTTTCCTTTGAAGAGGACGGTCATCATTATTGTGTTTAAAGGGCAAAGCAAAGGGCTGAGTACAAAGAACAGTCCTGGTTAACCACACCTACACACAAGCATGGTAAGATTTCTGATCTTACTAAGATTACAGTCTTATTTTCTCAAAACTGAGAAGGCAAGACGTCAAATATGTATACAAAACAGACTTTTTCTTTAGGGTACTATGGAAATAACACAATTTTACAGCAAGGGCTGTAATTAGCAAAAAAATCCCAGTCGTTATAACATTACATTGGCAACCGTATTGTTTGTCTGATACACAAAGCTGCACACTCATCATGTTATCAACCTTACAGCTGGACGTAGCCGTATACTCCCTCTAAGATGGGAGTGTTCACTCAACACTTTTAGAAACCGCCTCGGCTGACAGAGAGCCTTCTCATCCAGAAGTGAGGATGACATCACCCTCGGAGACCTGCCTGAATGCACTCACGGCTCCACAGGACAGGTGTGAAAGCCGTTTCCACTGCAACAAGCGGACAACTTGGAACAAAAGTCGAAGGGAAAACATTTCTCACATTTTATTTACCTTTAACCTAGAGGCTTTGGGGAGCAGAAATGCTGTAATTAATCCATATTTCTTTCTTAAACTCTTCCCAGGAAACTTCAGTGTATTAAGTTGCAGTGTTCTTGGTGGGAAAATGAACATGTTCAGCAACAGGTGCTGTGATGTGATCACATTTTCCCATTTCCTCTTTTCCCCTTTTCTATACGCTTCATAATCAGAAGAAGGAGTTGCAATGGATACTCAATCATCAGACATATCTCTATCGCCACGCTGACAACTTGATGTAAACTATGCAGATGGGAAGAAAAAAAACAAAAGAGTTTCTGTAAACTGTAATGATAATCATTCGAAGCATTTAAACTTAAGTGGCCTCACAAGAGGGAGGATGGAGGAACAGACAAAGAGAGACTGCGCTGTGCAGCAGACAAAGAAACTGTTCTGAGAGGAATCTCAGACAGGGGGAGTTTGGAGGAATGTTTGAGTGGGAAAACAATCTGATTCCATCTCTGGGTCGTTTTGACATCTACTTGATAGTTGTTTACCGCAGAGAGATCGTGGTGCAACAGCCCCTCAGAAATTGCCTACGATTTACTTCAAGAGAATCACATTTTATCATGTATTTTGTTTACAAAAGCTGCAGTGTCTTCATTATCAGAAACGAGTGAAATAAACTATTTTCAATGCCAAACTGAAAAGTGTTTAAGTCTTTGGTTTCATTCATTAAAGGCGAATGTCGCTAGTTTTACACATTAAAGTATATTTATTGGTCTTTGTGACAAAGCTGCATAAGACCCTTTTTGCATAGCTCCAGAAGGAGCAGCATGAAATCTGATCAATGGCATCAAATGATGTCACTTGAGTAAGGTCAAGACTACAAGATTAAAGATGAAAAAGAAAAATGGTGGTGCGGGAAAAAAAGAAGAAGAAAGAGAGTTTACCACTTCCCTGTAGCCTGCTCCTCATCTGTAGTAGAGGCTACATTAGCAGCTACAAGCATAACAAACCTCTGATGGAACAGCTGGAAGTTGAAAGGCATTGTGGGTAATGTAGGCACCAGGATTCGACAAGGAGGAATAACACATGAAATTAAAAGATCTCAGGTTGTGCTGCATCAATTTTGGTACTAGCTTTTAAACAGTAATATGCTGCAGAATTATTTTAAATCATCCTTAACTTCAGAATATTCTCAGCCATTTGTTTTTCTTCCCTCATATGCCTACAAAGCAGCCCATGTTAGATAACAGTTTTTGAGCAAAATAACCTTTTTAAAGTCTCAACTTGTGTCAGGAATGTAGGCAAGACAAATTATCATGCAGGCAGGGTAGAGCTGACCCCGGTCCAATTCCACAATCCAAAAATAATGACGACTAAGGGATTTTTCAGAGAAGTTTGGGTCCAAAAGGAAACCAGGCCAGCGCGCACACTCCACAAACCCCCCTGTGGAATGCAGTGACCGATGTGCTCTGTCCGCTGTGGTTGAAGGGTATGTAGGGGGGAGACCTCACTCTCTTGACACACTGACCAATTCTGCTCACGTCAAACATGCGCAGGTCAAAAACATTTCCCTTTGACACCATAAACAGTGCTGGATGAAAGTCAGGCTCAGCACTATTCTAACATGAAAACATGTCTGTAAAACAAGGAGTCAATGTACTTAACTCTGCACATGCATTATAAAGAGTGTAATTCACTTCAGCTCAACAGCAAAGACAAAGAGGGAAGGAGTCAAATAAAAGGAGATGGGATCCTGGTAATTTATGATAATTACGTCCCACAGTTATGAGTTATGTTTAGTGCACTGAGGAGGTTTAAAGCATTAGCCGTGAGTGCATGTTTGGACTTCCATTTGACAATAAAAAAAGGATACTTCATCTTTAAAAGACCAATAGCAAAGCTGCCTGTTGTTGACGAGGAGTTCTAAATTGCCAGCTGTACAGTGCTGACTGATGTTAGACTGGATTTGAAAGATCGGTCTGCTTTAAAAGAAGTTTCTTGTTCTGTGACCTTACCCAGCTTTTCATTCTGGATTAATGGTCATCAGATGAGATCATGGTTACATTTGTCAGATGGGTGTCAAATTCACTTTTTCCTCTGTCAGCTTCTTGGGAACATAAAACATCCAATTGTGCTGTGCAGAGTTTGGAAAAAGTGGTAGGTGTCAGTTGGCAGACACACAAACAAGAGCTCAGTTGTTGTCTTTGAATACAGGCATTAGAGACTATAAGCCGGCTGTCACTGCGCCACGTTATTTAAACTTTCAGGGGAAAGAAACCTTAATTTTTATTTTATTTTTTAAATCGAAGGCTCTAAAACTGTTCAGTATAAAACCAAGGGCATCCTGAGATTCATCTTTTCATTACTTACACTGCATTATCCTGGCGCAAGAAGCTTAGTGCGAATGTCAAATGGATTGCCACAAAAACAAATTGTTTAAGTATTTATTACTTTTTTTTAAGAAATCAGTACCATCTCTCCTAATAGTGAGAAGAGGCTTTGCTCTTAGTGTGTTTCATTCTGCACACCTATATAATTATATTCATATAAGAACAAATGAAACACACTATCTCCAACCATTTTGTGTGGACAGCTGCAGACTGTTGTTCTTCACGGATTACCGTGGCCAGACAAACGCGCCCCAGCAGTGGGGATCTATGGACAAGACCAATGTTTACAGAGACAGGAGAGAAGCTCAGTTTCAATCAAACAGACCAGGGCAGAATTTTCCTGGCTATTAGCAAGAGACCAGAGAACAAAGGGTTTCCTACGGCCGGCCCACCAGAGCCACGACGCTGCAGAGGGCAGTCTGGCTGAGACGGTTATCAGAGAAGAGTCAGTGGTATTCTTTAGCAGCTAAAGTTCTTGATAAGGTGTCCACTCATTTAGGTTTAAACACCTCACAGTGCTGTTCAGGATATTCACATGGACAATTATGTGGGTGAGAGGTAAACTTGAGGCACTGTTAGGAAGTTCAGATATTTGACTTGAGGCTGCTGGATCAAAAATTCCAGCAGTCTTTGCCCCATGCTGCATTCTGCATTTTGTATTCAGACTGAGGTCATGCTTGTTCCCGCATCTGCTGACTGGATTTCCCCCATTTCCCTATTTCCAAGCAGTCATTTTAAATGAAAGGAAGATGTGACTAAAAGGTCAAACTGACCTCAAGGAGTCGAATATGGCAATACAATGAAGACATATCAAGACCATCTCTTAGCAGAAAATATAAAGCTTTTGAACAACTTCCTCTGCAACTGTGAGTTAAAGCTGTAAAAGTATTTGGTTATCTTGGCAGTGTAACATACCTGTAGGTCAAAGAATTTGCTGTATCTTCTGTAGACGACATGGGAAGTGGAGTCTGAGTAAGTGACGTTAATAAGGTACACCTATGAGAAAAGCACAAACACAACAGGCCCATTAGGAACACAGTCAATTTGCCAAAGACACCAGGCTTCAGCCCTCCTGACTGAACTTCGAAAGGTCGTCAAAGGTCAAATAAAGTCATTAAGTTCCTCTATTTCAGTCACACATTGGAAAGCCATCAGGGGATCAATGAGAGGGCCAATTGATTTCAAGTATAATTTCCCTAAAACCATTCATAATGGATTACATTAGTGTTTTTAGGTGCAGCTGATTGAATGTGGGTGGTTAAAATGAATTTTACTGTTACAGATTTAATAACAAAAAGCCACAAGATTGTCATTTCACAATATTTCCTCTTATTGCAAAGTGATATTTAAACATTATGTTCTCAGCAGCATCACATCTTTGTATTTTACTCAAACAATGTCAATGTTTGAGGAAACAAACGATGCTCCCATTATGTCAACAACTTCTAGCAGTTCTATCAATCAACACAAATAATAGCAGAGAAAAAGTTATCATTCATACAGAGGGACTATCACTTCCTTGGCAAACATCAATCATTTATGGAACAAAACACCGTTACTGGAAGTTTTCCCAAAATAAATCCTTTATTTACCTCAACAATAAAGGGCCCACAGACAATTGCTCACACCCTGAGGTTTGGAAACAGATGGCTGCACATAGTGCATTTCCATCCGAGCACATGGCACAGTGTGTTTACAAAAGCCGCATTTACACATATGGTGGCAAGCTGCAAGGACATCAGTTAACAGTTTGAAATGTCGACTTCATTCTGCAAACAGTTTATTACAGAAAGAGTGTGCAGTGAGGCCGAACGGGTTCTCCAGCAGCTCGCTAATTAGATACAGACAGTCTGACCAAACACACTGAATTTAGGTAACAGCATGGCTCCGTGTGAGGGAGTGTGAGCTCAAGATACATCCCAAAGGAACCATTCAACCATGTTTATGTTCGAACATGACAATAAAACTTCTGCAAACAGTAAATCATTTGATCTTAACAGACTAATTAATGTGTAATGTTTACTTGTGGAAACATCAGGAATTGACAAAGATGGTTGTATCCAACATTGCTGACACCTAATGGACCTTTTGCAACTTTATGTAAAAGATTTCCACTCTTCACAGCAGATTAAAAAACAAGTAAACACAAGAAATGAGAACACATTGAAGACTCTCGGTGTGTGGGCTCATCTGCATTAAATTACCGCTGGTCGTGTATAGCTGACAGGCTCATTTTTATTCTAAATATTCACGTCTGTATTTAACAGGGGTGTTCATGCAGTAAACTGAAGACTTACCAGTGGTCTCATCTCTCCTGCCCTCTGGCAGTGTGTGTAAACAAGGATTAGTTGCCATGCACTCTGTGGCTGCAGTGCCACAAGTCCCTGGAAGGAAGTCACACTTGAACAGTGGGGACAAAAGACAAAGGGCTGCTTCTTTCCTCTCTCCAACCGGATGAGCATTTCCAGTTGCTTAGCTCATAGATAATGAAATTTTATTTTTTCCGCCTCTTCCTCCCTCGTGGGGACTTCCCAGTCGAACCTCACCTCCGGCTTTAATCCCATGAGAAAAAGTCTGTGCCCTATGTTTAGTGGCCTTTGGGAGCTTCCCTCAGCAGGAGATGGATGATGCAATTGATCCTAACTCTCAGGTTAATTAATCCAATAGGACCTCATGGACTAATTGATTTTTGCAGTCCCTCTGAGACATGTCTCATGGCTCATCAGATTTGATTACTCAAGTCAGGAAGATAACACCAAGATCAAACCAAGCAGTCAAATACGACCAAGAGTCTTCAGCCATGACAGCAACTCTATGAGATTTAAAGCCACAGCAGTGCTTTGTATTAAATGCTAATGTCAAATTCAGATTTTTGGCAGATGTCATGATTTTTCTCAATAGTAGTAAACACAAATTACCATAATGTCAACTATTTGGAGAGACTGGACAAAATGAACTGTTAACTTGGGAAAAAATAAACTCACCAAAGTCGTTAGGATTTATCCCCTGGACACCATGAATGTCTGTACGTAATTTGAAGGCAATCCACCAAGTAACTGTTCAAATATTTCAGTCTTACGCTTTTAGGCTTTCAACTACACTTTCATTCATTTTAGTGATGTTGAAACAGCTGGACTGCCATTACATTTTGTACAGGACAGACTTTCATGGTCTGCAGAGCATGAATCTTATATTGCCTTCACAGTTCACCTGTTTTTTTCTCTTATGCTACAAAGATTCACTTTTGGTTTGATGCTGTTAGCACATGCTAAACTTACACAGTAAACATGGTAAATATTACATCACCTACAAATGACCACGTTAGCATTCAATTCACTCATACTGCCACTGCTGTTGTACTGAACAGTGGTGTTTAAAAGTTTGTGAACGCTGTAGAAGTTTCTATATTTCTGCATGAATATGATAATAAAATCATAAAAATGATCTGTTTGTGATACACCCCCACAAACACATGCTGAGAAGCTCAGACTTTGATAGATTTCTGTTTTAAATCAAACAAGGCGCCCACTCACACCTGATTGTCAACCCAATGACTGAAAACACTTGACTTTAATTTCACTTTACCTGTTAATCCTGGAGGTTTACACACACAGTTATGTAATATTGGTCATTTTCTTCAATAAATAGTTGACTAAGTATAATATTGTTTTGTTTTGGTTTTTTTTTTTAAGGACTCATGAAAATGTTATGATGTTATGGGTGATAGTTATGCAGAAATATAGCCAATTTTGACTGCTTTGTAGACTTTCTCAATCACTCATCAGGCAGGCAAGTTTTTATTGCATTCTGAAGCGGCAATCTCAATCATAACAACGAACATAATGCACTGGTTGTTTATAAGACTTACTACAGTACTGTAACTGCAGAGAGCACACAGAGCTACAGTGCATGCATATGTTTGTTGTCGATCTGGTCTTAAAGTGAAAGAGTACAAAGCTTTGTGTAACTAAAGCTGTTACATTACCTGAACTGCTTTCTCAGAAGAATGTGACTTCCTCATTCATAGTGTCTCTTTTTTTTTTTTTTTTATTCTTTTTTTTTTATATCACTTTATTAATCCCCGAGGGGAAATTTCTTCGCTACAGCAGGGGGGCTCTTAGGGGGGAGCTGCTGCAACAGGCTGCCACTAGCGCGGCGCCAGGTAACCTGACCTGAGGTGCATGTTTTTGGATGATGGGAGGAAGCCAGAGAACCCGGAGAGAACCCACGCAAGCACAGTGAGAACATGCAAACTCCGCACAGAAAGGCCCAGGACCGGATTCGAACCCGGAACCTTTTTGCTGTGAGGCGACAATGCTAACCAATGAACCACCATGCCGCCCTTTTTTCCCAAGTAATTCAATATTTCAGTTTGATATAGAAAGCTGCCTGACGGGAAAAACGTGTCCCATGATTAGCGTGTAGACGTCTTTGTCAAAACTAGTTCCACAATCTGAGCACAGTCAGTCAAAGAGGAACTACCAACGCGCTCACATCAATCTACCAACATGATCAGGTAATAACTTTGTTTAATTGTGTACAACATAATTCTGTTACTTTTCACTTGTCTACAAAGTGAAGTTGGTATAGCCTAAGTGTTTATACACTTCACCTGTCATTCAAGGGTTGTATGTAACATTTCTGGTTTAGAAAAGCCTCAGAGATCATTTCAGCAGGCGTCCACGTCATTGTTGAAAAATACAAATATTCTTCTTAAAGGTCCCGTATTCTACACTTTTCTGATGTGTTTCCGGTGTTTGAGGTTTTAGGTACCAAAGACCATCTCAATATAGTTTTATCTCTTCAGTCTTAACCATTTCTATGATGTTCTACCAAGTACAAGTTGTTTTGTGTCTGTGACTTTCAGAGCACATTGATATTATTGATCCTCTCTTCTGATTGGGTGACTCTTTTCTCTGAGTGGCACAAAACCAGGCAAAGTACAGGTTTTCTTCAGTCCTGTGACATCACAAACTTAGAGAAGTCCAAACGACATAGTTGCTCAATACGGGCTATGTACATTTCTCTGCGGACTGAGCATTTTGACAATTTCACAGTATTAAAATAGCACCTAGACTTGCTTCATGATCAAAAGACAAAATGGAAATCGTAATTTATATAATATGGAACTTTTAACAGCTTGAAATTGGCTTTCAATTTGCAATAACCATTAAAGTCTACTATATATAAATCCCTTAACACTTTTATCTGAATGAAATGATTAATGAGAAATCTGTTTTATTTTTTCACTGCAGAATTTCAATAAGGAAAATCAGAACTTCCTTGCTGCTGGGAGCCCTTCTCACAGCTGTTTATCTCTTTAAAGATTTCAGTGACCACAAAACCATCGACCTCAAAGAAAATGTAAGAAAGGATAGCAATTCCTATGTATACTCACATCCAAGATGTCAAATAAACCAGAGTGCTGCCAATATCACAGGCTTCAGCTCGCTTCCTGTCAACATTCAAGACTTTCTTTACTATCGAAACTGTCGCCATTTCCCCATGATACTGGACCTTCCTGACAAATGCGGAGGAGTTGATAAATCTGCAGACATCTTCCTTCTGCTCGTCATTAAAAGCGCCCCCACAAACTACAACTGCCGAGAGGTGCTGCGTAAAACCTGGGCGAAAGAGAGACTCCACAAAGGTGTGAAGATTCGGAGACTCTTCATCTCTGGAACAATGGATGCTGGTTTGGAGAAAGAAAAACTGAACAAACTCCTTGAACTGGAGCAACAAGAGTACCATGACATCCTCCAGTGGGACTTCAATGAATTGTTTTTCAACCTCACTTTGAAGCAGTTACTCTTCCTTGAATGGATGGAAAGAAACTGTCCGCATGTTCGTTTCCTGCTTAATGGTGATGATGACGTCTTTGCCAACACAGATAACATGGTTGAGTATCTTCAAAGCCTCAGTGACAATGATGGAGGCAAGCACCTCTTTACTGGTGATCTGATCAAACGCGCACGTCCCATCAGATCGGCAAGGAGCAAGTATTTTATCCCTGTTCAGGTGCATGAGTCAAACTCTTACCCCCCCTACTGTGGCGGTGGGGGCTTCCTTCTGTCTGGTTACACAGCTTTAGCCATATACAACATTTCCCAGTACATTCCCATTCTGCCTATCGATGATGTTTACATGGGCTTGTGTTTGGTCGAAGCAAAACTTACACCTACATCTCATATGGGTGTGAAGACACTGAATTGGTACATTCCCTCCAAAAATGGAGATATGTATCACCCTTGCTATATTAAAGAACTGCTCTTAATACACAAAATGCTTCCAGCCAAAATGTATGTTATGTGGCAACAAGTGCACGACCCCACTCTGATATGTGGTGGTGTCACAAAACAGCTTGACAAGACTCGAAATTTAACTTAGAGGTGGTCAAATTGCTTGTTGTCATTTTGCTTACTGCACAAATGGGAACATCGATTACCATTACAAAATATGAATTACATATTAATGTCACACCTGTCAGTTTGGTGTTGTTAGTCTTGACTAACGGACCACAATACAGTCTGACTAAGATGCACGGTCTCAACAAGCGTTAAAATTCAATTGCAGTTGCCATTTGCTTTGTAACTTTTTTTTATGATAACACTCTATCTCTGCATAAATCTGTGAGAATAGGTTCTCAGGCAGATAATCACACTACCAGTCTGACAGCCGCCTCCTACACACAAATGTTGACCTACAGTTAAAAACCTTTTTTCTGCTCTCTTTCTTAACTAACACACAAACATCATGGTATGACTTGTCCTGCACTTTAGCTGGACAGGGTGACCAATAAAACAAATATTCGCTGAGAAATAATTGCACTGGTAATGTTGGTTTGTAAGCATGTAAACGTCTCCGCGAAGACCCGTTTTGTCTGCTTGGATGCTGCAGTGACCTTTACTCTGGCTTGTAAAACAGAGCTATAAAGTTTGTTTACTTTTTCTCCCCGTCAGGGCTCAGCCTGCAGGCTGCTGACCATCAAACATAGACAACGGCATGCCCATCCAGCCGATATCTCTCTCATTCTTTTTTAAAGTAAAAAATAAAGCATGTTGATATATTTTTTTGCATTCAAAAAGTGATGACAAAATGTGGTTTGAGTTGGTATTTAAAGTGAATAGTAGCAGCTCTTTGAGATTTAGGTACAGTGATGCTTTGTGCTAAATGCTAGGATTACACTAACAAACCGTGATAATATGTTGACGTTTAACAGGTTTGACTGCATTAACATAAATGATCATATTTACTAATTAGCACTAAGCACACAATACATCTGAGGCCATGTCATGTCATATTTTTGTCAATATTAGTTTATAAATTAACATAAAACAAAACATTATTTAAAAAAAATTAAAATTAAAAAAAAAACATTTTTTTTTTTTAAAGTGAAATTTTGTCCTGATAAATTGAAAAGTCAGAAGAAGGACGGTCAAAGTCATCCACCCACATTTAGCCACAACTAACAATTTAGTAACACAAAAAGAAAACGATACGAATCACCATAATAACTGGATTTGTCCTCTGGACACCATGAATATCTCTGCAAAACCTCGAGGCAACTCTATCCAGCTGTTGACAAGTTTCAGTCTGCACAAAGTGCCGGACCAACAGAGCGACATTGTCAATGTAAAGTGGGCTACACACTGGTAAAGTTGTATCTACTTTTAAAGAAAGGGACAGCAGTAACACATGGAGGAGACTACTTACATAGTGTTTGGAGGGATTCCTTCTCTTCTGCACGTCCACAACATTAACATCAAGGACGGTGCGGAACTGCATCTTCACAAACCGAAGAGTAATATTACAAAGGTAACAAACAAAGATGTTCACCCATGAAAACGTGAATTTAAAAAAACAAAAAACGGGGGAGGGGGGGGGATTTCCTTGTACGGACGCTAAGCAGGGGGAAAAAAAGCAAAGTTGGGAGAGTGAAATAATAATAATTTTTTTTTTTTTTAAAAAGGCTCTCCGCGCTCAGTCTTTGGGTGCATCCATGAAATGATGGTGTCAGACGGTCTCGGAGCTTCTGAACTCCTTGTGAAACATGACAACGCAGTAAAACTGGCGTCTACTCGGACTTCTCCTCCCTCCGGAGGGGCTGCACCGCTCCTGCATGGAGCAGACTGAGGGGCGGTGAGTGTGCGCGGGGCGGGGCTGCCGCAGCTGGCCGGACACGCACACTGCTCCGCACCCTCCAAGCAGTCAGGTCGTCTCTTCAGTTTGTTTTGGGACTATTTCTTTGTTTCTCACGTGTATTATGGTCAAAAGTCACTGACAGTTTGGAGAAACTGCTGGACAGAGTTGAAAAGACACGTTTTTCTTTGCATTAAACGGGGATAGAGAGGAGAACTGTGTTGCTGCCTTCAAATGTTCCTCCAATTTCCTGCAATAGGCTGCACAAAACAAAACATGTCTGGATGGCACAAATAAATAAGAAGTAGTGTGCAGCAGCAGGAGGTAATTGTTGATAGGCTTTCATGTTTGACGTTCTGAAACGATATTTCTATGTGACAATTAAAGATCACACTGTCGAGGTGTTTTTGTTGTTGCTTGTTTATTAATTCGATGTTAAGGAAACAGCTTTGCCAAAAGCATGCATGAGCATGACTAAGCCTACATACAAACAAACATATACAATTTGTCTGCTTAGCTGACATGCACGAAACATTTCCTTTATGCTGTCTATTGTGGCGTCGTTTTAAAGAAAGGTTTGCATTTCCGACAGCTCTTAAACCCGGTTTAGAGTAAACGACTCTGCTCCCTCCTAGTGGAGGATGAAGGCGCTTGGAGGTGAAAAAGATCCAATAATGTTGAGTTAATTCCCCCACATGTTTTTTTTTTTAATTAGGCTACACTATATACTTCTGCATAGTTATGACAGAGACATTTTTCTGAGATAGGCTACTTGTTGTAGGCTACTTTTTACTCCACTATATCTACTTGACAGCTGTAGTTTCTAGGCGTTGCAGGACTACAACTGTATATAAAATAGGTAAAGAGTTAACATATCAGTATCACACTAAAATGCTTCATATATGATAATATAGTAAAGTTGTAATAGCGATCAAACCGTTTAGGGGCGATTCTACAGCATGTGTTTATACTTGAGCATATTTTTCTGATGACACTTGTGCATTTGTATATCTGAACTTTTGATGGAGTATTTTTATGTTTGATGTAATTTCATCTTTTACATAAAGTCTACAAAATAATTAAACAAAAAAGACAAATAAATATGATTTTTGTCGTTGTTGCTTACCCTCGACGTTTCTCTTAGATGTTATTTGACCTTGGCCTTGTTTCCCAATCCTCTTGCCGAAAGAGAAAAGCTTTTTGTTTACCTACAATCTTAATTTGTTGTGGCATCACAATGAGGAAGAAGGTGGAAATGTCATTGCGAGTAACTGAACTATTTAAATGTAAAAATCGCAGAAAAAAGTTACGATCTTAATTTAAAAATAAAAATCTATACTCATACATGTGAAGGGGATCTTTATATAGCCTACCGCTGTAAACCTGCAGCTTGATGTGTAAAGGCCTTAAGAAGAGTTAACGATGAAAGATGTCCTGTTGTATTGTCAAATATTAAGTAATCCAAAGGTTATAATGAGCAACAGGTCTTTTTTTCACCTTAAGGTAGCCTGTATTCAGAGAAGGAAAGTAGGTTAACTTATATTTATTCAAGTGCTATACTTAAGTACAATTTGAGGTGTACTTTACTTGAGTATTTCCGTTTTCTGCCACTTTATCCTTCCAAATATTGTACTTTCTCCTTCACTATGTTTATTTGACAGCTTTAGTTTCTTTACAGATGAAGTTTTGACACAGTTGATAAAATAACAAGCTTTTAAAAAACATCACAGTGTTAGAGATTAAACCAGTGGTTTCCAACCTGGTTGGCTTCGCTCATCTTATTATCAAAGAGCAGAGAAAATGTCCAAAAACTGAAAATATAGGTCTGTTTGTGAATATTGTTTTCTTCTTTCCTCTGGGTAATCATCTGACAAATCCTCAGGTTTAACTGCTATATAAAACTGGACATACCTAAAGTAGTTCAAACAACTCTGATGCTGCAGTAATTATAATGTAATGATGTCATACTGAATGTACTGTAGGCTAGTTTGCAGCCAATACCTTAATTTGTACTTTGACTTAAGTAGGACTCTTACTTCTACCGCTGCCTATATTGCTTCACACTCATTATTGTATTGATATAGCGACTTACTTCGCTGTAAATTATTCAAATAAAAAGGCCAGTTAGATTTAATGACACTATCTTTAGTTGCCTTGGCTCAGACTGCGAATTGACTGCTTAATTAGATGAATTGATCACTCAGCTTACATCATCTCACTCCCACACACATAAAATGAAGCTAAATGGGGCTAAAATGTAAAACAACTTCTTCCATTTTCTCCTCTTCATGACGACAGGAAGACGAGTAGCATGCGTGGTAGAGGCGAAGGGGCTGAGCCGCTGTGCAGAGCTCGACCTCCCGGGAACATTCAGGAAACAGACGCCGCTGACAGACCAACTGACGACGGAAACACTACGATTCATCCTCCAAAGTAAAGGCGTGATGTCTCTTGTCTAGCAATGACTACTTTCAATTGGACCAATGGTGATAATTTTCTTTTATGAAAAATAAGATTTGTAAACTGGAGTGTCTAACGGTTAGTCCTCAAACATCAAAGTGGGAATGTAAAATATTTCAAGTAAAACTTATTATTATTATTTTTTAAATGGAGTAGCCTATAACCTTAGTTTTAATCATTATTTTTTTTTTGTCCTGGGAGTTTATTCTATTTTATTGACTTCTATTTATGACTATTTTTTAACACGTTACCCAAAATGTGTTTGATTCATGTAAGGATTTTTATCCTTTACCCCAAAGGATAAGTCATATGATTTTATGCAATAAAATCGTATAAGATAAATCTCCAATACTATTCGGTCCAATTGAAGTAAAAATTGTATAATTCTCCAGAAATCTTAAAATGTTTACTTTTTTTGTGGGAATATAGATTGGTTTATTTCTTAAATATATTACAGTGATGCATTGTTTTTCTTATCGCTTGTATAACTAAAGCAAGGTTAAGAAACTAACGTGTTTTATTTTGAAAAGTTTCAACGGAAGTTTCAATGGTAACGCGCTAAACCAGCTTGACGGTGATCCGCTAAGTTCTTGTTTGGTCGGCCAGCCAGCCAAAGCATGAGGTCCGTTTGTCTCTTTTTCCCTTGGTAAACGATAAAAAAAAAATAATAATAATAATAATTTTTAAAATGTCGCGTCCAGTGTCAAGATATGGTCGATATTTGCGGTCTGGTTTAATGTCGGTCGTCTGAAACGGAAACAGCAGCCTTTGCGGAACAGCGAACTCCTCTTCTCCTCCTCAAGCGTCCTGTCAAGGCTGCGAGCTACGATGTGATTGTGAATAACCGCAGTCGAGGGAAGTTATAATTGACATTATCATCGCTGAATGGCTTCGCTTGCCGGCCCGTCCGCCTTCATTTAACGCCCGCATGCCCTCGCTCCGATAGCCATTTGAGCTCCGCGTCGGGAGGAAACCGCTCGGTTGTCTTGGCGGAAATAACCGAAGAAGAGACCGCATCCGCAGCACAGCTCTTGCAGTTCATATCTTGAGAAAGATGTCTTTCTTCAATTTTCGCAAGATATTCAAATTAGGGCCCGATAAGAAAAAGAAGCAGTACGAACACGTACACAGAGATGTCAACCCGGAGGAAATCTGGGACATAATCGGGGAACTGGGAGATGGAGCGTTTGGGAAAGTGTTCAAGGTAAGTTAACGTGTTTCGCGTTACATCCGCCTTTTTTTGGGGAGGGGGGGGGTGGGGGGTTTCTAACCCATTTCTTTGAGATACTGGCCTACACTGGTTTGCACGTTGTTTGCTTGCGGGTCAAAAAAGATGAAAACGTCAAGATGACAGCAGGGGGTGGCACAGCCCTCGCTCAGGCCACAAGTACCCAAACAAGGCCTCCAGACCCTCATTAATTTACATTTTCATTTCAAACGAGGACTTCACTTGAACTCTTGCCTCCTTACTAAATCCTTCATGCAAAGAAACGTGACTAGAGGCTGAGCGTTTTAAACTCACCTAGACAGTGTGCCAGGGGCGTTTGCTATTTGCGAGGTTTAAGGCAGGCTTCTTGTTACATCGTCAGGGAATAAAATATGACATTGCTGTGTCATTGAGTTGCACTTGGCTTTGGTAAAACTGTTGAAGGTGTGGTTCACTTTCACAGAATAAACATGGCTTCACAAATGTCAAATCGGATGGTCTGAGAGACCGCAGACGGCACAGACACAAACAGCTGGTGTCCTTGCAAGTAAAATCGACTTGGTATACAGACCTGTTTGTTTATGTTGTGTGTGTGTGTGTGTGTGTGTGTGTGTGTGTGTGTGTGTGTGTGTGTGTGTGTGTGTGTGTGTGTGTGTGTGTGTGAATTTGGTGTAGTGGTCTGTGACTTTGGGTTTATGGTTTATTTGTTTCACATAGGGTATATGTGGAGGGGTACAGATAATGATTATTTTCACAATCAATTTATTTGTCAATGTCTTGATTAACATGCACATGTCAGAAAATGGGGAAAACATTACATTTTTGTTTCCCAAAGCCAAAGGGGAAGCTGAAAAATGATGAATGGCCTGCGCTTTTGCACTTTAGCTGTCTGAAATCTCGTACAATTTTGCCTCCCACTTTGGCATATGGACAGAAGGACCCGGGGATTGAACCGCCAACCTTACTATTAGTGGGAAACCTGCTGTACCATCAGAGTCACATTTAAGAAGCTGGAATCAGAGAATTTAGGTATTTTTTCATTAAAAAAAAAAAAAAAAGAAGACTCATAACGATTAATTAGTTATCAAAATAGTTTGCGGTTCATTTTCCGTTGATTAACTGATCGATTAAACGACTAATCATTGCAGCTCTACCGGACGCAATACCTGTAGCACCAGTACAGAGCAATTACATGTATTTACAGTGTAAAGACACCATAGTCCCGATGCTGTAGAATAAAAGACAAGCGCATTATAATGGCGTCAAGGGAGGCTGTAGCTCAGTCGGTAGAGTGGGTTGCACACTAATCTAGAAGTTTGGTGGATTGATCCCAGCTCCTCCTGTCCACATGCCTAAGCGTCCTTGAGCAAGACACTGAACCCTAAAATTGCTCCCGATGGTGTACCATCGGTGTGTTGTAAGTCGCTTTGGATAAAAGCGTCAGCTCAATGTAATGTAATGTAATGTAATGTCAAGGGAAATGTGAAATCAATATGCAATATTGTTATACACAAGAGCAAACATAGAGCATACGGTAACTAAAGGTTTTAGTTGTGTACTTACAGTGAATAAAGTTATGAACAACCATGACAATTTATTAATGTTAAGATATCAGTGTTGTGGAAAAGAAAAACAAACAGTAGTGGGAAATGCTCAGAGAGAAAAACATTTTTATAGCCACGGGTTGGTTTGGGATAATTTCAGCCAGCCTTAATTATAATCTTTCTTTAAAAGGAAGGTTTTAAACCTAATCCTAAAAGTAAGGGGGGGGGGCTCTATTGGTATAATTTATTGAAAAAGACCCCAAACAAATGCTATCTGCTTAGATATTTTCGTTATTGATGAGAGTTAGAGTAGCAGAGAAGGGTTGTTTTCCTCTGTAGTTTTTTTTTTCTACAGCTGCAGTTTACAGTGTTGGGTTTCACTATATGACTTGGGCCTCATACTTTTGTGTCCACCACCTGTAATCTCTGCTGACTCGTTCGCCTTTCCAAGTTATTTTTACATGAATTAGTGTTAGTCATAGAAAAGCCTTTGAAAAGGTCAGTGTTGATTTATTTGTAGCTCGAGTGAAAGTTAAACTGCTTTTCTTTTTTTTTAACTTGAAGATAATTTAAATGCAACCTCTTTTATGCAACTTGCAAGAGAAGGAACAAAGAGTATCATACAGTATATCATAATTTCAGTAAACTAATAGTTGTATAAATTCCACATGAAGCTCCACTTCTTCATTTCGTGACTTTTTCTTTTCTTTTTTTTTGCAGTAATCTCTGCTAAGCAGCTTCGTTCTCTGTGCGCTACTTATGTTGTTCCTTCCTGTAGCCCTTGTGATCAAATAATGCAGTTAATGACCCATAAATATTCATTTCCCTTTATTTGTTTCCTTGTCTTCTAAGCTGATTGCCAAACTGTGATGAAAGCCAGGAAGAGTTTCATACTTTGTCAGACTGAAGCTGTAAAGTTGACTAATATCCACCTGACAAAGCACTGACTCGCTGTTTCCACGCCGAGATGAGGGATAGGGATGAGTTGCCTCCTTCATCAGCTCACATCACCATCAACACACACACTTCATCAGTTATTTGACAGGCTTTTAATGGCTGCTTCCTTCGGGCGGGGCGGCAAAGATTGCCAGCAAAGTGTGAATCAGCTGTTTTGAACCAGCTGGGTGAGAGAGGTGGAGAAAGTCCTTAACTCGCTTCAGGCACAGGTTGTATCGTACCTTTTAACTAGTGAACAGGTTTGTCATAGACATTCTTGCGACCTAACACACACTGCTCAGATAATTCTGTTGACACGGCGCGTTATTTCACATGGTTGCGTTAATGTGCCTTTGTAATGACATGAGGGGCAAACATCCCCTACAGGCGGAGATTTACCCCAATTTATTCACATTCAGACAGGTCAAATGACCTGACTGTGACTGTGTGTAAGATTGTGAGGGGTTCTGCATCTCCCTTAAATTGTTGCGACACAAACTCAAAACAGACCGGCAGATAAAGAGTCTTAGAAAGTGTAAAATGCCATGTTCATCGTGATCGAAGGCCACCGGCTGCTCTGCGACTCACAAATCATCGCCGTCCACTCCCATCGTGAAGCTCACGTTGAATGTGTATCAGTGATGGCCTGTGCCACACAGGCGTCAGCCAGCACAAAAAGGAAAGAGACGGGGAGGGTGTCAGGTCAGACGTGTGTAAATATAGGGTCTGACACACTCTGCAGCAGTTGGCCTCCACACTCCCTCCCTCCTCTTTTTCCCCAACTCCCAGAGATTGTGTCGGTATCCATAAACACGAAGACCGAGGCCGGCCTTTAAAAAAAACAACAACAACTGCTCAGCTACTTGTGGTCATGTTTAGTTTCTTCAGTGCAGCCTAATCAGGAATTGCCATTTCTGGATACGAGTTACCAATATAGAAGCCTGTTTTAATAGGTTTCTATATTGGGTAGAACCTCTCACTTCATATTAGACACTATAATTGGTGAAACAAAAGTGAAAAGAAAGAAAGAAGAGAGGGGAGAAAAAGAGGAGGACGCGAGCTTCACAGTTTCACCAGGTAGGCTTTTTTTAGTCAGAAGATGACAGGGTGTATGGTAAATATTTTGACTTCAAATGGTTGCTGTGGTTTTGGTTTTTGGGGGTTTTTTGTTGAAATTTTCCTTTTCAGTATAAAACATGTTATCGTAAGTCTTTATTAAATGTATTTATAGTGATGTAATCCTCCTAGATATTCATGTATTTCAAGCAGTAAAGCACTCTAGTGTTTATTCCTCTTTCTTTGTTTTACAAAATTGTTCATGTTAATGGATGGTCTGTCAAAGAAATATTTGAAAAAATATTGGCACACATGTTCAGCTGATGCAATCCCCAATGTTCTTTATCGTTCTTGTTTCATAGATTTTGTGTTGTGAGAATCTATAATTTGCCCTTTTTTTTTCATGTTGCCTACAGGCACAGAACAAGCAGAACGGGACCCTCGCTGCTGCTAAGGTCATTGACACAAAGACAGAGGATGAGTTGGAGGATTACATGGTCGAGATTGACATCCTGGCCTCCTGCAACCACCATCACATTGTCAAACTGCTGGATGCCTTCTATTTTGAAGACAAACTCTGGGTAAGGAAGCAAGTGCCCTGACTGAAAGAAGTTTTTTTTTTTTTCTTCTTCTATTATTCTTGTGTTTTGCTGTTGATTCGAAGCCAAGGAGACAAAGAGGCAGTGAGCCAGTCACGCATGAAAACACACACGTTCATCACACGCCACTATTCGTTATGCCGTTTCTCATAGGACTCTTGCATCATTCGGTGAAAGGATAATAGCAGCGCAGTCTTTTTAGAATGATCGTGTGACACAGTCTGAAGCTCGTACAAGGCTAGGACCGCATGCTCTCCTGTAGGATTTCCAATTAGAAATACAGATATTATTATACAACACACATCTATAAATTGATGGGTTTTTTTTCTTTATAACTGAAGAAGTATGTTTCTAAAATGTAGGTTATGTAATTTTCTGATATCAGTTGGAGCTTCCAGCTGAAAAGTCCACATTTTGACCTCATTCTTTCCCTGCTACAACTCCTCAGCAGTGAACATGGTTCTTTATAATGACAACAACAACAAAAAATCGGTGAACCTGGTGCTGCAGCTGCTTCCTTATCAGGCCGTTTTACTGTGAGCAGAGAGTGCAGTTTTAATACGTGCTTAGTAGATCCCATTCAGTGTACACTAAGAGGCCCCAGAGCAATTATGTCCAGGCAGGTGGTGTCATGTGGCTGTCCCTTGTGGACCGGCCACAACTATGGGAAGATAATGGAGTGGTTTGGGTGGCTGGAGAAAGTACCTGTGAATAATTCAGAGCTGCCTGCAGGTTGTCCCTCCGGCCCCCATCTTTAAGCCAAATGAAAAATGCGTAACTGCCTCTGCTTTGCATGCGTTGGGTGTCGAGTTAATGTTTTCTACAAGGGAAAACCAAAACGCCGCTGATGCGTGATTTTTCATTTAACCTGAGTTTATGAGTAGCATATTTTAAATTGTGCACACACCTGTTACAGTCATAAGAATGTACTTTATAAGAAAGATTCTCAGGGCATGATGAATTGTGATGCACAGCAGGAATAACCACGTTGTTTCTTCTCTTTGTTTGAGTCCCTGAATAGTGGGTGGTGCTCGGTTGTAGCTCTGATTGATTTTTGTGTGTCATCTGATACCTTGAGATGCCACGTAACGTGCTGGCAAAGCCAATACAGATGAAGTGGTGGTCGGGTACATTACATCAGCTTTTATAACTGAGGTCAGATGCTGTCCAGTTTTGCATCTCAATAACAGGATTAGAGAGCAGTATTATGTTCATGTAATGCACTGTGGCTTCTTTCAGTTGTAGGAAGTATATATTGTATCTATTACTGTTTCAGTGCACTGATTTCAGAGTGGACATCATAATTATTATTTTTATATATGTGTATATAGCATCTGTGTATATATATATATATATATATATAAATATATATAAAATATGTATATAGAAGATGCTCAGTACAGCCGTTTAGTGTCTGATTTATCGGCTTCTTGGAATGTCTCCACAATGTAATCAATAACATAGAATAGGGGTGGTTGTGTCATATCAATAAGGGTCGTGTTGTGTTCACCTACCTTAGATAACACAAGTTTTCTCTTGAAGAAAACCCCATGCTACATTGCAATATATTACTTATTGTTGCACTTTTGTGTGATCACTGCAGATTCTGATCGAGTTCTGTGCAGGCGGAGCAGTCGATGCTATCATGCTGGGTAAGTCCCTCATACACTGAAGAAAACAGAAAAACACTATAAAGTCCTGGAGCTTTTTTCTTTGCTCCATCCTCGAGTGCCAACTCTTTTTATTCCACCCTGAAGCCTCCACTGTGGGATTTTTTTTTTTTTTTTTTTTTTTCCCTCCCTCTCCCCAGTTGGAGAGGCCTTTCCAACTGTGTAATTATTGTAGCTCAGGTTTCAAGGAGCGGTTAGTCCACTTCTAGTCCATGCAGTTTCTCGGTTTTGTTTTGAAGCCTGAACAAACGCCTCTCCACTCTTTCTTACATGTGAATTACCATGACAAAGACGCCAATTAATTCATTCCACCGTTGGATGTTGGTGCATTTTGTTCTGTGGTATGACTCACTTAGATTTGTCCACTCACACATGCTGGCTGATGTAAGGGTGGAGTTTTATCCTCCGGTTGCTATTGGATACCATCACAGCATCACATGTGATGGCAACTTATGCAGATGGCCCAGTCTGTGTCTGCAAATGTTCATCACAAAAAACACCACAACATATCATCAGGGAGAAATTTTGACTTATTTTGTCTGTGCGTGTTTATCCGCAGAACTGGAGAGACCCCTGACGGAGCCCCAGATCCGTGTGGTGTGCAGGCAGACCCTGGAGGCCCTGATTTACCTCCACGAGAATAAGGTCATCCACAGAGACTTGAAAGCCGGGAACATACTCCTCTCCTTGGAAGGAGATGTAAAACTTGGTAAAAAAAAAAAAAAAACTCGCATCTTTTATTGTTGCATTTGCCATAATAATTTACGTGAGGAGTTATTCAGTAAGGGCATTTAAGAATACCACAGAAAGCTAATTAGGAAAGTCAACTGTGGATCCCTTTGTGACTTGACTTTGGAGATGGTAGTGACCAAAGACGTTCACGTGGCATCAAGTTATAAAAGAAATGACAAAACAAAGCAATGTGCGTTCTGTACTGTTTTTTTTTTTCTTTTCGATACCACTTGTGTACTGAAGTTGGTGATCCATTGAATCAGTTACATAATATTCGAGAAGTAAAAGTATTCACGGGTCGCTGCTGTAGCATCCATAGCTGCTGGCTCCCCGATGATTCATGTTCTGTAGGAGGAGGGTCACTGGTAAACAGTAATTAGCAAGCCAGTCACCGGGGACTTAATGATAGAGCTCTTTTTCCCCTCTAACTTGTCCATACTGTAAGTGACGCGAGAAGAAGAGACAGCAGGCTGAAATAGCTGCGCAGGTAGCCAAGCTGCTGGAAATGATGGTGAACCCCCCGACAGCATCATGAAAGGGACATTTACTGCTCACTTGTAGGGTTCTTATATGAGAACTTAAAGCAGGTTCTGCATTACTCTACGAGAAATGTGCGAAATGATATATCTTCCGTCCTGTTGGATTCACTGTTTCGCATCGTGTCATGATACAGTTTAGCTTGTTTCAGTGATGAAAAGAATGATAATTTATTTGTACTTTCAGCTGACTTTGGGGTGTCCGCTAAAAATACCAAGACGTTACAGAGAAGAGATTCTTTCATCGGTACGCCATATTGGTGAGTCACACCGCCTGGATACAAGAGGGCATTCACCCCTTTCCTTCTGATAATCGTCTCAGCGTGTCCCACAGCCTGGGGGGTTATTTTTCTGTGCCGTCTCACAAAAAAATCGCCATTGAATGTGGCTCATTCAGCAATTTAGATGCACTTAAGTGTTTGATGACCTCATCTTTAAATCCTGAATAGCCCTCCTATCTTTCAAGTTCCACACAGTGTTGACCTTTTTTTCCCTCGAAAACGAAAAGCAAGTTGACGCTCAAGAATCGGAAAGTTATCCGCACGTTATCTTGCAGTCTGAAATTTGCTCAACACAATTACAAATCCACTTACTGACTGAAATCTTTGCAGGATGGCTCCAGAGGTGGTGATGTGCGAAACTTCCAAAGACCGTCCGTACGACTACAAAGCCGACATCTGGTCCCTCGGGGTGACGCTCATAGAGCTCGCACAGATTGAACCGCCAAACCACGAGATGAATCCCATGCGAGTGCTACTGAAAATAGCCAAGGCCGAGCCGCCCACGCTCATGCATCCTTCTCGCTGGTGAGATGCTGCGCTGGTGATATACTCGAGAGGAATGTTTCCGGACTGGAGATAAGGATATGTTGAGCGTTTAATGTGTGGGAGAGTGATGAATTGTTAATGTTTAAGTGAATGGCTGCAGGAGGAAGGCGTGTCATTCATTTTTTTTTTTTTTTTTTTATCCCTCAAAGCAGTACCCAGGGACACTTGCTCTGTTCTTTGGCCAACAAACCGATTCTTTTTTAATTTGTTTTCAAAGGTCACCAGAATTCAACGACTTTCTGCGGAAAGCTCTTGATAAGAATGTGGACAATAGGTGCGGCGCACTACAGCTTCTTCAGGTGGGCTGCCCTCGTAACTGTACGCAACCATCCACACAGACTACAGTATAAAACAGAGAACGCACACAAATATGTCATAAGAAATGTATTCAATTTTCAGACTGTGTTTAAAGGATAAAGATTTCTATTTCACGTTGATGTCTTTGTGTTCCTGTCCATCCATGTAGCATCCTTTTGTCACCAGTGTGACTAATAGCAAACCTCTCAGAGAGCTCATAGCCGAGGCCAAGGCTGAAGTCACAGAAGAGATCGAGGATAGCAAAGAGGAGGAGGAGGAAGAAGAGCCTAATACACCTGTGGTATGTAGCTTTTATCGGGTGTTTGTGTACAACAATAAGCATAATGCTTTTCAGCCAAATGGTTTTTAAATTATGTGATTTGGTTCCTGCATGATTTTGTATTTTTCTTCAGGCGGTTCCTGGGCACAAACGAGCGCCATCCGATGCCAGTGTGGCCAGCTCGGAGGATGACAAAGTGCCACCAACTCCCTCCACCCTCGAGTCTGTTACAGAGAAGGCGGAGGCTGAGCCTGCTGAGGACCGGAGCAGCGATAAGCTCTCTGATGAAGGACTTGGAACGAGTGAGGTAGACAAGACTGAGGGGGAGAAACTCAATGAGGTGTCTGATGCCAGTAATGAAGATCTGGCCCCCGGACTAATAGAGCCCAGTAAGGACTCTATCTCACAAGATTCTGCAGAGCCTAAACCAGAAGGGGATCAAGCTGCAGAAATTCCTGCTGAGCTTGAAGCTTCACAGCCTGAAGAACCTGTATATACAACAGATGGTCCAGAAACAAAGGAGGAGCAGAAGGAGGCAGAAGAAAAGAAAATGGAGGACGAGCCTACCCAAGTAATAGAAGAGGAAAGAGAGCCAGAGGAAGTGAAACAAGAGGAAGAAAAGAAAACGGCCACAGAAGAATTTACAGAATCACAAGAGCAGCCTGAAGATAAACCAGAAAAAGCTGAATCCATATCAGAAGAAGTGGTACAGGCAGATGAAGAAAAGAGAGAACCAGGTGAGGAGGCGCCTCAACAAAAAGTGTCTGAGGACAGCATAGAAGACATGGTTAATAGCACAGATGAAATTGTAGATAAGGAGAATATAGAGCCTAATGTAATGGACACAAATCTAAATGGAGAAACGGACACAAAGTCGCGTGAGGATGAGACATCTGCTGAGGTTCTGCTGGAGAACAAGGCCACAGAAAGTCAGCCAGCAGAGAAGCCTGAGCATGAAGCACCTGAGGAACCAGAGCAGCCTGAACAAGAAGATCAGACCAGAGAGGAGGTCAAACTGGAGGAACAAGTACCAGCTGAATCCACTAATGGAGTCAGTGATGAAGCCAAAGATGCCTCGGAGGATTCTGAACAAGTGGCCCCATCCGAAGACGTCCCTCTGAAGGACGAAGAGGTGAAGGCGACTTGTGCAGACGAGAGCACTTCCCAAGATGCCGTCTCTGTCCCGGAGAGTGAAACCGATTCAGAAACCAAGATGGAGCAAGGAAGCCCTGCTGTGATCAAACCAGATGTGGAGAAGGACTCGGACTCCGGAAGTAGCTCTGCTGCTGATAGCAGCAGCCTCGACCTCAATCTGTCCATCTCGAGCTTCCTGTCCAAGAGCAAAGAAGGGGGCTCTGTGTCTCTGCAGGTAATACAATCAATGCCTCTCTGACACCCTCAGTTATGAAATTATCAACGCTATTATGATTATTAGAGCCTCAAAAACATCCCTGTTTTTTTTTTCTTTCTTTCGTTCTTCGTTTGTTTTTTTTAGGAGTCAAAACGTCAGAAGAAGACTTTGAAGAAGACACGGAAGTTCCTGGTGGACGGTGTGGAGGTCAGCGTGACAACATCAAAGATAGTGACTGATAACGACACCAAGAACGAGGAGATGAGGTTCCTGAGGTATGTCTCTCTGTCCAATTTGCTTGACACACTGTTGGTCTAAATGTGGGACATGACCTATTTAAACATGTCTGCCTTAAATAGTTCTCGATCATTTCGCAGCTCCCACCAGCTTTTTACAAACGCGAGATGGGTTATCTCCCGTGATGAATGCTGCGTTATGTTACATTTTACTGTCATCTCCCGTGTTGCCTTTTAAAGACATGAGACATGCTGCTGCGACTGTTTATACAAGAGCTGTCTGACTTTCAGTTGTTGGGTTTATAACTTTGTGTCACTAATGTACAGAGTAAACATGCATCAGTTTGAAAGCCCATAATAAAAAAAAAAAAAGAGTGAAGCCAGAATCATCAGAGAATGAGAAGAAGGAGTCCCTCCGGGAGTTTTTTTTTTTTTTGTGATTGTTACAATCGGAAATGTTTGACTTTTGCGGCGGCTTTTCTCAAAAATCGTGACATAATTTGAGACATTTAAAGTGATTTCTTTATTTGCTATTTCATTGCAATTTCCTGGAGGGACTAAAGAACAGTCTTCTATTAGATATGAATGCGACGCTAATGTTGACTCTTCTGTTGCACACTAGGAACGAAAAACGTATTTGCAACCATGAAATCCCATCGAAGAAATAAGAAATACAATTTTTTTTTTTTTTTGTGAATAAACTATTAAGTTAGAGATAAGTAAATATTGTGGCAGCCTGACGACACTGTTGGCGTGGTTTCCTCAGGCGGCAGGAGTTGAGAGAGCTGCGCCTCCTTCAAAAAGAGGAGCAGAGGGCGCAGCAGCAGCTGAGCAACAAGCTGCAGCAGCAGAGAGAGCAGATCTACCGGCGCTTTGAACAGGAAACTACTGTGAGTCAGTTCCTTCAAACCGCAGCGGCGTGATGCTTTGTTTGGCTTTTCTTTATTTGGCAAACTTCTCGCTAAACTAGCTGCTTCATCTCCAAATCTAATGGAGGGGTTTTTACATGAAAACGAACAGGGGGGGGGGGGGGGGGGGGGGGGGGGGGGGGGGGGGGGGGGGGGGGGGGGGGGGGGGGGGGGGGGGGGGGGGGGGGGGGGGGGGGGGGGGGGGGGGGGGGGGGGGGGGGGGGGGGGGGGGGGGGGGGGGGGGGGGGGGGGGGGGGGGGGGGGGGGGGGGGGGGGGGGGGGGGGGGGGGGGGGGGGGGGGGGGGGGGGGGGGGGGGGGGGGGGGGGGGGGGGGTCAGACCATCAGTCTTTTACCATCACCCGAGACATATTATTTCCACTGAGATGCAATTCTCTTTGACCAGTTAATGATAATATCAGAAGCTTTCATTTGATTTAATTAGAATTTGACTGAATATACAAGCAATTTATAAGCAATAAAAAGAACATTTAAAAACCAATATATATCTCACGATACCAAAGCATACAATAAACCCTTGTAGCCATTTTGTCAGGCTTGATGCCGGTGTCTATTGATTCTGAAGGCTAAGAAGCGGCAATACGACCAGGAAGTGGAGAATCTCGAGAAGAAGCAGAAACAGACCATCGAGCGCCTGGAACAGGACCACACCAGCCGGCTCCGAGACGAAGCCAAACGCATCAAAGCGGATCAAGACAAGGAGCTCTCCAAGTTCCAGAACATGCTGAAGAACCGGAAGAAAGAGGTACGGGCCCCTGCATGAGCGCCGGTCGGGCTGCTTAGCTCTTTCGCCGTGGGCCGTTCGGGGTCGACGGCCCCTCCGCGTGCGATACGAGCTGTTTTACCGACGCACGTGTTCACCAGCTTGGCCCGGTGTGCTTTCTTGGCCGCGTCGTGCCGGTCCCGTGGGAGCGGTGTGCCCCGCTGGTCCGTCGGGTTCTGTACGTGTGCCCGCGGACAGCAACACGCAGGCTGTACTATCTTTCTCCTCCATGCCGTTCGCTCCACGTCGCCGTATCCATTATTCATCTGCCTCAAGGCTTCTTTTTTTTCTTTTTTTTTTTTTGGGTTGCCTCCTCATGCTTCGCTACGAGAGTCTATTTGTTATTTTTAAAGAACCGTTTTTTATAAAAGCTCCGTCCTCAGCTCGGGCTTTGTAAAACGTCTTATTTCGGTGGGTGCCCTCGGCATGTTGCACCTTCACGCTCGATCTTTATTCCGCCTCGGCTGCCTCTTTCGCTGCTCTTCAGCGGCCTTTTAATGCTCCGCCGGGTGCTTTTGGGTGTGCTTTCGCACTTTGTAAGTTTTGCTTTATGTGGCTTCTTTTTTCTTTTTTTTCTTCTTTTTTTTTTTTCATGGCCGGCACGATGTGGCATCCGTTGTGCATCACCATGCCGCGGTGATTTATGCGCTGCTGCTCCCAGTTTGGTTCGGGGCCACATGCTTACTTACTGCTAGAAAATATTGTCGTATTTCAGGTTGGCTTGCGGTTGCTTCAGGCCTCTGCTGTTGCTCTTGCTGTTGTTAAGCATTTGCCTACTGATCAAATGTTGTTTTTTTCACCGTTGTATTATTTGTTGAAAATGTACTGGAACTGTGTATTTAACTAACCGTGTCTCTTGTATGAGTGTGTGAGGTGGCGCTGGTCACGGGATGGCCACATTTTTTTTCCCGAGTGGTGTCGGGCTCATTTGGGTTCGGTAATAAAAGCCTTGCGTCAGACGCACTGATATGGAATGGTCGATCGAAATTAATCAACCACTGCATTGAGAATCAGTTTATCGTTTGTGTAATGTTACAGGTAAAAAAAAAAACCAACAAAGTGTTTTATGATAGTAAACTGAATATCTTTGGCAGGTCAAACTTGAGCTTTAAGGTATTTTGATGTTCACTCGGACATTTTTATCCAACCGAGCAATTTATCAGTTAATGAAGAAAATAATCAACAGATTAATCAGAAAATAACAGCTAGCTGCAGAACTATTCCTTGATAGATAGGGAGCTTGAAGCTTAATCTATTATTCAGTTACATATTGAAAATGTGGACGCTTGAGCCGTCCCCGGGTCAGGACTGCTAAACGTCGTAATGATCGAACCATTCCAGCTCAGTTGCTCTGCTTTTTATTTAATTTTTTTTTTATTTCAAGAGTCAAAATAATCATACTGATGGCTGTGGGACTTAATTGACTGCAAAGTTATTTAGGTGGAGCTGTTTTTTGACACTAACATCTTCTGCTACGCACCAATCAAATCTCTTTTTCCTTTCTTTTTTTTTTTTTTTTTTAAATGAATCTTAACTCGTGCGGTTCAAACTGGCAGCTCTGACACGCTCACAGAACCTGCTAAAGATTTGTTCAGCAGGACATGAAACGCGCGGCCGGGGGGGGGAAATCAGCATGCTGACTTTATATCGGTTGGTGGCTCTCTCCGCTTCAAAAGTGGGCCGTGCATGTCTACCTGCTGTTGTTGGGATAGCTTTGTGAGATTTTCAGAATCAACCGGTCTCTGCGCACATACACTTGTAGGTCGAACAGGAAGTCGGACAGGCACCCAAACGCATGAGAAAAGAGCTCATGAAACGCTTAAAGGAGGACCTATTGCTCCTCAAGATTGCACAGGTAAAGCGTCACCAGCTCTCTTACTCTGTAAAACTCTTGACAGGCCTTTTTCTGTCCCTTTCTCCTTTTCAATTCCCCCCCCCCCCCCACCTGCGACCTGATTTGATTTTCATCAGATATTCATATTCAGACAAACACAAAGAATGTCTGCGTCTGTAATCGCTCCCTATTTGCTACCGACTGAGCTGAAGAATTCTCTTTCTCGAGATTTCCTCTTTGACTGCGGGCATTTCGTCAAAGATTTCGCCAGACAATGTACGCCTTCGTTTTTCTGCAGTTGAACAGTCGGTTATCCTTTTTATTAAATGAAGCATTCCTAATGTTTCTAATATTCTGCTCCTATCTGTAAATGCGAAGGACAAAGAAACGGAAATTTACACATTTCATGAAAACATTGTGAAAGTTAAAGAAGGTCGAATTTTTAGCATGGTCGTTGCATTGAGCAGCAGTGGATCAACAAACTCTCAAAGTCTTATATAAACAAAACAAAAAAAAAGTGACAAAATTCAACATTTAAAATTTTCTTCAAATGGAAACACTTGCTGATTATCTCCGATAGTAAAGCGAACGCCTTTCGGATTTCTAAATCATAGATCGCACAAAACAAGACGTTTGGTATTAATAAATAACTGTTAATTGCAGTGTTTGGAATTGATCCTTTGGAAAATATATTCTTTCCGCAGCATGTGGTACCGCTGCTTACTAAACGTCCCACGACGCAGTTCTTCCAAATTTGCTTCCGATATTACTTGCGTGCGAGATTATCTAGAAGGTGATCGTAAAGACTCCGGTGATGATGACTCACAAGCGCCCGCTCTGTTTACGAGCCGCCCTCAGCATCCCGCAGTCTCCCATCGCATCGAGAGCAGCGAACCGATGAACTGATGGGAGCGATCGCAGACAGAGCTTTTTTTTTTGTTTCCGCAGCAGACATCTGCACCGAAAGCCCTTTCCAAACTTTTGGTTGTTTTTTTTTTTCTTCCCCCTTGCGTCTTTTATGAATTAGAAATGAGTCATGTGGACGAAGGCCCGTCTTTTCTTTGAAAGGTAACCGAGATCGTTATAACCCGCTTGTGAGCCAGATGCATGGAAAGTTAACAAAACTGCCTTGTTTACGAGCTGGAGTCGACTTGACGTGCTGCTGCAACTGCGAGCCGCTTTCGGGCATGACGAGACGAGGAGAGTCCTAACGACCGGTTCATCAAGTTGCTCCTAACATTTACGCAGAGCTGTGCACGCCGACGTTCCCAAAGTGGAAAGCCCGTCTCTTGCGTAACTCATTAAGAATCGGGTGCGAGTGCCGCTGTGTGTGTGCGTCTTGTGTGTGCGTGCGTGTGTGCGTGCGTGTGTGTGTGTGTGTGTGTGTGAGAGAGAGAGATCCTCAGCCTGCTGTGTGCTGATGTCCCTAATCAGGGCGAGTGCGCTGTGTGCTCTCATCCACAGGCAGTGGCCCAGGTTATGATACAGTCTTTTCAGTTGTCCTCATGCGCACTCTTCAACGCTCAGATGCAGGATGTAAGTGCCCCCGCCCCTCGCTCCCTCCCTCCCCTCCCCGTCCTCCTCCTCCCTCCCCCTCCTCCTCCTCTCCCATTTTTCTACCGTGTCCGGCCCATTCCTAGATGTGTGTGAAGTCACGTGACGGGGACAGTGCGTGATGGCTCAGTTTCACCACACATTTGAGCATGGGCTGCATTTTGTGTGTGTGTGTGTGTGCGTGTGCGTGCGCGCGCGCGTGTATTGTTATCACTGTGTTTGTGCAGCGGTTCCTTCTTCTCCCCCTGCTCAGTATTTCCCCTTCACCAATCCACGAACGCTCGGCATCTGTAGTCTGTGAATTGTGCTCGGCGCGATTACCGCACCACACCGTCTGCTTCAGACTGGGTGTACTGCCCATGAAGTGATTGTGGACTCGCACTTTAACCATCCCAATCTGGATTCCGCTTCATCACGACAGTGATGCCTCAGTTTTCTACTGATAAGATTAATCCTGTGTAATTACAGGATCAGCAATGTATAATCACAGCTAAGCAATAGCAGTGCGACCTACAATTTGCCACCAGCGAAGTATTAAAGATCTACTGTAAATAAAAAAATAAATTTTAAAAATTTAAAAAAAAAACGATATCGTTACAGCTTCTTCAATGCCGTGCAAATAGAGAAAAGCGAATTGGATCAATAGATACCTCCGTGTTATTATGTAATGAGTCATGCGTAATGCAGGCCGGGCTCTGGATGATGTGAATGTCACTGTGGATGCCGTCTTACATAAAACTGTGAATGTACTGAAACTGTAAACTTTTCTTTCTCTCTCTCTCTCTCTCTCTCTCTCTCTTTCTCTGTCTCTTTCTCTCTCTCTCTCTCCCTTCACCTCCATTGTGGATCGTTGCCATATCCATGATCTCTGAGTGTCTCCTCCTCCTCCGAGTCCAGTTGATGACGTGACATCTTCGCGCTCTGTGTTGTACTGAGTTTGAAGTGGATGACTAGATTACACAATGTTTATTTCAGGCAGTGTTGACACCGCAGATGCGTTTGTACCGTGACATCTTTGTGGTCGTGCCTCCTCTCTTCTCCTCCTCCTCCTCTCTCCTCTCTCCTCTCTCCTCCCTCCTCGCTGTCCCTCTGTACGCTCCTCCTCCTCCGGCTGCTCCTCACCGCTCTCCCCCCTTCTGCGGCTCCTCAGGAGCAGGAGTTCCTGCAGAAGCAGCAGCAGGAGCTGGACGGAGCTCTGAAGAAGATCATCCAGCAGCACAAGATGGAGATCGCCACCATCGAGAGGGACTGCCTCAACCACAAGCAGCAGCTGATGAGAGGTAGGACGGAACCGCCTGACGGATGGAGTCGAGGCCCGTTAACCGGATTTGCGCTCGTGATGAGCATTTCAAGCAAAAAAAAAAATAAAAATAGTACGCGGTAATCGCGCGGAACGAAATCGACTATTATTCAAATCTTCAGTTTCGCCCGCGAAGCCAGTGTGACGACCGAGAACACGTCCCGGTTCCTGTTCGGTTCGACGCGTTACGGCCTGTCCGACCTGCTCCTCGTTTTGTTTTCGTTCCCTCGACGTGTCCCCGTCCACGCGCTTTTTTTGTTGGGTTTTTTTTTGTTTTTGTTTGGCTCCCTCGCTGACGGAGTCTTTTGGCGTCTCTTGCAGCGAGAGAGGCAGCCATGTGGGAGCTGGAGGAGCGCCACCTGCAGGAGAAGCACCAGCAGCTGAAGCAGCAGCTGAAAGACCAGTACTTCATGCAGAGACACCAGCTGCTGAAGAGGCACGAGAAGGTAAGAAGCTCACCGGGAAACCCAGCGCCGAGAAGAGCGGGAGTCTCGTTTCGATAACCGTGCTGAACGGAGAGCCGCGCGCGTGTGTGTGTGTGTGTGTGTGTGTGTGTGTGTGTGTCGTGCAGGAGATGGAGCAGATGCTGCGCTACAACCAGCGTTTGATCGAGGAGATGAAGAACAAACAGACTCAAGAGAGGGTTCGCCTGCCCAAGATCCAGCGCAGCGAAGCCAAGACGCGCATGGCCATGTTCAAGAAAAGCCTCCGCATCACCGCCACGGCCTCCATCACTCCAGAGATGGAGAGAGAGCGGATCAAGCAGGTAATCGTTTCGACGTGCCGCTTTAAGGAGAGAGTGACCGAAGGCGGATCGCCTTTTGGGTTGTTTGGTTTTTTTTTTTTTTTTTTGAGCAGCGCTGTGTCACGCTGGCAGTCCCACTTACTGGAGGACCTGCCCCGATACAAACACGGTAATTATCCCAGCCAGAACAGCGACTGTCCAGTCACCAGTTCACAAAACCCTTTTGGCTCCTTCCCTCCTCCTCCTCCTCCTCCTCCTCCTCCTCGCCGTGTTGCTTCGTTTTGGTTTTGTTCAGATAAAACAAAGAGAGCAGTCCGGGGAGAAATATTAAACATCATGAAACGCAGCGGGAGGGGGTGGGGGGTTGGGGGGGGCGCCGACAGGCGCGAGCATTTTATGGTACTCTGACCTCTGACGAGAGCAGAGTCCTCGTGGAAAGAAATCGCCTGATACATGTTTTGGACATCATGTTTTTGTTTTTTTTGTTTTGTTTTTTTTGAGGGGGGGGGGGGGTGAAAGCGTCCTGAACACCACTCTGTTGTGTTTCCGTCTGTGCGGTCCAGTTTGCTTCGCAGGAAGAAAAGAGGCAGAAGAACGAGAGACTCCATCAACACCAGAAACACGAAAACCAGATGAGAGATCTGCAGCTGCAGTGTGACTCAAACATCCGGGAGCTGCAGCAGATGCAGGTTTGGCTGACTGGCGCGCGCGCGCACACACACGCACACACGCACGCACACACACACTCTCTCACTTTTTGTGTTTAAATGTTAAAACTACATTTTCACGAAGCTGCAAAGTGTTCAGTACACAACAATAATTTGTGAAAATATTTAAATAATGCTTCAAACTCAGCTCATTATTTATATAATTTTAGTTCACCCTTCATTTTTTTTTATTTTTTTTTTTTATTGGAATCGTTTTATAGGCCATCTGCTGCTCTGAATACTAAATATAACATTAAAGCACCGGACACCGAGACTGAAATAATTTCTTTATATTTCGAGGACGCACCGCTTCACAGTGTGAGCAACAGCAGCTGGCGTTAGCTGGGATTGTAAAGACGTTCCTCCTGAGAAAGAGACGCGAAATAAAAATTAAAAAAAAATAATATTAATAACGCGTAAAATTCACTGGAGCACGGGGGCGTATTATTTGTGACGGCGCCGCCTCGACCCACATTATCCTTTCAGAACGAGAAATGTCACCTTCTGATCGAACACGAGACCCAAAAGCTGAAGGAGCTGGACGAGGAGAACGGCCAGGAGATCAAGGAGTGGCGAGAGAAGCTGAGACCCAGGAAGAAGGTATGTCCGCTGTCCTCGTTCAGGATTTCATGTCTCCGCGGTCGTACCCTCGACAGACTCTGCGATTTCCTCCGACGGCAATCTTCATGCCGGTCGACTCTGTGTGTGTGCGTGTGTGCGTGCGCGTGCGTGTGTGTCTGCCGCCCCCTGCAGGCGCTGGAGGAGGAGTTCACGCGGAAGCTCCAGGAGCAGGAGGTCTTCTTCAAGATGAGCGGCGAATCCGAATGCCTTAACCCCACCACGCAGAGCCGAGTGTCCAAATTTTACCCCATCCCCAACCTGCACCACTCCGGTTTATAGCCCCGCCCGACGCGAACACGCCGCCGTCGAACTCGGGGCTCTTCCTCCCGGCGGAGCGGCGCCATTTCTCCGAGCCGTCGCCGATCGACGTGGAAGACGACGACGTCTTCGCCGCTTTGATTCCGCCGTCAAAGAGAGCGTGACGTGCCTGCACACCGCTCCCTCGCTTAATCGAGGTCTCTCGGCTCGCTGGGAAATCGCTTCGACGGATAATATGCACTTTTTTTTTTTTTTTTTTTTTTTTTTTTGGAGCATGCTCAGATTTGAACAGGTTGGTAGCCAAGGTCACTCATGCTTCTCAGATTATTTGTAAGCGCAGCCCGCTGCAGTACGAATGATCTCCAGTGCCTCGTGTGTTCTTTTGTTTCCTCCCTGCGTTCCCCACCGCTCGCAGTAAAAAAAAAAAAAAAACGGTTCCCCTCCCCTTTCTCCCCCCTCCCCCCCCTCGTCCCCCGAACGTTTTGCACTTAAAACAACCGGTTCTCATTTCCGCTCACCATCACAAGATGTCGAAAGGTTATTTGAATCCTTCCAGACGGATCTGAGATTTCGTTTTGCCGCACGTGAAGCAGAAAAGGACGACCGACGAGTCAAAAGAAAACGGCCCGCAGCCGCGGGACTCCGCGCCTCGTGCCGGGAACCACGAGGCCGTGACTTCGGATGAAGAAGAGCGCGCCGTGTTGCGTTTGTACCTGAAGGTGAATCAGACGTGAGCATTTTGATCATCCCGAGAGGTTCGTGAGCAAAAAAAAAAATCGATGTATTCCAGTCGCGCAAAACAAACGCAATCCCACCCGATGAGCTGAACGCAGACGTGACCCGTCGTTTCCTGGAGGAATTTTAAGAATTTGCTTTGTTGGTTGTTGTTTTTTTTTTTTCAAATCACCTCGCCCTCCGGGAGTTATTCAAAGCCGCGTTCTCACAAGCGAATGATTCGTTGTAAAGTTATGAACACTGAAGGAATGTAACGCCGTTGATTTGCACTGTTTTGCCACAAAGAAAAAAAAAAGAAAAAATATGCAGTAACTGTTCTTCGTCTCACCCGAGCCTATTCGAACTCCAAACTGACTGAATCATTTCAGCTTTTTTTTTTTTTTTTTTTTTAGTACTCATAATTTTATCTTTTTTGAAAACATGCCCGGTATTTTATGTCCAGTTTTCTAAAAGCCTTGCAACTCCAGAATATAGCGACGCTGTAATCTCGCTCCACGGCGAGCTCCTTTGCTGTACGTGCGAATGTGAGGAGAGTATCGACGGCTTACAACAAGAGATGCGTTTATTTTACCGCCGCATATCGTCTGTGCATTTTTATCATTTCTGTGGCGCTGACGTGGACATCGACCGGTGTTTCGTCACAAATGCTGGATTTTTACCAGAGACTTTGTCGTGTGAATTACGCCATTCGACTCGTAGACTTCAGATATATATATATTTTTTTTTTATTTTGTTAAGTTACAGCATTTTGATGCGTCATCCCGACCACAACGAATATTCTTAGTATATGCATTTTTCATGTCAGATCAAATGTATTTAACGTGTCTTCATAAAAGGACTTTTTTTTTGGTTTTTTTTTTGTTTTTTCTTGTAAATAAAATATTGACTGTTTATTTGACACCTTGAGGGAAATTTGTTTTTCAGGTTAACTTAGTCATGCAAATATATCAAGACTCACGAGTCCAAAAATAGATTTATTTTTGTGACTTTCAAATATATTGATCAAATATCAATAAGTTCAATCATGTAAAAACATAATCTGGGAACATTTTTATTATGTAATCTAGCCAACACTTAAACGTATAAAGAAATATAGCAAATTCAGTGCTCTTATTACACAAAAATATACACTCCAATCAGTCACTTCTTAGCATCGCTGCAAACAACCTGATCTTTTTTTTTTTTTCTTCCTCTAACCCTCGTCCCAAAACAACTCTTGACTGACGCCGTGTCACGTTTACATGATGACGTGTTGATTTTATGTATTTAAAGAGTAAATTCTTTTGCAATTTTTATGGGTTGAAATGGATTATGGATACATATAGTCCTCAATACAATATAATCCTCAAATGACAAAAAATAAAGTACACCAGACACTGGGAAAAGATGCAAAGTGCAAATTAAAAATATCAGCAACTGCTCGTTATTGCTTAAAAATATATATTCTCTCAAACAAAGCTGCCCCTGGAAAGTCAAATGTTTGTAAGCTACTAGCAAAGGAAAGTACACTTTATACACCCACACGTCAAAAAAAAAAAAAGAAGTCTGTGTCAACAGAAACACTGACCAGCAGCTAAATCCTCACCTCTGCTGAAGCCGTTCGTTTTAAAGAGACTGATGCGTTTTAATTGCCGCTTTTATTTTTCTAAAACTGACTTTACTACAAATGGAAACAATAATAGAGCATTTTTGACTACTTGCATTGGTACACCTAAAAAAAAAAAAAAAAAAAAAGAAGTTGCTTAAAAGCGAAATGAAACGGGACGTGATCCAGTAGTACGTTAGGACTTTAGCCACCTCCGGCTTAACGGCGACCCTGCTGACGACCGGCCACTTTACTGCCTGCAGCGGATGAAAAGAAATAGTGTCGCATTGTGATGAGTTACATTTGCGTGTAATTGTTTTTTTTTTGTTGTTGTTGTTGTTTTGTTGCGTTTTTAAGGTGTGACGTAATTTAATTTACCTGTATCCCTCTTCTGCAGTCTGGATGGAATTTGGATCGCGTATGTTCCCGGTATTCCGATTAAACCTTGGGGTCCGGAATCACCTGTGAACATATAAAACTCAGCTTGTCACTCTTATTAAAAAAAAAAAAATGTAAAAAAAAATGACTCGGGAAAAACCCGCAGTGTTTCATCAGCTGTGTAGATGTACCCTTCTCTCCTCTGGGTCCCGGGTACCCTCTGTCTCCCTTGGGTCCGGGGCCTCCCGGCGGTCCCGGGATGGTGCCGTAAGCTGCGCAAGACAAAAAAAAATAAAATAAATGCACGCGTTCAGTCGAGATGAAGCGACATTTTCCAGCTACCCTTCCGGGACCGTTTCCATCACTGATACAGTCTGTGGAAAATCACGACCGAATCCTCACTTCTGAAGAACTCCATGAGGTCAGATGTGACGTTGCCGTAGGAACCGATGACGCGACTGTAGCCAACTGGTCCCGGAGGGCCGGGCGGGCCGGGCGGGCCCTGAATGGCTCGTACGTTCGCCTTGAAGTGGGCCTCGCCCAGATAGTCCTGCAGCAGGCCTCGATCTGCAGGAGGGTCGTTGGAAAACACGCATGTGGTCACACAGGATTTTAATTTACGCGTCTTCCATCGGGCGTTGGCCTAGATCCTTCAGTTAACCCCTTCCGCCCGAAATTCCTCCGCACGAACCGAAGAGTCCGCCGACTGCAGCTGTGACTAAAATGGATGAAGCGCTGTTGCGCTGCGGTTCCGTTTCATCAAATGAGGTGCGTGACGGGGACCGAGAGACTTATTATATTTTAAAATGATTTCGAGTGTCTTTTCGGAAGAGTTGCAAGTTAAAAAAAAAAAAAAAAATAGTCAAGGCCTCTTTACCCACCACCCTTTTATATTATAATAACACGAAGCACTTTTCAAAACAAAGTTGTCAAGACTGAAGCAAATAAAACCGAGCCGATAAGGAAAATACAAATAAAATCTCTCAACATTAAAAAAAAATGTAAGGCAACGACGGCGATAATGAAATAGGTACGACATTTTGGAAATAAAAACGGTGTGCTGCGGTTAATAAAGAGTTTAAATTTTTTTTTAAAAACTCCGTTACATGTCTTCCAAGTATTTGTTAAAGAGCTGAGTACAGCTGCTACCAATACATTAAATACGAAGCTCTGATGTGTTCATTTCCCACGTAGCCCACTCGCTGGCTCGATATCCACCGAAGCATGAGCTGGAGTCCCAAAACATAAATCGCATCACATCTCCTAACGCAATTAACGACGAACGACTGCGAATCGACTTACTCTTGATGTAGTCGGTAACCTTCATGGCGACGTTGGAGTAGTCCAGGACCTCCGTGAGCTTGCTGACATCGATGTCCGCGCGCCCGGAGGCGTAGCGAGCGTCGCCCTGGGAGTAGCTTTGGCTCTGGGTGTAGCTCTGGATGTTGCCTGGCTCTCCTCGTTCTCCCTTCAGGCCCCTCGGACCCGGAGACCCCGGAGGTCCGACGATGGCGCGACGAACATTGTCACCTGCGGAAGACAAGGCCGTCCGTGATGTCTGCGCTCGCCCGTGCCGTCCCGAGCGGATTCTGCGCATTCATCACTGATCACGTGTCTTTATGTATCTGGGTGGGGGTGGGTGGGGGTGTGGGGGGCGGTGTTTGGAGCTTACTGGACAGATACTGCTGAATTTCGGTGCGGATGCTCTCGCGATGGAGGTTTCCGCCGAAGGAGACTGATCCAGAGTGACCGCCCGGCGGTCCCTGTGGACCCGGAGGTCCGGGAGGACCTTGTAGACCTCTGAACCCAGAACCTGAGAGAGAGGAAGCGGAGCAAGACGGAGAGGCTTTGTGTTGCGGAGCCATTCGTCCCAACGGAACCAGAAAACATTCACATTTAAGAAGCTGGATTTTGAGAATGTTGGCGCTCTCCGCTCACCCTGCAGATAACGCTGAATGTCCTCCATGCTGTAACCCTGACCTCTCCCTCCGTACACAGTGGCTGAGGAGCCTCCTGCTGGCCCCTGAGGGCCTGGCGGGCCCGGGAGCCCCCGGGCACCCGGGGAACCTGGAGAACCGGGACGTCCTTGTTGCACCGTAGAACTGAGCCACGATTGGAAGGCTGGAGCTAAATTGATAAAAGATACGAAGGAAGAGGATGAGAGAGGGACCGTCCTCGGATCTTGGGTCATTCGGTCTTTCTTTGTGTTAATAAATAAAAACCGTCGTCGTTCTGCATGCCACTGATTTTCACTCTCCAGGCGAAACACGGTGTCTGTTAACGGGAACGCCTGGACAGTGATCTTACTTCTCATCAGTACGGAGTAGTCGATCGTAGCCACGCTGGAGTCGGAGCGTCCACCGCCAGAAGGCCCGGTAGGCCCAGCGGGCCCGCGTGGCCCGGGTGGACCCCTGGCAATTCCTCTTTCTGAGAATGACAAGCGACTCGATTGATTTAAAAAAGGGCCCGGTAACGTTTACAGGCCGAGCGTTTTCCGCTGCAATCTACCGTTCGCTCACCATTCATGATATTGAAGACGTACGTGGCGACATCCTCCACTCTGTAATGGCCCGAAAGTCCTCCTGATGTCCCCGGTGGTCCCGGTGGTCCCTGTGGACCTGGCGGTCCTGACATATATCTCCTCACGTCGTCTCCTGGACAGATGACGGCAGAGACACACAATCAGCCCCGGTGTATCCTGTTTAAAAAAAAAAAACAACACTGCTTCGGCTAAAATATATGTTGTACTCACTCTGCAGCATGCTGATGAGAGCAGTGACTGACAGGGATCCAGAGGCAGGTCCAGGAGGACCAGCTGGTCCCGGAGGACCCTGACCACCAAAGCTGAACCCCGAGTCTGAACCTGAAATTATTACGCAACAGCAGTTGAAGGTGGTACCGGTCTATGAATTACGCCCCCTTATTAATCACCCTGATGTGACGATATAAATCCTTACGTCGCAGGTATGCAATGATACGAGACGAGATGTCCTCCAAAGAGCCTGAGAAGGTTCCAGGGATTCCTGGAGGCCCGGGTATACCTGGAGGTCCAGGGATACCAGACTGGCTTATTCTGCCTGCATGGCGTAAAATAAAAAAAAATAAAAATAAAAACATGTTAATACTCCATTCTGTCCTCTTGACAGTGACTGGCTGATTGATCTCACTTCAGAAAGACTTACCAAGATAGTCAGTGATGTACTGGCGCATCTCGACAGAAGAAGAAAAGGAGCCTGGCTGGCCTGGAGGGCCGGCAGGACCCGGTGGACCAGGTAAACCTGAAGAGACCGAGACCGAGCCTGAGGAAGAATTTGACAGTTAAGACCCCGTAATGGACAAATGGTCTCTTTAAAGTCACCGTGAACTAGTAGTGTCTTCACAAGAAGAAAACACACTTGACTTTGCGTTAGCTTTAAAGAGAGTTGGGGTGTTGTTGTTTTTTTTGTACCTCTTGATAAGCCTGGTGTCCCGGGAGTTCCGGTTTCCCCTTAGAAATGAGAAACGACAAGAGCATGATCATCATGTGATGCACACAGACAGACAGACAGACAGAGTTCTGCTGCTGATAGAAACACAATAAAACACTGACATCGTTCACACGTTTCGCTCTTTCAGCTTTACCTTTGAATCCCTGCGGTCCTGGATGTCCCCGAGGCCCCGGCGGACCCGGCGGTCCGGGGATCGCGTGTCCTCCGAAATGTGTCGACACTGTAGGAATGAAAAAGTATGACGGTATAAGTCTGCAGCAGCTACCACGAGTGCGGTTCGGCCTTAGAAATGCCACGTGATGGTTTGTGTTCGGATCGAAGCGACGGGCTGACCTCTGTCCGAGTCCCCTGGCCTCCCCGGAGTCCCGGGTTGACCTGGCAGGCCCGGTTCACCTGAAACACAGATGAGAGTGATCGATGCTGGAGAGATTTGTTCACACGGAGGCTCACAACTATCTGTACGTTACGGTTGGTGGAAAGCGGCGTAATTAAGAAATGATACACAAATTAAAGACCGACAGTTACCTTGGTATCCTCTCAGTCCGGGAGAACCTAAAATATCGATGGAGATTTTGTGATTAAGCGTTAACAAAACAAACGGAGATGTGTAAAATGAGAGATCGGGCCACTTTAAAAAAAAAAAAAAAATCTAATCACCTGATGATCCTTTGGGCCCTGAAGGCCCGGGTGGTCCTGGAGGTCCGGAATAAAATGTTCCTGTAAGAAGAGCAACGACGAAGTTAGTGTCACTACATGGTCAAACACAAACCAACACAAAACACCAGTTTTGGATTCCAGATCACACCAGAGCTGGATGTCAAGCCTGATTCTCCTCTGTCTCCTTTAGGTCCTGGTCTCCCGTAACCTAAAAAACAAAAAGAGAATGTTAAAGTCTGACTTGGAGAAGGCTTGAGCTTCACATAATAACCACCTCACCGTCTGAAACAGTTACTTGCCTGGCTGGCCCGCGGGCCCGGGCGGTCCTGGGGGTCCTTGTCTTGAATCTCCTGATGCAAACATTTTTTAAAACATTCAGTGACGACAGTTCAAAGATTTGAGCCAAAGTTGGGGCGACCCCTTGAACGAATCATCAAAGAGGTTGTCTTTGATCGATAATGTTGCAGCGCGGAAGAGTTGGGGTCGTATTTACCTGGACGTCCGGGAGGCCCGGGGGGACCAGGTGGTCCAGGCAGTGCCGAGGCTGCGGAGTGCCCTGAAACACAAACAAAAACGTTGTCATTTTAAATGAAGAGCTCTTGAGCAAGAGACGGACGAAACAAAGCCTGAAACAACACGTGATGTCTTCGTTTGTTTCTTCGTACATTCAATTTTTACATCAGATTTTAAAGACTCCCATCAGGTCGGAAACTGGAGCGTCGACCGGTCGGGGGGGGGGGATTAAACGACGGGGACCAAAATGGTTTCACACGGCAACTGTACCGACACCGTAAAACCCGCGCGTGCTCACGAGGAGTCGTGACTGAATAACTCGGCCTTGCGTTTCCGTTCAGTCACACCATGCACAAAGTCTAGCTGCAAAACAAGAACATGTCACAAACTGTCTTCAGGTTTTCATATTTCCTGTCATATATCAAAACATTGGGATTGACCTGATTATTTGAATTCCCCTAAAATGTCCTGCTTATCTTTTTTTTTTTTCGACATTTTGTTGAAAAGAGGCTACGAGTGACAAATACACAACAACGTGTAGAGTAACAGGAGCACGGGTCTAAAGTTCCAGCACTGCCCACCGCACGCTACTGGTGATCCCAGACCACAAGAGCACCATCGTGGCCTGAATGGATTTTTTTTTTTTTTTAATTCAACTTTTCATTTATTAAAAAAAAGAAAAAAAAAAAAAAAGCTTGTGTTATTTAATTGTATCTTGGAAAAAAAAAAAAAAACAGTTTTACTCGAAGTCCTTCTGAAGCTGATGATGTCACACGACCACGAGCCTCTGTTTCCTGCAGGTCTTTGTCGTCATTAAAAAGCACTCACTCTCTGCTGTGGTCGACGTGCTCTCACTCGTTCTCACTGTTATTCCCGCTTCTCCCTGCTCTCCCTTGTATCCCCTGTCTCCTTTAGGACCTGTGAGGACAAACAAAAACACAGCTGACGCGACACTCCGAGGGGCTGAAACCTGAATCTCAAGAGCACAACGTGGGAGTGAATAAGCGCGATGACCTTACCAGCCTGGCCAGGCAGACCAGCAGGACCAATGGGACCTGAGGAGGTAAATCGATAAGTGAGCACTTTGAGGTTGGCGCAATTGATCAGCGCTTCGACGCGTGAGGATTTCATTCAGCTGCTACTTTGTGGGGCTGGTCTGGAGTCAAACCTGATAATCCTGGAGGTCCCGCAGGGCCGGAAGGACCGGCGGGCCCGGGCGGTCCTGGGATGCCAATAGAAGTGGAGCCAGCTGGGAAAATACAAGTGACGGTCAGATCTCAAAACTGTAGTCTCACCAGCGCTGCGTTAGGGTAGAAGATTTATCTTGTTCTGTTACTTGAGTCGATGATTCTCCCTGCTGAGCCGGTTTCACCTGCAACAGACAAACACGTGATGTCAGCATAACAGTATAACGGTACAGAAACGGTGTGTTGTAAGAAAGAGAGGTTGCACAAGCTGACAGCAGCTGTACCTTTAGCACCGGGTTGCCCCGGGTTCCCTGGCATTCCTGAAAACAAGATGGAAGTACATTTTCATCGTGGAGAGCGTTACGAGAAAAGAACCACAACGCCGCAGAAGTAATAATAACACTACGGTCTGGGTTGTAAAATAGCAGAGTCGTACCTGGTGGTCCTTGAAGCCCAGGTGTTCCTACCGAGGTGGAGATATCGTTAATATATATATATATTTATTTTTTTCATATTATCCACTTATAGTGACGTTGATAAAGCTAAAGATAGTGTATCATAAGAGCGAATTTACCTGGAAGTGCAGCATCTCCAGGAGGCCCAGCAGCACCTCTGATTCCAGGAGGCCCGGCAGGTCCTTGTTCACCTGAGGGCCGAAAATATAAACTGAATTTATGACGATTCTTTGTTCATTTATTTAATTTTAACTATCCGCGGACTAGCCTTGGTTTTAGCTTCATCATAGGACACTGTGCAATCACGTCAAAATATCGAATAAATACATCTGTGCTGGTTATATAATGAGATTTTTTTTTTTTTTTTTTTTTTACCCCTTGATCCTTTTGCACCCTCTTGTCCATGGGGTCCTGATGACAAAAGCAGAACATTATTTTATACAAAATGGAAATCCATAAGTTGCCATATGGAACGCCAAGATGAGCTGACGTCTTTGCAGCCTTGTGACGGGGGATGTTTTTTTTAATGCTCTCATGACCGCCGCATTGAAATCTGTTGTAACAGTTTCACAAAACATGAGCAATTTGAGAAAAAGATGAGAAAGTTAGTGTAAATAACTCCCCGGGCATTATACAAATGTGTGGCTTTTAATTATGACCTGTGCAATAACCCTGCTGTTTAATCAGCATCTTGATCTCAGGTGGATTCTGAACATTCTGCTCACCCAACACGGATTTTAACAAATTTGAAAACAACATTTGAGGTTAAAATTTTTTTTTAAAAAAAGCTTTGGTGTGGTTAGAAGTCTTAAATCTTTTGACTTCAACTCAACTCAACTCAAAACAAAAGCACCAGGTTTATATTTCTGATAAGTGTAGTTCAGTTTTGGGTCGTTACCGGGCAACCAGAGACTCCACAAAATAGTCTCTGGTTGCCACTGGTCTCTGGTAGGCACGACACCAAAATCTGAGTGTCTGATAATCAATTAATTATTAATTATATCTTTTTATTATAAGAAGCCGGAGGTCCTGCGACTCACCCATGGATCCTTTGGAGCCTTTTTCTCCACCTGACCCTGGCGGGCCTGGAATACCAGAATCACCTAAGAAGTGGGACAACGGGATCAGGAAAGTCAGACAGACTCCACAGTGGACAGTAAATAAAAGGTCAGTGTGACATCTTCAAACAAATTCACAAAGATGTGCTGACCTGGCAGACCTCTGGAACCCTTGTCACCAGTTTCACCTAAAATAAACAATGATTACAACCATGGTTTAAAAAAATATAAAAAAAAGGTTCACTGACACCAGAAGACCTGCAAAAACCTGATGGGGTTTACAACAAACCTTTAAGTCCTTGAAATCCAGCAAGTCCTCTGTCACCTGCAGAGTGAGAAGAGTGACTGTGAGCGACAGCACAGAACGGAAAATGAAAAGAAAAAAAAAAAAAAAATGAACAACTCTTTTCACTGTGAACGATGTCCCCGTAACCCACCTTTAGATCCAGGTGGCCCCGCCTCGCCGCGGAAACCCTGAGAACCTGGATGACCTGTAATAAATCAGTTCATGTAAACTCCAGGAATGAAGTCAAGGCATCGTGAACAGTCGAGTGAAGTAATGTAATGCTCTACGTGAGGGAGAGAAACGAACCTAGTGGCCCAGAAAGTCCCTGATCGCCTACAGCAAAGATAAATAATCAACCATTATTACAGCATTTAGACACATTAATGTTCATTAAAAAATTATTGAATAAATAAAAAAATAAAAAGATTTGTAACAGACAACAGTGTTTAACCTTGTGATGTTGAAAGATTTTTACGAATGAAAAGAAACATCCCTTTGTGAATACACATATTCTTTCTTTCTCCGTCTCCAGAACATATTTTACAAGCACGGGTACTAAATTTATCAATGTTGGTGTGTTTGTAATTCGAGAAGAAAACCATTTCCGCACAGAATTCACTCCACGTGTGCTCAAATGATCAAATGCGATGATGTTTTCTGAGTAGAAGTAGTCGGAGCAATTTTATATCAAGATTGAGTATGTTATTTTATAATTTGGGGGTCTGGTTTGCTTTTCACTGTATCACAATAAGTGAATGAGGCTGCATTCACAAACTGACTCTATGCTGCCACCTGGTGTTCTCTGTAGTTCTTGCACCGTAATGTCATAAACTCTCAGGTTTTGTTTGTTGTTTATTTGAATTTGAAAAAAAAAACCAGAGAAGGATTTATGTTCATTGATTTCACCTTTGGGTCCGGGGGCGCCGGCAGCTCCCACAGAACCAGGAATCCCAGGATCTCCGTGAGAACCTGCACAAACCAAACACATGAGGTCCTGCAGTGACACTTTTGTTTCTCAGTCAAGATAGACGCGGTGTCATTAACATCACTAAAAGCGCTGTCTCTGCTGCGGGTCGTATCTCTGTCACCTTTCATGCCGAAGCCCGATGGTCCTGGTTCACCTCTGGGCCCAGAAGGACCCTCATGACCTCTGATACCTGGCTGCCCATCCAGTCCGTGATCACCTGATCAGACATTTTACATTCAGACATTCACTCACTGTAAACCAGCGGAAAAGTCGCATCATGTAGTCTGAACTAAAGTGCTCTCTGTACCTTGGGTTCCTTTCTGTCCTTTCGGACCCTCAGGGCCTGCATGTCCAATCGCGCCTGGAGCACCTGAGGTCAAATGTCACGGTTGGTAAAACGACATCTTGATGCCACACAAAACTTCAAAAACAAAAACAAAAATAATGGTGATGGCGATGGCTCAAGGAAAATGCTGGTTATCATTACTCACCTGGAGTTCCAGGGAAACCATGATCTCCTGTGAATAAAAAAAAAAAAAAAACACATTTGATTATGACAAGAACAGGAAGCAGAAATACAGCAACAATCACAAGTCTGAAAAAGACTTTGAGCACTCAGTGATTTTGATTTCTGACCTTTGGATCCAGTGTCCCCTGAAAAGAGTAAAAACAAAATTAAACACAGCTCTTTCTGATTAACTCAAAAAAGATATATGTTAAGATTTTATGAAATACAAAATATTATAATTTCACCTTTAGGCCCAGGCAGTCCTCTCTCTCCATGCACTGAGGATGTCAGGAGACAGAAAATGATATGTCAGTGAATGTAAATGTAGTGTCTGTGGTTTTGTGTGTGTGTGTGTGTGTGTGTGTGTGTGTGTGTGTGTGTGTGTGTGTGTGTGTGTGTGTGTGTGTGTGTGTGTGTGTGTGTGTGTGTGTGTGTGTGTGTGTGTGTGTGTGTGTGCGTCTGCACAGTACCTTTGAATTCTTGTGACTGCATTTCAGTTCTTAACATGTTCTGGATGACAATCCGAAGAGCAGCATCACTGACTCCAGTAACTACACCGCCACCTCCAGCACCGCCTCTAGTAGCTACACCGCCACCTTCAGCACCGACTCTAGTAGCTACACTGCCACTTTCAGCACCGCCTCGAGTAGCCACACCGCCACCTCCAGCACCACCTCCAGCGCCACCTCCAGCACCGACTCCAGCGGCTACACCGCCACCTCCAGCGCCACCTCCAGCACCGACTCCAGCGACTACACCGCCACCTCCAGCGCCACCTCCAGCACCGACTCCAGCAACTGCACCGCCACCTCCAGCGCCACGTCCAGCACCGACTCCAGCAGCTACACCGCCACCTCCAGCACCGACTCCATAACTGGTGCGAGCAGAGGCGACCGAAGACTCAGCCTCCAGGGTCGTCACTCGGTTCTTCAGCTTCCTCACGTCCTCAGCTGAGAAAAAAAACACAAACATTTTTTAGGATAAACCTTCAATGAGCACACAATTCAGCAGTGTTAAAGATTGTAAATCTGTAACCTCACAAACAGTGTTGACCACTGTTTAAGAATTTTAGGAGCCACCTTCTTGATCTTATTTTATTACATCTATCTTTATTTTATTGTAAATAATAATGCAACTCTGAACACAAAGGCAGAAGATTTATGTGTTGTTCTGGATCTAAAGCGCCACATAACTTCACTGTGCGTGTGTGTGTGTGTGTGTGTGTGTGTGTGTGTGTGTGTGTGTGTGTGTGTGTGTGTGTGTGTGTGTGTGTGTGTGTGTGTGTGTGTGTGTGTGTGTGAGAGAGAGAGAGAGAGAGGCATCTGTGGACCCTTATAAGCAAGTAAAATATATACCTCACATCAGAGATTGCAGATGTTTTTTTTCAGGTTCTTAATATCATATTTGTAATCAGGATAAATCCATGTCAGCAACTCTCCTGCTGCAGGGAAAACAAACTGGAGTCTCTGATGTCATCAAGCAACAATTTCCAAAGCTGCTCTGTGGACAATAATAGCTAGACTTTATTGGGCGGGACAGTACCCAGAGATCTTATTTCCAGGGAGAGGAGTACAGCGAACTGTGACATAACGCTGACTATCCTGTAAAACTCGTTTTATTGGTTCGAAAATTGTCACTTCATGGCAGCGACTCCTCTCATGACCACAAGTTTTTATTTTCCCCTTCGACTGTGAATTTCACAATGCTGCATGAGTCAATCTTACCCAGTGCAATGAGGCCAAACAGGAGTCCCAGCAGGAGCAGGGAGAGGAGGAGGAGTCCCAGCAGCCACTTCCACCAGGAGCAGCACGAGTCAGAGCAGCAGCAGAATCCTCCGCCTCCGAAGACGCCGCTGTCCCTGCGAATCTCTGCAGACAGAGTCAACAATTAAATCCTCAGTTATAATATTGTTTTATTATATCATTTTTCAATCTCTGAAACATCAAAAACATTTAGAAAAATGCTAATCAGAGTCTGAAAGTGACATCTTCAAATGTCTTGTTTTGTTCAACCAAAAGTCCAAAATATTAAATTTGCAAATGACATATTGAAAAGAAAAGTGGCAAATTTGCTCATTTGATTTGAAGCGCTGGAATGAGAGAACATTTAGAATTTTTCAGAATTTTGACCAGAAACAATTTAATTCGATAATCGAAATGGTTACAGATTATTTTTCTGTCGATCGACGAATCGCTCCGGATTTTAATAACGGCATACATGCAATAAAAAGTACCTGCGTAGGTGGCTTTGTCTTTCATTACAACTCCAGAGGATCCATCTGATGAAGAAATAAATAATCATCACTAATTTATTTCTATAATCAGAGTAATTTTGAAGATGTTTTTAATCGCCACTCACAGTAAGAGTTGGCCGTCTCTGTCTTCAATGGGGCCGTCTCACTGTAGCTTGATATAAGCTTCTCCTTCTTTATTGAATCTCCTGACAGTGACCCTGTGAAATCAGAGCATACATTTTTACAATTCAGTTTTTTTTTTTTTTATTGTGTTTAAGGAGCAGAACTGAAAACACACAATGTTAAACTATAACAGACAATTCTATAAAATGCAATTACAGAACATACAAAGAGAGCTTTACATAACACCAGCAAAGATTGAAAAAAAAAATTAGAAGTATAATGAAAAGAATGAAGTATGTAATCAAGCAAAAGTCTTCAAAGTACTCAAAGAAAACTAGTAGAAGAAGAAATAGATCAAAATTATATTAACAGCCAAGTGACCAGTGTCCTGGTTATTTAAATACAACAGTTCTGTATAAACCTGCTTTGCTACCGGGTCCAAATAAAGTTGAGAAACCATATCAAGGTGGGATAAATTGTGTCTCCAGAAGGGGGCAGCGTTCCTCACCTCCTACATGAACGCTGCTGTTGGTGGTGAACTGCTTTCCGCTGTCTTTTGCCAAAATGAGCAGTTCTGTGTCCCTCCTCACTGGAGCATTCTCTTTTTCTAAGACCAGGAACTTGTAGTCTCTCTTAAAGGCATCATCAGTTTGGGATCTGGTGGCTGACAACAACAGAGACACTCAGGAATCATTTCAGTTTCACAATCGTGATAATAACTTATTAATGGGGGAATTTAAGCTGCTGCGGACTTACTTGAAGAAACTCCAGTGCTGATGACGGCGCCGCCATTTGACACGTTCTTCTGAACGCCATATCCTGTAACTGCAAACACACAAACAAACACTCGTTTAAGAAAAAAATGCTATTTTGAATTATTACTGAGTGAAACATTTGATTATTTCGAAACTGTTGTCGTACCCCCGAGGTTTGCATTCACGTTGGCGCCACTGGTGGTGAGCACGCTGCCAGAGGCGGGAGCCAGATTATTCTGAAAGCCGTAAACTGTAAACAAGAGATTATACTAAATATCAGGAAATCATTACATAACACAAACATGACAAACTTGTTCGAAAGGTCAAAAACAGGGGGAAAAGAAATGAAGAAAATCAAAACATAATACACAGGTAAACAAAGATGAAACATGAAAAATAAATAAAACAGAACTTAATCAATCTGTAATCAGAAGATATTCCATTCACATTGGTGAGAAAGAGAAAAAAGCATTACATCTTTTAATTTTACATTTCAGCAACTGGAACTCTTTGTACTTGGTTTAATCAACTTGTACTGTAAAAATGTTTTGTTTTATTTATAAAATAGTGTGTATTGTATTCAACTTGCTTATCAGACCAAATTAATTTTAAGATTACAGATGTGATATTATAATACTATCATGACAACAATACATTAAATTGGTTACCCAATAAAGATTGAACATTAACCTTCCTGTGTACAGGAAGTGATACTGTAAGTGATATCACATGACTTATTATGGCGCGCTCGTTCGCTCATTTGTGTATTTGTTTATTTATGTATAACTAATGTGTATTTATGGAACATAATAGAATTGAGAAAAAAATCCTGAGGTAATATTGAGGGAGGTTTGGTCTCACCTGACAGGGACGGGGGTGAGATAGGGTTGAGCAGTGACGAGCCTCCCGACATGTTGTTGGTGCCGGCCTGGCCGGCCTGGTACGTGTAGCTGCTGGTGTTGCCAGCGACGACCGTGGTGGAGGAGGAGGGCAGCGTGGTAGTGGACCAAGAAAGCGAGGGAAGGGCAGCGTCCAGCGTGTCATACTGCCCTGATCTCACACCAGTATCATACTGCCCTGATTTCAGACTGCTATCATACTGTCCCGATTTCAGACTCGCATCGTACTGGCTCGATTTGACACCAGTATCATACTGCCCTGATTTCAGAGTGATATCATACTGTCCCGACCTCAGACCAGTATCATACTGTCCCGACCTCAGACCAGTATCATACTGTCCCGATTTCAGACTCGCATCATACTGGCCTGATCGGACGCCAGTGTCAACCTGCCCAGATGTCAGACTGGTATCATACAGGCTTGATATATCAATGGTGTTGAAGGCGCCTGATCTCACACCAGAGCCATAGGAAGTTGAAACTGCAGGAGAGAAAAGACACAAAGACAGACATTAAGAAAGAGTCTCTTTTTAAACACTGCTCCATTTTGTGTCTCTGATGTATCAATTATCATAAAATGGGTGCATCTGTTTTTTATGAACGATAAATTCCTCATACAGGTTGTTTACAAGACTAACAAAAATTTTAAAGTTGAAGTAAAATTGACCTATACAGCTTTAAAACAAATATTAAACAGTATACAACATTCAATAGACCCGAGAAAATTAAAGACTTTTAACGTGTTTCCACAGTTGGGACTTAATTTCCTAAAAAAAATTAAAATTTAAAAAAAAAAGGAGACGTATCAGGAAATGTATAAATATTCATCTTATTTTTCCACCCAATTCAATTTTATTGTTGTATTATTTTTTTTTCTTGTGTTGTGCAAAGAGATATAGTCTGTCGCATTCAAATGAATCTATTCAGAAACTTATTAACAACCTAAAAATGAATACGAGATACTCAAGCATTTTTCCATTTGAAGAATACCCTTGACTTCAGAAATCCAGATGCTTAGCAAAGGTAGACCAGAACATGAGAGGCATCTGAGGCCACTTTGAGGTATTTGTGAGGGAGCCAAAGTATGCACATACAAGGACATACAGTACATGCGACTCTAGTGATGGTATCTACCTGACTGAGATGCTGTTGAGATGGTCTTGGTCTGCACCGTGGCTTTCTTAGGGACAGGCAGGGTGACGGAGGCGTTGGAGGAGCGGGTGGGGCTGACGCTGGTGGAGCGTCCCTTCAGCAGCTTCTTAACATCATCCAGCTCCGTCCCTGTAAAACCGCAGTCGCACCAACAAGGCTCAACAAATGTAACACACCAACACCTCATATTCAATATTTAATTCAGTGTTATCATTTAAGTTTAGTTTAAAAAAAAAAAAAGCTGGACTGAAGTACAAAGGCTAAAAAGGACAACATTATAAGTAGTTTTACTTTATACGTTACTGTATATCTCAGTTATAACGTCAATCTGCTTGTAATTGAGTAGAGTAGAATATGCAGGAATATGTTCTTTTTGGGGGTTTTTTTTTTTGCATAAGTAAAAGTAGCAACAAAACCCCATAAAATAATCTTAAACTCCCAATTTTACTTTTCTAGACATATAAAAGTATAAGTAACAAAATGTACTACACCATAGCCCCTGCCTAAAAGTGTTTTATTTGATTTCTGGATTGCTATTGCTGACTCAAATGATGTTGAACAACTATGTGTCAAATGAACGCAGTTGAGTAAAAAGCGCTGTACTGTATTTCCTCCTAAAATGTGATGAAATTAAAGTTAAAAAAAAAAAAAGTACTAGGAAGTAAAAGCACCCCATTAGTTTCCACATTTGATTTGTATGCTTCTGTCTTTGTGCTAGTTTTAACTCGGTAAAAGTTCTTCTTCCACCACTACAGGCAACACAGCAATCTAAGACCCAGATTGGGGGGGGGTAGTTAAAAGTGGCACAGAATGACTAACTGTTGAAAAATGTGGATTAAATAATAGCAGTTACAGAGTTTAATCAGCAGGGGGAGGAAGAGGCTTCGCTACAAATCGAACTGTACACTGTTTTGCTTCAAAACAGGAGGTGCTGCACAGCAGTGACTCATGTGTGCCGTTGCTACCACCACAAATCTGCCCTTTAACTTCTTCCACACATGGTCACAATGCAAACAAATGCGTGATCCTAGTTGTTTGAACCTTACCCCTTTTCTGATTTGCTGATGCGTATCTTCTGTTTGGGGAACTAACTGCACATGTGGTACTAATTGAGATTTTATGGACATAAAACTTCCATGTGAGAAATGGTGGAATGTGAATTTGTGACTTACTGAACACCGAGCCAAAGAATTTGACAGCAACATAATTAAAAAAACACACACCCCAAAAATCCTCTCTATCCAAGTGGTTCTTTGAATGAACACACTCAAAGGAAAAAGAAAGAGAAGCTTTGTTGCTTTATGAGGAATTGCATAATGGCTCAGTGTATCTCAAGAAGTCTTACATCTGCAGGCAGTGGGGGAGGCACTTTGCAATCTGGCTCTGATCTCGCTCTCTGGAGAAAAAAAAAATGGACAGAGGAATCCTGATTTAATAAAAAAGTAAGGCAGGACAATTCAGAGTCAGATGGGGCAGAAATAATGGAGGGAGGAGGGGAGGAAAGTCGAATTGAATACCTCTGCTTTCGCTCCTCCCTCTTGTGCTGCCAGAGCCTGAAATGAACACAAACAGAAGAAAGAGGGGGGGGGGGGGAAAATGTAAATACACATAGATACAATTGTAAAGCTACAAAGATATTGTGCAATGAGAAAGTAATCCAATACTGATGTCAATCTCACTCACAATAGTTTCCATAATCTTTGCGTGTAAATTCTGGAGAGGAATTAGCACTGGAACTCCCTAGAAGAAAACACAATAGTTGAGCGGACATATAAACAGCACCCTTGAGTTGTGCCAGTTTCCTTCACTTTTACAAGCTTGTGTTTCAGGCACCTCTGATGCCAACTGCGCAGAGCTTTTTTTTTTGTATTTATAGGATCTCACCATCATAACCTCCTGAGTGGCTGGATATGGTCTTCCTCTCCCGGAAAGCTGGCGACAGGCCTCCTGATGAGCCAGCAGTCTGCACTCTCCTGGCACCACCCGAAGAGCTGGACCTGACCTTTGACACAGAGCTCACGAGATAACTGCCTCCTCCTCCTCCTCCTCCCTTTCCTCCACCTCTGTACCCTTCTCCATTTAAGTAGCTCCCTCCACCCTCGCCTCCTCCTGAGGAGTCTCCTCCGAGGTAGATTCCTGAGGAGGAGCTGTAGCCACCGGTGTTCACACCTACAGAGGCTGGAGGGAGAAGGCAAACGGGTTATTTTTAATTTCCTGCAACTGTGCAGAAATATGTCAAGAGTCACATGAAATTGAGTGAAACAGAAAGTACTTCTAGGCGTTTGTACTTTACATGAGTGTTTCCAGATTTATACTTTAACTCCACTGCATATCAGAGGGAAAGATTCAGCAAAAACCTTTTGACAGCTGCAGTTTCCAAAAGTTTCTTGTCCAGAAAAACATAATATGGTATACATATATATAAACATCAAAATCTAAATAAACAACAGTATAGTTAGAGAAAAATGTATATCAACATCAAAAATGTATCCTTTTAAATCCAGGAGAATGTTGATTTTGTCTCTATATAAAGTACATGGTTAACTTTATACTTAACCTGCAGACAAATTTCACATCTCTACATGTTCAGCTGACTTGTTGCTGTCACGGCTACATTAGAAGTTCAATGTAGTCAATGAATTGGAAGTGTTTCATTTGAATATGGCGTTCACTGTGTGACCAAAGTGAATTATAACAACAATAATTGTATTCATTACAATAAAATAGCAGCAAACCCTCAAATTTCACAAACTGGAATCTTTTTTTTTAAATTGTTATACATTTTACAAGATCTTTCTAAATTTTGTGATCTTAATTTCTAAAAGTATTAGAAATAATGTCAAATAATTGTCAAGGTGTACAAAAAAAAAAAGGAGTGCAATATTTCCCCATAAGATATTGTGGAGCAGAAGCATTGAGTGGCATGAGAAGATAACACCATAGTAAAGTAGTATCTGAGGTTTGTAGTTTAGAGTATTTCTTGAGTAAATATAGTCGTTACGTTTTACCATTAACGTCTGTAAAATAACAGCGCAGTATCACAACAAAGCTGTAATACACCCACCAGTCCACTAGAGGAGAGCGTGTCAGCGCGATGGTTGGCCACACCTCGGCATCAAAAGCAGAAGTACGTCACATGAAACAAGTAAAAACAGCCAACTTTCACCCTGGAGACGAGATTTTTGTATTCCTTAACGTAACCACGTGATTTTTTTTTTTTTTTTTTCCAAACCACTTGGTTTTTCGTAGGCGAGGCAAAACCTCAACATTGACGGGCTCTCATCCAGTGGACTGTTGGGTGCATTACGCGCTTTGGAGTGAAATGCTACTGGAGTACATGATAACACTCACAATGTACTTTTACTTTGCATTTTGTTTCTAAAACAATATATTACATTTTCATTTATGACTGAGAATTTACACAGTGTAGTACTGCTACGCTCACATGAGCAATGAGAGAAAATACTTCTTCCACCGCTGCCTGGAAACTCTTGAAACCTTCAGTGATGCACAAACCCAGAACTTTCTTTCTACTGGGGTTTAAAAATATACCATTTGGCATTTCAAAACTTTGTCAGAAGATAAACCCACAACTTCCCAGTTTTGGTAAAAGAGCGGAAATCTGCTCTCACATGAAGAGAAGTAAGTTCCACTGCTGTTCTGGGTTAAGACATTCTTCTCCAAGCCCAGCCCTCCAGCACTGCTGGACATATTCCTGTGATTTGATCCGCTGGTTCCCTCTAGCAACGAGAAGACACACAGCAAAACAGGGAGAAGCTATTACTCATCGGGTACTTCCTTAAGAACTCGTCGGCTATAATTACTGTATTATGCCTATAGTTTGCTGACAATAATTAAGGCGAGCATGACTGGAAGAGAGAGACTCACTTGGTGGGAGAGAAGCCAGTCTGGTTGTGGAGGTTATGGTTTCTGTCACAACTGATGAAGAGAAACATAATTAGAACTGTGCACACTGTGTTTAAGTTCATTTATATACCATGCTGGGGGTTATTATGACAAACGATGTTATTTGAACTTCTACATGTTAATCAGAGCTGGCAGACTGGACTAATTTTTACACGCCCAGATGTAACCTCAGTGCTGCAGCAGGAATTTCACAATTACTTACTCATGAAGGGATTTTCGTACAATAACTAATTGTTGTATAAATATATCGCAAATAATGTAATGATGTATTATAGATTGGATTTAAGTCATTAATAAAAACAATGTATGGGTTGCTAGGGTGGTTCTTATCCCTATGTGACCCCTGGCCTTCCTGTAAATCGGTGACCCACAATCCATTTATTAACAATTTATAATTCAGGATTTATAAGCACAGACTTTATAGATCATTAAAAAAAAACATCTTTGTTTGCAATATTAATGACTTACTAACATTTGCAACTGCATACTCACTAATGATTTAACTGTTAATGACACCTGGCGTAGAGACTTTTCACCACTTGACAACACAGACGTTGCCCTTATCAATTAATTACAACTGATTTAGCAAATAACCAATAATTTATTAACCATTAATAAAGCCATTAGTTATAACTTATAAACCTTTGATAAAATTAGACTAACAAAAAAAAAAAAAAATCCTGACTCAGTGTTTCTGTTTAGGCAGTTTAGTCCAACAAATCAAGGTCAAATCTTGTCAAAATGGAAAATATAATTTAAATCACTTGTTGCGGATGAGATTAAAAACCATGTATATATAGAAAATATCAAGTAACTACCAAACAAGTGTGTCTGACATGTCATTCTTTTCTGCACTGGAATTTTCTAGAGCTTTCGACCACATTTGTAGGACTTCATCTGGAGATAATTATCTCGGAGGTGACTCGTCTCTTATCTGTGTGGAATGATAGCTAAACCATCTCCATCAATTCTCTGGGAAAGTTGCAGGCTGTGGGTCTTTGGGCTAACATTTTTATTTTTGTACACTCTCTTTTAACATCCTTAATGAACTTTTAGTCTCAACTTTTATTTCATTTTGCCATGTTGCCAAATCAGAATCTGTCCTTTCTGTCTCATAATAGAGACAGTAGGGGCAGGAGTTAAAGGCTTTGCATGATAACAATTCATCAAATAGCGTTTGTGCTAATTGATAATTGATATAATAACACCTTTCCTCCACCAGGAGGCATTTTGCTCTTCAGCTGCAACACGTTTGAAATTTATTGGCTTCAGTTATCGAAAAAATGAATTCCATTTCCATTTAATGCTGCCTCCTAGCTCCTGTCCTCCTCCTCCTCCTCCTCACTCCTGTCCTCCTTCCTTTTAGGGATTTCTGTTTGTTTCGGGGTCAAGGCTAAACACTAAACTTGAGCATGCTTTTACTGCCGTCGTTCCTTGACTCTGGAGAAGCCTCCAACAAAGTCTCAGCGAAATCAGTGCATAAAAAGCATCTTAAAACATTAAACTTTGGCTTTTTTTTTTCTTTATGATCCTCCAAACCAGATGATCTTGTCTGTCTCTTCTGTATATTGTAACTGGTTTGAAGAGAGCTACATAAATAATGTTTACAAGATGTCTTTTAGAAGTGCCATATAAAAAAAAAAAGCCAGAGGACAGAGTTGCTGATTATATATTTTTCTCAGTTTGCGTCAAACATATAATCAGGCGTAGGTTGACCTCTCCATCGTGTCCAATCTTTTGGCCAAGATGAGCTGTGCTTTAACATTTGGCTGTGATGAAGACACAGAGGATGACTTATACCCTGAGAATTGGAAGCTGAGACCAGTGAAGACATGCAAAGATGTTAGTGACAATAAGCCCCAGAAAAGAGAGACAAAACCGTCACAAAGTTAAAGAATTTTTAAAAAAGTATATAAAACTGTGGACTTTTTGAGTCCTATAGACTTACAATTGTACAACAGAGATTTACACCAATCTGTCATTAAGCTCTCAAATGGGAAATCATATCTTTATATCGCTCGCCACAATGGTCTGTGGAAATGGGACACTGCTTTTAGAAAAGGCGTGTTTCTGCTGAGATTTTTGAATGTATTTTGTTCTTTTGTTCTACAAAATTAAAGTGAAATTCACGAGAGACGTTTCAGTGGCAGATGTCTCTCAAACCAAACTCAAACCGTTTGCGTACGTCTACAGCTACACGTCTGAAACAGTGACGTTTTGATCCTTTCACTCGTGTTTTTTGTGGCGGCTTTGTCTATCTGCAGTTTCAAAACCTGATAAATAAATTCAGATATCTCACCCCTTTCTCCCGAGAAGTCCATCTCCCTTGTTAACTCGTCCATCCCATCATATCTGGTGAGACGATAATAAAATGTGGACTGTGGTCATGCATATTCTGTTCCAGCTGTTTGTTCCTTAATTGAGGTAAAATGGCTTTTTAACAAACATTTGATGGGAAGAGGGTAAAATGTTATGCCGGGAATGTTTTGGGTTAAAGATCGGGCTGCTTGTTTACTGCATCCATTTTAAATTTCCTTTCATTAAAGACAGGAAAATGTCATCAAATCAGTCTCATGATAAAACCACAACCTAAAACTTTTGTAGATACAGCTTTTCCTTGGAGAACCTGCTTCTGGTGATCTTCACAACGACAGAAATAAGGCAACAGGTCAAATCAGGTCAACAAAACCCATTCAGCTCTCACCTAACAACTAACTTTCCAGTCACATGTAGATCTCATGTGAATACTGGATACCACAACAAAGCTATGAAGCATCATCTATACATTTCAGCAGACTTTTTGTTTACTTTTGTGTCTTTGAGGACCAAACTGTAACAAAAGAACAAAAGGAAGCAGTGGATCACTGCACCGCACTGAAAGACCATCGTCTCACCACACCCTGCCAGCCAAGGACATTCAACTGCATGTGATTCATGAACCGTCCATTTTAACACTAAGAGATTAACAGAAATGCTTCCAAAGTGGCCCTTTTTTTTCTCATTCCTTTGCATTTGGTGTTGAAATCACATTTTCTAGTCTATAAAGTGTTCTCACCTTTAAACCTTTTCAGTTTTTTTAAACTATGAAAAAAAAGGGAAACAATATTCCCCCAATAAAGTCCCTTCATCTTTAAAGCCTTTATAAAGTTACTGACTTTAGCCTGTGACTGATCTAAACAGCAAATATGAAGCACTGATGTCCAGGCCAGGTCCTGCTGTATATTTAGACGGATGTAAATAGCACAGCAAAAGTAGATGTAAAACTATCCTGAGATCACTATAACAGAAAAATGATCCCCAAAAAAACAAAACCTTGTGGGTTACAGAAACAAGGCAAGAAGTACTTGTAGAAGATTTATAGGAAGAGAGCGGACTTTGCAATTACAGCCTATAAAGCCCCAAAAAAGAGCTTGACAGCCCATCACCAAACTCCCAGAGTGCCGTTATTAGTGTGGAGAATGCAGCAGCCAGGTGGGAAGAAGCATCCGCAACATCCAGCATAAACAACTTTTCTTTTCTTTTTTTTTTTTTTTTTTTTTTTTTCAAAAAGTCTCCAGGTTATTCCAGTGTAGTGTATATTATTAAAGTCCATACCTTCAGCCAACTCGAACACGTATCAATGCAATAAGGGTTCCTCTCAGGATGGACCGACTGATCCACGGGAGGAACAATGTGTTTACGTGAAGTTGACGCGCCGCGCAGGGATGTTCTTAAAGCCCTCGGTCCTTTTGTGCCTTTTCAGCTCAACTTTCCCAGGCAAGTAGGAACAGCGATGTGGGCACCGGTCCCAGCCGCGCCCATCAGCCCTGCAGCTTGGCAGGCAGGTGTAGTAGACGGCACGAAAAGCTGGATTTAAAAAAGAAAACCGAGCCTGAGGGAACCAATTAACTTGTCAGTCTCAGCCCTGCAGACACAGATTGTCGACTGCGAAAAGAAAAGTGAAGAACTCCTCCCGTTGTTGCCGCCGCTGCTTGCTGCTGCTCACTGCTTTAGTCACCACTTTTTTTCGTAACTGGCAAAGTTTTGGGGAGGAGGTGGAAAAGGAGTGATCTGGGAGGTGGGAGTTCTTTTCGTTCTTTTGGGCAGGAATGAAACCATTTCAGGGTCTGCCGACCTATTGTGTGCAACAAATCCATCCTGTAGCAGCCGGAACACATCTGGTGCACATGTTGGGAGAAGAAACAGAACATTTCATCTATAAACTACAGTTTCAGTCACTGTTATTGTACAACCAAACAGAATTTTACACCATACGCAGTATTTTAAAGTCAAAAGCTGCACGCAAGACTTACTATACTTGTCAAAGTAACTTTAACTGGCTGTAATCTTTGCACAAATCGCTGCTCAACATGTTTGTGCAACTGTTGCAGGATCAGTTTCGGATTTTCCTGTTTACTGTTCATAATGGGAATTCACGGGACACTGCTGATAGTCTCCAGAAGATGTAGTGTCAACCGTTTCTACCGCATGCACGCTGCCAAAACGACAGAAGAGCCGTTTTTAACTCTACGATGACAATAAAAGTTTCCCTCATCCATTCATTTGCATGCGTGCAATTTTGGGGGGCAAATTAGACGCTTTATTCCTCCACTGGCAGCCGCAAGCGCCAGTGGGCTCCCTCACCCACCACACCCTGCGAAGACATCCACCCACCCTGCATGACTCACAGCGGGAATGACTCTAATCTTCTCAAATGATGGAAAACAAATGGCCCCAAGGACAGTGTTACCGAGGAGGAGCTGCCCCGCTCACATGTATGTGCAAACTTGAATAATGCCAAACCTTAACGGAAAGCAACAGAATGGTAAAACAAACAGGGAGCTGACTGGCTTGTCTGTAGTAAAGATAACCGATTTTCCAGATGAAGGGTCATTATTTCTGTAAACTGATGGGGCAGCTTCAAAGGGAGTTTTAAAAGAAGAGAATTACAGGGTAAAAAAACAACAACCAAAAAAACTCGTTGGTCGTTTAGGGTTTATCAAAATCACGTGAGATGTACAAATGAGTTCTTGTGAGTATAGAGGAGAGAACATCACTCACTGCAACAATATCAGCACTCATAAAGTAGATCTTCATACTGTATAAAGGAATTTGCACTGACAACTGGAAAGTGAAATATTTGCACTAATCTACTGTTGTTTGATTGTAAACTATAAAAGAAGATTCATAGTAAATGGGCATATATGTTGGATGTTTTGATGTTTTTAAAGACATAAAGCGGAGGTCAATCTTTTAAAGGTCATTATGTTTTGTTCTAAATTAAGCTGGTTAACCTCTCTGGTGAGGTAGACAAATTCCAGGAGGGCACTTCTGTGGGTACTTGGCCTGGACAAAGTGCAGGCCAAGTTTATGAGACAGCACGTAATAACTTATTTTTAAACTCCTTTCAGTTGAATTTTATCCCCACTTATGATAGCCTTAAGTTGGAACAATTAGATTATTTTGGGTTGACAGAAAAATAACCAGCAATTCAATTGATTATTGATTAATTGTTAAGTCATTTTCAAACAAAAAATATAAATATTCCCCAGCTCCAGATTCTAAATTGTCACAGTTTGCTGCTTTTCTTTGTTTTCTGTCATATTAAACTGAACATATTTGGTTTTGTTTGAGTGCTGATTATAGAAAACATACAATTTGTTATCACTGAAATGCTTTTTAGGAAATTGCGATGGTTTCTTTTCTATAATTGTATAAGATCTAATGATTGGTTTATTGAGAAAACAATTCATAGCTTACTGTAAAGTTAAATGAAAATATCATCTGCAGTCCAGGAAACAAAAACATTTGATCATATACAGTATAAAGAACAACAACATCAACACAGAGAGAAATCCCTGTACACTTTGTGGCATTGTGTCAAATTTGTTTTCCAAAAATGACAAGATTATTATTTCTTTGATTAATGTGGTCAGCATAATAACTTTTGACCATGAAATGAGAGATGTCTCATTAAGAGGGGACGTCCAGAAAAGATGTTTATTTACTTCAATCATCCAACTGGCTCAACAGTCGTTTGGCTAAAGGTCAAACTGCCATTTTGGAAGCACTTTATTTTTAAGACCTATTTAAGTTACAGGCCTTTTACATAGCAAACATTTTGCCATGTCACGACAGAAAAGCGCAGGTGTAAATATTACAGGTACTGATGGCTAAACTTTATTTAGCTGCTTCAGTTTCAGGGTGCTGGAAGTGCTGTCCCGCCGTCATACTCTCTTGGCTGACTATAGGACACTTGAACAGAAAGCAGCCCTCATGAATTATATTAATAGCACCAGTGCTTTTTTTTATCATGACAAGTCAAAATGTCTGCCGTCAAATCAAATCCAAAGGGGGCTAAAAAAAGCCTCGGATTCACAGCACATAAGTTGGTTTTAGCAACAAGTTCATTTGTGTTTGTTATGAATGTGCAGCACTGAAAAGCACATACAATCTAGAGCAGATTTTGAGGCTGTGTCATAAAACTTTTATGTTTATTTGTGGTGTTTATGTACCCCTGCAAGATAAGTGTTTGCAGATGAGACACAATGGCTCCACATTAAAGGGAAACCTCCCAACAACACAAAAGCCAAAGACGCAAAGTACCAAGTGAAAATCGAAATAACCTGTGAACCCAAATTCCAAGACAACTTTTCAGATAAACAAAATCACTGCAGTCTGCATGAGACAATCACATCTCCTCCACAAGGAGCATCTTGACAGAAAGTAGTTGAAAAATGGTCGTATTTCTGAGTGCCCAGCACACACACCTGTGTTTCATGAAAGACCTGGCAGCGTCTCTCATAGTCGCACATAGCCTCTAGATTCTATAAACACATACCACTGCTACAGTTACTCCATGTATATTGCTGAGGAGCCAGCACAGTATTTTATATCAACTAGAAAAAGGTTTTTTTTTAAAAAACAGAAAACGGTCTCCTGACTCACGCATAGTAATTATCTTTAATTTTCAGCCCTGCAAGATTCATCCATACAAAATGTAAAAAATTCCCAGATCCCTTGGGGTGTGTAATATCAGACTGCCAAGGACTGAAGTTCAAGTTCAGGCAGCATCACGTTTTAATGAACACCTTTCTCCTCACGGCTACACAGACACAAACTGAAATAAAAAATGTCATGTTGGAGATCAGCACAAGTTTGGAAAAACGTCTTAAACAACAATGAATGAATCAGTCTGTACATATTATAAATAAGTCCCTTAACAGATATGAATCAACTGATGAGAAGAGCTCAATCACAATATGACTCAAACCTAGTAAAGAGGGTAACAACACTTGACCTGACCACAAACCCACAAAAAAAAGACTTTTATTGGGTACTTCTTATAAGCACAGAAGTGTGTCCATTTAATCCCACAAGAGCAATCCTAATACTGTTCTATTCTTAAAAGAAACAGAAAAACAAAACAACTATTTACTCAGATTACTGTTATTTGATTTTATTCAGGTGTATTGTAATAAACACATGACTTGTATTAGTGGGGCCTGTTCCAGTTTTTTTTAAGTTTGGGAAAAGTACTTTTATTCAATCACAAGCGACTCTATTCAGATATTTTTAATTCTTTTATTTGATTTCTTTTTATTCATATAACTACGCCAAAACTAGAGATGAGAGAGAATACAGCCTCGAGGATGTAATGTGCGTTGAAGAAATCGCATGAAAACATCAGATTTCCAAATTACACTATATATAACTACATTTCCCATAATGCTACTCGTTCGACGTCATTAAATTCTGTCCAATCGCAGACATCCAATGTTTCGAGCCGCAAAATACGGAAAAACATACCGCTTAAAGTTTAATATTTTAATCAGCGTATAGTTAAAGCTGGTGGCTGCTCAGTGGTTGCTGGGGAAGCTTGCATCAATACCTTAAGTCTTCGTGATAATTTTTTTTTTTTTTTTTTTTTCAAGGGCGTTTTTCGTGCTTTGCTCACGAGCTAACACCGGAACTTGACATAGCAACCTAACTGAAGTTTGACTGCAGTGCCCGCAGCAAAACAACAACAACAACAACAACAACAACAACAACAACGCAAGTTTACATGAGTCGAAGTAAAGTTTCACCAATGGAGATCACCCCTAAAGCAGGAAAATTAAGATCTGCGTATTCTTCACCTTGTAACTCAGTGGAGTCAAGTCCCTGTGATTACATAGAAGAAAAGGTAAGAGGACTATGCGTCCATGTTGTCGGCCCGTCCTGTGATATATATATATATATATATATATATCGTTACTTTATTAATCCCCAAGGGGAAATTCTGTCGTCTTTGATGTCCTTCTTGCATAATATCACTTTAAAACTACTAAGGCATAGGGTCTTACTTTCAACATAATCTCCTTAAATATCACTTGTCCATGTACCCTCCCCTCTCCTCCCCCTCTCCTCGCGATTCATATTTCACAGCATCCCCCAAAGCTCAGTGCCTCACTGAAGGAGAGGCTGAAGAGATCAAGGCGCTCCTTCATCTCGCCCCTCTCTGTGGCCAAACGCCTTTGTGTTGATGAGGCGGAGGAGGATGGCCAACGAGTCTCAGCAGGTTCCGCAGAGACTGTTAATAACCCTCCTATCATCGTGCATAATGTTGATGTAAACAGAAATGAGGCGAGATCGGGGAGCGAAAGGTTCCCTGGACCCGTTCCCGAACCAAAACAAGATTCCTCCGAAGACTTTGCACAACATCTCAGGAAGGAGGTTAAAGACAAAACGGAGACTGTGCGCAGACTCAAGATGGTTAAAATGTACAGAAGCAAGGTATCGGCTACTCTTTAAATAGAACGTAACGGGATTTATTATTTCTGGTTACGTAGACTGAAAGTGGTCGTTTTTATGACGCGTCCCTTCCTCTTTCTCCCCAGAATGATTTAACGCAGCTTCAAACCTTGGTTGACAAGTGGCGGAGTTGTGCTCAGGATGCTCTGTATGAGCTCCAGTCAGATGTCCCCGTAGATGGACGAAAGGCCAGCCTGTTCGAGCTCATGGACCTCTTCGGTCTGGAAGACGGCATTCTGCACTTTGACCGCGCAGAGGACGACTTCACCGCCTGATGATACGCTTTGACAGACCAACGGACTCATTTCAAATGTTTCTTAGAGTTCAGCTACTGGTTTTTATTTGTTGCTGCTACATTGTCGATTCACAGCTTAACTCGTGCATTTCATGTTCACTAAGAGAAATGTAAATATAATCGTGCCATCTGTTGCAGAGAAGTCTTTGCTCAGTTGTGTTCCAGCTGATCAAGAGAAGGAAAATTCTTCATCCTCAGGCGCTCGACTTCTGCCCAGAGGAAATCCAGCTCATGCCTCTGTGTTTTGGTGATGTCTTCCAAGTTTCTTCTCTGTATGATTTCCTGGTAGCGCTCTTCTCTTTTAGCTACCTCATTTTCCTGTGCAGCTAAGCAACAAACGCACCACATTATCAGCCGGAAACGTAAGCAAACTCATTGCAGTTGGTTTAGTTAGAGCTGAAATGGCTGTTTTTCGTACCCGTTTCTATCCAGATGTGCCTCAACTCTGCCACGGTCACCTGCAGATCAGGAAGCTGCTTATCTAAATTAGCGGTCTGCTTGGCTTTCATTGCTGCCTGCCTGTTAATCCGCTCAATCTTTTTTATGCGCCGCTGCACGCTCTGCAGATGAGTCTGAAATGGAGAATAACGAGCTTATTGTCTGAACAGTCGAGAGCCTAAAAAGTACACAACAATGAAAACACATCGGGACTTTTCTGTTACCTTTTCCATCAAAGCGATGCTTTTCTCTAAAAAGGAAACCTGCTTGGCCATATGACTGATTTTATTCTTCTTGTTGAGATGCTGGAAAGAAAAGGGAATAACTGGCTTGTGTGAAGTGAGAGAAATGAGAAAAACAGAAGGAGCTCAAAGTTTCCCGACAGGGTCTTCATCAAGCGCCTGGTCTTTTGATGACGGATCCCACAACAGTTGTGGCAACAAAAAAACATTACAAGTTGTTCAGGATGTCTCGGGGCAGATTTGTTTAGTCACAGTTTTTCTGTCTCGCTGTTTCACAGGGGTTTAAACAATGACAGGAAGCTGAACGCTGTGCCACAGCAGAGGTACCTGAAACGTTTGCCAGAGGAAACACGTTCAGGCCTGGAAATTCATGTGCCAAGCTCATCAACTCTTTGAAAATAAGCTGACGGATGACTGATTTGATCTGTTTTTTGTTTTTTTTGTTGTCATTTATCAACCACCACAAAGCTTTTCTTCATATTTCTCACTTGAAATTTCACGTGTTTTATAAAGAGGTAAATGGATTTAAACAGAGAGCAAAATATTGTCCCCTGAACTTTTGAGATCTGTATTTAATTAAACTGCCTGTTCGTGCCTTAGATTATTGACATTTGCAGCCTAATGAAGCGCAGAACAATTTTCCTTGAACCTCGAATGACTAAGATTAAGATTGAGGAGACAAAGAAAGAATAACCTTTGAACCAGCATAGTTGGGAAGATTTTCAAAAGTTGAAGAGAGAAGAACAAACTAGGGTGTGGAGCTTGCATCAATAAAAGATCACCCATCTGTCCTGGTAACAATTTTCTGCTCACGAAACATTGGATGCTGCCAAAACCCAAAAAAATACCAGCGTCGAAATCACAGACCGATTACTTTGTCAGAATTATTAACAGGGTAAAAACTGTTGATTATCCTGTAGTCAACAGTTTTTACTGAGGGCCGAGCCAGTATATGTTGTGTAAAATCTGAACAGGCTGAGGAGAAAAGTTAGAAAAAAAAAATGAGGCAGTTTTAGAATATTTTAGAATCCACATTACTGTCATATCCTGCTCCTCCTTGGAGATTCGTAACATCTTGATGCCCCTCGCCTTCTCGTTCAGGTCCTCTATCTGCTTCATTAACACCTTGTGCTCCCACTCCAGCTGGATCATGCTGTTATGGACGTCTTTGCACTTCACCATATAGGCTATCTTCTGCTCTGCACGATTCTGATCATACGGATAATAATCATTTGGCAGACATCAAAACCACTTGATTTTGAGGCATTTTGGCACCGTTGTATCAAACAGAAAAACATTTGTTCGTGTTATATTTACATGTTAATAAAGGTAACATTTGTATGACTTTCTGTTTTGCAGTAAGTGTGTGTGTGTGTGTGTGTGTGTATGATGGTAAAGGCTGACCCTGATGCTGCTTCTGATGTCGTCCACCACGTCCCTGTGGTAAAGAATGATGTCTGTGTAATCAAGAGTCAGGCCTCTGGTAGAAACCTCCACTTGGCCCTGTTGGAGTATGACCTGCACCATGATGTTCTTCAGGAGATGGTTCCTCTCCTTATGCAGACTGGTGAAGGAGAGACGGCAAAAAAAAAAAAAAACACTCGTCATTCTTCCATCGTGACATAGAATTGCTGTACCTTACTGCATCCCCTTTTTCTGCTGAAGGATATTATCGACAGAGGAAAAACTTTCCCACGTGACTTTTGGTTTGAGTGCCATTCTGCCAGCTTTAGTTTTAAATGGCATCTGCTTGTGATCACCGTGAATTGCAGTCATACCTTTCGAGTGCGTCGGAGAGATTTTTTATTTCTTGTTGAGCAGCCTTATTTTCATCTCTCCTCCTGTGCAGGAACGCCTGCATCTCAGCAAGAGTCAGAGCTTTTAATTTGACCTGCGAAGGACGTGTCAAACGATGAGATGATCGACACAGACAAAGAACTAAATACCTTCAATGATGTGGCAAAGCTAGTTCAAATCTGTTTAAAAGCTGGGGTGGACACAGAATTACATTTGTAATGTAAATGAATTAAACAGGCCTTGTTGATGAATGCAGTTGGAAGGATTCAACTTTATAAATAGACTTTAAAGTGTTAGGCTGGTTGCATATTTGCGGATATTTTGGTAGACTGGCAATGTTCCTTTTGTTTTTACAATCTTTAACCTCCCCCTGCCCTCAAATTACCTTTTGCTCACACTCTACTTTGGTTCTGCGGAAAAGACAAAACCTCTCCCAGATCGACGAGTTCAAACCCGTTGGCATATTCTCGGAAGCGTCTAGCTCGTCCATGGCTTTTAGCATTTTGTTGAGCCCATCAGGGGCCAGAGAGCCACACAGACGAGGCTCTCTGGACAGTTTGGAGTTGGTGTCTGTCTGGGTCCTCATCTTTTGAACCCTGAGGCATAAAATATTGTCTGCAGAAACTGCTAAATAACGTACAACACCTACATATCAAATAATGTAGCTTTTAACACGTGGACTTATTCAGTATTACAAACCTTGGTCTACGCTTGAACAGCTTATAGAGGTAATCAACCATTTGGCTTGGTATGTCAAGAAACTCTGTCCGGAATTCTCTGTCAAGATGCTAGAGAGACATGAATGATATTATTTTTATGTCCACCATCATTTAAAGTCATAATGATGTCAGTATTTAATCATCAGCGGGCTTACTTTGTCCTCAGCTACAATACTGTCATACGCTTCGTGAAACAGTTCTACTTCTTCCTCGCGTCCCTTCAACTCCTCCTCAGTTTCCTCCTGTCGGGGAAATGCAGGTCTATCAGACGAGAGCAGCATGTATGAGAAATGGTGACTGTCGTTCTTCTTGAGGTCTAACAAAATGAGCGTGCCACACAGGTTTGCTCTTGTAAGACATGCCTGAGTCACTGGAAGATGTTGTACTTGAACTCGGATGAACACCGCTGCCATTTCTCCAGAATAAGAGGTTCTGAAGCTGGCAGTCCTAAATACCTACAGGATCACTGCGTGCGACTTTTCTGACCTTGCATGCCAACATTTTTTCAAGTTGGTGCTTGAGCTTCTTCTCTCGATTTCTCATCTCTCCTTCTTCGTGGACTGACTCAACAAGATAAGATATCTTGAGCTCTTCCTGTAAAACGCATCAAAAAACGATATTAAAAAGGATTTTCTGTACCCCGAAGAAGGAAAGCAGAATGCAGCTTTTCATGCTGTGAACATACGTGTACATAAATACAGGCTCACCTGGTGTAAAGCGACTGTGAATTTCAATTTCTTCTCTAACAGTTTGGTCAAAGATTCATCAAACGTTTTGGTCGCATCCTTGATGGATTCCCGGAGTTTTTTGATTTCCATTTCCAACGACTGCAATCAGAGAGTTCACAAATGATTGATCACTGATCCAAATTCATCATTTCTTATCAAAGCAAAACAGATTTGTAAATGTAGCCTCTATAATACCTTTTTGTACTTCTCCTTCTCCTCACTGAGGTCTTTGGCTTTCTTTTCATACTCTTTGTAGACCTTTTTCTCCTCCTCACTCCAATGAACATTAGATTTGGTCAAAACAAACTCAGGCGGAGGTATTTCCTGTGGAGTAAATTCAATAGAAACTATGTGCCCTTCATGCTGATTTGTCTAATTCAACTGACACTGCCAAGAAAAGAATTCAAGTTGAAAAAAATACTCAGAGCATCATTAACGTAAAGAGAAACAATCAACGCTTTACAAGTGGTTCATTTGTGATGTCAAATTTTGAAATGATTACCGGAGGTAGATTAATTAAAATCCAAAAACGACATTTAAATTAAGTTTGCAACAAAATTATTTTCATTATCAATTAATCCTCTGATTTATCTTCTGAATTAAATTATCAATTGTTATATTTCATGATATGGCCATTACATTTTATTACAACCCAGGGAGAGACATTCAAATGTCTTGTTTTATTCCACCAACAGTCTAAATATTTAGGACATCCAGTTTACTATCATAAAATTGGTAAAACTTGACAAATGAAAAGCCGAAACCAAAGAATATTTGGCATTCTTGCTCGAAGGATTCAATAATCATTTATCAAAAAGAGCACTGCAACACAATAATTTACATTTAATCATTTTTGGACACAGATTTAAGCCTGCTGATTTCTTAAAACTGCTGGACGAGACCACTTAACCACCTAACAGCTGATTACATCAGCCTGGCTTCGACATTTTACAGAGGTCAGTCCTATCAGGAGCTCCAAGATTGTAAACATTTTAAAATAGTATCTTAATGAATTGATTAACTACAACGTAAGTGAGAAAGAAAACATTGTGTTGTATATTTTTTGGTGCAACATAATATGTCTGTAATCGATTCCTTATACTATTTATGTTTTAACAAAAACTGGAATATTTAAATTTTTACCATTTTCAAGATGTCCTCTTTTTTCACTTCAAGCACTCCGTCCATCATGTCATCAAGTGCCTTTTTTCTGTAGTCATCACTCTGCAATAGACAGACAACAAAACCATCAGTACGACACTACTTAACTACTTTTATGTATTATTTATTACATTGCATCACTGAGGCAGCTAAAGTGTTGTTCAATTTACTGTCAGCATTCATCGTCGATGTGGTAATCTTACATGGCAGTATTTGGAGAATTTGTAAATTGCGACAAACAAGAGCTAAAAAACAACAACAACAACAACATTTTATGGTTGCATACTTCAGCGGCCAGACGATTCTGCTTTTCCAGCTGCCTCCTCTCCTCCTCCTTTATCTGTTCTGGGGTGAGGTACTTTTCTACTTTTATCTGGAGTGGAATAAAGGTGATATCTCGTTTGACAATGACCACTCACTACTTCGCTTAACCGTGAAAGAACAAACAAACCACAAAGTAGTTCAACAACAACATATGCTGTCTTTGTTTGTTGAACTCAATGTGAACTTTTGTCCACCGATTGGATGTTTCGTGAGGACAGTAACCTCAGAGTCGTCCACAGTGAAAAGCCTCTCTGGCCACTCGCTGTCGGTCAGGTCGGGCTCCCACAGCTCCCCGGTCACGTCCAGCTCCCCGGTCACGTCCAGCTCCAGCTTGATCACCCTGATGTGTTTGTTCCTGTCGCTCACACGTTTCAGCTCATGCACCTTCTGCGTGTGCAACGCCTCAAAGTCGGCGTTGAAAGCCGTCTTGATGCGATAAATCACGTCCTGCATTTGGGGATGAGGGAAAGAAAATATTATTTACGATCAGGTTGACAAGAACCATTACAGAAGGCTGACACACTTCTTTGAATGTGCTTTTTCTTTCAATTTCTTGATGTAATTATTATTTATTTTTTTTGTCATGTGTGGTTTGGGCACTGTTTTGGAAAATCCCTGCACAATAAAAAAAAAAAAAAAAAAAGGCTTCATTATAACACCCTGGCTGAGATCTGACAGGTTTTGGAACAGGTCCCCACCTGGAGTAGAATTATCTGGTTGATCCTCTGCTCTATGGTTTGCAGGCTGAACTGGTCGTAGATGTAAGGATTTGAATATCCTAACTGAGAGGTGAAACTCCCTGTCATAGCAGGACTCTGGTCCACGTGGCCTTCATCACCCATGGTCTTCTTCTTGAGCAGTGGAACTTTCTTTTAGGCTTCTCTGCTGCAGTTGAAAGGTGGGTGAAAACAGGAGGGCTGAGATAAACATTGCGTATTAAATCTGTGGCCATAAGATTGTAAACTTTACCAAAAGGATACTGCAGTGAAGAGAACCATCTTAACAACTTACTTTTGGCCACACAGCTGTAAATCTAGAGAGGTTTCGACATTGCTGGACTGGCACGTGTTCAAGCATGTCAACAAATTACGACAGTGAAAGGTCAGATGAAGGAATGGGGTTCGACGCGTCAAATTATTTTGGTAAAACCGCACACCGAAGACGGCTACATTGTCACAGCTTTCAGAACGTGTTGCAGTGCTGCATTTCTGTTTCGCATTCAAAACAGTAAACGCTGGTTTGATTGATTGTAACTCATCACATGTGGGATTTTTTTTTTTTTTGCAGCGTTAATCAGAATCTAAACCACAGTTTTACTTACACTGCAGACAGCCTTTTCAATCGTCCTTATATTCTGAACTCTGCGAAGGTCCTCCAGCTCTTTGTGCGTTCGCTCTTTCAGAGGGTAGTTCTTCACCTCAAGATTGGAGTGAAAGGCCTGTGGTAAGACACCCAGAAGTGATTTGGAACAGAAAAGCATAGAGTTAAGAAATGTATCATTCATCAGTCTGACATCTAAGTGCTTATTTCTAAGCCAGCCTACCTTAATGGCCCTGCCTTTGACCTTCAGAGAGTCCCAGCATTCTCTCGTCAAGATGTCACGGAGGTAACTTTTTTCTACAATGTCTCGTTCTATTTCACTTCTCACCTACAAAGTGAGGACATTAAGGATCGTCTCGAAGCAAAATGAAAGAGTCATTCCATTCATGTTTGTGTGTTTGTCGTACCGTCTCGACTTCCTCCTCCGCCGTGGCCTCGACCCTCCTCTGCTCCTCAACATCCAGGTAGTAGTGTTGTTCCGGGAGGTCTCCGTATTCACTCAGCATCTCTTGGAACTGCAACACAGATTATTAGTCGCGCTGTTTGTGCACCAACATGCCTGTTTTATGACATCAAATATTTACAGCAACGCAACCCGTTTGTGAAGCTGATATCTATTTTTAACGATAGACTTAAACAAAATGCTACAAATCGATAAAACCGGAAAATTCAAGTTTACAGCAAATCAAATGTTCTTGAAAAGGACTTTAAACTTCACGTTGAAAATTGTGAACATTAGCTGGCCTCACAGCTTCGCTCATATATGTACTTTATTTATATGATCATTTATTTGTTAATGTATTTATTACCTTAATTCTAAATGCTGTTTTAAGCCGTAAGCGTTTGAGCGCTTTAGTTTTGTAAGAAACCATTTTTCTTTCCGATGACACTAATTTATTGTGTGTGTACACCGTGACCTGCCATGTATAATTACAGGGAAGTCTTACTGAATGGAAAAACAATAATAGATATCGTGTTTGTGTGTTTGTGCAGTGTGGGATGCTGTCAGGTGTTATGTTTGCCATGATCACTTTTTCCTAGCAAAGAACAAATGAGTATATACTTGTAGCAGGATTGAAATAAAAAAAAAAATAAAAAAGTAGTAAAACTCACTTACAGTGTCACGCAAATTTTGGATCATTTCCGTCAGGTTCTTCTTTATCTCAGAATTTTGCTCATTGTCTTCTTTTATAACCTGTTCACAATGTACAGATTAACTGACTGTCAAATTCACAAGAATCACAGCTTCCCAAGCTACAGTAAATACAAATTAAAGTAATTTAGAAGTAATTATAATAGAGCTGAAATACATAGAGAAACAAAAAAATGCTATCCAACACTTCATTGTAGCATAACGGCAGGTGAGAAAGCAGCCGTTCCCATGTGCGATTGTCAATGAAGTGTAAAACCAACAATTCAAAGACCTGCCTCACCTTCAAGTGTCAAGTTATTGTCACCTAGAAGCTCAGACAGGTTTTCACAAACGTCTATCTGCTTTATAGCACTACACCACTTGCTAATTGGTAGATTTTCTCACTCTAAAACTGACGGTAAATCAAGCTGTTGCACAGAGTGACTGGGTGCCAAAATCAGCACAGCTGTTTTCTGAACTGGATATCACACACAGGTGCAAAGGGCACTTTCGTAATCGTCCATTTGGAACATCGTAGAGAAACAAAAGAAACACAGTTAGTCACATCTCATGCTATTACCACAAATATCACAACATATTAGTCACTGACTGCCTCTTGCTTGTTTTCCAGCCATGTGGGGTTTGAAGGTGGAGCACTCTCATCCTGTTCTCTCACATCCACCGACGTTCCAGCGCTGACCTGCAGTGTTGACAACACATTTAAAATAATTCAGAGACATGGATAAATAAAAACAATTGATTGGACACGTTTATAATGTGTTCGTTTAGTTAAGTAATTCGATGCACAAGCAAAAAGGAAAAAAATCATATCTATCAACATGTGCAATAATTATACCAGATGTATACCACAGGGCCTTCATAAAAAACATAAAATGCTGACTTGTGGTTGAACGCTGAAACAGCTCAGAAACAAACTTTTCTTGCAAATAATTACTCTTATATGGTTCATATAAAACTGTTTCACCTACAAAACCTGCATAATCTTTTTTCCAATAATGATTCCAATTATCATCAGTTTTAGTTTACAATACAACATTTTTGATGAAACAGTTTTAGAGAGATATAAATTGATTTTTGGAGGCTGTAGTTTGTAGCACTTTTGAGTTGTGTTGTGTTATATATTTCTTTCCACCATTTTGTCACATTGAGAGGTGACAACATTTTAGAAACTCCACTTAGTGAATAATATTTTTTATTTTAAAATGAACCATGAAACCTTCATGAAGGTATAGAAGTCATTACATGGCTTCTGTAGTTCACCTAATATACTAAAAGATTTTTCTTCAACTTTTGCCAATTAATTGGGGGTTTTAAAAGCAAGAAAAACAAACGTTATCTGTACACTGTTTAAAACAGAATACAAATAAATTGTTTACCTCACTTTCTTCTGGTTTTTCAGTGCTGGCTGGGGACCCTTGTCCCCACACTGGTAAGGCAGTGAGGATGGGGTTTTCAGTATTCAACATGCCCTTCAAGCAATGAGCCAAAGACTGGCTATACTTAGTAGCTTCAGTCACCTTACAGGTATCTTCACCTTGAATTCTGTATGGAGCCATAGAAAACAAATATACACAATACATATGTAAAGGTTAGTTGTTGTCACATGAAAAGACCAAAAGCAACGGTGTGTTATTTCATCTCTATAACTTTTGACTTTCTCTTCCCGTCAGTGCCACTCAGGCCTAAACTCATTTGTTCCGATAGAAATGTGCCATAAAGAGAAAGTTTATTCTTTAAATTCAGGTGACTGAAACAGGAGTAAATAGTAACAGTGATAATGAACATGTTAACGGTGTGAATCAATGATGTGCTTTGTACAGTTTTTGGACAACAATGGCTCTCTATTACACTTCAGTCACATAGACGATACCTGGTCTTTTCAGGATGTTTGTTGTTCGTAAGAAAAGTCTCCAAACGTGTCCTATAAATTCCAACGTCATGATCAATTTAATCAGCGAGTGGATTAGACACATATTGAACAAATGAAAGAGGCATAAAAAATAACAAGACCTGAAACAATTCCTGGAAAATAAATAAGCAGTGATACAAGGTAAATCTCTTTAGCTTGAAGAGAAAAGCATGCAGGAGCAAGCGGAGGAGGCGGATGTGGAATGTATGTGAGTGGGATGATATTCAGCGGAGAGATTGTGCTGTGAATTTTACGAGGTCTTGGTTCTTACGGAGAATTATGGTCATGACTCCCCTGTTGTATGCATTTCCCTATCGGCTCTCGCTGCCGGTGGTAGCAGAGGAAAAGTACTGTTTAATATAAACTGTGTGGGACACACTACTGCGAGCAATAGTTCCCTCTACTGTTCACCGCTGTGCATTATGTCAGCACAACAGACTGCTTTACCTGAGGTCAGCGCATATGAGAGAGCCATCGTTGAACCCGGCAGTGAGGAGTGTGTGGCTGTCTGCGGAGAAGGACACACTCCGGATCCCACCAAGACGGTATGAATGACACTGCAGCTCGATGTATCGCTCCTACAGGTGCAGAAGCAGCGTCATTATACACACCAGAGAAAATGAAAGCACGATTCAAACATTTACAAGAGAAAAAGAAAATAATTGAATAGATGCGGTCTTACAATGGAGGCTGTTTTTCTAACCCTTAGTAAACCTTCTCGGTCCACAGAAGCCAGCCATAAGCGATGAGGAGACAGAAGAAGAGAGGCAGGGCTAAGCTGATTAGCCTCCACTTCCTGCCTCGGTTTCAGCTGGACCACCTCTTGACTGCAGCACTCATTTGTGCTCTGAGAGGATGAATCAGAGAGCAGGATAATGATTTAGTATGTATCAATACAAAGATTAGGAATCCAGACCTGACACCACTGTTTAGATTTATTTTTTTTTAAACTGCAGTGTTTTATTTTTTTAAAAAGTCACACAGACGCTTTACTGTAATTTTTCTGTAAAGATGCTGAAGGGAGAAGAAGAAAAAGAGAGCGGCAAACCTTGGGTAGCTGAAATTGCTGAAGGGTTTTCTGCCTGTGGCAGTAAGCGAAGATCTCACCGACTCCCAGAACACAGGATGTAAGTGGACTGGGCACCTCATATCTGAACACTTTGAGGACCTTAGTAGACAGACAACCATGTCGGTCTACACAATCTGGACCTGCAGGACAGCAGAGGAACATGATGGGAAGCAGACGAATAAAATGTAGATGGGAAGCAGATGAAGAGATGTTTTTAGAAACTGTCAGGCTCTTTTATTTGTTTAGTTTACAACACATGTTTGCAGTGACAACTAAAACAGACAATTATGAATCGGCACAACTGCTGCTACCGAGGGATCCTTCAGTAGCTGGTCTCTAACCTTTAGTTTGGAGAATAGAAGTGCTGTATCGCATAAAAAGTCTCTATGGACATTTTTATAGAATAGATTATACTTTTTTTTTTTTTTTCCAATCCCTAACTGTTGTTAATCACCACATGCACTGTCACTGGTGATTTTAACCAGTTGGCAGCTATGTTTTTCACCCTAAACCACTCTAGAGTCATTTCTTTATTTTATATTAATTTATTCTGTTTTATTACTTTGTGTGTCATACACCACAACTCACTACTGTGGCCACAGCCTTAACTTTGCACTTTCTCCTAAGACTTCTCCATGTCATGGTCTGTGTTCAACACCGTTTTCCAGGCCGCTGTATAAACAAAAGGTGTGTTTTTGTAAAGCACTCAGTCGCTGCACTCTTTTTAATCATGCTAGAGGCCACACGTCTAAATATCTGGATAAAAAAAAAAAGCCCTGTAGGTGCCATAATTCAGTTATAAGAATGTCTTTGAATGTTTTTGAATTTTTGGAAACAAAACCGGTCCTCTGTCTGTGACATCTCCTGGTATGATGCCTTTAATCAAAAAGAACAGAAGGCAAGTAAGTCCAGTAAATATGAACTATTATTTAAAGCTTGCAGATTTTTTTTTTTTAGACTGTTAAACTAAATGGGAAGTAAAGGACAATGACCCGCACATAATTCTTAAGTCTAGTTTAATTACATCAATCACCTCGTAAACCTCCCCTCACCCACAGGTGATGATTCAGCAGCTGCAGGTTGCAAAATTCTTACCTTTGGTTTAATTTACTTTTGTTAATATCACGTGATTTTATGACTGTGTTGGATACAAGATCCTTATCTTGCCTCGTGGACATTGCCTCCATCAGACTGTTTTGAGAAGCTCAAATCTCTACTATCCATTGCTTGCTCTCCTCTGGATGTATACCAGATAGTTTTATGATGGATTGCGTTCAACCAGTGTGAATTTGAAAACAACTTCTGACCAAATGCCAAAATGCCTTTAAAAATCTAGGGAGCAGGTAGGAAATCCATCAACTCTATCAGTGCTGTACCTGCAAGGCTCCTGGTGGGCAGAGAGAGCACTGTGAGCAGGCTGCCATCCTGATGTTTGTCTTCCTGTCCAGCGTACAGTGCAAGAACCATCACCTCCTCACAGTCCCTGATGTACCAAGAGGAAAGCGACAAAATGCGGCCGGGAATAACTGGAAAAGAAAACCACAGAGCAGACAGAACATTTCTATAGATATAGAGTATGTATAAATTCTTACCTACAATGACGTTTGCATTGATGTGTGCAGTGGTTAATGTAAAGGAGAGCAGAAACAGTAGGAGTATTTACCTGTGTATCCTATGACTGAGAACATCTTGGATGGTTTTGCATCCAGCACATAAATATGGGAATCCGAGGCACTGGTGAAGAGGTAGTGCCCCTCTTGATCAAAACTGTAAAAGCACAAACATTTTCATTTACTTTTTTGATCACAAGTGGAAGAGTAGTTGCCCTTTTTGGGCTTTACGGAGAAAGATAAAACATGTTTCTGTTTCCTGAATGAAATGATGTGATGTGTTATCACGTGCAGTGTTAAAGTGAAACGCCATGGTGTCATGGGGGTGGATGGATACTCGCATTAGGTGATCCACAGCAGCGTGGTAGAGATTAACCTGGTGCACCAGGCGAGGCTGCTGCTCAGTGTTCAGGTCAATGAAGAGGACATTTCCTGAAGCTGTTCCAACAGCTGCGTAATGTGCAATAGGACAGCAGGCCAGACTTGTCACCTGAACAGAAAGTTAATTTTTATTTTTATGAATTTAATTATTTGATTAAATTAAAGTAATCTTCACATACTTATAGGACAATTGTATTGATGTGGAGCTACTGATAGGTTCCAAATGTTCACATGTTGTAAATCTGACCTCAGTTTGAAGAGACAAGGAACCGAGGACGGTGCCATCTGAGGACCACAGCTGCAGTTCTCCAGAATCCCTTAATGACTACAAAAAGTAAAAACAGAAACATCACTTAAGAGACATTGGCTTTAATTACACATGTAACTAATTCTTGAGCAACAAGTATTTTACCACACAGATGTTCATGTCAGTCAGCAACAATGCTGCTGTCAGAAAGTTGCCGCTGAGAACATCCAGGACCTTCACAATCTCCTCTGACTGGTTTTGGTTCAGTGTATAAATCTGCCCCTAAAGAACAAAATGCCTGTTAAGCTCTCAGGTTTTGTTGTCAGAATATTTATACTATTAAATACCATATTATTTGATGGAATTTAAAATGTATGTCATGGTACATTTAAGCACTTACTGTATCGGAAAATAAAAGTAATGTTTCATTGTCAGGGGAGTACTTCACAGATGTGACAGGTTTTTCTAATTGCCATGTTTGTTCGATGTCGATCCGAGACCCTTTGATTTGCAGACAGCGCATAACACTTTCCTGTGACACATAAGCATTTTAAAGTGCTGTAAGTGGGAGTATTTGAGGATCTCTGAAGCCCTAAGTGGGCATACAGATGTGCATGAGCTCATACCTTTCCTACAGCGATCAGTCCAATCTTATGAAGGGTTAAGCCTTGAAAGTTGCCCTTTCTGAGTTCAGGGACGGTATAGGCACCTGAACAAAGGTGAAACACAAAAGACACTTAAAAAAAAAACGAGGCAGCACTAGTATGGGAGAGTAGAACTATTCCCAGTGACTTTTTAAACATCTACCAAATTTCAGTGTGGATGTTTGTTTACTTTTGGGGTTGAGGAGGACTGAGACAGAGAGTCTCTCTGGGTCAACGAGAAGCAGAAAGCCCTCCACACAGCTCACATAAAGCTGTGATGTGGCTGTCCAGCAGATGGCAGAAGGAGTTAGTCTGGCTTTGCTCCTGGGTTCAGTCTGTGCAAACACATGTGGAGTTGGGTAACAGTTTACATAGTTGTTTCTCACGAGACATTTTTGAATAGATATAAAAAACCAAAGCTGCACCGCTAAAAAAAAAAGAAGTGGTTGTTTAAGTTAACTTATTTCGATATGTATGGGTGACAGTGGGAAAATACCGTAGAACTTTGTAACTTGTCTTCTTTGAGCCCCGAGAAGGTTGTGCATGTCATTCTCTGAGGAAAGGTACCATCGGCTTTTGGAAGCTCTATCACACTGCAACACAACAAATATGACATACACATGTTTTCTAGGTAATTCAATTCTGATTCAGTGCACAGAAAATGTTATGTCCAAATATCACTGTCGACTTTGACCACATGCGTGTGCAGCCAGTTATGCTTTACCTTGGTTTCAGGACATGAAAGCTGCCACTTTTCTCAATGTTCCAGACAGTTAAGGATGTTGTACCCAGAGCACAAAGCTGGAGCCAATTCAGCGGGTTGAACAGCAAAGAGGTGACACCCTGTCCGGCGTGTGGTTGTGAGCAAAGTGGCTCAGCACTTTCCCAGTTCCTGCATCACACAGTCACGATTACAGTCACGCAGGTGGTCAGCCTGAATAAACATCACTGAAAATATACGGTACACATTACAAGGTAGTGTACTGCTTTCAGTGGCTTACCACACTGTAATGGTGTAGTCGGGGAGAGAGGAACAACACCCAAGAAAAGGACCACTGTTGCTCAATGTCATTGATGTGTAGTCCAGTTGTGCTTTTCCTACGTAGAAGAATCAGTAACAACTACTTAGGATTTGCGTGAGAAAATAAAGGCATGCATATTGATAAAACAGCAAAAACTCAAAATCTCTTGCAAGATTACAGTGAACATATCTTTACCTTTTAGTTCGTTCTTCAACTGCAGCTCTGGGAAAATGTACACAAACATAGATGGGGATAGTTTTTGCTCAGAAAATGCAAAAACCCTACTGTTGCCATTGGCTGTCAAAGCACCAATTCCTCTGCCAGGACTCCGAAACACACGTCGTTTTTTTGTCTCCAGGTTCAGGAAACAGATGTGATTCCCACATGTGTAACATACCGTTTTAGTGTCCACAAACTCGATATTATTGTTAGTAAAACCTTGTATCCACCTGGAGGGAGCAAAACGGACAAATGACGTTAGTTAGCGCCACAACTCTCGGTGAACGTATGATATTGTAAATGTCACAGACGTGTATATCTACAGCGGCAGCATACCTGACTTGTAAACTTTCAATTTCGTCCATTTCGAGATAATAATCAAACTTAAATACAATGGGATTAAAGCATTTCTGACCAACGCAACAAACAAACTGACGAGCGAGTCACTACGTATCCATAGTAACGACAAAACGAGCGAGAACCCGCCCTTTCAAACCATTGGCTGGCGTGTTATTTTGACACGCCCACACCGGAAGAAGCTCACGAAACTTAATATTTTAGTGTGCCTTGTTCGGTCATTTATCGTTTCGTTTTCGGTCCTTCCACGTTGTGCTAAGGCTTTCGTTGTCCTTTCAACTACACCCTGAAGTGAAAAGATGTCTAGTGAAAAGTGTTTCGCGAAAGGTGAGACTCGGTTAACTGGGGAAAAAAAAATAATAAAAATAACGGAGCATATTGCAGGCTGCTGTCTTGTTTCTGCCAGTAAAGCTATACACGACAATTACTATCCCGGACACACTTTTTCACTTTAAAAAAAAAAAAAAAAAAAGTCTAATATTTTTCCACTGAATGAATTGCATCGCATCAGGGAGAACTCCGTGGAAAACTGAACACGACATTTTGTGATGTTTTCCCTTCCCGTTCATTACTTCCGCCCTGATTAAATGTCACAAGATATTTCCGCAAAGTCTTGGATGGTGACTGCGCATTATCTGATCGTTTTGTTTTACGTAGTTACATTTTAAGTAGACAACATACGTTCATTACAAACAGTCCAGGTAATCAACTCTTCGTTTTTGGTTTCAACAGCAGTAGGATCTGTGGATAATATGAAAAAAAAAAAAAGTAATTATAGCATGTCGTCCGAAATATGAAAAAGTCATACTATATCCATGTCGTCTCATGGACGGGCATTTTATTTCCTTCCCTCAGGAAGTGCTGTACCTGGTCCAATCCCCAAAGAGCACATCAGACTTTACAGCATGAGGTTTTGCCCTTTTGCCCAGAGGACCAGATTAGTGCTGAATGCCAAAGGGATCACGTAAAGATGCATTTTAAATACTTTATTTTAAACAGAGCATCACTATTTCAAAACCATTAAATAGCAGAACTTCATGTCCAGAACCTGCTTTTTTTGTTTCAGGTATGACACCATCAACATCCACCTGAAAGACAAACCCGAATGGTTCCTTGAAAAGAATCCACTCGGCCTCGTCCCAACACTGGAGACAGCTGCCGGTGAGGTGATATACGAGTCTCCCATCACCTGCGAGTACCTGGATGAAGTTTACCCCGAGAAGAAGCTGCTTCCTTCCTCTCCTTTTGGAAAAGCTCAACAGAAGATGATGCTGGAGAATTTTTCCAAGGTTTGTTACATAAATAATTGTATCTATATCTTTAGGTTTTGTTTAGTGTGCCGGACTACTTTTATAAGAACCAAATAACCACCACTGTTTTCTTCAGGTAACACCGTACTTCCACAAGATCCCGACAGGGAGAAAGAATGGCGATGATATCTCAGGCCTGGAAGCTGAACTGAAAGAGAAGTTTGCCAAATTAAATGAGGTAGCTCGCAAAGCTGAGTTTCTTCGTACATCTACGAGATGTATAGTGTGAGGAATAGTTCAGAGTATTTTACACATTACTGACAAATGTACTGTTTATTTTTCAGGACCTGGTTAACAAGAAGACCAAGTTCTTTGGTGGCGATTCCATCACAATGATCGACTACATGATGTGGCCGTTTTTTGAGAGGCTGGAGATCTTTGAGCTGAGACAGTGAGTAGTGAACGTTTGAAAATATATATATGTTTTATTTATGGAAGCATTTAAAGATTCTCAAAGTCATCTGAGAGGAGAAACCGTACAAATGGTGGATACGGGACAAAAGTCCGACATGTACAGTAAAGAGGAAGGAATACTACGAGCACAGAGGATATTCATCAAGTCAGCTTCATCACTGTTTGTCCTTGAAATGTCATATTTTATGAGGATGACTTGGGGCCTGGTGGGCGCGTACACAGTCAGCTATGGACGCACAGTAGTTCTGCTTCGAACTGCTTTCTGCTCAGAGAAAGTATTCCATACATGCACAATAGATTGCCGTCTACAGGAAGACGTATTGCAAGTTTCAGGAAATTTCACTAACTTTTTTCATTTAAAATTTTTCTTTACATGTCCTATTTTGTAAAATTTTAAATAATGTTTTTATTGCCTCTCTTTGGTTATATTTATTTCTTTTCACCTTAAAAATCAACAAAATATCCAACTTGCCCAAACTTTTACAAGCAACTATGTATTCATGTGCAGTGATTTAGTCTTGCGTGAATGACTGGATGTCCTTTGTGTCTTTTTAGTTATCTGGACAACACACCTGAGCTGAAGAAGTGGGCAGAGCGCATGTCAGAGGACCCAGCTGTCAGAGCCACCATGCACAGCGTGGACACCTACAAGGCCTTCTACAAAACTTACATCGACGGGAAACCCAACTATGACTACGGCCTGTAAGAAGTACTGACCAAAACCTTCAACCGTATATTTGTACTCGCATCCCGAGTCTCCCTGTTTTGAAAACGAGGAGTTAACATGCAAAGGTTCATCTGAAGAGTCAAAATTTGTTTTTATTTGACATTTAAGATGTATTTTGTTACGAGAGGAAAATATGAAATCATAATAATAAGGCTCAATAATCATAGCCAAACTGTTTTCAGTGATCCATTTTAAAGTGTGGTGGTACTTCTTTTTTTTCAAATAAAATTGCAATGAGTCTGGCCTGAATCTGAATTTTCCATTTTTGTTACAAATACATAAAAAGAACATTATATTTCCCCCGCAGGCTGCGCAGAGTGGTCCCATTAAATAAATTGGAGCTTTATCAAAGATTTGACTTTCAGACAAGGAAAAATGAAGGAAAAAGCTCTAATTTATGATAAAAAAAAAAAAATGACTTCTTAACATTTGACATTACAACCCTTAATAGCTGCCACCAGATTTGTAACGGTATGAATGAAATACTACTGAAACACTGCTGTACTGTTGGGTAAATGATTCCTGTTTGGACCAGCACAATATGAGAGGTATTTTCTGAGATTCCAGAAATGATGATCCTACTTGTCGCTGCTTCTTTTAGGAGCAAAGGGACATTTCACTTCCTGGTCACACTGCTAAAACGGGCAATGTGGCTTTAAAGCATTCCTCCATTCAGTCTTACTGAGTGATTTATCAAAAATTACAGAACCCGCTGTTGAAATGCTTTACAAATATAACGTATGAGCTGTAAGCTGTAGTCTCAATAGACTGGTTGGCTTGTCTGGAGAAAAGAAAGCTGTTTAGATATCAGCCACAACTGAAATAGCAGTTGTACATGCACCTTCTATCTATGACATTGCCTCTAGTAACACTGAATGATATTTAAAGTAAAGAATTCAGACAGTGAGCGCAGCCACTGCTCAAAAACCTTCGTCGAGACTGTGGTGCAAACGTCCATTTGATAAGTAAGGCGAGTACTCCTGTATGAGCACAGGTGCATTTCTCAACATCTCCTGAAAATGCCTGCCTGTTCTTGCATGGAGTTCCCTCTGTAACACCAGAGACCTGAACAGGTTGACGGGCTCTGCTTTGCGAATGATCTCGGGAAGCTGGACTTCTTTTGGCACTTTACTGTTCCCGATCAGAGCGTGGTTAAGTCTCTTCTCCTGCAGGCTCCTCTGCAAGAAGCTGAGCACGTCCTGAAGCCGGCGCTCCAAACTCCGAACGCCCCACGCAGAGGGCTTTTTGCTCAGCAGCAAATGCAACAGAGCGGTCTTTAAGTGGTAGTTGGTAAGGGCACTTTCTCCTGTGAGGCCCAACTGCTTTCTGTGAAGGAAAGTAACAATCTGGAGGCAGTGTAAATGACAGGAATTTTGTGGTAGGCGTTTAGCAAAATGTTTCAGCAAATTCCTCTCGTAGACAGCTAAAGAGAGAGGCCAGTACGGGTCTGGGCAGCTGCCACAATCGGACGGAAAGTGTGAGACAAAATAAGCATCCGTATTCTCCAGCTGAACCACCGGGATGATGTTCATAACGATGACTTTCCCCGAACGGAATCGGATCTTCAGAGCACCGGACGCATCCAGGTTGCGAAAGGTGACCTCAAAGTCGTATTTGTGAGAGATGCGTCCCCACGCTTTGGTTACAGAGATCTGAAACCACTTCATGACTTGATCTTTGGCTAATAAATGTGTGTTCCTGGAGCACAGCAGCTCGTCAGGACTGTGGTCCACTTTGAGTGTGTCATTCCTGCTGTGCAACAGACAAAGCACGTCCTCTCCCAGGTTAGCAGAGCCACAGAGGCAGCCCTCCTCGTTCTCGCCGAACCTGGTCACCTTTATCCTGCCACAGCCCTGCATGTCTGGAGGTACGTCACTGGACGGGCTGCACCACAGGTCGTATTGGAAGGAGTGTGGATCTGGAGGCGAGAACGGCACTAAAAGGTCACACATCAGAGGCTTGCACACCTTCCAAGACTCAAACATGCTTCCAATCCTGACAAAGTCCCAGACTTCCATGTCCGCCTCCCTGTCACGTGCGCTCCTGAGCGACTCCAGCAAGTCATCGGCGAAACCCTCGACAAACTCCCTCACCCTCCAGTTCTCATGGGCTGATGTGTGGGTGCATTTGTCACAGAAGCTGCTCAGGATATCCTTATCTAGTGCCATCGTCCTGGGGCTGATGGATCCGCTCTCTGAGAGCATGTCTTCATCCTCCACGGGGCGGACCTCTGTGTCAGCATCCACCCTGCACATCTCGACAGTGAAGAATATTACCAAAGACACAGCGCTCCAAAAGTACCAACTATAACCTTCCTCCGAGCTGGTTTCCTCCTGCTTGGAGTCCAGCTTTGAAAGCTCCTTCTCCAGCTTGGCCTGCTCCCTTTCCAGCCTCTCCTCGTGCTCCCGCATTCGAGCCATCAGCTCCTCGTCCTGCTCCGGGAGTGTGGTGTTTTCTCGAGGAAAGAGCGAGGGGTGGTTCAATATGGCCGCAGCCACCACCATGCACACTCGTGCAATCGCCCCCTGCATCTTCAGCTGGTTTCTAGCACGCACATTCAAGCAGCTCGCAGACGTCCGTGCAGCCGCAGCTCAGATCCTGAAACTAAAACATGACAGGCAGTTTTAGTGGAAAGACCAGTAGATTTGAGACCAAAAAAAATAAATAAATAAGCATCAGTGTACTGAATAAAATCGATGAAAATCGACTGTACGTATTTAAAATCCGGTTATTTTTTTATAAAGCACTCCACCCATCAGGGGAAGCACAGATTGTACGTCTATATATAGAGGCAGTGTGCCGAGTGACGCGCTTGTCCACTATCAGACTTTGCAACATGGAAGGAAGGAAGATCGAACCATTTAGAAAAATGCCGCCCTTCTCTATTTAGCTCTCACACAGATGTCTGTTAACATTTATATCCTGACAACATTTGATCCAAAATTTTAAAAAAAAATGAACAACACCACCCGTTTCAGAAAATGTTCAAGTGACATTTGCACTTCTAATAAGCTTTAAATAAAACAATGTCGAATGTACTCACAGTGAGTTATTATCTACTTTCCTGCACGTTATCTGATCAACAACACGTAATGCAACGTACTGTTACAGAAGAGGAAATTACATAAATCTCTTGCTTATGTTTCAGACTTGAAGTAGAATTTGACCCCGCGTGGTGTTTTCACTCATTATTTATGATGTCATGTCACACCACTGCAGCGTACATGTAATAACTAATCAAGTTATTTGCTTGTACCTTAGAGAAGTTTCACAAATGTTCATATATTGAGACACAAGCAGCATCGAAAACAAGAGAAAGACGGCCAAAAAAAACACAAACCAACAGGACTTCCTGTGACACATAACTTAAGCAAGAAAAGGGAAGTACACATGCATCGTGATCTCACGATCCCACTTACATGGATCCGTCCACCCAAACAAACAAACATCGAGCCGGGCGAATGGCCGGAGATGAAGCTCGGTTAAAATATGTTAAGATTATCTGTCGTTTTGGGACACAACCGGGTTTCAAAACATTTATCTGCAGTATAAATACCCGAGTCAAAGCATTACTTATTACCACAATGTAAAGATATTACCGGTACAAGGTAAAAAGCCTGCAATCAAAATTGTAAGAACATACACTAAGTATTATCAAATAAAAGGCAGGATGGATCCACTTTTTTTGTAGATCAGTAACTTAACGAGTCACCATGGCAACAATGAGCTTGTCCCCTTTAACAATGGAAACATCTAGTTGTCGTCTGTGTCTATTTGCGGACGTCTGTAGGCTTTCCCGTGTTTGCGTTGTATTTCCTGTATTTTTTTTTCCCAACTAAATCGTCGCGTCCATATTCGTCAAATTGTTGAGGATAACGTCTATAACGGGCTAGTTTTTAAGTTTAGAAATTGTACTGAAATACACGAGGAAACGTAAAACAAACGTGTGGCATGTATCATCAGTATGCACTTAATCATTTTAGGGTGTCTGGGAAAAAAAATAAATAATAATAATAATAGTAATAACGAGTGAATATTTGAGTAAATATCAACAACTTTCCGACGTGGTCGGTACAGTCACGTGAGGTCAGAGTCGTCGCCAACGGTCACCGCCTCTGTTGCCTTAGCAACAAAATAGAGAGTCACTATTCATCACGGAAATGTGGCGGCACACAAACATTATTCCAGACACGTGAGTCAGCTCTGCTCTGTAGGATGCTGCGTGGAGTTTTAAAGAACAGCGAGCAGCTGAAATGTCCCCCCCCCAATCCCAAAAAAACAACAAAAAAAATGCATGTTTGCGTAATTTGGGCAACGTAATTGCACGTTCAGCCGCGCTAACCCGAGCTACGAGTTTAAAGAAGTAAACATTGAAAGACAAAAACGTTTTGTCAAGACAGAAAAGCGGGACAAACCTACCTGCGCGCAGGTTCCGAGTAAGTTCACGGTGATAAAAGTTCATCTTGACGGGCCATCCGGTGAGAGCGGCCTCCTCATGCGTAACAGCCAGCAGCGGGGACAAGTTTCACGAGCTCTGTACGTTTCCTGACTGCGCTCCACCCATGAACGGAGACACCGCCCAGCAGCTCCTTCCTCAACACCCAAAAAAGGACTTCATGAGCCGCGAGGAGCCAAGATGCGGTTTCACGATGAAGTTAAAAAAAAAAATTAAAAAAAAATTCATCGCGGGTGCAAAAAAATCAAGACAGACTCTAAACAGAGCTTAAAACAACAAAACGAGGCAGAAATATTTCACTTACCTTTACAGTTTTGCTGTATTTTTTTTTTTTTTTTGTACTTTTACAGTATGACGTCACTCTGCTTTAAATCCCAGTGCAAAAGTACGAAACTTCTTGATCATCTTGTGAAAATGTGATTTGTGAGATAGAAATGGTTAAATGCTACCCAGGTATTGATTCATCGGTGTGTATATATTCAGGAGTTTGCTACAGAGGACAGTTTTCAAGCGTTACATTAATCCTTCAAATGTCCAATCAAAAATATAAAGGTGGATCGTGAGCGCGTGCTTCACAGCAAACAATACAAACATCACTAGTTAGCGCAAAATGAGCAGAAATCCACACGTTTCAGACACTTGATATTTACAATATTCTCCCGCTAAATGTTGAAAATATACATTACAAACTTGACTAAAATTGTCATTACTTCATTTTATCCTGTTTGACATTTGAGGGAAATTACCACGAGTCATTCTTGAGTTATGACCACGAGGTAGTTTGTGAGGTCACAGTGACCTTTGATCACCGAAATCTTAATCACGTCATCGCTCAGCCAGTGAACAGTTGGCCACATTTAAAGAAAGGCCTTGATATCACATTCACGACAATTAAAATGTAATCAGTTCATCTTTGGATATTGTGGCCGCAGAGAAATAAAATTGCAAGTTGTGCTTGATGCGGTTCAAATATCACATTTAGTACAGTCTTAGCAATCCATGGAAACCATACAAAATACAAATTATTCATAGTTGTAAATTTTTCGAAATGAATATATATTCAATGGTTCGAGGAAGAACAGATGATTTGAGTCCATCAGTATCCAATGATAAGGAAAGAAACCAAATGTCCATATGTCACTGTCATGACGCACATTTATTGAGCCTTATTGCACAAGGTATTACTCTCTCATGAATGACACCGTTGACGTTCTCCATCCTTTCACATTTAGCATTATTATTTTAACATTATAATAGTGTAACCCCCGTGCAGCTGTTGCTTTAGAGACAGTGCAGAATAGACAGAAAATAGGGAAATTATCCCCTATAGTTCCTGGTGAGTTTATAGTCCCCCCCCCCACCCCCCCAATATGATTAATATTATCCTGCTCTCAACTCCCACTATACTGAAGCACAGACGACGGAAAAATAAAGATCCTCTATTGAGAGATGGATGATCACTTCTATCGAGCTCTGTGCATGGAGTAACAAAAGACAATATAAGGAAAAGATTGACTCTCCTAACACTTTTCTGTGTACAGAGTAAAATGGCTATATGACAACCTGTCGACCTTGCTTAAGTGGACCGTAACATAGTTCCAAAACATAATAATTAAGATCCCAGATTAAATTATTCTGGTTACACTAGCAACACATAAATGAAAGCATGATTCAGTGCAAGCAGATTAATCCAGTCGGATATTTTTTTAGGACTTTCATGACCCAAAACTGAGGAGGACAGAAATACTCCTCAATCCATTATCTAATTAACTGAGAGGAAGTAATGACAGAAAGACATAATACACACATCAAATTTTAACCTACTATTTACAATTCAGTCCTGTCATGTAAACATCTCATTTGGTGTCTTTCAAGATAATAATTCAAACATCAGAAAGCACTGCAAGTATTTAAAAAGTGTTCAAAGTAGACGCATTTATGCAGGATTATCAGTGTTGCCTGGAGATAATATATCTCTGACCTTTTGTGCAGCTTCCTTATTGTTACTTTGTTGTAGCATTTTGATCAACTTCGTTGGGGCATCCCTTCCCTGCATCTCCATCCACGTCTTCAGTAGTTTGAGTTTCTGCTCATAAGTATTACCAGGGTGGTCCTCTTTACAAGAATCAATCGTAGCCACCGTCATCTCACTACGTAGTGCTATATCCCGCACATCTTTCCATGTAAGCATATTAGCAATATCGGGCAGGTGAGGCAGGAGTTTCATGTGTGGATCTGACGGTGACAGGAAGAAAAAACAAAAAATAGGATTGATGCAACGAAGCAGGTCACACATCACAACTTTTTTTGATGTTTCAGGTGTATTTTTGATAAAATGGTCCATATTTAAGGTGATCACATCTTCAGGCTGGTTTTTAGAGAGGGGCCGTTAAATTCAGGAGATAGCGGCAGTAAAAGTTTGCATTAAAATAGCAATAAGTTGAGGTGAGATGTAAAGGCTGTTGTAATTAGTCTGATAGAAAACAGGCTATAACCACTTGCCATTAATGAGCATCAATTTTCAATTATTACTGCTACTATCAAAGCTCTAAAATTGCTTCAATTAAAAACATATTTGGGATTTTCTTACCTGCAAGAGGCAGCATCTCCTGTGAAGCAGAAGTATAATTAATTTTAACTGAACGTTCACAGTGCAAAAATACTGTATAATACCTAGTTGCACAAGCTTCACACAGAGGAAGCACACAAGAAAGGACACCAAAGGTTTCCACTCAACTAACCTGTCCTTCCTACGTAAAGGCAGCTATGCCAAAATTGGAGAAGACAGAAAAGCGTTTATCATTCATGTAATGTGTATGTGTACAAATTAATTAGATGAAACACAGGACAAAGACTTAAACATTTTACAGCAGGTTCAGATCTGGTCATGGAGAGAGCAAATTACCTCATCAGCTCCGTTGCCATCTGTATTGGATGGGGCCTGAGATCTTTCCCATCCTGAGATGACGTCATAAAAAACATAAAACGTAATTATTAAGAAGAAACAAAACACGAGATTTAATCTGAGGGTCAAACTGAGCCTTCTGTACTGTATCTTTACTGAAGAACAAATGAGGATGTTGTTACATATATGTCATATAGTCATATAGTCAAAGAAATACTCACTTTGTCGTATCTTTCTCCAGAAAAGAAGAAACACTACCAGAGTAACAGCAAAAATAACCCCAATAGCTATGCCAACAGCTTTGCCAACACTGTTGTCAACTTCTGAAACACAAAGTTAAGACCATTACATAGTTATTATAAATACAAATATGTAATTTCTTGTTTATAAATGATGTGGAAGTACACTAACTGATGCCATCATAATTGAATTAATGTGCAATAATGTTAAATGACACCATACCATCACATTTATCATTGCAGACTGTGTCGCTGGTGGCTGTGCAGATTTCTTTATGGCCGGCAGGACCACATCTTGAACCAGAGGGAAGAACAAGCATTAGTGACAGGCTCGGTCAGAGACGTAAAAAAGATGTAATAAAAACATTACTGCCACAGACGACATTTTTATAAAAGCTACACGCACATCGTATAGTTTACATCCACTCAACGATCACTTTATGAGGAAGACTTGTGCAGTGTAATGAAATCGAAAGCAATAGCTCTGTCGGGAGTTCTACAACCGCCGAAGCCTCAAGTTCAGCATTTCAACCATCAACATCTTGTTTTTCTGGAGCCATAAGTGACCATATTTAGACGAGGTGGGGATGAACAAGCTGTGTCTCGGTCTGACGGGGAACCTAAGGATGCTACGCCTGGTGGGGAAACTGACTGCTTCCTTGGCATGTCAATCAAATCAGGCACGCAAAAAACTGTACCTCTCTAATATCTAATTAATTATGGAATCTTTTTCAGAAGAACCACCAGAGCACTGACCAGAAGGATAACATGTTATGAATGACACCATAATGACTTGTGGAGAAAATGTATTGATTTTGTAGTTCATGAGAGGCATTTTTAAAGCCCAGTGGCCCTAAGTGGTATAACACTCTAAGGAACTTCCTCATTGGCTTCACTTTTCAGACCCGGAGACAACATCCATTTCTATATTCAGTACAAATGTAAAAGCTCTGTAAAAGCTCAATTTAATGGCTCAGCTGTTGGGTCTATATTCAAAGGAGCAGAACTTACGTTTTACAAGGGTGGCAGATTTCCACTGTTTGTGTATCATTGCTGCTGTAATGATTTTTCTGACATCGACACTTCGTGTTCCTTGCAGTGGTGCAGGGTTCGTCCACTTCTAAGCCAGCTGAAAGGACAGTACAGTCACACAACTGTCGTTAAGGAGGAGCTGACAGCCCGTCACACTGCTTCAAACTGTATTTTTCTTAAAAACACATCGTGTTGCTTGCAATCAACGAAGAGTATAGGTTAGAAAAGGTAAGGAAATAGTTTAATTTTTTTTTTTTAAAAGGCCCATCACATTTTCAAGTTGATGTCTTTTTTGATTTTTTGTTTGTTTTTAATTAATCAATTAATTTGATGTATGATGATATTCTAAAAACTGCTAATAGACATTTTAAAGGCTTTGTAGTGTAGGCAGTGGGCCCTTCTCATTTTGTCATGTCACAGTAGGAAAAACATGGTTAAAAACATAAAATTGAAGAAGTCTGTTTTGGTTTCAGGTGGTTTTGTAGTGGCTGGCAATCACTCTGTCATGGCCCTCAGGAACACAGAACAGAGATATCATTAATGTTACAAACAACACCTGTGTTTTACTTAGTCCGATGGGTCAGATCATCTATTGAAAACAATAATAATACAAAAAAAATGTTGGCCAATGGTTTGTTTTCAGTTTAGCTGTGAATAAAAGTATCCCATTTCATTACCATTGGGCTGTAAGCAGGAGGTGCAGGGCAGACAGGTCTCCTGGGAATTAGCGTGACTGTTGTACGTCCTGCCGTCCTCACAAAGCTCGCATTTTCCATCGGCCCTGTTGTTAATGCAGTGCTTCTCGAGACGCTGACCTGCAGTATGGAGACACGTACCATACCAAGGCAGAAAAAAAAAATGTTTTAATATTATAATGACATGTTTGATTAATTAATACAAAATGTAGTTTTCCCCAAGAAGTAGAAGCAGATAAAGTACAGGTAAAGCTGGACAGTCAGATCATATCATAGAAAGTAAAACTTCGAAGGTGCAAACATCAATAGATTAAAATGACCTTTAAAGGATTCCCTCCTTGTTAAAGGAGTTCACAGTACCACTGACACTTACCAGGAGCACACAGACAGCAGGTCCTGCCTTCATGTTCGTAAGTGCCATCTGCACAATCCTGTCTTTTGTACCGCAAGATCTTTAATAGCCCTTTAGGTTGGGTTGAGGCGCAAAAAGCGGGACTAAAAACACGAGAACGAAACGAAAGTGAAAGTATGTTAGCATAGTTACAAAAAAAAAAAAAAATCGGGTGTGGGGATTTATGTTACCCATCGATTTGTTTCCTCACGAAGCCCACTTTAAAAAGCCCCAGAACTGCACATGTTCGTCTTAAAAGAAGCTTCATATCAAGTTCATGGACCCTACTAGTCGACCCTAATCATAAATCTAACATTAACCAACATTAAACCAAGAAAACACTGTCGAGGAAGTGGATACATCCTTCTGACACTGTTGGAAATAATAAACTCTCCCACAAACTCTGATCTGTTTACTTACAGTAACACGTGGAGGAAGAACAAAACAGCGATGATAAAACGAGCAGAAAACTTGGTCGACCCTGTTGCCATCGTGCAAATAGAGGATTATGTAGTACAGTACTGTGTGGCAGCGTCTATAGCTGTGGTTGAAAGTGACCGCCTCAATGCGCTCCGTGCTGCGCATGCGGGGATTTCCGGGGCTGACTTGTTTGTATCACTTACTTTATGACACTTAAAACTGTCACTACTAAACTCCAAACTGTATATTTAGCAGTACGGTAGGCTATACAGAAAGCGTATATATAGATAGTATATGGTCAATTTTGGGGGTGCAGTCTCTTCTCCATACGTTTCCATGTAGGATTGTTGTTGTTTTTTTGTATCTTCACGCAATAGTCTAAAAGCTTTTGCTGCGTTTTGGAAAGCCCCACACAATGTCTCAATTTTAACTGCAGACACACAGAACACAACGAAGGTCTCCCAGTCTTTATCCAAAGAAAAGTAGTTCTTCTACATTTGATATATATAATGTGCCATGTATTAGGCCTCGCCAAAAACGACTGAAATCAGCTTGTAAAATACCAACCACATTACTTGTGCCACATTGCAAGGTTGCAATAACACAGTGAGTTTAGTGTCCTAAAAGAAATCAAAGCTGCCCATCTACCAAAGTAATGTCAATAAATGTCTTGTTTTCTCCAAACAACAGTGACAAACTCTCATACATTCTGCTTTCAATTGTACATATGGCAAAGAAAAGAAGCAAATTTACCTAATGTGAAACATTTTCCTCACTAGTTTTACTTTAAAAAATGAAATTATTAATTGGAAATAATGAAAATAGTTGCTTTGATCAGCAATATCCTACCTATTTATCTGTTTCAGCGTGTGACCTCAATGGTTAAAAGAGCTATCGAGCTCTTGCAGTAAAGAGAAAGCTCAAGAAAAAATAATAATCAGGTTTGCAGTGAGAAACTGAGGAGGAGCAATAATTTTCTTATGTAGCCTAATGATTAAACTCGGTTTTTTTTGTTCTTTTTTCTTCATATTGTATCTTGCACATTATATTAAAATAATGAAAAGTATTATGTAATTCAAATGATTAATAATATATCAATGGTCACCAGGCAAAACTCAGTTTGGGCCACTAGGAGGTGTTATTACTCTTTGTCTGCTGTTATGGCTGCTGAAAATGTGGAGCTGCTGATGGGGGCCAATTACCTCAGTCAAATATTAGCTATTCTGGTTCAGTCTGTTCCATGTACTCAAACTATTGTTTAAATGATTCTATAGAAGTAACACTTTCATAACTTTTAGTTGTATCCTACATGAGGAAAGTCTTGAGCTGTCAGAATACGTAAATACAATTAATAAAAAAGAGATAAAATGGTATAACTGCATCCTGCATGTCAAAGTACAAAACAAAAGTGATTGTATTCCTTTTAAATCATGACCACAATTTAACTGGGTTAACAATACCCATGTTTCTTGGTCACAGACACAAGTTGTGAAAATGGAGTTTAAAACATGCAATTTTCTTTGTGACCAGTTACCAACTCATGTCTGCCAATTTTTTTTTAATTTTCAGAACAGTATATCAGCCAAATACAAACAAAATAATTCACAGTGCAAAAATACTGTACAATACCTATTTGCACAAGCTTCACAACAACACAGGCAAAGAGGAAGCACACGAGAAAAGACACCAAAGGTTTCCACTCAACTAACCTGTCCCTTTTACATAAAGGGGCAGCTATGCCAAAATTGGAGAAGACAGAAAAGCGTTTGTCATTCATGTAATGTGTACATGTGCATGTGTGTATGGTTGTGTGTACAAATTAATTAGATGAAACACAGGACAAAGACTAAACATCTTGCACCAATCATGGTGGTCGACTTCAGGAGGAAGACGACGGCTCCACAACCGCTGAGAGTTCTGGGAGAGGAGGTGGACATGGTGGAGGAGCACAAGTACCTGGTTGTGTCCATCGAACAACAGACTGAACTGGAAGACCAACATCAACGCTGTCTACAAGAAGGGGATGAGTCGACTCTTTTTCTTGAGGAAACTTCGATCCTTCAATGTGTGCAGCAAGATGTTAGAGATGTTACATTACATTACATTTAGCTGATGCTTTTATCCAAAGCGACTTACAATAAGTGCATTTCAACCATGAGGGTACAAAACCCAGAACAACAGGAATCAGGAAAATACAATTTCTTCAAGAAAGCCAAACTACAAAGTGCTATCAGTATTTTAAGTGCTACTACAGTTCTACTGTTCAAGGTAAAGTCGGAAGAGGTGTGTTTTTAGTTTGCGGCGGAAGATGTACAGAGTTTCCGCTGTCCTGATGTCGGTGGGGAGCTCATTCCACCATTTAGGAGCCGGGACAGCAAACAGATGTTCTACCATCTGTTGTGGCCAGTGCATTGTACTTCGCTGGGGTCTGCTGGGGGAGCAGCATTGGAGCCGGCGACACCAACAGACTTAACAAACTGGTTAAGAAGGCCGGCTCCATCATCGGCTGCAAACTGGACAGCCTGGAAAAGGTGGTGGAGAGGAGGACGCTGAGGAAACTATTATCCATATTGGATAATCCTGACCACCCTCTCCACCACCTGCTGCAGGGACAGCGGAGCACTTTCTCCAAAAGACTCCTCCAGCTCCGTTGTCACAAGGACATATACAGGAGATCATTCCTGCCCACTTCAATAAGACTATACAATAACTCACCTATGGCAAAATCCATCACACAACAATAACACTGTTGTCTGCTGTCTGTTTTTCTTGGTTGTTTAAATAAAATTTAAAAAAATTTAAAAAAAACTTTGCACTATTGTTTAGTTAGTTTTAATTTAATTATTCTATTTTATTTTATTCTATTTTATTGTATATACTGTGCATTTTTATATTTAATATTTTTTACTGTGATTTTATTTCTTTCCTGTATCTATAAATGCTGCTGGAGCGAAAAGATTTCCCTTTGGGGATTCATAAAGTATGTATGTATGTATGTATGTATGTATGTATGTATGTATGTATGTATGTATGTATCTATCTATCTATCTATCTATCTATCTATCTATCTATCTATCTATCTATCTATCTATCTATCTATCTATCTATCTATCTATCTATCTATCTATCTATCTATCTATCTATCTATCTATCTATCTATCTATCTATCTATCTATCTTACAGCAGGTTCAGATCTGGTCATGGAGAGAGCAAATTACCTCATCAGCTCCGTTGCCATCTGTATTGGATGGGGCCTGAGATCTTTCCCATCCTGAGATGACGTCATAAAAAACATAAAACGTAATTATTAAGAAGAAACAAAACACGAGATTTAATCTGAGGGTCAAACTGAGCCTTCTGTACTGTATCTTTACTGAAGAACAAATGAGGATGTTGTTACATATATGTCATATAGTCATATAGTCAAAGAAATACTCACTTTGTCGTATCTTTCTCCAGAAAAGAAGAAACACTACCAGAGTAACAGCAAAAATAACCCCAATAGCTATGCCAACAGCTTTGCCAACACTGTTGTCAACTTCTGAAACACAAAGTTAAGACCATTACATAGTTATTATAAATACAAATATGTCATTTCTTTTTTATAAATAATGTGGAAGTACACTAACTGATGCCATCATAATTGAATTAATGTGCAATAATGTTAAATGACACCATACCATCACATTTATCATTGCAGACTGTGTCGCTGGTGGCTGTGCAGATTTCTTTATGGCCGGCAGAACCACATCTTAAACCAGAGGGAAAAACAAGAATTAGTGACAGGCTCAGTCAGAGACGTAAAAAGGATGTAATAAAAACATTACTGCCACAGACGACATTTTTATAAAAGCTACACGCACATCGTATAGTTTACATCCACTCAACGAGCACTTTATGAGGAAGACTTGTGCAGTGTAATGAAATCGAAAGCAATAGCTCTGTCGGGAGTTCTACAACCGCCGAAGCCTCAAGTTCAGCATTTCAACCATCAACATCTTGTTTTTCTGGAGCCATAAGTGACCATATTTAGACGAGGTGGGGATGAACAAGCTGTGTCTCGGTCAGACGGGGAACCTAAGGATGCTACGCCTGCTCACGGGTGGAAAAACTGACTGCTTCCTTGGCGTCTCAATCAAATCAGGCACGCAAAAAACTGTACCTCTCTAATATCTAATTAATTATGGAATCTTTTTCAGAAGAACCACCAGAGCACTGACCAGAAGGATAACATGTTATGAATGACACCATAATGACTTGTGGAGAAAATGTATTGATTTTGTAGTTCATGAGAGGCATTTTTAAAGCCCAGTGGCCCTAAGTGGTATAACACTCTAAGGAACTTCCTCATTGGCTTCACTTTTCAGACCCGGAGACAACATCCATTTCTATATTCAGTACAAATGTAAAAGCTCTGTAAAAGCTCCATTTAATGGCACAGCTGTTGGGTCTATATTCAAAGGAGCAGAACTTACATTTTACAAGGGTGGCAGATTTCCACTGTTTGTGTATCATTGCTGCTGTAATGATTTTTCTGACATCGACACTTCGTGTTCCTTGCAGTGGTGCAGGGTTCGTCCACTTCTAAGCCAGCTGAAAGGACAGTACAGTCACACAACTGTCGTTAACAGTCCGTCACACTGCTTCAAACTGTATTTTTCTTAAAAACACATCGTGTTGCTTGCAATCAACAAAGAGTATAGGTTAGAAAAGGTAAGGAAATAGTTTAAAAAAAAAAAAAAAAAAATTTAAACAAAAAAAAGGCCCATCACATTTTCAAGTTGATGTCTTTTTTTTTTAATTAATCAATTAATTAATTTGATGTATGATGATATTCTAAAAACTGCTAATAGACATTTTAAAGGCTTTGTAGTGTAGGCAGTGGGCCCTTCTCATTTTGTCATGTCACAGTAGGAAAAACATGGTTAAAAACATAAAATTGAAGAAGTCTGTTTTGGTTTCAGGTGGTTTTGTAGTGGCTGGCAATCACTCTGTCATGGCCCTCAGGAACACAGAACAGAGATATCATTAATGTTATAAACAACACCTGTGTTTTACTTAGTCCGACGGGTCAGATCATCTATTGAAAACAATAATAATACAAAAAAATGTTGGCCAATGGTTTGTTTTCAGATTAGCTGTGAATAAAAGTATCCCATTTCATTACCATTGGGCTGTAAGCAGGAGGTGCAGGGCAGACAGGTCTCCTGGGAATTAGCGTGACTGTTGTACGTCCTGCCGTCCTCACAAAGCTCGCATTTTCCATCGGCCCTGTTGTTAATGCAGTGCTTCTCGAGACGCTGACCTGCAGTATGGAGACACGTACCATACCAAGGCAGAAAAAAAATATGTTTTAATATTATAATAACATGTTTGATTAATTAATACAAAATGTAGTTTTCCCCAAGAAGTAGAAGCAGATAAAGTACAGGTAAAGCTGGACAGTCAGATCATATCATAGAAAGTAAAACTTCGAAGGTGCAAACATCAATAGATTAAAATGACCTTTAAAGGATTCCCTCCTTGTTAAAGGAGTTCACAGTACCACTGACACTTACCAGGAGCACACAGACAGCAGGTCCTGCCTTCATGTTCGTAAGTGCCATCTGCACAATCCTGTCTTTTGTACCGCAAGATCTTTAATAGCCCTTTAGGTTGGGTTGAGGCGCAAAAAGCGGGACTAAAAACACGAGAACGAAAAGGAAGTGAAATTATGTTCGCATAGTTACAAAAAAAAAAAAACACACACACACACAAAAAACGGATTAGTACAGGCTGTGTAAACAGTCGCCTGTGTAGTGTTGTCACTTTACTAACGCTAACAAACAGTTAACGCGTAAATTTACTGTCAACGTTTTAAATCAGGTGTGGCGATTTATGTTACCCATCGATTTGTTTCCTCACGAAGCCCACTTTAAAAAGCCCCAGAACTGCACATGTTCGTCTTATAAGAAGCTTCATATCAAGTTCATGGACCCTACTAGTCGACCCTAATCATAAATCTAACATTAACCAACATTAAACCAAGAAAACACTGTCGAGGAAGTGGATACATCCTTCTGACACTGTTGGAAATAATAAACTCTCCCACAAACTCTGATCTGTTTACTTACAGTAACACGTGGAGGAAGAACAAAACAGCGATGATAAAACGAGCAGAAAACTTGTTCGACTTTGTTGCCATCGTGCAAATGGAGGATGATTTAATTTATTATATTGATTTATACTGTGTGGCAGCGTCTACAGCTGTGGTTGACAGCGATCACCTGTGCCCCCAGTGCTGAGCATGCGGATTTCCGGGGCTGGTTTGTTTGTATCACTTATTTTGTGACACTTAAAACTGTCACTACTAAACTCCAAACTGTTTATTTAGCAGCATATACTGTAAAGTAGGCTATATAGAAAGCGCATATATAGATAGTATATGGTCAATTTTGGGGGTGCAGTCTCTTCTCCATACGTTTCCATGTAGGATTGTTGTTGTTTTTTTGTATCTTCACACAATAGTCTAAAAGCTTTTGCTGCGTTTTGGAAAGCCCCACACAATGTCTCAATTTTAACTGCAGACACACAGAACACAACGAAGGTCTCCCAGTCTTTATCCAAAGAAAAGTAGTTCTTCTACATTTGATATACAGTATATAATGTGCCATGTATTAGGCTGAAATCAGCTTGTAAAATACCAACCACATTACTTATGCCACATTGCAAGGTTGCAATAACACAGTGAGTTTAGTGTCCTAAAAGAAATCAAAGCTGCCCATCTACCAAAGTAATGTCAATAAATATCTTGTTTTCTCCAAACAACAGTGACAAACTCTCATACATTCTGTTTTCAATTGTACATATGGCAAAGAAAAAAAACAAATTTACCTAATGTGAAACATTTTCCTCACTAGTTTTACTTTAAAAATGAAATTATTAATTGGAAATAATGAAAATAGTTGCTTTGATCAGCAATATCCTACCTATTTATCTGTTTCAGCGTGTGAACTCAATGGTTAAAAGAGCTATCGAGCTCTTGCAGTAAAGAGAAAGCTCAAGAAAAAATAATAATCAGGTTTGCAGTGAGAAACTGAGGAGGAGCAATAATTTTCTTATGTAGCCTAATGATTAAACTTGTCTTTTTTTTGTTCTTTTTTTCTTCATATTGTATCTTGCACATTATATCAAAAATAATGAAAAGTATTATGTAATTCAAATGATTAATAATATATCAATGGTCACCAGGCAAAACTCAGTTTGGGCCACTAGGAGGTGTTATTACTCTTTGTCTGCTGTTATGGCTGCTGAAAATGTGGAGCTGCTGATGGGGGCCAATTACCTCAGTCAAATATTAGCTATTCTGGTTCAGTCTGTTCCATGTACTCAAACTATTGTTTAAATGATTCTATAGAAGTAACACTTTCATAACTTTTAGTTGTATCCTACATGAGGAAAGTCTTGAGCTGTCAGAATACGTAAATACAATTAATAAAAAAGAGATAAAATGGTATAACTGCATCCTGCATGTCAAAGTACAAAACAAAAGTGATTGTATTCCTTTTAAATCATGACCACAATTTAACTGGGTTAACAATACCCATGTTTCTTGGTCACAGACATAAGTTGTGAAAATGGAGTTTAAAACATGCAATTTTCTTTGTGACCAGTTACCAACTCATGTCTGCCAATTTTTTTTTAATTTTCAGAACAGTATATCAGCCAAATACAAATCAAATAATGTGGTGCAGGTGAGCAAAGTTCTGTACAGCTGCAAAAAATTCTGCAGAATGTAAAATTTGCATATGTAAATTACCCGTAAGATTCAACACATTTGAAGTGAACTGATGAACCTCTTAACGTTGCTGCAAGTCATCACTGTGGCAGGAAATCCTTTCTATCAGTGCTCTAATGTAAGAAATGAATGCCTCACCTCCACCCCACGTGTCCCAAAAATGCCATATTTGTTTGATCTCTGCCAAGTGCGGTTAGCAGCAAATTTATCTTTGAACAAAAGTGGGGGAAAGAGTTTGGCTGGGGAATAAAAACTTAACTTGAAGGAGAACTCCTGTGGGATTTGGTTGTTTTTGCATGTGTATCGAATTTCAGCCCTTTGTAGTCCCACTGAGTCCCAGTGTCGGATTTGTACCAGTCTGCTGCCTGCTCATGTGGCCCACTTACAGAGCAAAACGAACACACACAGGTGTTGTAGGACAATTGTGAATTAATATTTTTAGCTACTGTTGGCAGTGTCTTTTGGTCGGCCAAACACTTTGCCCAAGACTGAAATATTTCAGCATCTATTGGATGAATGGTCATGAAATGTTGTACAGATACTTTTCATCAATGGAGGATGAAACTTACTGTTTGGAGTCAGAGGTTATCTGTTGGATAGGTTTCCATGGGACCTGTGACATTCATAACCCCTCAGTAGCCTATTAACTATAACTTTGGTCACATTTCCATTGGCCATATTCAAGTTCTTTGCATTCTGAACAAATACTTGAAAAACTAATGATAACCCCATTAATCTAAGATGTACTTTGTGCTCGTTACTAATTTTCAAATGTTAACATGCTGATGAACATGGTAAACATCGCACATGCTTAAAGTTGCCGCGCGTGCAGTAATTATCGTATTGTGTTTACGCGTCTTCTCTCGTGTCTTTTTTGGCCAATCATGACTGTCGCGAAAATTAACGTGACCGATGAGCTTTCAAGCATCAGCCGTTGCTCATTTGCAGAGTTCGCAGGAGAGATAGCTTGCTGATGCATCTTTGTGTTCTCTTGGTCAAGACTCGTGTGTGATCATTTTGATTAAAACACAACAATTTTACTTTACCATTTCCCATCCGGCGAAGACTTAACTGATGCACATTGGGATGTTAGCATTGTCATAGTGAGCACGGTAAGCATGCTAATGTTAGCTTTATGTCACAGAGTTGCTAAAGTGGATGTGGTCTTTTTGGAAAAAAAAAAAAATATACACAGTTCAAAAAGTTAGTATGTGCCGCACAGTCAAACCAGAATAAGCCTTTGCTTTTGGTTCTGCAGCTTTTTCCATTTAACATCCTCTGTTTTATCAAAGCCAAATGTGTTGCAGAAGTTCCTCTTGACAATACAGGTTAAGACATATTAAAAGAGGAAAAAGCTCTCATCTTACAATTCAAATTGGGGAGGCAATCATATTCTTCACCAGCTGCTAGCTTTAAGGATAAGTAAGTGGATGAGATGGTGATCTTATTGGCACGAAATGCATGTATTTTGGTACTTCATGCTCTGCTTTATGTGGGCTACCACTTAAAGTCATAATGGCATATGAAATCATCACCAGTAGGCCACAATGAGAGCATTACTGTCTTGCAGTCTGCTACAGTATGTGCAAACCAAACCGAATGGCTGCAAAACCACCACCAAAGAACTGCAGCTTGCAGATTTCTGCTCTGCGGAGCGGCATTATCATCCACGGCCAATGTGTTCCGCTTCCCATCGCCCCCGGGTCATATGCAGAATAAGGCAGAGTAATAGCTCCACTGAGATCGAGGGGAAGAAAAAAATAAAATAGAATAAGACAACGTTTTTGTTGTTAGGAGGAAGCTGCTGGAAGGAGCTGTGTTGCAAAGCCTCCCCAGGGACACTGAAGAAGAGGGAGGAGATGATTCAGGGGAGGCAGCAGGCAACAGCTCTGCTCTTTGAGTCAAAGAAAGAGAGGAGACTTCTGCGGTTGTCTGTGTGCTGAAGTTCATTAATGCTGTGTGTTTCATAGATTTAGTTAACTATAGTCACGATGCCCTGCGTCTTTTTTTGGAAACTGGGTCACAACAGCGTTAACTGAAAATAACAAGCATAGCAACAAGTTTTTTCCAGAAATTGTATTGCATGCTTGTCAGCGCCACATTTTGTACATGCTGAAACATCTTCCTTTAAGTACACTATGCATTTGTTAATTCAAAATTTCATGCATGTTGTGGAAGAGTGCTTTCCATTTCATTTTTACTTCCTTAAGGTTAAACATCTTCTTTAAATTTAGCTGCAGCACTTCTTTTGTGGAGGGCTTTTAGGCCTACAGGTAGTAATCATAATCCATGAATGCACTGAATTAAAAGAGCAAAGCCAATATAGTTTTCAAATCCACTCAGAGTGGCTATACTGCTGCGACTTTGACATTCAAACATAACCAACGTGACAGTTTTCTCTTTTTCTGACTTGAAGTGATTTTTTTTTTTAAAGTATTCAACTTAAAAAGAACCAGACTGACAGGATTTTAATATTCAATGGTTATGATCAGAGGCTGAAACCAGGCAGGGATGTCCTTATTTGGGATATCTTGAATGAATAAATAACCACGTGAGGAAAACTGTGTCCAGAAGAAACAGGGACTGGGGGGGGGGGGGGGGGGACAAACTCGATTCTCCTTCACACACAGAACAGGAAGAGAGTCATGCTGCTCTACAACTACAGGAAATAACCTCGGTGCTGATGACGCAGGTCTCAGGGGAAAGCTCAGCAAGTTCTGTACATCTAAAGCATTCTGTACTCTGTAAGTGCACGAAGAGCAGGGCTGTGCAACATGTTGCTGCACGGACACACATTTCTTGAGTGCTGCTTTGTGCCATATGATAAAAGTATGGAATGTGTCCATCCCTGAGTTTGTCAAACACAAGTACAACGTCTGCCTGCATTCCTCTCCCACAGCACCAGCTTACACACATGCACACAAACCAGAAGAAAAGACGTAAATCTGCGAAGCTGCCACTAGATGATAAGTCTGTGCGCAGAGATTTCCCGCAGCAACACGTCCAGCGGTCTGCCTAATTAGAGCCGAGTGCATCTGTGGGCAATGGAGTCCGCGTTTGCACATGGAAGGGGGATTTGGCCCACGGCATTCATTCACTGCATGGCTGTCTGGTGGAAAGACAATGGTTGAGGAGTACAGATCGGATGTCTTGTTTCCAGAGGAAAGACAAGAATAATGCCGGTTGAATATCCCACAGAGATGGATTTATTCGGACTGTTGGTATTGGAAAAATCCGGTTAGGGACTTAGTCAAAACAGAGCAGCAGCAGCAGGGAGAGGCTGAACTGAGCCTGCAGGCAGGGCCAAACTGATGCCAGCCCTGCACGTCCCGTCCTTTACCTGTCCTCTCTGTCCTCAGAGCGGGTCCACTCCACTCATTTATCCTTTGTCTAAACCATTATATGAAAGGGCGTCCTCCTATTCCTGTCCTCAAGGACAAACCCCTCTCTCATTTCTGAGCCCGCCCTCGCACAGAATATGTGAACATTTTTATGCCTGTGGCCCTCACACTCCCTAAACTTTGTGTGGACTGTGGCTGTGATCTACCAATATCACGAGGGTTACTTCTGCAGTTGCCACAGAGTACAAAGAAATCCATAGACTCCATATACTGAGTCAACAGTAACATATTTACAATTGAGTGTTACAATTGAGAGCATGTCAAAACCTAGTACGAAAGTGAGCAGAGAAGTTGAAACAGTGAGATGAAAGTCATGTTTACACGGGGAATTGTAAGTGACACTGCATGAAGAAGATATTGCAACAATATAATGTACAATTATCATAAAGTTACAATCTCCGAGATCCCCGTTTCACACTCTCTGGCGGCACCTATGGCGATAAGCGGTAATTACAGCTGTTTTTTTTGTTTTTGTTTTTGTTGTTTTTTGGACTTCACTTCCCAGAGATCCAAACGGTGTATGACAGTCAGTTGGCAGTTAAAGAGCGAGCCTGTTGCGTTAGCTCCACCCACCCTGGAAAACACTAACTGTGCACTGCTTGTGAACTCGCGCGAGAAAGTCGCCACGGACTCCACCCAACCTTTGTGACGAGTGCGATGACGTTGTTTTAGAGATGTGGCTCCAACAAAGGTTGCGGTAGATAAAGCGATAACGGTTGTAATTATGCTAGCAAACATCGAGGAATCGGCTGCTCCAATAGCTTGACGTTAAGGCAAATGAAAACATTGGGACAACATATGGTAAATGGCGGCATTGACGATGAAGGGTATTTGAGTTCATCTATAAACGGGTCATGTGAGCGCGCAGCAGAAAAGGATAAGAAAATACTTAACTTGATTTCAGTGGTGGATCGTACCTGCAGTACATTTACTGAACTGGGAATCTGCATGCAGGACTTTCACTTGCGTTGACTTTTATTTAAGTACAGGATCTGAATTCTTCTTCCACCGCTGCTCGACTTCTATTGAGCGTTTAACTTTGCCACCGCTACACAATCCTTTCATTTTGGTATTTTAATTACAGAAAAGAGTGAAGATGTTCAAAAATGATTTCTCTTCGTGATAAGAAATCTTATATCAATTACTGTATTTGGTCCAAAAACAGCGAATGTTTTGTGTTTGGCCTGTCATCTAATGTTCAATGTGCAATCTGTTTAAAAAAAAAAAAAACCTTTTCAGATATTCTAACCAATCGGCAAAACCTTCTGTAGCATATTCACTTCACTGACATCAATCCACTTTATGAGAACATTTGCAACACTGTACATGAAACTTTTCCTATTCACCCACACAGAAAGTACACATAATTGTGTAAAGCAATACACACTACCCACACCGCATGAACACACAAAGATATCACCTCCCACCCACGAGCCTGGAAAATATTAACCTTTTCATCTCATGTCACCTTTTCGTCTAACTTCACACGCTGCGCTCACATGCCACACTGCACACATGCACATCATGAACTGCTGTAAGTGCGCACAGTTTCATGCATACAAACACAGCTGCAGATACCTCAGAGGAACTTCACAGAGAAAATTTAGGGAGTGGAGAGTCATTTTGTTAAAGAGGACCAAACTGCAGGAAATGAGAATCATTGACCCTCCCTTGTGCCCGAATTTACAATCTGTGCCTGAAATCAGTTGGCGGAAGAAAGAAAACAGAGAAAGTTAGCTGTAGAAGGAAATGTTTCAGCGTCTATAAATAGAAGGCCCATGTTTGAAATGATTCTGAAAGGCATGCAGTCATTTATTATTCAGCTCATATTGCTCAATGTTTATCACATAGAATGAGGAAAAGACACCCGACAGGCCTGTTTCAAATCTAGATTTATTTTCTGACAATGGCAGATTTAAAACCAGTGAGTGTTGTATTTATGAAAGTACAGAACATAAACAGTATTTTAGGTAAATAAACAGATTTACATGCAAGAGGTTTTAGTGCAGCATGAATTTCTGATGCTGCAAATAAAGGGATGTGGAAACAAAGCTTTAAACTGGGAGATCAAATATTGTCTTTGCCAAAAAAAAAAAAAAAAAAAAAAAAAAATTGCCTGTATAGCATAAATCAGTTCAGCTCCTCGAATGCAATACCATACAATCTAATTGTCTTAGATCAGCACCTATAAGCCATCTGCTTTGTGCACAGTTTGACTACACTCAGACAAAGGGGATTTAAAACTGCCTCTCAAATACTCGGTGAATCTTTATTTAAGATTTTTTTATCACAACCAACACTGAACATGGGAGGCTGCGTTTGAGCGTGAGGCATTAACCAAAACAAACAGTATACTGTGAGCATGAAGAGAAGAAGCCTTTTGCATTGAAGAGGTGCATGAGGCCTCATTCATAATTCAGAGGCGTCGCAGCGATATGAGAGAGGAGGACGCATCTGTCTGCATTACGCCAGCGTTGCCTCTGCGTTGCATCACCCTCCCGGGAGGTTCGTTTTCGAGAGTTTAATACGCTCCCTATCAGTTGCGCTCTGGCTGTGGTCTAATTTCAGTCTCCGATAAGAGCCTTTATTTGTCACCCAGCTCCTTTGCCCTGTCACACAGCCTAGAAGTGCCTCCTCAGTTCTGAAATCTTTAAAGGAGTGCTGACTGGATGAGCTGCTGTTTGTCTATATGTTACGTGCGACTGTTAAAGTGTACAGTATCACAAGTGAGAATATTATGAACCCTCACTGCTAACTCAAAACCCATCCCCCACACACACATATAGCTGTCTCCCCACACAAAGAGAGGCGCATGTGCCTTATTACACACACACACACACACACACACACACACACACACACACACACACACACACACACACACACACACACACACACACACACACACACACACACACACACACACACACACACACACACACACACACACACAGCTGGCTGCTGGTCTGTCTGACCTAGTTTATTTCTGTAGGCTGCTCTAATGGAAGGAGCGAGCGCCGTGTATTATCTGACTGTATCTGATTTGCATTTCTGCCCCGTCACTGGCAGATGGCACCAGAGGTCGAGAGCACAGCTTTTTGGAGGCCCTCTCGCACACGACACACGCTGCACATTTACTCACACACACAAACACACACACACACGAAGCTTCACACTCGTCATATGAACACTTAAATTATCATGAAAGCTGACTGACAGCAGGTTGTTGAGCTGACTTTATACACAAGTAAAAATAAGTATGTTGTGTCTAATAGACTCGTCTGTGCGCTCGTAGGCACGCATACAAACTCATGTTGTACGTATAGTCCAAAGCTCACTGGCACGACGGGCGGAGAGCGTGGTGTTCTGGGCTGTTGGGTTTGGTTTACACCCTCTGCTCTTGCACTATTCATGCTTAATAGGAAGGAAGTGATGAATCACGCTCACTTATTTGTGGTAGTGGTGAGTGTTCAAGTACAGATAGGGCCTCTCTTTCTCTCTCACACAAGCACACAAGCGCACACACACACACACACACACACAAACAAACAAACAAACAAAGAAACACACACACACACACAAGCAAATACACACACATAAGCACACACACACCCTCTCTTTGGTGAAATCATAGAGGAAGTGAAAAGACATGAAAGCTCAGCAATTTGTCATTTTAAATCTGGTCACGGCTGAAATAATTCCGAGAGAAGGTGATATTGGTTTTACAGTGACACGGGAGTGGTGCGTTTACCTTTGCATCAGGACATGCAAGACATCACTTGTGTCATGTGCTCCAATAAATTGTGACAAATCTGACTTAATGTTTTGCAGAGTGAAAGCACAGCGGCTTTAAGGTACGCCCTCTTCTCTTGATTTATCTGATTTACACCGGAGGAGCCACACAAACATCACCTCACCGAGCTGGGAGTGTTATGGGTGCAGTGCATGCGTATGCGTGTGGTTGCACCAACGTATATTTCAATATGTCAGCAGTTTTCAACACTGTGACTGCAGGATCTGACAGCAGATTTTCATGTCATGTGTTTCCCTTTAACATAGGTGGTGTTGTGCACACATACAGTATATTGTGTTTGCACGCACATGCATGTGCACGCACAAGTCATCAGTCTTTATTTGGAGACAGGAAACATCAGGGTGTGCTCTCACTCTCTTTCTTTATTTCTTTGACACACACACTGCAGCACACACACACTGCAGCACACACACACACACACACACACACACACACACACACACACACACACACACACACACACACACACACACACACAACTAACCGTTATTCAAGGGTGTGGGGACATTTTCCATGCGGTTTGAGTGGTTAAGCTTTGCAATTGTAAAGTGTGAAGAAAAAAAATAAAATCTGCCAGATCTGCACTACATGAAGACACAAATGGTCCAAATAGAGAGAGAGGGGTGGTGGTGGTGGTGTGTGTGTGTGTGTGTGGGGGGGGGGGGCAAAGAAACAAAAACACACACACACCCTTGTCACGCCACAGAATAACTCACGAGCTCATTGAGCTTTGGTTCTTGAGATGGCTAAGATGTGATTACATTCTTATATATTTCTTCTCCGAGTTCAAAATCAAGGGCTGGGTTCAAACAGAATGCTACTTGTGCGTTAAAATTCCCCCGTCGTTTCTTCTGTGTCTTCTGCTTTCATAATTTTCTTTGACACGGCCATCTCCTCTCTGACTCATCCCTCAGGTCTCAAGTGTATTGTGGCAAACCGCCGTCGAATTTATTCCACTTTTATAACCCTTTCCTCTCCTGTATCTCACTTTCTCCCTCCCACTAACTCTGTAGGTGCTACATCTTGCTCTCTTTAGCAAAGGTTAAGTTCAGGTTCAATGTAGACACAGCTTAAATAATGCATATTTCCTTTTAAACATGAATGAGCTGGCTTTTTAAAAAGAAAAATATTGCAAATTATACACAATATGTCAATCTTGTGCATTGAAATAGTCAAATATTTGGACAGATATGCAGGAAATGCCAGACCGGGGTAGAATTGAGTTCTTCGTGCAAACAGTGTGGCCTTCCAAGGTTTTCAGAAGCGAAAGAGCAGACTAGTCATTAACTCACAAGGAGCTAATTGTGTGGTTGGTGCTTTAGTTTAAAAGAATCTGAGCAAAAATCAGTGTGTGTGTGTGTGTGTGTGTGTGTGTGTGTGTGTGTGTGTGTGTGTGTGTGTGTGTGTGTGTGTGTGTGTGTTACCTCATGGTGTCTCAGCTTCTATACACAGTTCCACAAGGTCAGCTGCGGAGGAGTTCAGCATCTGCTCAACTTAAGAAATGTTTAACTAGTTCACATGTGCTCTGTCAACCCGTTCTCATCCCACGGTGTCAAATACTGCCATTTCGTCACGCTGCTGGCGTCTCAGATACACGCACAAAGGGCAGTCTCATACATATGCAGAGGGTGCGTCAGGTTTAGGCACTTAAAAAAAAAAAAAAAAAAAAAAAATGCATGGTTAGGGACAAAATCATGTCTGGGTTACAAGTGACAAGATTGCAATTTGGTTATAGCAGGACACAAAAACGACTTGGTTATGGAGAAGAAAATGGTTTGGGTCAAACTAACGATATCGAAAATAATTTCACGGACGTTACGCATATTACTTAAGTTATGCAAGTAAAATAAGTTACATAAGTATGAAATCAAACAGTCCTGTTGCACACGAACGTAGTGCAGTACCAAGACGCGCGGAGCCGGGCATTGTCGTGTTTGGATAACCGAAACCACCATTCAGGTCTTTTGTGCCGAAATGTTTTCTCCTCAGAACATTACATTAGAACTCTGTGTTGACAGTCTGACCCCGGGGAACGAATTTATGGCGCAGAACCCAGTAAATGTCAACGAAAACCCACCTGTCTTTTCTTTGTCTTGGCCAGTGACGTTCATGCCCTTCTTCAAACATCACTCAAAACACTTTGCCTGACCCACTGCTTCATTGCGCCATTGTTTCTTAAAGATTTCAATGGTCCGTAAATGGTGAAATCGCAAATGAATCTGTACCCGTGCTCACAAAAATGTGTTCCTCAGTGATGTAACTTGTAATACTTACTCATGAAAGTTCGAGCTTCCGCCTGCTCTGTGCAGGTCACACGGCTGTGTGCCGTTTTTGCGCAACAGGAACAGTCTCAGAAGTTTTTGATCACCCTCATAACGTACTTAAGTTACTTAAAAGAAATCCACAACGACTTTTGCTTTGTCACGTATTCAAACCGGGCGAGAGTCCTCCGCATACTTTGTTGCTCTTTTTACTCCCTCGTATGACCTTTTTCTTCGACCAGGGTGGTCACAGTGTCGATGCGAAAGGGAACCTCGCGCGTAACTCTTTGACGGGAATGGCTTTGACAAAATGGCAGCATTTGATGCCCCGTGAATGAGAACGGGCCGGCCCTTTATTTTCAGCATCGCAGCGATGTCATCCTCTCTTCAGGTGGTACGTCTATGTGACAGTCGAAGGATTGGCCACATTACGTGCTGTCTCTTCACACCAGCAATGGTGTCAATTTTACCTCAGAAACCTGTTAGCTACGCAACAGTTTCGGCTCCTCGTGTCTTGCTTAATAGGCTGAAATGGATGCAAGTGGAACTGACATAAGACTGTGTGTTTATCTGTTATTGTCTGCGGCTGTGAGCATGTGCTATGTGTGTGTGTGTGTGTGTGTGTCTAAATGTATGTGTTGTCTGTGGCATGCACATTGGCTGTACCCACCGCAGTCAATGCGCATGGCATGGATGCGGATAACGTGCGTGCGCTTGCTGTGTGTTCTCATTTGATGGCTGCTTGCTATCAGTGTTTGTTTGGGGTTAAAAGCCTCTGTCTCTGAGGGTGTTAGCGGGGGTCATCTAAACCGGATCTGCAGCAGAATCGCTTGAGAGGCAGAAGCATAATCTGTAGCTGGCTTTGTGCTCCCAGATTAAAGTGATGATGTTTTAAACCTTTCTCACGGCCACAATATGCCTTTGCTTTCCTCCCTGCTACTCAGTATGTGTGACAGCGGATCCACACGGCCGGGTTCAAGAAAAGGACACCTTCTTTGCTATTTATGAAATAGGGAGCTTTAGCACATTATCTGAGACGATGCACGCATGTTCTATTCATCTATTAATTTGCCATCAGCGTGGTGTAGCTATAGCGTATCTTCTCCACTGTTTGAGGGGAAACAGCTGCTAATCCTAATCCCCCGTCCCCCGTCCCCCCCGTCTCCCCCTACGGGATTCTGTCAAATCACAGGCCCTTTAAAAAAGCTCTGGCTGGCTAGTTTCAGGGCTGATTGAGTAGCTGACTGACTGGCAGGCTCGAAATGAGAGGATGGACCAATACTCACCCACTCCCGTGACTGACATCCAGTAGGCCCCCAGAAAGTATGTCATTTGTTTTTACAAGTATGTACATATACACACCAGAAACTTCCATTACTTCTCCAGGGGTATCATCCAAAACAGAGAAGATAACTTGAAACATTTGCAGATGAGTAGTTTACAGGTATGTCCGAAGGTGTAATTAAATGCATACCACAGAGTAAAACTAGATTAGAAAAAAAAAGGAAACTTTTAATTTACAGGAGATGTTGTTTCTGTAAAAGATCTTTGTAGAAAAAAAGTTCAGGGAAAACTTTATGCAAACCACTTTCTTATCCTGTCCACATGTTTACGCAAATTGGTCGCCATATTTTTTGGAAATAAGCTCAATATAAACACTGGATACAGGGGTTTGGGTTTAAAAATTGGAAACTTTTCACACGTTACGCTGTTTGTAGACATTAATAAACAAGATATTGTAAGTTAGTTAGGTTTAGAGGTGTTGATATGCGTCTTTAACCACCAGACAGAGCTAGCAGTCTGTTTCCCCTTATTTCTATGCTAAACTGGCTGCAGCTTCACATAAACACAAGTGGTGTCAATCTCATCTAGATCTTGGCAAGAAAGTGAATAACTTCTTAAAATGTCAAAAAATATTGTTGTTGTGTGTCCTTGAGTAAGACACTATCAGAGAATATGGTCAGAATGAAAACAGGCCTCTTCTTTATATCTGATCCCAAAAAAAATCATTAGGTCTGTAGCTCCTCCTTTTTGCATCATATCTGAAAACTGAAGGCCTTGATGTAACTCAAACATCACTGTCACTCTCTCTAAAGAGAGAGTTTGAAAAGTAAAAAAAAAAAAAAACACACACAACTTGACACGCCCTTTACGTTACAGGTGAAAAGTCAAAACTCGGTGTCCACTTCAGTCTCATACTCAGGGATTCTTCGGCTACAGTCTTAGCTGCTGCGGCTCACTATGGCGGCTGGCGGCAGTCAATGTCAGCAAAACTTTAACTCGGTCTTGTCCTGTAACTGGCATCACTGAGATTTTGGTGATTTTATGACTCTTGAGAGGAAAAATTCATTTCGCTCAATTGGAAAATTATTGGAGTTGATACGGATAAAAAAAAAAAAAAATCCATAAAGTTTTTAGCGGCTTTCTCTGTGTGCCTGTCGTCCCAGCGGATGAGTCCAAGGCTGAATTTCTTTCCTTTGATTGGGTTTATTGTCAGACTCTCTTTTTATATATATATATAAATCTGTCTGTCTGTCTTTTTTGCTTTGCAGCGAAGGAGGTTGTTGCCAATGCTGGAAAAACTTGTTCTGCCTTTGAAGCAGGTTTAATATCTGAAGGGTTGTGCACACACATCTGTTTTTGTAGCGAACAGGAATGCCAATTGAGTCACAACTGCGAGCCGCCATTTGCAAGTAATGAGATTTGTTTGTCACAGGTGGTACCATTCACATTGAAATTGACTTTTCTCTGACCCAGCTCGACGAGTGAAAGGCGAAGCCGAGTTGAACAACACAGAAGAGATCAACAAACCAGGTTTGCAAACCTGGTTGGACCTCGGTTTTAATTGAAGATAAATGGCCTGTAGTTTACCCCGAGTGCAAGGCGGCGCCAATCGCAACCCAGATGTCTTTGCATGTTTCACACCGACAGTGTTTCACGTTGTCATTTTCCTGCTCAGCAGGCCAGTTGTTTAAATAACAAATGTGCTCGCGCCCGTCGGAGCACCCATAGATGTGTTGGTCTTAAAATGAGGTGCGGTCAAGCGCGCTGTTGGCATATTTCTATATTGAGGCAGGAAAAGCGATTGACCAAAAAACACTGGTCGTAAGTCAAGGGCACAGTATTTTACTGTTATTTTACGGTCACATTATTAAAATAATAATTGTTGTTTCCCGTTTAAATAGTAATCCGCCAGGGTACAAGCAGAGTTGGGCTTTTAAAGGGAATGGGAGAGGACACCGATTGGTTTATTTTATATCACACCCAAAACACACCATTCGAGATTAAGTTGGACCCCATTGTTCCCAGATTATCTGCCGTTAAAACTGGCGTGCACTGCGAAACGGACGAAATGCACTTGCGCCATGCACTTTAGAGGATTTTGAAAACATCCTGCTCTCAAGATGTACAGTATTTACTTTTTATTTGACGCGTATAATGAACTGTAAGAGCCTGAAGCAGTTTCTCTTCTCTGGAACGCCGAAAGTCTGCAGTGCCATTTCCAACTTTCACTCTCCAGCACAAACACTCATATCTGTCTTGTCCATCAGCCGTTCTCACATCAGTCATTTCGGATAATGACTCTCAGCTGGGAGAGGCACGGAGTGGAGAGACACCGAGGCTGAGCAAAGAAGTATCAGCAGACACGCTTGCGTTTCCCTCCCTTGTTCTTGGTATACAAGGACGAGATGGGGATGAGGAGCGCGGGGGTAACTACCAGTTATCAGCGTGAGGATTAGGGACCGTCATCAGCAGCCATATGCCTCATATTACCCTCCTGATGACACCAGGTGGAGAGAGGGACGAGGGGGAGGCTCGGGGGAGGGAATTACGCCCGCTCTAAGATTGCAGGGGAAAAGTCAGGTAGCGAGCACAGCCTGTCAAAGTAAAGTGTGATAAATGCATAGAATCTGGCATACGAATGTACATTTTTCACATAGACACGAATTCATACATATAAGCCCTGCAGCGGGAGCTTTTCTCACTGCAGGGTTCCTACGCTAAATACAATGCAAGCTCCTGCTGAAGAAGTGTGCGTGTGCGCGCGCGCTGTATGTATGCAGAGCCGTATGGTTAAGCTGATATGCCTCCTTCCATGTTTTTTTTGCCTCCGGCTTTGCATGTTGGGTTTTATTCAGAACAATGGACACATATGTGCTCTACATTGATCACACAGAAAGAATAAGTACTCGTGTGTGTGTGTGTGTGTGTGTTTGTTGAGGAAGGGGAGGGGTCAGTGGCGACAGCAGTACAGTAAGTGTTTCCATGTGCTTCTCCTATTCGTGAAGACGCACATAAACACACACACACACGCACACGCACACACACACACACACACACACACACACACACACAGAGAGAGAGACTGACAAAGCACCCTGGCATATCCATGTCAACAAAAACTCTCCATCACACACAAAAACAGAGCTCGTGTGACTCATTAGGTGACTCAAGGTCTTGACAGTAAAAAAAAAAAAAAAAAAAAAATCACATCTGAAAACATTTACCGTATATTCATTAACAGTCGGTCCAACTCATGACGAGAAACACTTTAACGGCTTTCCATCGAATACACACCGCTGCCTGCTAAACTAACGCTGCTCCCTGTGTACGTACGGCTGCCCGTTTCCAAACATCTCCCTCTTCCCAATTCCACTTCCTCATTCAGCGTAGTTCCTGTGTGCAATCGCCGAGCTATTTTGAAGCATTCACGCAAAATGAGAAACCATGCAGAGGATTTGAAGTTCACAAAGGAGAAAATGCGACAGAGCTAAAACGTTTTCACGTCAGGGTTTTTGTTTTTTTTTCCTTCAGAATTTCCTGCTGGTTGGATTGTACTTTTCTAAATTTACAACACTGTTTCAAAACAATTTGTGACACCGCGTAAAATCGAAATGAAAACGAAATGCAATGTTTGCAAATGACATAAACCCATATTTAAATGAAAATAGACCAAAGACAACATATCAAATGTTGAAACAGAGAAATTATATGAAAAATATACGCTCCTTTGAATTTAATGGCAGCAACATTTTTTTTTTTTTTTAAGTTGGGACGGGAGCGAACAAAAGACTGGAAACGTTGCGTAATGCTAACAAAACACCTGGTTGAACATCTCACAACTAATTAGCTAACTGGCAACGGGGTCAGTAACATTATTGGGTATAAAAAGAGCATCCCAGAAAGGAAAGTGACGATGGGGAGGGGGTTCGCCGCTCCGTGAAAGGTCGTGTGCGCATATCGTGCAACAATTTGAGAAAAAAGTTCCTCAGTGTAAAATTAAAAAGAATTTCATCATCATTCATCATCTGGGGTACATCATATTATTACAAGATTCAGAGGATCTGGACATATCATATGCAAGGGACAAGGTCAAAAAACAATATTGGACGGCTTTGATCTTCAGGCCCTCAGGCAGCACTGCATTATAAGCGGATATGAATCTGCAGTGGAAATCACTGCATGGGCTCAGGAACACTTCCTAACACCACTGTCTGTGAACGCCGCCGCATCCACAAATAGAAGTCTACCATGCAAAAAAAGAAAACATGATCCAGAAACAACATATGTTGATATGTTGTCTTTGGTCTGTTTTCAATTAAATGTGGGTTTACATGATTTTAATGTCATCACATTCTGTTTATATGTATATTTCACACAGCGTTGCAACTTTTTGGGAATTAGTGTTGTACAGGATTACAGCAAAAAACCAAAACTGATATGGTGATGAAAGCAGTAATTGGTTTAATATTTGTCTTTATCTTCAAAGAAAAGATGCAAACGATTCCAGCTCCAATGTCACAGACTAATTTAAAAACAAAATTTTGCAATAAACTAACCAGCTCGGGGTGAATCCATAAGTAATCAGAGAAACTCGTTTTTCTTTATCTCATCCAAGGTCAATTGTGTTGTGAATATAACATTCGCGGGTCATCTAACAAGCAAAATACTTATATATATATATATATATATATATATATATATATATATCGCAGCTTCACACCGGCAGGACTGAGCGGGTTTTCCCTGATCGAGCTGCCTCAGCAGACCACCAGGAGAGAGGCAGTTAGCATGTAAAAAAAAAAAAAAAAGACCATATGTGTGAACAGGAGTGTGGGCACAGAGAAACGATATGCCTGTGGTCCCGCCTGGGCCCGTGTTGGACCGTTTGGAGGCAGACTTCACTCATACTGTAGTATATACTGTATATGCGTATTTGTGACTGCGATGGTCTACACGTGTGGGTGGGTGCATTTTTTTTTTTTCCACAAGCTCGTCACTCGCGCCGCTGCCGAGTCTTTGGTAATTTACAGTGCTTGTGTGTGTGTGTGTGTGTGTGTGTGTAGTGTGTGTTTTTTTAAGCTTTTGTTTAATTTTTACTTCCTGTTTTATTCTTGGCCTAATCCAAACGCAACACAGCTGTGCAGTCAGCCAGAGAAAGAGGGCTTGGGGGATGGGTTGCCAGGTCCTGGTGAGTGCAGCCATGCTCTACAACCGCTACCAACAGATGGAAGGGAAATGGGGTTACCAGCTTGGGCTTATCTTCTCTTTGTAGGCCAGACTGACCCTCCCCCCCTCCTACCGCCCCCTCCACCCCCACACACACAGACACTCCCCCATCCCCTCATTTGGTCATAATACTATGCTTAAATCTCTGCATTTTGGTGTTAGCTCTTCCCCCCACCCCCCCGTCTCACAGCAGTTTGACACGTACATACATGTACGGAGGGCCATACGTGCCGAGACAAAGAAAAAAATGTAAAAGTAACTGAAAGGTCATGGGACGCTTAGGGGGGATTAAAAAAAAAAAAAAAAAAAAGTGAACGTTCACGTCAGATGTTTTGACATACAATTCTGATTCAGTATCGCGGTTTCGCCTTCACAAGTTACAACTCAAAAACAATCCACGTGTCTTTTTGAAAATATTTGGCAAGTGATAAATGACCGCAGCCGCAGAGCTAGCTGCCGACCGGGCACCGGTCGGTCACGTGCCGCTTTCAACGGGAACTTGCGAAGAGGACAACGACGTCACCGGCGTCTAGAAGCCAACAACTAACAATTCAGCAAAGCTGGCTGGCAGATAACGTAAAGTAGGAAATACAAAAGACACAATGACGAGAGGGGGGGGGGGATGATGCCGTTGGAACGTCAACATTTTCCTTGGACGCATTATTCAACAAATTAAAAAAACGCTGCAGGATTAAAATTACAATATATTATCTTAACACGCAATCAAAAAAAAGGAACCTCCACGGCCTCCTCCTTCAACCCAGAAATGAACGTCGTTTTTGTAGCCCTGTTTTACGGCCTTTGTACACCGATCAGGGCCGACCCGAGGTCTGTACTACGAAGCAAGTTCAGCGTAGCCGGGGGGCGGGGGGGGGGGGGGGGGCATCTCTCCATTATCTGGCTAAACAAAACCCGACAAACGAGATCCAAGTCAAGCAGTCGCACGAAGCCGGCTACGAGACGCGGCCTTTCGAAACGGACTCGTCGTCGAGCCCGGTGCGAAAAGTGGACCGACAAAAATTTCAAAAGGCAACAATATAAATTTCCTATCGCACGGCTTCGCCCCTTTTGGCGTCCTCGCTCTAAAACGGTTATCGCAACCGCAGCTCTGTTCGGCTGGATGCGTAACACACGACCTACATTATTTGCGGGAAACTTCCGCGTTCAAACCGCACAAAGCGGAGATTCGCCCTACAAATGCTGCGGCGTTTGCGCGCGTCACGAGGAGGGCGAATCGGAAGCGAAGGAAGGCGAGGACCGTCGGGGCTCGGGCTCCACGTTCCCCCTTTCGTCTCGTCCGCCCGTGGAGAGCCGAGGCATCTCTCTCTCTCTCTCTCTCTCTGGTCTCTCTCAACCCAGCACAGCGGCATTCATTATTAATCTACCGGTCTCTCCCTCCTTTCCAGCTCAGCCAATTACAGCCGGGCCCCCGCGACTGCTGCCCGTCTCATTTGACACTGCGCTGGTTGGCTTTGATGCCTCTATCAACACGAAAGAGCCGGGAACCGAGTCTTAATAGAGCAGAAGGGGATTATGTGACTGCCAGCCTCTGGGGGTGGAACATTAAAAAAAAAAAATATATATATATATATATGTTTAATTCATACTTCATTTTATTATCAGGAGACTTTGGGCCACGCTTTAGCCAGGGTCTTGCCACTTTCTGCTCTCCTATCACAGCGACATGGCTGTTAATCCTGTTACTCTTTCATTTGGGGAATTGCACAAGCCTGCCAGCAAAGCGGGCTCGTCTACTACCCGAGGCCTCGCACTCCTCTCCCCCCTCCCCCCTCCCCGGGCCGGTAGCCGTTTCCTTCCTTCGCTCGTTTCATGCGAAGAACGCCTTGACGAACCGGCGGCGGCCCGACGCGCGACGGGTTTCGCCACCAAGTTGAGGCTGCTTTTGGCTCGCAAAATGTTAACGTTTCTAAATCGGGGTTCGGAGGTCGGTTTGCTTTGAAATCAATTCAAGAAACGGAAACGTGCCGTCACTTGGCACAAACGCCAAATCAAAAAAAAAAAAAAAAAAAAGAAAAGAAAAGTGAAAGCTCAGCTGCATGAATTACCAGTCTAAGTTTGAATGAAAGCAAATTGCTGCAGTGCCTCTCCAAGCTGATGATCAACGGATTTCTTTGCCGTTTAACGTAGCTGCTCAGTCCCCCCCCCACCCCCCCCCCCCCCCCCCCCGATTGAATCAGTGATATTTTCTTTCAAGTGGGTTCCTCGCCCTCAGTTGAACTTTTAATAACAATCTTTCCATCACTTCCCCACCTCAGGTCCCGCCCGCTATTTGCAGCGCTGACCTTTAAAAGCAGGAAGTTACTGTTAACGCGGCTCCAGCAGCTGCGACGACAACCCGTTTTACAGCATTTTTTTTTTTCTCACCGACTGCAGCGCCTTTCCTGCGCACTCTCGCTCCCCGGCCCGCCGCGCGCCCTCTCCGTCTCGCGCTCAAAATTCAGTAACGGGGTGCCGTCGCTTAAAATGACGACGGCGAAGCGTGTCGAGTTAGAAGGGGCCGCACCGGTCTCGCCATCCCCCCCCCCCCCCCCCCCCCAAAAAAAAAAAAAAATAATGCAGTTTCATTAAGCGAAAACGGCGAAGGGAGAGCGCATTACATAAACCTCTGATGTAATTTCCCGAGCATGACTCAAAAGCACTGGGGAACCCCACGCAGAAGACACATCTCCAAGCTGGTTTCTTTAAGAAAAGACAACATTGCATACATTTATTAGGGATGGACGCCAATTCCAGTACATGCAAATCACCATTGTCCTTTTAAATGTAGTGTTGACATTATTGCAAACACTTCGTCTCCCTGCTGTTTTGTGTATTATATTTTTATTATCTTAGGATAAAAAAAACATTAACAATTACATGGGATGCCTTGTTCTGCATAATTTAAAACGTATACACAGTGGGAACAGGAATGGCAATGCTTTAGACATCATCACAGCCTCTTCATAACCCCGCCCACCCCCAACCCACTGCCCGCATGCAGTTTGCACTGCACAAAAGGCCAAAAGTCACGTGAGACAGCCTGCAAAGAGCACAAGAAGCATTCACAGTAAAGGAATATAGGAAGGAGGATAGGATGGAGGGCAGGGAGGGAAAGGGTGGAGGGGGAGGGGGCGGGGAGGGGTAAAAGATGAGAGGAGAACAGGGGGGGGAGAAGAGAGGGAGTGAAACAAAGTGACTGCAGCACTGGCCTTGGTTTAGACAGGAGAAGGAGCAGCATAGTCCTAGTATATCATCCTAACTTCTCCCACACTTCTCAACTCCCGTCTCCTGATTGTGGTACTCTTTCCATTGTCTTTGACACAAAAAAAAAAAAAAAGTTTGTTTATATATGCATGTATATATATGTATATACATATACGTATGTATATATATATAAACACATTTTTTTTTTTATAGCTACAGCACCTTTTCCCATGGGGCAACAGTGTCAATACCTCGCACATGGTACATGGCCGTGCCAAAGAAAAAAAAAAAAAAAAAAAAAAAAAAAAAAAAAAAGAAAACAATATATTGGTCAGGATATTTATCTTTTTTTTTTTTTTTTTTTTTTTTTTCCCTAAAATTGGCATTTGACATGATGATATTCTATTGCCGTCTGGGGGAGGGACAAAGGTTCTTCTTTTGAGTTTATATTCAAGTTTTCTCCTTTTTTCTGGTGTATAATTTCTTCTTTTTCCTGTTTAAAAAGAGTTCACACTTTTGTGATTTGCGTGTGCTGCTCTTCATCAAAAGGTTCATTTTCCGGATCAGAGTCAGTGGTGTCAGAGTATCGATAATGGTCTGGCTCATTGTCGCTAACGTCCGGGGTGACGGATGTCGAAGTGCTAGCCTCAGAATTCGAAGGCTCCTCCACGGTTTTCGTAAAATACAACTTCACCTGGAAATTAAGACAGCTAGCTTCAGTCTGTGCAGCGGGAGAATCACGAACAAGCCTCATCACTTTTCATCATCTTCTGCAACAACGCTCGTTTAAAAAAAAAAAATCAGTTCAAAAGTTTAAAAATCTCGACTTGTTCAATAACGAGACTACAAATACCCGCTGTTTTGGATTTGTTAATACCAGATCTGAATCCCACCCCGCCTCTGTCACCGCTTACCTTGAAGTTTGGCGAGAAGTAGCGGTTCGCTTTGTCTTTGTTGGCCTTGTCCAAGTCGTTCTTTGTGAGCGTCAGGATGAGGTAGTCCCTGTCCCTGTCGCTTTCCCTGCCGCTTTCCCTGCAGCTGTCCCTGCACTCGGCGCTCTGCGGCTGGCCCGGTCCCGGTACCCCCTGCTGGCTCTCGGCGTTGTTCACCGCCCCGTTCTCCATCTTGTCCCCGCTCTCCTCTGGTCCAGGGATGAAGAAGGTGTTCACCCAGAAATGAAACATTTTGTCCTGCGGGGAACAGAAGAGAATAAAATAATGAGGAACTGGGCGAAAGAAAACGAGCATCCACAGCGACTATGTGGGTTTTTCATTAAATGTCTTTGCGGGCTATTCTTCATTTCGCTTTTTAATCAACAAATCCAGCGGGAAAAAAACAAAACAAAAAACAGAAGCAACTATGCATTCGTCAGCCTCAATATTTCCGACCTTGCGTGTGCATTCGGCCCCTCCCCCTCCCCTCCCCTCGGAGACATAGTTTCATTTTTTTTTAAAAAGGCTCAGGAAGTTCCTAAAACACCCGGCTATTACAGGAGATTACCGTAGTTTTTTAGCAAACATTACTCAAACGGGAGGCAGCGGCGCGTTTGTCGGGGTCTATTTTCAGCTGTGGACTGATGCACATTTGAGTACGGCAGCAGGGGGACGGTGAACGAGGGCTAAACAAGAGCTGGGGTAGGGGGAGGAGGTGGCGTGCCATCGGTGAGGCTAATTGATGCGTTTGTAACAGATTTTGGACAAAACTGGCCTGCGACTCAGAGGACTGAGCTCTCATCACGCTTTGACACACACACACAAAAAAAAAAAAAACACATTTTGTGGATTATTTATGAGATTTAAGGCAATAAAATTTTTAAAAAAAAACAACATAATTCTTGTCACTCAGCTAAGTGAGAAAACATCAAATGTCTATTATTTGTTCTTTGACCTGGCGGACATCATGACATGCAACAGCTGAAATAAGCCGACAGAAATGTGAAAAACTAAAGCAAACAGGAAAAGCTCCTAAACACACACACACACACACACACAATACACAAATACACAACCAACCTTCTTCATCATCTTGTTCTGTTTGTGGAAGAATTCCACTTTAATGTCTCCACAAACTGGCAGCGGCTGGGGGAATTCGAAAAACATGTGCTTGTCCTCGCGCCGTGTGTGAGCCGGGTTCGACGTGTGGATCTTCACTTTCAATTGGTAAACCACAAACTGAGGATCTGCAAGAAAAAAAGGGTTTGACGTTCGCAGCGGGGGGCGAGGGGCGAGATTGTGAGGAGGCAGAAAGCGCGAGGAGAAGAGTGAGTGACAGAGGAGCAGGGAGTGAGTCAGGACACCAGTGTTATTATACGAGTTTGACTGAAAGAAGCGGCGCGGCGCGCGGCGCGGCACGGCACACCACCTCTCAATAAGTGCAGCAATATAAAAGTGGTAAAACATCATATTAAAATTAAGGAGGAGAAAGGGAAAGTAACAGACCACAAAATATGACACCCAGAGAGACCCAGAACCAGAGACATGGGACCCTATTCTAATAGACAGCCACGGTTTGGTCTTGGACCAGAAAAACACATTGCACGAAGAGCTTTAACCCTTTCCTCTGCCCGTCAGGGTGGTGTGTGTGTGTGTGTGTGTGTGTGTGTGTGTGCGTTTGTGCGTGTGGCGGGTTGGTAGTTGGAAATGAGCTTCGCCTACTCTGCCAGGCAACATGTCACACTGCTCCTGCCTGGTGGATCTCTGGGGCCATATAAAAGCAAATGAGTGAAATGATAATAACAATAATAAATGGATGAAAGGCTCATTTACCCCAATGCCAATTCCCTTTCCTGAAGCCCTGAGGGGTCGGCTCGCTCCTGTTTTTAACGGTACTGTCCCCTTAGAGAGAAAGAAGGAGATTATCACAAACGGCGCCCGGCTGGCCCGGCGGGGGCTTCACGGCAACAGCAGGCACAAACACAAATATTTACACCGGCACAGCTTTTCTTAACAACGACATACAGTACGTGGCTTTAAAGTGGAGGTGCGCAAACGTGGAACCTGTTGTGTGTGTGTGTGTGTGTGTGTGTGTGTGTGTGTGTGTGTGTGTGTGTGTGTGCGCGATACGCAGAAAACTCAAACAGACCGCGAGAAGTCAGTTTTCTAAGTGCGTGGCGTTGACTTATTTGTGACAGTATTATTAAACTCGCTTCTCTGTAATTGCTGTGGCGAGCTAAAAACTAAAACAGAAATGCAGCGGTGTGGGTGTGGGAACACGTCAAACTCAGAATAGGGCCCTTTTTTTAAAAAAAAAAAAAAAAAAAAAAAAGGAGAATTAGGAGGAAAGAGAAGAATCAATACGTCAGGGCTGCTCAGCACAGTCAAGTGTTAGGGTGAGGAAGCCGCAGACATGTACGAGGAAGGAGAGCCTTTTCTGACTGACAGCTAAAAACTGAGAAACTCGGATAGAGGGAGAGCACGACACTGTGACTCGAGACACATTTGAGCAGAATTATTTGACTTTTTTTTGTTGTTTTTTTTGTTCTCCTGCGGCCAAAGCAGTGCATGACTAAACCACTAATAACCGTTTAACATGAAACGTGAAAATACGAAGAGTGAAAACAAATTTCAACTGCGACGCCAAAACAAAAGTGTCATCGTGTGCTTCGAAATTGGGACGACCACCACCACCACCACCACCACCACATCCCGAGTCGGACCGCTTCTGCGTCACCCTGCCATCGAAACAGGAGGACAACGAGAGCAAATGTTTACATGCGCACCGTTTTACAACGCGGCCGCGCCGCTGAAGCTCCGAGCAAACACGCAGTGATATGTAAATATTCATGATCGAGCAGCCGAAGCAAACAACGGCGACTCGAGTGGCGTTTTATTGCACGTCGATATAAATGAAAATAGCGAATCCCTTTATTGACTTTGAGCTGCTCCCTGATTATGCGTCGGTAAAGCACACGAACCTGGCTTCCGCTGTCCTGTCCGGTGGGAGTGCGGCTCTCCACTCTGTCGCAATTCATCCGAATCTCGTGCGCAGAAAAACCAAAAGAAACCACCGATTCCTATTGAAGTCGCTCCTTCACACACACACACACACAGCTAAACATTCGGTTTTTTTGAAAAATCACGTCTGAAACATCTCCTTGCTCATCTTTCCGAGTAATACAAATTCTTTAAAAAGGTTTGTTTTCGTGTGCTTTTCTTCAACGAGAAGCCGGGGGGGGGGGGAAAAAAAAAAAAAACGACTTCCTGTGATCTTAGCATTTGAAATGCCCATTAAGACGACCAGCGGGGATCTGATGCAACAGGTTTTTTGTTTCTTTTTTTTTTTTTTTTTTAAGCGAGCAGTGGATGAGTTGGCCTCGCTGTAAAGCAGCAACAAGAGGTCTTAATCAACACGAAGCTGCCCTTGTTAGTCGAAAGGCCCCCCAAAAAAATACCGCAACGAAGTCAGCCATACTGGATTCGTTTTTTTTTTTAAGCGCCCGGCGCGGGACGACTCGGCTCTGCTCTGTTCTACGGAGCTAAAATGCAGCGTGGGTGAGTCCTACAGTGCACCACACATCCGAGGCTCTCGTTCCGTTTGAACAGCGGCGTGCATGCCTACGCCCTAGTTTGGAGCTGAAGTTGAACATGACTCACTGCAGGTGGACCCGCTGAACATGGGGAGAGTCTCGAACACCATTTTATGGAACAGGAGCGCCACCGGCTTGTACTCTAGCTGGTTCTTCAGTAGGTAGCTGTAGTAGTACACGTAGCGGCGCTGGCTCGGGATCGTTACTCCCTGCAACACAGGCAAAAAAAACAAACAAACAAAACAAAACAAAAAACGATTTCAGGACATTTGCAACATGCAAGTTAATACTTGGCAATCATTTGGTAAAACAGGATGTGGGCATCATTAGCAATCTGCCTGCAAGTAGTGCTTTCAAATAGCTTTTGTGAAACCGACTCCTATATCTATATATATGGTGTGCAGAGCCCAAACACAAAATTAATGGGCAATTATTCTGATGATCGGTTAAGGAAAATGCCAAACACTTCCTGGGACCAGCTTCTTCAGTGTGACCATTTGCCGCAGCCCTGTTTATAACAGCTGATCTGTACGGCGTGGAGCCTCTGGTCTCACCTTCTTGTCCCTTGTCCTGACTTCACCGTAAAAGTCAAGTGCTTCTTGGGCCTCCAGGAATTTTCCGCGATGGAGGAGATAAGCGCAGATCATGACTCCGGTGCGGCCCTTCCCGGCCTTACAGTGGATGGCCGCCACGTGATTGTCGTCCTCGCTGAGCCACTGGTCCAGGTCCTCACAAAACGGCTTAATCAGCTCCAGCTGAGGAGGGTTGTGGTCTTCGAAGGGGTACTGTGCAACTGATGCATGACGGGACGCAGACCCAGGCAAAGTTGTAATGAGAGAGGGGGAGGAAGAAAGAAGAAAAGAAGGTGGACAGGAACACACCGCAAACGGGTCAGCGGAGACAAGACGGCGAGGAAGACGCGGCGAACATTTTGTGAGATTTTTAACGACCTTGGGTGTCATCGGCCTTTGAGGTGAAAGCCGAGAGAAATCATGGCGAGGATGTAAAGCAGCCTACCTCTGCAGTTAAATTTGGCAGCATCGTAGTGTCTTTCTGCGCAGCTGAAATGGGAAGAACAAATTGCAGTTAGTGATCACAAGGAGGAAGTCGGTGCGTAAACAAAGACCAGTTCAGACACAAACAGTGCGTGGAACACTTACAGGTTGTAGATTTTGTAATGGTTTTTATGCTTTGAATCCAAAAACCTGTTTGCAGAAGAGAACGCAAATATTAAATCAATATCAGATCAACTGCCGCAGCAAAATGAACAAGATGTCCTAAAATAAAATGCATTTCTCTTAACTTCCCCCTTTTTTTAAAACGTTTTTTTTTTTTTTTAATGATCTCATAGCAGAAGCGTCACTCACCGTACTACATCGTCTATATTGTTTCTGTACACGCCTTCGAGTCTCTCTGCAGGAAAGCCCATCGCAATGATGTTTGGGTAGATATCTGTTCGGGCGGGGGGGGTCAAGGAAATGTACACTGTGCAACGCCTGTGGAGATCAAGCCTTTTCAGAAAAGAAGGCACGGAGGCGCCCTTACCGAGGCACCCAGCGCCACACGCTTAAAAATTACAAAAGAAGAAGGTCCACCTGTGTTTGTTTTTTTTTGGTTTTTAACAGCTTTATAACAAGTGTTTTTAATGGAGTCCATCAAACCAGAGTTTGCCATTAGAGCAGAATTACAAGAATGCAGAGACGAGCAGCCGAGCGTAACAAAGTTTCAGCAAATGTCGATGGGAGGGTGTCACCATAGTTATGGATAGATGAGGAGCACCGAGGGGCGCCGATCAGTGCGTGTGTGTGTGTGTGTGTGTGTGTGTGTGTGTGTGTGTGTGTGTGCGCGTGTTGTGACAGATGGCCTTGACAGTGAGAAGCGGGCAGAGAGGACGGGAGTAACAGCGCTCCGGCTTCAGTCAGGCCCACATGTGGGTGCACGAGGAGAGTCTCCGCTCCCTGACCTGCAAGTATTTTTAGAGGCCCAAAGTTATATTGGGAGGATCGCAAATGTTCAGCTTATCTCGCTTTTGAGCTCCATAGGACTGAAATGAATATCGGCGCCGACGAAATGCCGGCGACATGAAGTCACGCAGGTAGAAAATAAAACCACGTTTCACCAAATAGAAACGCCCCGTCGCGACTCGCGTGTTGCGGGTGCAGCAGAAGCCGGCGCGTCTTGTGACGCGCAGCGCTGCGACACAAATAGAAAGCAGCATATTAAGACCCCTCGGCAAGTTTTCTGGTTGCACTTCACCCTTTTCTGCGTTCGCATCACAGAACGGGGCTCCATATCTCACCGCAGGACGGGTGATGGAAAATGCCGCGGCCAATTAGGTGCCGACATACACGCAATCCCAAAGGCTCACATCAGTGTCATGTTGCAGCGAAAAGAATAATTCGGTTGGCATGCGTGTCTTGGAGGCTCGGCTGCAAACGCCTACCTGTAACTGAAGTCTGCCTGTCGCCATAAGCCGTTAGATTTCACACTTTAACCACTGACTAAAGGGCAACCTCTTCTTACACTTCCTGTGCCACGGTATCAAAAATAGAAAAGCTGAATATTTCTAATTGGATGTGTCTGTTTCATTCTGAGCAGACCGCACTTTTTTTTTTTCTTCTTCCGGAGTCAAATCACTTTTTAACTGGTCCGAAAGATTTGACACGGGTCGTCTGACAGCTCTGGTGAGAAAGCCCGGCTGGCGGCCTCGGTGTAAGCGTGCAATTCTCAACTTTGTTGGTGTGCTTGCATACAAGTACACATGCAAAAAGAAAGAAAGAAAAACCAAACATAAACACAATCCTTTTTTTTTTTTTTGCTCTGCGTGCACGCACGCACGCACGCAGCTCACGGTTCAATCAGCAGACCTGCAAGTACAGAAAAATGTAGCCGAGGTCGCCTGTGCGACGGCAGATGCAAAACCCAAAAGACACAAACCTAAATGCGTGAATTCAACAAGCCCAATAGCAAATCTATGGTACCATTTGCATACAGCCTTGCTACTTTCCCTGAAGCTCAACGCAGTAGCCTATCTGTACATACTGTGCCATAATCCCGTCCATTAATGCCTCGAAGACCTAATTAGGAGCCAAATACGTGTTTTCTATGCTATCTAATGGGCTACTCTAACCCTTGGACCTACAGGCAAAATGATCCCAGTCAGACTATTCTAAGTGTTTTTAAAAAAAAAAAAACTAAAAAAAAAACTCCAAAGCTCCCAGGAGAACCTCAGCCCAGGGCATGGGGAGTGGGGGGGGGGAATGGGAGGGGGGATTGGTCTCTGCAGCTGGGAGGAAATGCATATGCGGGACCCCTGACGGAAGTTCCAAGTATGAGGATAAAAAAATAAAAAAAAAAAAAAAAAATTTAAATTTAAAAAAAAGGAAGAAGAAAATCGGACCGTTTTAGGCACGCCTTTTCTTTAAAGCCAGCCCTGCCTCGGCTCTATGCATACGCCAAATCCACAACTGAGAGCAAAAGAGAGAGAAAGAGAGGGTGGGGGGGGGGGGAGGGAGAGTGGGAACCGGCAAGCGCTAAGTGAGGAGGAGGAGGAGGTGGGGAGGACAGGAAAGGAGGAGAGCAGAGGAAAGGGGACAAGCAGAGGGAGGGAGAATCAGGAGTGGGAGTAGTAAAGAAAAAAAAAAAGAGCAAAGGAGAGGTGGTGGGTTGAGAGGGTAAGAGAGGGAGAGAGCACTCAGACAGCAACGCTGATACAAGATCACTGGCAACTCTATTTTAAGGGCAATTCCCAGAACTGTGATACTGCATTACATAACTGCAGAGAGCCCATATTGTTTTTAGACACCATGCGAAACTGATAAAAGGCAAGAGTTCGAAAGGGCCCACATCTGAACAAGAGGAGACCTTAAGCCCAAAGAAAGATGCCACTTTTGAGCGACGTGCCCCCCTTCAACACCTGCACGACGCTGCAGAGGCAAACCGCAGAGTCCTGCTGCTGACACCCATGACACGAGAGTTACCACATTACAAAACTAGGTGAGAAGCATCTGATCAAATAGCGCGACACACATCACAGCCGACAGCTCTGTGAAATCACTTCAGGATGTTTCTATCTACGGTGGGAGTGTTGAATCAAGGTAGCCGGCGCTCGGCTTCACATTTCTGCTCTTTTAGGTGAAGGAGGAGCGACACTCAACAAATGTTCTGCAATGTTCAAGTCAGTAACACAACACTGATGCTAACGAGAGCAAATCATGTCCGTTTAAAAAAATATTTGGGGCTGTTAAATTAGTTTTTTTTTTTTTTACCTGCTTTAAGGAACCAGATAGGGATCTATTAAATCAGTCACACTTTTCTAGATGAGCTGATTCTTATACATCTTATACATTTTAGCCAAAATTAAAATTTAAAAAGGTCAAGATGAAATCTTCAAATGTGAAAAGGTTCAACCAACAGATCAAAACTCAACGATATTACATTTATTCTCACAGTTAACGGACAAAACCAGCCAATTCTCACATTTGAGGAGAGGCTGGACTCCTGCAGATTAATCGTGTGCCGGTTGGCTCATCAAGCACTCGTCTACTGTATTCAGCTCTGAAACCACAAATACCAAACTCGGGACTCAAATAGCCAAAGAGGCCGTTTGACGTCCCGACACGAAGTCAGGTGCGCATCGAACCCTCACTGTAGCCACGACCCGCTCTCAGCGCTTCTTGCACGTTACATTTAGCTTTTAATGGCTCCTGGTCAACCACGTCAGTTGCTGTTCTTGTTTACCAGCAACCAAAAGAGCACCAACTTTAGTATCAGTGACCCCCGGCACTGTGAACCAGGTCAACTATTATCATCGGTAATACATCCTGCAGAGAGGCCTGAAATGGCAATTATTAAATCTGAAAATGACTATCACAGGGTTGGGCGACATGGACAACAGCAAATATCACGATATATATATATTTTTTTTATCCAAATACCTCAATATTGCTGAGATGACTATTGGTGCTTTCACAAAATATTTACACAATGATCATTTTTTTATCATTATTCATCAGTAATGTGCACATAACGACTAACCGCGTAAAGGGATATAATAGAGCAGCGAGTAAGATACAGTGATATCCAAAATCTAAGACGATATCTGGTCTCAGCATATCCATATGTCACCTTATCTCCATAAAAGGGAAAGAAAAATGAATCATTTGACTTCTTGAAACCCATTAAATGAATCCTCAGCCAAAAGAGGACACAGGTGAGAAAGGAGGCTGGTGAGGAGTTCATCTATCTGCACAATCCTGTTTTCAACAAACCAGAAAGCCTCTTTTCTCTCAACACTGCACAGCACACTTGTATATATATATATATACACACACACATATATATATTCAATGCACGCGTATGAACGCGAATCTGAATTAAAATACTTAATCATCCAGACGATTTAAAACAAAAAACAAACAAAAAAAACGCGTTTTTTGTTTGTTTTTTTAAGACGCCACTAACCACATTTTTAACAACCTCAGTTCAAAGCTGGGCGGCCGGTGTCCAGCTGAACGGGAGGTGGTGGGGGGGTTGGGGTGGAGGAGTGGTGGTGGTGGTGGGGGCTTTTCCAGCTGTGACATGACTGTGACATTAATGCGCGCTGGTTTGACAGATCCACCATCTTTCAAACACGCTGGCTGACAGCGGAGAGAGAGAGAGACCGAAACTAGCCAGAGCTAACTGAAGTAGCATCGGAGGAGCTAAAGCACCTTTCGACCGATCCTCCGCTCAAACCGGCGGCGACTAAAATCAAACAAAACCAATCACGTGTTTTTTTTTAAATAAAAATAAAAAATAAAAAAAATATGATCAACGCTGTGGAAAAAAAAAAAAAAACACACAAAGAGAGAGCAAAAAAAAGACGAAGAAGAAGAAAGGATACACGTTAAGTCCAGGTCGAAACCATCCTCTTGGTATCTCCTTTTGTTCCGGCTGACCATTTCTTTTATAATCGCAGCCATTGTAGCAGGTGACAGGAGTCCGGACGGGTGGGGGGGGGGAGGGAGCAGGTTTATCTAAAGTCCGGCCGGTCAAAGTTGGGGGGGGGGGATGGAGGTGGGGGTGGAGGTGGGGGGGGGGGTCTCCGACTCTCGGGGTCCCGACCCGGCTGATGAATTATATTTTTGTTGTTGTTGTTGTTGTTGTTGCAGGTCCTCGCAGATTCCTTCTTCTTCTCTTTCCACCCCCCCACCCCCCCTCAAAAAAGAAAAAGAAAAAGCCGCGCGTCTGTCGGCGGGGTTCAGGATTAGAAAGGCTTCCTCTGGATCATAAAGACGGGCCTTGCTCTGCTCCTCCGCGCAGGCCCCGCTTTCCCGATACGTTTTTTTGCAAACACCACCTCCTCCCCCCGCTCCCGAGTAAAATACATGCAGCTGTCCTCGGGAGGGAGAAAAGGAAAAGGAAGAAAAAAAAAAAAAAAAAGAAGAAGCAACCCCCCCCCCCCCCCCCCCCCCCCCCCCCCCCCCCCCCCCCCCCCCCCCCCCCCCCCCCCCCCCCCCCCCCCCCCCCCCCCCCCCCCCCCCCCCCCCCCCCCCCCCCCCCCCCCCCCCCCCCCCCCCCCCCCCCCCCCCCCCCCCCCCCCCCCCCCCCCCCCCCCCCCGCGCGCGTCTGTAAGATGCCAGACACGGTCCGGAGCTGACGGCTCTGCGGCAGCTGCCGCGACTGACGAGCGGAGACGGATCAAGAGGAGTCACCGGCCACTAACGCGGAGCTAGCTCGCTAAGCTACCTAGCTAAGCGGCAGCTAGCCTAGCAACAATAGCTAAACGCTACCTCCTTTTTTTTTTTTTTTTTTTTCTCGATCCAGAAAAGCCTCCTTAACGATTCAACATTGTCATCGACCGATCGCCGAGAACATATCTGGGAGCAAAAAAAAAAGTGACAGGCTCCACCTCGGCCGCGTACGACTATAGACCGAAGAGCATTTCGCGGAGTGTAACCGTCCCGTCCCGGGGAGTCATCTTTTATCGCTGCCGTCTCTCCAGCTGGACTCTCAGGCTCCCATCATGGCCTCCACCGAAGGAAAAAAAGAAGGTAGAGCGGGCTGCGATTTTTTTTTTTTTTTTTTTTTTTTTTTTTACAACGCATATCCTGCCGCCTTCGCGCTATAGTCCCCCGCAGCCTAGTTAAAGCCGGCGAACGCAGAATCGCGCGACACGGTTTTCAAACGCGACCATTAGGTGCTGCCGACCGACTACTTACGTATTTAATTGTTTTATCCCTAAAAAAAAAAAAATTAAAAAAAAAAAGCGAAACGGCCGAGTTTATTTCGTGCCTCCGGCGGAAGGACACAGCGCGTCCGCATGCGACGCGCCCTTCTGTCAAAGTGATCACGTGTGGCTGTAATTAGGGAAGTTTCCAACATAATGTCACTTTGCGCGGTCTAAACTGTCATTCCGGGTTTTAGAAACCCATCGAGCATTACACATTTATTATGTTTCTGTCGGAATTTCATACTTTTTACAGACTGCCCGTTTCCCTTCTTCATGCAATGTCCTCAAATTAAGTCTAATTTATAACAAAGTTGTTAATTGCGAGGCTATAAACGACCATGTTATTGTTTGGTGATGGCCATCGGTAAAAGAACAAAAATATTATAAATATGTATAGTAGAATTAAAGATATATTCACAGCCTAACTTGCAAGTATTTTGTAAAGTACAGGGTTTGGATGAGAGCTGAATAAGTCAATTAGGTCCACAGAAAATTGATCAGGGAGCATTTTGAGTTTCAGATTATTCAATTCGGTTTTCCTGAAAAATCAAACAGCCACAATACAGTATAGGAACGATTAAAACTAAAAGTGCAAACGCAAGGAAAACCTCATTACAACATCAAAGTCAAATGTGTACAACCAAGGGAATTAGTTAAAACAAAAATATTAATACCAATAACATTTTAATGTTGATTGTCAAAGACTTTCTTTTTTGAAGTGCCAAAATCCCACTGGTGCCAGCTGCTCTGATGGAAATATTCACTGACTCTCTTATTTCGAACATCCATGATATTCATGTCAATGATGCAAAATTATCTCGTGTGTGTGTGTGTGTGTGTGTGTGTGTGTGTGTGTGTGTAAACATCTGGAACCAATGCAACATGACAGCGGTACAAATCATTCCAGATCACCTTAAATAAGCCACCTTGCACGTCAAGCTGCCTGCCAGCGCTGAGCACCTGAGTGGAAATGTGAGTTGCATGCTCCTGTAGGTACAGAACATTTAGACGTGTTAAAACAGGCTCATCCTATAGAAACATGTAGGCCTGGAGGACACGAGATTTCCACCAGTGGCTACGCTGATCATTTCGCAGTGACATGACATATTGGATGTACAGTAGTTGGGAGATTTTGTAAAGCACCGAGGGTGCAGTTCAGCAGATTTAAATGGGGTTACCTGGAACATCGCAGATTAAATGATCCGATCCCATGTAAGGCTAATTAGGAATCGGCTTCTTGCAGGGGAGACTGGTTCTCCTCATCGAAGAACACTCATCCCACAGCAATGTAAGCCCTCGCCGCTTAATGACCGGCAAAATTAATCAGTCCTCCAAGTTCACTCAACCATCACTTGAGTGTAATTTGAAAGCGTCTCAGGATCTTCTTAATCTGTTATAAAAGATCTAGCTGGCAAAACCAATCCCGAGCCAAACCCAGTGTTTTTGTTTTTTTCCTCTGAAAATGTGCAGAAGAATTTAGACCATTTTAAAGAACATCACCACTGTTGACTGTGACTGCTGCCGGTCCTGGTTTGCCCTCTCAATTAACAGAACATTGGACTGTACTGGGACAACATGCCGGGATGGACGACTGTCTCTGTGTCCGTCTCAGTGGGTGAAGTGGTCCTGATGAGTGCAGTCATCCAGTTTACCTCCTATCAGAGAAACCCAAAGTGACTCTACCCTTTTACATGCATTTACAGTAGCTCCTCATTCAGTTATTTTTTTAATTTTTTTTTATTGTGGTGGCGGTTTTTGCCAGCAGGTGGCAGCATTGTATTTTTTGGCTTTGCAGCCACAGACCCGCCACACTGTCCAAACGACCTTTAACCTCACAGATAGGTATGCACCTTGTACAGATAGAAGTCAGTGTAAGGTGTGTTGCATAACCAGTGGCACACAGACACAAATCACAGCATCTTGTTTAGGTTAAAGTACACAACATCGCCGTGTCAGATTTTCAATATCAAATAGTTTCCTTTATTACTGCATTTTACATATTCTGTCTTCTTAAAACTGCAGGTCTTTATGCCATGAATGCACAGAGCCACTTTATGACATCACACAAATCTCTGAGACATTTCAGGCGAACACTCGCAAGAAACAATTTCACTTTTATAATGTTGACATTTGAGAGAAAGGCACTTTCACGTTATAAAAAAAAAAAAAAAATCTAGGTAGTAATAATATGAAACATAAACACGATTAATTAATTAACGTCATCTATACATCTAAAATAAGTAGGCACCACATGTTGTGATAAAACTATGGAGTAACTTTCATTCAGGTCATACAATGAACTTGATAGAGTGATAATTTCCATGTTAAAAAGCTATAAAAAAAAAAGTGAAATCTACATGTTTTTTTCTCCTGCATCCTTCCGATATTACAAGTAAATATCAAAAATGATTTCCCGTCCTGGGATGTGCTCCTAAGCTTATAAAATACAAATAAAAAAAAGAATCTCTCGTTACCTTTAATTTATTAAAATACATACTTTAAGTTAATATGAATATAAACAAATAATGGATTTATAAATCACATAGTTTTATAGGAATCTAAAAATGTAACGTTTTGACTTCTTCAGTCATTTTGATTTGGTGAAGACAAACCACCTACCCCTACCAGAATGACTCACTACTTATAGTAAATCCATCCCACATGAAACACGCCTGATTTATAGTATGTATATTTCACCGCCTTGAAAAACCAACTGTTGACAGGTGAGCTGAGCGTTGATTACTTGTTCTTCTGAAGAGAGGTGTAGTACTCGACCAACACCTTCCAGGCCTTGGGGGCCATGAAGCCTTCAGGAGGATTCTCCCCGCTCCGGGCCAAGTTCCTCATCTTGGTTCCAGAGATGAACTCAAACTCAGCATGTCTAAGAGATTGCAGAGTGGGGAGCACGGATGGGTTATTAAGAGTCAATAATTACAAATGATATAATAATGACATCGATAAGACCTGCACAGCAAGAGACTAAAAGGTGAAAAAGCCATGCAGGGAATCTACAAGCGATGTATACGAGTCTCATACTTTATACAGTCAGAATTTGGTTCACATTTAATTTAAATAAAACATTTTGACTTAGAAGATTTGGGGCTAAAATGTGTCCAGGAAGACGTAATGTAATGCTGTATCACTGGTGACATGTTGTAATTCAAGAAAAATGGCACCTAAAGTACAGCAGTTCTTTTCATTAGTTACAGTGTTGTCTCAGCATCTTGCACTGGGTGAACACAGGACAACCACATCAGCATCATCGAGTAAACACATTCAACACAGGGGGGGGGGGGAGCGCTTTATTGTCGGGATCTCGCGACGCCTAAATGTCGATTGTAGTTTAGAAGAAAAACCTGCTCATCTTTCTCCACTCACCGCTCCGTGTCATAAAAGTCCATAGCCTTCTTGGTCTTGTTGTAGGCAGCTACCCTGAACGGGATGATCTCCACCGAGGTGAGGCCCGGGGCCATGGTGAGGACCTTGCTCCCATGGGTGGGTTCATACAAGTCCTGCTTAGTCTCTGGGTGAGGCATGCCCGCGGGGTCCCGGCCGACAATGTAAAAGTTTGCCCCTGCGATCATTCTGGCTCTGCAGTGCCACTGAACCTGGAGGAAATACAGGTTGATATTCAGTCACATACAGAGATCTTGTGGCTCGACGGTCGAGACCCGGGCCGAGTGTGAGACCTCCGGCTGAGCCTCCACCGCTCCTCACCTCTGTGGGTCCGGCATACATCATGGGTGAGGGGAAGATGGCGACAATGGTGCTGGCTGGGTCCAGGATGCCCTCCTCTAGTACAGCGGCGTGCTGCTTCATCCTCCACTCCAGAGGCACGTCGTCGTCTTTGGTCCAGCCACCGAGCGGGTGAAGTAAGAGAACTGGATTTTTGTATCCTCGCTCCAGCAGACGCCGCTTGGTGTCCTGCATAAGCAGAGCGTGGCCGTTGTGGACCGGGTTACGCAGCTGGAACGCGAATACCGCATCTAAGGAGGACAACACGGAGGATCATAAAATAATGTTCGCATGACAACGGTATTTGTCGTAATGTTTGAAAAAAAAAAAAAAAAATCACAGCTGCTTGCATGATCCGGCCAAGTTCCAAAATATGGGAAGGATATTGTGCGTTATAATAGCTGTCACAGCAAACATGCTCATCATGCCTTTCACATAAGTCAAATAAACTTGTATAATAAATTTGGCATCAAAATTGTTTGTGGTTCGTGTTAAAGGATAGACCATGTTGATATTCTATATTTCAATCCCATGAAAACACAAACACCAACAATCAATCGATCTTTCCGAAACGTGTTGTGCGAGTAGTAAAAGCTACTATATCTTTACAGCTTCACGTCACAGAGCTCTGCAGTTATACTAAAGCTCATTCACGAGTGAGACCTTCGGACTGAGTGACATCATCACCATGAACATGAGCGCTGTTTATTTTATGCCAAAACTTACACATACACCATCACAAATATTTACAAGCAACTAATTCTGCAGCAGAACATAGTCCCAGACAAATGCTCTACTTCCCTCTGTTGGACAAATGACTAATAAGAAAACAGCTGTTTCAGTTAATCATTTGGCCTTTTTTTTTTCTTTTTTTTTTAACGATGCAAATATATATTTCGGAACAGTTTCAAAATTCTCTCAGTGGGAACAAACAGGCTGTGGAAGTCGGACTGTCCACTTAATCCAAGAGCAGATCAGAACATGCTTTCACTGGTAATTACACTCAGTACTGAAAAACAGTACTACACTTTTATACAGTGTAGATGTATAAAAGAAAGGCTCTTGCGCACAGCATTCACACGCAGTGAGTGAGAGAAAGTAAAAACAGGTGATGACGTTTCATTGTTCATTACGACCCCCATGCAGCTTTAAAGTTACCATTTTACTTTTTCATCTGGTCCTTTGTCAAGTTCTTCTGAAAGACAAACGGTGCATTGCTAAATAAAACTCATGTTTATTTTTTCACCAGCTGCGATGGATATTTTATGATGGAGAAGTATGAATCATACCAGCAGCTACTGACAACAAATTGTGAGCCATTTTGACTTCCCTGACTGTTACTGCAGCTCAGTTTTTTTTTTTTTTTTTTTCTGACCTGCTTTCATGTCTTTGAACTTCTGCTTGAGCTCCTGTGGAGTAAGGCGGTACTGGTCCAGTCCATCGTTCCATTTGATTCGCTCCAGCACCTCCAGATCACCACCTACCAGCCAATCACCTCCCTCCATGACCATCTGCTCAAGACAATCACCAGAGAATACGACAGCAACAACAAAATGTAACTGAAAGTAGCATTGATACTGATGTAATGTTATTCTTGGGCTGGATTTACGTTTCATCTGCAACAAAACCCACAAAATCCGAAATTGATTGGGTGAAACGGTGACGAAGGTACCGGAGATCTTGCCGTCTGCAAAATCACGCCGGTATTTTTTTTGAAATTATAACGGCGCGTGTTAAAAGACATCTGATGGAACATCTCAGTACCTTGATGTACGGGTGCTGTGGGCAGGTGGTGCCCCATTGTCTGGCACAGCGCTCCTCCTTGCGGTGTGCGTAGAACTCGGGGTTCCTGAGAATCGCCACACGGGAACCCTGGTACTCCAGAGCTACAGCCGCACAGCCGTCCAGCTCCTGCTTGGTTTCAGCGCTGACGGGCAGGACGATGGGAACGGACAAGTTGATGGCCCCACCTGAGACGGAAGAGGAGGCACAGACCTTCATCGCTGAACCGACGGAAATATCATCACAGACGTGTATTTTGCGCAGTACCCTAAAAACGCACTCCCCGCTCACCACAGCGTGCCTCTCTAAGATTGTAAAGGCACAATTCATTTGAAAAAAGAAAAAAAAAAAAAAAAGGCTTCATTATAACCATAAACCCCGACGCGCAACACCTTAACAGCACATGTAGCAGTTAAAGGCGTATTAAAAGTAGTTAGCAAGTTCGAAAAGTTGAAATAATTCGCTAAAAGTAATGAAAAGAGTGAGATAGATGCCTTAAAGAAATGGATGTAAGGCTTAAATAGTTTGCTGAAAGGTAATGGGTATAAAGATAACTAAAATGAATGGCTGTAATGGCTAACATGTAGTTTTTTAGTTTTAGTTGGTTACGAGAACAGAATTGGATTTGTCAGTTAAGTACAGAAAGAAATCATGATCGTAGGCAGAAGCAATACAGTAATATAAAATAAAAAAAAAACTATTATCGTCCGTTGGAAGATAATGAAATAATTATGGCTGTATATCCCCGTATATGTAAATATGTTATGATTTATTGTCGTTTGAGGTAAGGACCGTTTACGAATCATTCGTACGATCTTTAGTCAATACGTGTTTTTGTCCTTTAAAAAAAACAAAAAAAAAACGAGTGGTATTATAACAATTTCTGCCATGAAACCCAATTTTGGTTGCCGTGATTCACAAACTGAATCTCAACTCGTCTGGATGATGCTGCCTTTGAGGACAGGGTGGAGTAGTGACAATGTCCTCAGGTCTTTAGCGTGGCGATCTCTTACCATCCAGCAGGTTGCCAAAGTGCAGGACCTGCAGGAACTCCCTCTCTCTCATGAAGCCCTTCAGAGGACTGGCCCAGCCTTCTGACAAAACATGCACCCACTGCAGATCCAACTGTGGACAAACGGAGACCCAGATTTAACAACACTTGACGGCATTTTGGTGCATCGGCCTCTACACCAACCGACAAGCCTGCAGTTACACTTTGGGTGAAGCTATCAAAGAATTGTGGAATTGGTGGATGGACGGTAGCAGACCGGGACAAAAACAGAAACGGCAAAATCAACCGCTTTCTCAGAGACGCAATATTAGCGTTGACCTTTTGACCTTTTTTTTTTTCTCCCCCCCATTACTGAAAGACCTTCAGAGGCAAACCATATAAAAGGCGCACTGTGCCGCGTTTGACAGAGACGTCGCTGCTGATCTACTTATGATCAATATATGAACTTCCTCACTCCCTTAGCAAGACTTTCTGAGGAAACATGTCGCGTTTACAGGTCATATTTGACCAAAACACAAATCACAGTTTTACACTTTTACTATTTCATAATATTCGTGGATGGCCTCACTGCATATTTATCACTTTCATTCGTCACCATTTCTTCCTGACGACACATCATTAATAGAAGGTGGTTAACAAGTACCAGATCCACCGAACTTTCTTGACTGAATGAACACATACTTCTGGCATGTCGCTCTCTCCCATACACACATTCGATTTCAGGAAATTAATCTCGAGACAAAACAAAAAATTTCAAATACAAAAAAACAAAGGGTGAAAAAAACATTCAGAAGAAAGTTGAATTCTACGTTGTTGTTTCTTTTTGTTTTTTTTATGTTCTACCCTGATTCGTTTATTTAAAAAAAAAAAAAATTAATGTTCTACCCTGATTCGTTTATCTTTATTTCAACAATGTTTGCGACGGCACTTAAAAACCTTCGGCAAGGAGGTGACTATGTTTCCGTCTTCCAAACTTTGACTAGTTGAAACCATCATTTACCTCCAGGACATTCACCTCAATGCTCATTTTGATAAAGCAGTCTTTTTTATGTCTTTATTGGTACCGTGGGGGCACATGAACATTGGAAGTCTGGCACCACGAGCAGCTCTCTGCCACATCCAGCTGCTCTGACCTCCCGCTTGTTCATTTGCTTTGTGATGAAAAAGAAGCCTGTGTGCTGAAGGGATGGAGGTACCTTGGTGATGTTGATGGTGGGCAGCGTGCTCGCATCAGCCACAGCAAGATTCAGCTTGTTCTCCGAAACAAAGAGTTCATTTACCTCCTCCATGATCTCGCTTGGCACAATATTCTACACACACACACACACACACACACACACACACACACACACACACACACACACACACACACACACAAAGGAGGAATATCAATATTCTGATCTGATAAAGTTGGTCATGTTTTGGCTTCGTTCAACATCTTCAGTTATTCAGTTTCATTTCAGATTTAACAATTAGAAGAAGACTCCTATTATTTGCTATTATGCTACATATTTTTTTTTACACACAGGAACACACAGGGTTACGCGTTGGCGAGCTAATTATACTCCAGTTTTTCCCAACTTTGTCACTTTGAAACAGAGTACGAAGTAAGTTGGATGTTGAGAGCTTTTAGAGAAACAGGCACTGGATTCACACCCCGCCCAGGAAACCCAACTCACGACTCATCATCCTACTGAAGAATAATTCGGTCAGTACCCTCAGGATGTTCTGACGTGTCACAACGTCATGTGTCGTTCAACGGAACAGATAACTGTTCAGGGGGATGGAAAGTTAACTGGTAAGTTATTTGGTTTTTATGTGCTTTCATTTCTCAATTGCTTCTTCCGATCGCAATCAAGTACATTTAAACACTTACGCGTCTGGTTTTGTGCATGTGATTCTACAGCGCAGGAGGCCCGAGAACGACACTGTGCGCAACGCTGCAACTTAAATCAAGTTTACATGTTTACTTTGTCAGCGGCCTTTCAGCAATGCCAGAGGCTTGGCAGCACAAGCAGTGTTACTTGTTGTCATTAAACAAATATGTGTTTAAAGATCTATCAAGGTTTTATTGTACTTTAATGTGAAAAGCCATGGGCGGGGTTTACACTAGCGTTTCCAGTTCTCCAGCTAATGGAGCCCCTCCTTTGACTGTGCTGAATTCGCTCTGCGATATGAAGCGGCTTGTTTAAAAAAAGGAACATTTAAAGAACCGCGAGCTACAATTTGTGTGCAGGGAAAATGTCGATCGTTACGGAGGTGTAAACTGACACCGAGCCTCTGTGAGATGCAACAGGTGCGGTGGGTCGTTCTACCGCTAACATCTGAGCCAATGTGGAGTGTTTGTTCGACCGCCTTTGGAAGAAAATCCCGAGATTGTAGTTGGTTACACCGACCTGGTCCCCGAGCAGCTCCAGCACTTGGTGGAGGCATTCGTTCACCGAGAGCTCCCCGGTTTTCAGAACGAGCTCTGGTGCCTCTGGACGCTCGTAATTGGAATCAATCCCAGTGAATCCTGGTGACAAATGTAAAACCATGAAAAGAATAAGCCACGGTGTTCTTATCTTAACTTCAGTTCGGTTAGAGACAGCATGATTGCGACATGAAGTGAACTGCCCTGCAGCCGTAGGGACAGGCCTGGCATTACTTTGAGTGGCGGCGCAATAAACACTGGGAGAAAGTTATTTGCAGCGAACATTGTCACGCAGACCTTTGATTTCTCCAGCACGAGCCTTCTTGTAAAGTCCTTTTACATCCCTGCTCTCACACACCTCAAGAGGTGCGTGGATAAACACTTCGAAAAAGGGTAGCCCGGCACTCACATGGATCTTCCTCGCCTCGTCACGATCCTGCGAAGGGAAAATATTTGACAGAAATGCATTTTTGATTTTAAGCAACAAACTTTTTCACCAAGCCCTTTTTAGTCCACCAGAAATCTGCTATAAATCTTTTGCCAGACGACGTTCATGCCGTCTGAACGGGCGGACAGAGTGCATCAACGCGTTGAGCGTAAATGTTTTCGGACCTTGCCGAAGGGCGAAATGAAACTGGTGATGCAAACAAGGCCGGCGTCAGCGAACAGTTTGGCCACCTCAGCAACCCGCCGGATGTTCTCCTCGCGGTCTTCAGCAGAGAAGCCCAGATTCTTGTTCAGGCCGTGGCGGATGTTGTCTCCGTCCAAAGAGTAGCAGGGGATGGCGTGGGACACCAGATACTCTTCTAGGGCAAAACTGATGGTGGTCTTCCCGGCACCGGACAAACCTAACGGGGACGGGATAGCGGCATCGGTGGATTAAACCAATCTACGGTTCCCGTGTGGCTGAAAAATGTAGCAGCTTCATGACCAAGACGACAAGAGATTTTACCCGTGAGCCAGATGGTGCAACCCCTGAAGCCCCCCCTGGTGCCCACGACCTGCCCTCTCTTGCTCCGGCTGACATGGTGGGCCTGGTACACCACGTTGGTCGACCTGTTGAGATTCTGAAATAGAAGTGCAGAGGCTCAGACGGAGGCAGACTGAAGTTCTTCTTACCTGTGCACACGGGTACACCGTCGTAGAAATGAGGCAAACAGGGATTCAATCGTCATCTTACCGTGCCACCTCAGCACCGATCCCGTTACCTATTCACACACACAGGCGCCCCACCTCTGCTTTGCCTGCCCTACTTCGCCTTCGAAACCTGCAGACAGATCTGTTATTGCACGAGTGCGCTGCTGGCTGTAAAAAAATGCAGCCTCGGACCAGATCCCGAAAGAGATTTACCGTCATGACGCGCGCACTAAACCCGCCGCGGAACTTTACGTGAGGATTTGAACTCACACCGGTTTTGAATGCCATTTTTTTTTTTTGAAGTGACAAAGCTGTGGATAAATGGGGGCTGTATTGACTTCCAGAGGGGAGGGGTGGAGGAGGGAGGCGTGGAAGGGGATGGAGGGAGAGTGGGGACTGACTGGACAATGTGTCCAGTGTGCTGCCTGCAGCCCAGCGATGATGTGGCAGTGCTCACGCCCGCACGTTCGCCCTCCTGCACCCGCTCTCCCTTCTTCCTCCCATCCTTATGCCTCTAACCTGTCCACCCAGAGTTTAAAGTAGTTCAACATAGCCAGACCCTGCTCGTTGCCCTCGCGCAACTCCCTCCATCCTCTGACAATCTGTGCTTAAAGAGCTCCCCCCCCCCCTTCCTCCTCTCCCCTTTTTTTTTGTTTTTGTTTTATATACAAACACAGCCTTAATTCTAAAAACGTGAGAAGATCACCCTACAAAGTTATGACTGTCTTTCCGAATACGGGTGTGGCACAATGTGAAAAAAAAAAAAAATGTACAGAGCCGTATAATGCGAGCGAGGCGCAGACGGACGGCACCTTCTCCCCCTTTCCCGTCGCAGCCTCCCGCCGCCAACATCGTATCTTCCCTCCCTCCTTTCCAGCGGTCAACTTCCTTTCAACGTGATGCATCTGGTGAGCCCGTGAGCGACGACTGCGCCCACCGTCCAGCGGCGCGTCCGCAGTCTCAGCAGCTCTGGAACCTCTCCCGCGAGACACGGACACACGGGCCGGTTTGTGGATGGAAAATACTGAGCGAGCTTAACGCTTCTACGGTATTTCCAGATTTCTCCTCCCTTTCTCCTTTGGGCGACTCCACGTGTGTTCTCCCAGTCGGCAGCATTCCTGTGCAGCATCAGTCTGCCTTTTCACAGTGGCTTCTTTCTCCTTCTTTCTCCCCCCTTCACAAGACACCCCATGTTATGAATGGGCCAGATTGACACGGTTACGTTACTACAACAACTGGCCTATTCAGAGTCAAGGCGAGTCTTATCGCCATCACACCTGGCAGTACGGTAAAGAGGCACACCAGTGAACATGAAGAGCTTTCAAGAAACAAGCCGGGGTTGTTTGGAAAGAAGAGGAGAGGAGGAAAAAATAAAAAATAAAATAAAAAAATAAAAAAAAAGGCCTCATCAAACTCAGTTAGAGAGAGTACCGTTAACAAGTAGAACATACAGCGGATAAATCAGAATTATTACTTGGTTATTAAGAAGACAAAATGTCCTGTTAATAATATACTTGGGAGTTTAACATCTCGGGCTGCTCTCTCTCTCTCTCTCTCTCTCTCTCTCTCTCTCACACACACACTTCGCTGCACTTTTGACAAACACTTTACGGCTTATCTGATGACAGCTTGAATGTCTGTCGCTTCCCCTTCTCCCGTTATCTCCGCCGTCTACTTACCGTACGAAGCTTTTTCACTCCGGACATGTCGGGACTCGCGTCAACACCGCCGACGGACTGCTGGGCTCGGACCGCTTCACGCGCACACACACACACACACACACACACACACAGACAGACAGACGCGCGCACGCAGTGCCTTTTTTTTTTTTTGGACGTGCCGGAGGGGAGCCTGCCGCTGTGACTACCAAAACTTTTTGGGGTAATCAAACGAGGCGAATGAGTGTTTAAAAAAAAAAAAAAAAGGGACTTTCAAGACACGTAGCATTCCGCTGGCCCGGCCCTCGGCCCTCCCTCCGCTTCCTCCGACGTCCAAAAAAAAAAAAAAAAAAAATCTGCATAATGTGCCGCGAACCAGCCAATACTCGAGCAAAACGACAAGACTGGACGAGCACTGAAACCGGCAGGACCGGGTGGGAGGTTGGGCATGAGATCCCCTTACAAGTGTCACCCAGCTGGCAACGCGTTAGGACGAATACAGCGTTAGACCAATTATTTTTTTTTTTATATAAAATAACATCACACGCAGGCTCGGGTTAATAAAACGATCCGAACCGTTAATAATTTTTTTTTTTTTTTTTTTTAAAAACACACAACCGTTAGGGTTCAAACCGGCAACAGGCTAACGGCAACTTTAAAGCTCGCTGACGTTTCCGTTACCGTAAAAACAAACTGCGGCCAGTTGAGTCTCTCCCGGTTGGAAAGCGCGTTTATTCAACCGGAAGTTGCCAAGTCTCGCGGAATTTATTAACCGAGCCGAGTTTAACGACAAAACCGGAGAGCCGCGGTAATAAACCCCCTGAAACACGAAGGTGAACGCGCACGGCGTCATAAAGTAGTTACGGTACCGATCAGTTTTGTCGTTAGTGAGGTTAAAAACATCGGCTGTGATTATAATGTGAAAATAATAATAATAATAATAATAATAATAATAATAATATGGCAATCCGCCTACTTTTGGATGTTTGACTTGAGCGAGTCACAACCAGCTTCAGCCATAATTCATCGAGCCACGGTGGATCTGAACAAACGTGATTTCCATGTGGAAAAAAACGCCTCCGGTGTTGACGAGTTGACAGATCGACACCAATGAGAGGCTACTTTCTAATAATTCATCCCTTATAATGGGTTTAATTATTATAATTAATTATCAAAAGAGTTTCCATCTCTCTAATAAACCACCCCGCCTGCCTTAATTAGTGAGTAAATCATCAAAAAAGGCTTTTAATCCATCTGGTCTACAGTTGTAAATGTCAATAAATGAATTGATTGATTATAGACAAGCTGGAAAACCGAACTTAACCAGCGGTGAAAAGTATTAAAGTAGCCTATATTTACTCAAGTACTTTACTAAAGTACAATTTTAAGGTAGGCTCCTTGATTTCCATTTGATGCTCCGTTAAATTTGCACCCCGCTTCACTTCAGAGGGAAATATTTTAGTTTCTGTTTCACAGCTTTGGTTACTTTTGGATAATAAAGAAGTTCAAACTACGGCCACCTGCAGCAGCTAAAAGAGGAACATGCAGCTTACACACAGATGCCTCACTCTTACATAATAGTCTTGAAAAAAAATTCCCCTCGGGGATTAATAAAGTAATTACCTACCTACCCTATATAATAATATGTTAGAGCAACCCAACCAGTTATTTTTGCTTTAATAGTAGGCTATACTTGGCAGCTTATACTTGTGTACTTTTACTTCAGTAGGAATTTTAATGCCCGACACTTGCGATAAGAGTACTTTTACATTGCTCTATTGGTACTTCTACTTACGTAAAGGATCTGTGTACTTTTTCCACCACGGTTCTTAATGTTGACTATTAAACGACCCCCTTAATCATTAGTACAACTATCAGGCTAGATATAATTAACCCACGCTTGTTGAAGTAATAGGAGGCACACATGGCAGTACACTTCACTTCAGATTAAAAAAAAAAAAGCGACTTTGGACGCAGAACATGTAAAATGTGTACACTGCAAAAATAAATTCTTTAATAGCTTGAAGTTGTGCAGTAATGCAAAGAAACCTTGCAAAACTAGGTAATCTTAGCAGCAGTAATACTGTCAGGGTGGAGGAACTTGAAATGTATTTCCTAGACTGGGATCACTGGATGTTTCACCAGATCTGCTATTATTAAACCTTGATAAAAGGCCAAGTTAAACATGGATGGGTCCGCGGTTTACCCGGGAGAAGCACTCGGACAACGACGCTCCGATTAAAAACACAGTGTTCACTCCATTTTGCAAATAAAACACGATAAAGCTGATATCACGTCTTCCTTTCGAGAACCTACTGAAACCCTGTCGGCCTAAACTTCCGCAGGGCGCTTAAACAGCTCACATTCAGCCTCAAAGTCGCAGCCTTGCAGCAGGTCCCCGTAGCGCTCCACAACGTCCCGGTAGCGCGGGACGGCGGCCTGCTGATCAGTCAAACCCGGGAAGGTCAGCGGCTTCTCGTTGAGCAGCGGCTGCAGTCGGAGGTCGCCCCCCCCGCAGTCGTACAGCACCAGGAGTAAGTTAGCCGCGTAGGGCAACATGAAGCTGGTGCGGAAGGAGCGCTCGGCCCGTGCGGCGTAGGCGGTGGACGTCAGGACGTCGTTGTCCCTGAAGAAGCCCAGCAGGGTGAGCAGAGGCAGGAGGGTCTCTGCGTGGCCGACCTGGACCGTCACGGCTTCAGACACCTGCCGGCCCGACCTGGTGCAGACGGCAATGCGCAGTTCAGTTAAAGGTGCAAACGCTGAGTGAGCTGTTTTGACAACCCGTAAGACTACATCTCGTTAAAAAAAAATACCGCGAGACGCAGTCCCGGGTCGATCCGACGACCCCCGGAATCAATCGGCAAAATTTCTCCCGAATCTCACGGACAGGTATTGATATGAAACTCGGTGCCGGTGAAACGATTAAGTCAGTTAATCAGTTTGTTTGATCGCAAGAAAGTTCAGTGAATCATTGAAGACATCTTATAATCTAATGCGGGGGTGTGGGGGGGGGGGGGGGTGGACGGAAAACATTTATGGGTTAATTGGACAAAAGACATTTGGCATTGGGTATTTTTCTGTAACCATGTTTTTGACATTTTGTTAAACTAAACCATGTTGAAAGAATATTTGAAGGGCCAACGAATAATGAAAGTAACTGTCGCAGCCTTTTCTATTTCTGGCCCGGCGTTTATTCAGAAACGGATTTTGTTTACAGAGAAAAATTGATGACCAAGGTTGGAAATTTAAAGCGCAGAACAAATAAAAGTGTCTACGTGCATTTAAGTGACCGGGTAACCGTCCGGGAGTGTCAGATTTGTGGAGACCAATTCAAGAACAGCTCACGCTGATGAAGTGAAGTCTCTTCTACGGCCTGGAAAAATCAACACTGTAAATGGACCGCAATTACCGAGGAAGAACTGTGGACTCCTTCGGTCTGCACCGGTACACAACTCGCGGTTCGAGTTCTTCGACGAGTGACTACCGCACTTTGATTTATAATTTTTGGGCGTGCATGAAAAAAATGCACCGTTCAAACAGGAAGGCGACGCTGTCCTGCAATGACGCAACGGCCAAACTACGCCACAAGAGAAAATAGCTTCAACAGTTAATATTGTTTTATAAGCGTGTTTGTTTACAAACAGAAACACTCGGTTGTTGTTTCCAGAAGCCAGAAACGCAGGCAAACGTACGGAGCGGGAAATCAGTTCTGAGGCTTTCAGTCACCTGTTTCTTATTACGTTAGATCGCATATTCATATTCGGCAATGTGCAGACGCTGTCATTTTAATGGCCCCATCAGCCTCAGTTCTTGTCAGCAATGATGCACATAGACATTAATGTGTGCGGGATGGCTTAAAAAAAAAAAAAAAATACATCAAAGTTATTATTTTCAATCTGCCAATTACTTTATTGATGAATTGTGATTGCAAATGGTAAAAAAAAAAAAAAAAAAAAAAAAAAAAAATCTGTTACATGTTCCCAGATTTGAGTGTTATGTTTTGCCTGAGTAAAAGTCAAAAGATGTTCAATTTGATATGAAATAAAGAAAAGCAACAAATCACCCTCACTGGAGAGGAATGTTTGTTGTTGTGTTTGGTGTTTATCAACTAACGAACTAAATCATTTCAGCTCTTGTGAAAAGTTGAATACATGCAGTGTCCTGTTCTATAACTCTGTGTCTCCCATGAAGTCCGAAAATAATTATGAATTGATTGTACAAACAAGAGTTGTCTGTGAATCCAAAGCCTGATATACCTTCATAAATAGACCACAAATAATGAATCTATAATTAAATGTATTAAAAAAAAAAAAAAATACATTACCCTGGCTTTGTTTTAATGAACATAAGGACTGTATTTCATTTTGAGTCGATCCCACGTGCGCTGTCCTGCAGCTGCTGCTGTAACGACTAATACAAAAAAAATGTGCTGATCCTCGGCTGAAAAAAGTCCCAAAGTAAACATCAGCAAGTTTTACATCTGCGGTGGGAACTAATTGTTTTGGGAGAGCCAAAGACAGGGAAAAATAATGTTGGACAGTATTGAGAAATAAGTATATCACATTGCGGGTTATCTTTTGTTCCGTGAGTATTAATAAAAAAATAAAAAAAATAAGAAAATGTAGTAAGAGTGCAACCATTGAGGCTTTACTCACTTGTTCTCCTCGACTGCTTTGTTCAGACGGCTGAACACATCGTGGAAGAGGATGCAGCTCGACTTGCTGTTAATATCGTATCCGTAGGCCCTTTTCCAGTATTGCTTCAGATCACTGGCGTACTCCACAACCTGTCGACCCAGATAGAATAAATCAGCACTAGATCGAAAGGGAAGTGGGCTTCATGACCCAAAAAAAAAAAAAAAAAAAAAAAAAAACCCAGAACAATAGCGATCCGTGTCAATCTTTCATCGTGCAAGGTAACATTTCAGGCTACCTGAGTGTTGGGTCAGCGTGTAACACAAGACACAGAACAGTCTTTGTGACCGTTTCCCTGTGAATAATGACTGTGGCAGAGCAGAGAAAAACAATCTCCCTCTGACTCGACCCGCAAAGGTTTCTTCTCTTTTTATTTACTGTAATTCTTTCTTGCTTTGCTTTTTGTTCGCTGTAATTATTCACGACACAGAAACTATACAAATCACTCAGCAATAAGAAATGTAACAGATGTGACACAGGGCATCTAGCTCCAATACATTTGCAGCCATGCTTTTAAATCCGGGATTAACCCCCCGCCCCGAAACAAACAAGCATTGCTGGACTGTTGTTTCTTTGTTGGGATCGTTCCTCACATGATTTGGGGTTCAAATTAGACAAAAACAGTCTGCTTGAGTTGCTTTATTCTTGTTTCTTCTTTCCCCTTAAATATTATGTAAAAGAATTCATCCTCTCTGTTTCTGTCTCGATTTTCTGTTTCTCACAAGACCTGCTAGTGATAAATTTTGGCAACATTTTAGAAAATCATCTCCTCTTACATATTTTACTCCTTATGCTAAAAAGGCCTCCGAATAAATCAATACGATGCAGTATGAAAAAAAAAAAAAAAAAAAAAAAAAAGCCAAAGATATAGCACTGATATGGACATTTTTGCATTCTGATTTTCAGTGTGTCAGTTTGTGGGCGAAAACATTATATGCGTTCACGCTGTGATAAATTATGAATAGTGAATTTACCTAAAAGACACGGTCAAGGTTACTGTCCCATAAACATCCATAACCTTTATGGTGGAATCTTTTACTTGCATACTCTCCAAATTGAGTAAATGAATAATTGATGACACGGCTGTATGTAGCTGATGCTCCTACCTGCGCATCGACCTCATCGAAGAGCTGACACCATGGGGAGTTCACGGTCTTGATGGCAAACTCGTAAGCACACAAGTAAAATGCAGCTTCTGCCATATCTGCAGGAAAAAGATAATAATAAAAATGTTAATAAGGAGTGAACTCAGGCAGCAAAGCACAAGAACTGAAAGCAGGAATCGACATCGTTTTTTTGTTTTTTTATTGAAAACATAATATGTGCGTTGCTTAATTGATGTTCAGCTTTCAGGATCCTGTACTTCAGTAAAAGTACCGATAGGTCCATCCACAATATACCGTCACAAGTCCTGTATTCAAAATCCTACTTGATAAATAAGAAACAGGTAATATTAGAAAGAATTAAATGAACCCGACGAGAAGAACTTTTGTCTTTCTGTCCCCTTCAGCCAGTGAACGTAATTATAAAAACACTGTCAACGTGTGGCTGCTGCTGCAGTTAGCATTGTGCTAAACCGGAAGTTAGCCTGTGTACATCTCTGCCCATGAAGCATGCTTAGTATTGCATGCAGTACGCACGGGAATGTCTCACCAGACATCAGATTAAAACGCTCTGCACACTGTAAAATACAGAAGGATTTATCAGACAGCGGTAGGTTTAATCAGCATTGTGTGAAGTGGTTCGGCTTGAATCTAACGGATGTTCTTTTACATGCAAAAGTCCCACAACAGTTTTAAAGCATCAAAATTGAAAGTACAATTATCAGTAGTTTTATATACTGTTGGGTGGTTTACTGAAATCAGGGCCCCTCCAAAGGTTCAAAAGATAAATCTGAGCAGTTGTGAAATACTGAATGAGATATAATGTAATGTCATTGGACGTCAGACTGTTACTGAAATGAAACCATGTGAGACTTGCTACCCACTCAGAGACATCTGAAAGGAGCCCCAAAAACATTAAGAGGTCACAAGGAATCATCAGTATCAATATCAGGAATATCATGTAATCTTGAACAATTTGTAATCTGATCAAGTTTTTAATGTAAAGTGATTCCAGCTGTAGGATAAATGTAGTCATTTGAAATAGTACAATATTTTCCCTCTGAATTGTAGTGGAATAGAAACACGAGGTATGGAAACCATCAAAGTACCTAAAAAATAGCACTTAAATATATTGAACTTAAATGAAGATATTTTCTACCACTGACCAGTTTTGAAGCCTGGGATAAACAGCTGTGTGAACACTGACTAAAGCTCAGTGAATCACTAGATGGCACAGATATGTTTCACATTAGAAAACAGCTCCACCTACTGTGAAAATGATGTCACATGCAGTATTCCCCAAATCTGACCACATGTTTTGCATTTAAAATGTCATAGGATGCATTTGGACTGGTGACCTGTCAAGGGTGTATCCTGCCTTCACTCAAAGTGAGCTGGGATAGGCTCCAGCCCCCTAGAAATGTCCTGGAAAAGAACTTGCATGTAACTGTAAATTCACTCAGACCTTCCGAGTGAAGATCATGCAATACGGTAAATAATCATTGGGAAAATTTACACTTTTAAATTCTGAAGGAAAAATCACAAAATGTCAGCAACGGTGTGCCGTTTCAATAAAAGTTAATTAAACTCCAATACTTTGTCTTTGCTTTTCCTGCACTTAGGACCAAATTATGTGTTGTTGTTGTTGTTTTTTTTTTAACAGAAAATCTTTAAAGAAATGATGGTTTTATTCGTCCCCACTTCAGAAACTGGCGACATGGTGTGAGCAAACGTTGGAGGTCATGGTGAAGTCCAAATAAATCAGAGTAACATACACAGCAGGCTCAACAGCCCCGGATCAGGGCTACAGATACATTAAGTACAATACAACTTCATTGGAGGAATGTAAGTCAAGTCATTTCCACAGGTACTGCTCTCACTCTGAATTAAATAGTTGTACTTCCCTTGATTATTTCCATTTAATGTTGCTTTTTACGAGTCCACTATTTTCATTCGCATGGCGCTCACAGGGTGCATTTTCCTACATTACATTGTGTTTGGTCAAATTACAGCAAACCTCCTGTCATACAGAAAACCTGGGGCCAGGTAATAAACCAACACAGAAATATTGCAGGGTGTCTGGTTCTGACAAATATAATTGAACTACTATTTGAGCAGCAAATGTAATTCAATCCGACCATGCAAAACCCCTTTAAAAAAAAATAATAATAATAATAATAAAAATCATTTTACGATGTTATGATTGCTGTCTATATTCCCTCCACTAAACGCTCAGCGTGCACACAACACACTCAGAAGGTAGTGTGTTTGCAGAAATTACCATATGTGATGAGATTGTACGGGACACCGAGGCGGTCTGCGATCTTCTGCTGGACCCTGTTCATCTCTGGCCCCTGCTTGAACTTGTCCAACTCTGTCATAGCCGACGGGTTGTTGTCAACTTCCTGCAGGAACCTGTTGCACTGGTCAAAGAACCTCATGAGAGCATCATTCACTGCATGCTCAAACTCCACATCTGAAAATCAAAAAGGAACAGGTTACACTGAACATGCACCAGTGGAAAACCACCGTCTGGTCGTCGTCGTCATCATCATGGTGGTACCTTTAATAGCCCACAGCTCTGTCAGTCCTGCCTTGAAGGACAGCGTGCTGTTGACACATCTGTGCTTGGAGCTGGTGATGAAGTTGACGAATCCACCTCGAAGCTTCTCCTCCGAGATCAGTGAGGGGAACAGCTTCGACAGCCTGACGGCCAGATGTTTGTGATCGTTCACACCTTTCTGGACGAGTCGGCCGTCCATGTCCTCGGTGTACCACATCGTCCACTGCGTCTGGATTTCACGCAGCCAGCTCTTTTTGGACGGGGCGCTGCTCTGGACCAGTTTGTACAGGTTCTGCATCTTCTTCACGTTTTTGCTCGTCGGGTATCTCGTGCCGTGTCTTATTATGGCAGTCAGATGGATTTCCCGACATTGTGCAGACGGAGGCTGCAGGATTGACCTGTTTACAGCGAGTATGTCCTCTCTGAGATACGGGTTCACTTCCTCATACCTCCCTTTCGTGCTGAAATATTTGGCGATCGCCGGTATATCTGGATCGTCCTTCGAATTCAAATCGCTCCGGAAACAGCTCGTAAAAACAATTAAGGTGGTGAAATAAATAACGACGATTTTCCATAATATGATCGGCATGACAAAGCTTGCGTGTGAGGCCGTGTGCAGAACCAAAACCGTGTGACGTTGTCCATGTGGGACTGTCCAACCAATCCGTCACGTAGCAGGACGCAGCTCCCTGAAATCTGAAAGCATCATGGCCGTTTTAAGATATCCATGATGGCCATTAATGTTGGTAGGATTACTTTTCAAATGTAATAGATTACAGACAGTTACCCTGTTAACGATGTACCAAGTAAAGCATCTTTTTTAAATTACGTCATCACAGTTGTGTGACTTATTGCATGCAATTACTTTTCTAAGAAATGTTTTAAACTGGGCAATAAATCTACTGTCCAGTTTAATATAATTATAATAATAATGATAACAGTGATAATTATAACATTATTATTTTTATATAATTAATATATATCTTTGCATGGCATCTTTCACACAAGAAATGCAGCACAAAGCGCTTTTCAGCGATTACATGCATTGTTTCACATAAAAACAGATAGAAAGGGACATAAAGCATGTTAAAATGTGATTTTAAAATATAAAAAAGAAATATGCATAAGAACACATAAAATAAACACAAGATAAGCAAATTATTCACCCCTCTCCCTTTATCACACGAGCACACCCGTATCCAGCACCAGCACTTTATAAAAATAGACTCAGGTACAATCTTTGCACTATGAACTCGCATTTGCACTACATCGTACATTTATATATCATAGTCAAGCGTCACTGTGGCTGTTGTCTGTTTTTATTGCTACATATTTATACTTTTCTTGTTTTATCTTTTTACCTTTGCACACCGTGGGACTCTGAGAAACAATATTTCGATCTCTCTGTATGTGTTGTACATATGGTGGATTGACAATAAAGTTGACTTTGACATGACTTTAACACAGGGTACTAATATTCTCTGTAGAAGCCAAGGATATGTACCTTGGTTGACATCAGGGCGCTGCTGACATCATCAATAGAATGTGTTTGTTGTTATACTCATGTGACTGTCAGACCCCAAACGAGAACATAGCTTCCTAAATTAGAAGTTACTGTGAGATCAGGGACCACAGATTTGACCGCTTTTCTAACACATCTGCGATCTGTTAGACACATTCTGACAGCAGAAGCTGCACCATGTGAAGGGTGATAGATTTTTAAAACAGCTGGTGCAACCCAAATCATCCAAAATCCGCAAATGACAACTACCTTTTATCCTCCTCAATTTTAAAATGTCACCTAATGAGGAGGAGTTTTATAGTACGAACAGCATTCAAGAAACTAACGTAGTATAAATACCGTCAGCTAAATTAAATGTATCAGTAGTAAATGTACTCGTTCACAGCAGCAAACCAAGCCATTCATAGGACTTACACTCAGATTGCATAACAGACTAATGGACATTGCCCATTGAGTCTGTTTAATCAAATCACTGCTACGTCTCATGCCATGGCTATAAGGGGGCCTTTACAACTTGAAATCACTTTAGGAAAGTTAGTCCTGCAACACTGGGTGATTCACCTTGTGGTATGCTTTGGAATGGTTTTATTATCTCTTCTACAAATACATTAGTTTGATCCACCCCTAATTTATTTTAGTTTGACAGCGCTGTGCCGAGTTTCAATAAATACTTTATGAGATCAAAGTAACACTGTAAAACATGGCCCTGGAGTCAGAGTGCATTGTTAGGTTCATGACACATCTGCACAACCAGAAGAAATTTACCTGAAGTGTTTAAAGTAAAGTATTTGTTTGGAGAAAATCAACACTGCGACTGATAAATTGTTGTGTTTCTTTTACACTACAACTCTGAGGGCTGAGATGAACCATTTGAGATATTGAGAGGGGAAATGCCTCTTTGGTGGAACTCCATCTGAAGCAGGACACAAGGCTGGATAAGCATATTGCAAACCAATGATGCGTTCTTTTTTAGAAGCCTATTATACATAAGATTTTAGTTTGAAAAGTAACTAATGCTCTCAACTTCTCTCTGATTGTAGTGGAGTTTACATATGAAACAGTTCAGACTTTGTAGTATTTTGAGTAAATGACTTTGTTACATTCCACCCTGTTGCTCTCTTCTTTGTAATCCGTCTCTAACGCGTACCCTGCTTGGTAACGCATATTTTCTTCACTATTTTGCCATTTAGTATACTACCTAAGTAAGTTATACATGTGAGTCACTTTTCAGGTGATTTTCATCAAGTTAGAGTTGCAAATAGATATAAACTACAGTTTTTCATGCTACATTTTTGCATTCTGCAATATCTCCGACATTCTCTCACATTTTGAATACAGAGCTTAAGCAAACACATTAGTGCTCCCTGAAAAAGATGACTGGGCGCTGCAATGTGTAGGAAAACATAAAAGTGTTGCATTTTCACTGTGGGAGCAATGTTTATTCTATTTTACAAAGACATGTAGCCTTGTGCAAAACTTAATGTTCACAATAAAGCCATTAGATGCCACTCTGCCCTTTTGGGTGTTCCCACGCTGAGAGGTGTTAGAGAGGAGATGGCACGAGAGCAGAAGAGGAAGTGTAGAGGCTTCTGTGCAGTTGATTCATCTGTGCCCACAAGTCATTTGAGAAAGGAGTAGGTATGCTGCAATTGTTATCGCTGTACAAAGACATTGAAGGATGCTCATTCACATGTTAGTGTAGAAGTACAGAGTGTGGTGTTTGCTGCCGATGATGAGTTAATTGAGCTGATGTTTACAGAGTCTGTTCACGTGCACAGATGCATGTGGAGCGTGAATCTGACACTTTCTAAAACCATTGGAAATAGATGTTATAGAAATGTATTGTGGCATCATTTACGCTCGGGGACATTTAATGTGTGAGCATGGTATTGTTATGCCTGGTATGTAATGGCCTATTTTTGAGGTGTTGTGCTGGATTATTTTGTGTCAGCAGAAACGTTCACCTCAGTTGCTTATGCATTTAGTGTGTGCATTGAGTGTAAGCACTATTTTATGCATTCAGATTATGCAGTAGTTCATGCATCATTTTATGTATTGATTCTTGTATACAGGAAATATGTATTGAGTCTATGCACTGTCAATATATTGCATTTTTGCACGGATTTATGCAGTAAATTTATACACTGTGTTTATGTATGAGGCTCAGGCATTAGCTTGTTTGACTGATTTAGATGTGTTCATGCACTTCCAGTTAGCCTAGGATTATAATCTTTGTTAACCTTCTTTCATTCGAATACTCCAAATCAATTCAACCCTACTCTCATGTTCCGACAGCAGTCGAGAAATAAAGAGCCTTGATTACAGTTTTGGGTCCCGTGTCATTTAAATTGCACAAGGCTCATTTGGGAGGAGAAAATAACTGTCTGCCTAAATTTGAGCAGGACGCTTAAACAGCTCACATTCAGCCTCAAAGTCGCAGCCTTGCAGCAGGTCCCCGTAGCGCTCCACAACGTCCCGGTAGCGCGGGACGGAGGCCTGCTGATCAGTCAAACCCGGGAAGGTCAGCGGCTTCTCGTTGAGCAGCGGCTGCAGTCGGAGGTCGCCCCCCCCGCAGTCGTACAGCACCAGGAGTAAGTTAGCCGCGTAGGGCAACATGAAGCTGGTGCGGAAGGAGCGCTGGGCCCGTGCGGCGTAGGCGGTGGACGTCAGCACATCGGTGTCCTTGAAGAAGCCCAGCAGGGTGAGCAGAGGCAGGAGGGTGTCTGCGTGGCCGACCTGGACCGTCACGGCTTCAGACACCTGCCGGCCTGACCTGGTACAGACGGGGAAAATCCGGTTAATAATTATATATATTATTATATATATAATAATAAACACTGAAGCTGTGTTTAGTGTTGGTAAAACACAAAGGAACACAAAACATTTTCAGCAACGATGATAATACAGTCTATTCCAAGTAATGTCTGGGTTGTTACAGAAGTGCCTTTACCTTGTAAGACATCTTTGCAATACATTTAAACTCATCTTTTGATTGATGGTTTCTAATTATTTTTCATCAACATGGTAAAAACTGCAGACAGCTTGCTAAGAGAAAAAAACAGAACAACCAAGATGAAGGAGCCGGCAGATAAAAAACTGTAATCCTGGAAATGATTCTATTTATTCCACTGACGGTTTTCATTGAGGACTTCGGCAACCTACATTAGTTGGGACGGCAGGCCATCAAAACTCCACTTACTTGCTCTCGTTGGCTGCTCTGTCCAGCCGGCTAAACACATCATGAAAGAGGTTACAGCTCGACTTGCTGTTGATATCATAACCGTGGCCTCTTTTCCAGAATTCCCTCAGGTCACTTGCATACTCCAAAACCTGTTGAACCACATAATTCAAAGCAAGCCTGTATGATATATGGGTGGGCTTTACATGAACACTTATGCAATATGAATGTCCCTAAATAACAATCTGTTAGTTTTGTATTTGTGGAGGTAACTTTTAAGATCGCCTGAGTTTTAGGTTATAGCTAACTTCAAAACACAAAACGTTCTTTTTTTTAAAAATTTTATATGAACAATGTCAAAGTGTTTCTCAAAGAATGAATAGTGTGACAAAGCAGAGAGGGTTGAGACGTTTTCTCCTTCCTTTCTTTCTTGGAAATATGTGACAGGATGGCTCGATCGATGACTGTTCTCATGTTGAGGGTGCTGAGGACCTCTGAGCTAGGATTTGAGAATGCTGTTTTTTTTTTTTTACTCTGTGTTGTTTGTGTTTGTTTATTCAACAGTTGGTGTAGTTTCTGTACTCTCCTGTGCCTGCTTGTTGACCTAAATGCCCCAGAGGACGGCACGAAGTGCCCGTTTGATCGGCTGCAGTGCTTCTGTTTTTATTGCGTGCCACTTTCTTGCTGACCTTATGAAAAATAAGCTTTAAATCCAAAATGTAGAGGTTCTGCTTTTGAAAAATAGCATCTACCTCTTTCTCTTTTTGGCAAATTCCCAGAAACGTACCCATGTTAAATATGACCAATATATATGTGGAAAAAACAAAACAAAAACATCCTCTTCCACACTTGGTGTTGAAGAGATCTACAAATAAAGCAATTTATCTGTAATGTTGAAGTAGGAAATACATCTGCTGCAAAAGTTGCAGAGTATAGACATTTTAGGAAAAGCAGAGGTTTAAACAATACATGAATCATGTTGATGCAGATATAGATCTTTTTTTTTTTTTTACAGTAGACCTTTGGTTTGCCTTAGCAGATAAAGCACAGGTGTAATAAATAACATTAAAAAAAAAACTGTATTCCATTGAGGGGAACCAGTCACACTCAGTGGAGCTGAGCTTTCAAAATTGGCCTCAACTTTGCTTTTCTCCGCGACAATAATTCAAAATGTCTTCTGTGTGGATGATCTATTGTTCATGCCGGCTAATGATGTTACTTGGACACTTGGATAGAACAAAGTCAGCGTTATTATTAGTGGTAACACCTTTGCTTTTTCTAGTACAACAGGGATCTGTGAGAAAAAGGCCTGTTGCACTGGAAAACATCCCATTTGTTAATCCTCCCTAATAACCCTAAATATCTCATGGCTACTGTAATCAGCCTCATAAACATCATAACCGGGTTAATACATATAGTTGACCGCTGACGCTCTTACCTTTGCATCGTCCTCATCAAAGAGTTGACACCAGGGGGAGTTCACCGCCTTGATGGCAAATTCATAAGCACACAAGTAAAATGCAGCGTCGGCCATATCTGCAGGAAAATGTGAAGTGGTTCAGTGAGACAGGCTATAAAAAAATATATATATATTGGTTCTTCAAAAAATACGCTTGCAGAAGAAATAGGAAGCACTCAGAGACCGCATACTTCCTCTGAGAAATAATTCTGCTCGTAACAGTTCCTTGGAAAGTATAGTAGTTTATCACAATCTTAAAATTGAAGATAATCAAATAATTTCAAAGCTCATGACACTAATGCGACATGAAAAGGCTTACTACAACTTGTTGGATAGGTCTCAGAGACAGCTCCACCTAATGTGGAACACAATCACTGAGATGTTCAGCACAATGTCCGCCCCATTGACTACAATTAGTTTGATAAATAGCCAATATGAAATCAATGAGATATTTCGGAATCAAAAATTACTCAGGAAAATTCAAAAATTACTCTAGACCTGAGATACATGCAGTCAGAAAACCAGTGTGTCAGACCAGTGACTGAGTGGATCTGCGGGAGTTTTGGTAAAGGCTAAACGCTCAGCGTGCACACAACACACTCAGTAGGTAGTGTGTTTATAGAAATGACCATGTGTGATGAGACTGTACGGGACACCGAGGCGGTCTGCGATCTTCTGCTGGACCTTCTTCATCTCTGGCCCCTGCTTGAACTTTTCCACCTCTTGCACAGCTGACGGGTTGTTGTCAACTTCCTGCAGGAACCTGTTGCACTGGTCAAAGAACCTCATGAGAGCATCGTTCACTGCATGCTCAAACTCCACATCTGAAAATCAAAAAGGAACAGGTTACACTGAACATGCATCAGTGGAAAACCACAGTCTGGTCGTCGTCGTCATCATCATCATCATCATCATCATCATCATCATCATCATCATCATCATCATCATCATCATCATCATCATCATGGTGGTACCTTTAATAGCCCACAGCTCTGTCAGTCCTGCCTTGAAGGACAGCGTGCTGTTGACACATCTGTGCTTCGAGCTGGTGATGAAGTTGATGAATCCACCCCGAAGCTTCTCCTCCGAGATCAGTGAGGGGAACAGCTTCGACAGCCTGACGGCCAGATGTTTGTGATCGTTCACACCTTTCTGGACGAGTCGGCCGTCCATGTCCTCGGTGTACCACAACGTCCACTGCGTCTGGATTTCACGCAGCCAGCTCTGTTCACCTGAAGCATTGTGCAGGACGATGTTGTACAACTGCTGCATCTCCTTGATGTTTTTGGTCGTCGGGTATCTCGTGCCGTGTCTTATTATGGCAGTCAGATGGATTTCCCGACATTGTGCAGATGGAGGCTGCAGGATTGACCTGTTTACAGCGAGTATGTCCTCTCTGAGATACGGGTTCACTTCCTCATACCTCCCTTTGGTGTTGAAATATTTCGCAATTACTGGTATACTTTGATCATCCTCGAGCAGCACGTAATCAAGTAAACAGCATAAGACGATAAAGGAATAAAGCACAGTAAATATCCAATTAAAAGTCCGCATGATGCAGCACCGAAGAGACTTGAATGCTGCCCTTTTGAAAAACCCCAAACATCTATGTGATGCATCAGACTGAGCAGAGTCCAGTCCAGTCTGTTTACCTTAATTGCCTCACAGCCTATCCTAAAAAACAAAGTAATCACATTGAAGCACAGATTTAGCAATGTAGTCATTGACTGACAACCTAAAATGAAAAAAAAATAAAAAAAATCAAACCTTGAGAATGTAAAATAAAACAACGTACACCAATCTTGTCAGATTATCAAAGTATCTTGTATGCTCCAGTTCCTTGTTCTGTAATATTTAATCATTTGTTTGCATGACACAACAACATGTGGGTACTGATCTACGTCACTGTGAAGTTGTACGGAGACTATGTTGTTGGGAAGCTCCCTGTTATAGTCACTCCCCCCGAGCACAACTTTCTTGTTTTTATGACATCCTTTTAGGTTTTCAAATAGTCATGAAAACAGCTCCAGCAGTTTTACTTCTGCTGGCTTCAGATCAAAATAGCACAGCAAGTATAACAAAAGCAAGAAGCAGCACGATGTAGATATTTTAGCTTTAACCCCACGTGTCTGTCAGTTGCATTTGACTCTTATTTTAATGGTTCCTTTTCTGGCCTTCCCTTCATATTTAACTCATTTCAGTCGATCCACTGGTAAAAAGTCAATGGTATTTCATATGATTTCAATATGTTCCTTACTCTAAGACACTTCTATATCAACATGTGTGTTAGAAAAATTACTCAGAGGCTTGGTTCAAAATCAAACATATCGGACATTTATTCTTGCAAGAAGGAGCACATACATGCCACCCTCAAAGAGAGGTGTCCAGCAGTGCTCCCAGATCTCCTCCGTAGGGCAGCTTTTATACAGTATGACAAACAGTTGACAGTAACTCCCATTCCCTTTGTATCTGCTTTCGTATGGCAATACTGACTTGGTTGTAGGTCACAAGATAAAGGCACAGGGAAGTCATCAATTAGATGCAGAAAGTAAAACAAAAAGGAATCACTTGCAAATAAGAGAGACAACACGAGACTTTTCGGAGCCTGCTTGACAAGACTTTCCGGAGCCACAATGCAAACAAGAGGAAGAGACAAATTAATTTTTTTCCATCAATGTGTTTGATTGTTAGATGTTATAAATGTCAGGGTGACATGACACTTTTATAAGAGCTCAAAACTAGAATCTGCAGATTTTGACAGCAACTAGTTTCTTTCTCATCACTGAAAATGAATTATTCTCATAGATTGGGTATGTATAACATTGTGCCTGTCATTTCTCATTGCATACAATGATATTAGCACATCTAAAATCACAGGATTGACGAAATCAATGAGTACTTTTCAGTTTCTTGTCTATTTTTTTTAATCTGATTTCATACAGTTCTACTGGTTATTGTAATTCATATATCAAAGCTAGTCTCTGTCATGTGATATTCCAATTTTGAATTTCTGTAAACTTGTGAAGTACATTTTGAAGTCAAATAAAATCAGGCAAAGCAAATGGGAGGATCATTTGGTTTGTTTCCCTGGATTCAAAAACTCAGTGTGAACTGTATACAAGAAAGGGAAGTGGGCAGTGACAATATTCAAAGCTGGAAAAATTTATATTCAGCTACTCACAGTGTTCAAACTTGGGTGGTGGGTCAAAGATAATGTAAAAAAAAAAATAAATAAAAAATTGGAGAAGGATATAAAGTCAAGGCCAGTGCTTGACTGTGAAGATTTAACTTGCCAGGGCAAAGAACAAGAAATTCCTTTTTTCATGCCGGTTAGAAATGGCCAGCAAAATGTACAATTATGCAGTCATGCTTTCCATTGCAAAGAGGCTGTTACAAATTAAACAGATTACATCCTAAAATATGAATAAAATGGACCCATTGTTGATCCACGAAGGACTTGCATATCAGTTAAGGCTGACGAGACAGTGAGTGCTCTGTCAGGCTAAACCGAAGAAGATGTACTCAGTGGCTATTCAAGATATGCCAACTCAATTATACCATCTCATCAGGCAGCATGATCCGATCAGTGGTGTCAAAAGCAGCGTGATTAAAAAAAAAGTAGAATGAGGGCATTTATGCATCAAAATGTCAAGTCTAGTTGGGCTGGTGCTTGTAAAGGTCAGTCGATTCAGTATAATCTTTTATCAATGGTGTAACTGAATGATTTGATCATGGATGTTCTTGTTTTACAAAACCCCACCGTCCAAATCAACGATTTGAAGCAGATTGTGAGGAGTTATTGAAGGGTTTGCTTTATGTTCACGAATATCCACTGAGGTATTATTTGTGCTCTCGAAGTTAAGCAAAAATACACAGTAAACGTTTATGTAATTTTTCTGATCCAGTGGGCTAATTAGCCAAATTAACAATGTGACTTAATTTTGCTGCTAAATTGTCGCCCTGGTTTTTAAATAAGCGAAATTAGAGCTAGCCCATATTTTTCCAAGCATGGCTTACTTTCAAAAAAATGGAGCGTGTCCATTTAAAAATATTGATTGTGGTCAACCTTTCGCCAATAGATGGCCTCAGATGAGTGAGTGGTCTGCTCCCGTCCTACGCTGCATTTTCCTCGTAGTTGTCATTTGCTACGTTCACGTTCAGAGATTCACAATGTAAATCAGACTTTTTTTTTTTTTTTTTTTACAAAATAAAAATAAAAAAAACCCCGCAACGCTTTACGTAATTCTTCGTCGTAGTTTTGCTGACTGGAATTCGCGCGTGCTGTTACTTCTTTTTTAATTTTTAATTTTTTTTTTAATTTAATTTTTTGTTTTTGACGAACCGACTTATCTCCCCGACTTTTCCGAAGGGCGCCTGAAGGCGGCACCGGTGACGAACTTTAGGAACTCCCCGTTTCTCCAGTCACAAACCGACTTACCCGTGAAAACACCGGACACAACCGAGGAGGGACGTCGCGGTGATTATTAATCTGTCCGATTTGAAAAAGAAGCCCTTTCGACATTTCGACGGGAAGGTAATTCCGGCCGCACGCGTCTTTCCCCGAAAACCCCATTTGTATGAAGCGGACCTCGCCGTCGGCTGATCCCGCTCACGTCGGTGAGGTCGGTTAGTTAACAGTCGTGGCAAGGTAACTGTTTGTTAATGTGTTTCAACTACGCTGTTGCACAAAACTATTGTTATTGTAACGTACGCCGAGCTGCTGCGCTTGAGCTCTGCGACCATCTTTTTTTTTCTTTTTTTTCTTAACATTTCTATTTATTTATTTATTATTATTTACTGCTAAAAGTAGCGTTAGCCGACTAATGCTGCACACTGGCCTTGTGTAGAAACACTTGATCGGCAGCCGTTAATCCAAACGTGATTGACAAGAGAAGAGACTCCCGCGTCCGTCCGACTAAAAAAAAAAAAAAAAAAAAAACACCGTCGCGGTTCAATTTGTAAGGTTTTTTTTTTTTTTTTCCAAATGCTTCGTGAGTATTTCACATTGTTGTAATCATTCCCCCCCCCAAAAAAAAAAAAAAAAAAAAAAATCGTGTAAGCTCGCGGTTCTTCCCACCGAATCGCGCGAGCGAGCTAGCGGCAAAATACTGAAGACGCCAGCTCGTCTTGTCTATTTTTAGGTGGTCAGACTATAAGCTCTTAAACCTCCACTTTTCACACGGCGCCCCGTCGAGGCCTCCACAGCGTGAAATGAAAGCGATGTGTGTTGTTTTTTTTTTGTGGGGGGGGGAGCACGCCGAGCCACCTGTGTGTCCACCTTGATTTGGATGTAATATCTTATCTCACAGGTGTGTGTGTGTGTGTGTGTGTGTGTGTGTGTGTGTGAATCAGTCAACGTGTCCTCAACCATCTCCTGTAAATATGAATCCAGAGGGAGGTAAACATTTGGGTATCATTTGCTTGAGTTTCTCCCCCCCCAACACACTCCTCCTCCCCTACCATCAGCCTTGTGATCAGACAATATTTTTTTCTTTCATTACTGGTTAATCTGTTGATTATTTAAGGAGTTGTTTGTTCAGAAAATTGTGAAAAATATTTCCCAAAGCTGAAGACGCAGCCTAAAATGTTTGGCGTTGTCCCGACCGACGATGCACAGGCAAAAATACTTACGATTTTTTTTAATCACGGAGGACTAAAGGAACTAGAAAATGATCCTATTCAGTGTTTTTGTTTTTTTTTTCCCCCGAAGTTTGCGGAAGACGTAGGTACACTATTTGATAGTTGAATTATTTTTTTTTTTTTAAATGTATATATCTTTTTTCTATGATTTTTTTTTATAATACGTGTAAAATAACCCCCAAATTTGAAAACCCACATTGGACAATTAAGACACCACGCCCAAGAAGTCCAAAGATAAACAAAACAAAGGGGAGAAATACATCTTGGGGAAAAGCGACGTATTATAATGGTTTTGAAAACCCTGATTTTTAAGAAGTTATGATTTTATCGTTTAATAAAACCCCTCAAAACAATCAATTGATTATCAAATTGTGTGTGCACGAACTAATCAATGAATCAACTAATCGCTGTAGCTCTTCATTCCCCTGAAGAACAGGAATGAAACGGGTGACCTGACGCAGCACTATTTTTTTGTTGTTTTTCCCCCACGGACGTCTTTTGAGAGGGAGGAAAACCTAATCACAGGTGTGTTTTAAACAGTTGTCGTCGGGTCAAAGCGCGTCTGCCTTTCGGCAAGATCCCGCGCTGCCAAGAACCATTCGGGTTCAGACGGACGGATCAGCCAAAAGAGACCGAAATCGAAATAAACAGGGAGACGTCTGTGCGAAGGAACTGGTGAGAAAGCAACTCTTCATGGGCCATAAACAGTGTGACTGCAAATCGGTGTCAAGAGGGCAACGTGGTGAATGGGGTCGATTGTGGTCGCCGTATCCAGCCACGCTGCAGAGAAAGCCTTCTCGCCAAAGCGGAGCATGTCGAGGCGAGCGAGCGAGCAAACGGGTGCATTTGACAAGCGAGGCACAGCGGTGCTTTTTTTTTTTTTTTTTCTGTCTCCCGAGTGGAAACAATGAGCTCGACTGGGATTCGGCCTCGGAAAACGTTTTGACCAACAGAACCTGAGGAAAAGACAAAAAAAAAAAAAAAAAAAAAGCGTTGTCATGTTATTGCTGCCTGCAGCGAGAAGGTGGACTCTTTATGCCGTCATGAACTCGGCTACGTTAAGTTTCATTTTTAACCGAAGAATCGCGTTTCGTTTTTCTTAACTGCGGAAGAAACTGCCGGTTACTTCTACCGGCGTTTGATTGGTTGATGACGTTACAACCGAGTTGTAATTTTTATGACTGAAAGCAGGACTGCTTTACTGCATGTGACCGATTAATTAGTTACAGAGCTTCAGAAAGACATTTCCACGTCTCACTTCCGCGGTGACCCAAGACAAGTGTAAGCTCGATGTTGGTTTTAAAAGGAAAAGGGAGAGCGCCAGGAAACTAGGAAAGACGCACAAGACGCGGGCGTCACGTGACAGGACGGGGGAGACGGGCGAGACTCGCGCAGCGACTCGGGAGAGAGACGGCAGGAACGAAACGTGACTGCACACGATGCAGACTTTTTGAGTCAACTGCCGCCTGAGACAAACTGAGAGAGTTAGCAGTGCATATTAATTTCTCCCTCTGTAACGGTCTAAATACCCGACTAACCACCCCTCCGTGACGTGAGCGGCGCGGGCCCGAGCGCTGCTCTCTCGCACTGAAACGTTAACAACGGTTTGCTGACATCTTAAGATGGAAACATAACCTCAGCAAGAGTCATTGACTCAACACTTGCGTCTCCACCCAGCCAGCCGCCACGCATAAGAGTTGAGTCACCGACAATAAAGGAAGTGGGATCCTAACCTCACCACTTCACCGACTTATACAACCCGACGCAATCGGCAGTGCAATAACCTCACGAAGTGTGTAACGTTCGGCGCCGGGCCCTTTTTCACATTGCACCGAGAGGCGTTTCTGACAGCGCTCCCCTCTCGGTGTCGTGCGTTCCGGTACAGCGCCACCTCGGTGCTTCAGCGCAACGCAAGTGAACAAACCCTTGACGGTGTTGACAACAAGGCATCCGCTTTTGTTTTTTGTTTTGGTTTCCTTACCACTGTCCTGTCAGGGGTTTTCTTCCTGTTAAAAAGGGAGTGTTTTTTTTTTTTCTTCCCCCCCCCCCCCCCCTCACGTTTGCTGCTCGTGTGGGGATTGTTGAATTGTAGGGTTCCTTTCTGTAATGCTGCACAGATCTTTTACTGAGATGAGTGATGCCGCGATTTGGCGGCCGTCCACGTAGGACGGTCGTATCGGGTTGCATTAAATTGCGCCTAACGCGACGAGCATTTGCCCCCCCCCCCCCAAAAAAAAAATAGCAGATTTAATATTATGCTTGTTTGTCCCGTTACTGTACTCTCTGATTCTCCCCTCCATAGATGTGATGTAGTCAAACTCCTGCAAGTCGTAGGTCCATTTTCAGCGGAACGAAAACGATAAAATGTCGCGGCCAATGGCAACAAAGTTTGCATTACCTGCCAATGTTTTGTTTGCTTGACAGAGAAGATCAAGCAAAGTTAGTTTCGGTGTTGTTGATACTGTCTGCAGGTCATTTATGTTCTTGACATTAACACTGAAATTGTAAAACAAATACACATCCGGTGCTTGAAATGCGTATTTGTCCTTTTTAAAAAAAAAAATCTTTACACATTTGCAAATTTGAGCTGCTACTCGATTTCCTTCCTTTGTTGTTTTGGCCCGCCGATCGTTTTGTCATCGGCCCGCGACCTCCGAGCATTCAACCGCACATTTTCCTTCCGGGGGGAAAAAAACAAAAAAAACAAACACGCAGCAGCTTCAGTACCATTTCTGCCATAATTAGAAACGCATGAAGTTTTACCGGCACGCGCGTGATGTCCCAGTTTCCCGTGGCCTACAACGGCCGTTGGAGATCTGGGCTAGTAGCACTTTGAGGTAGCCCATTTTGTGCGTTTCAGAAAAGAAATGATGTCAAAGTGCTCGGAGAATTTTTTTTTTAATAATACCGGAAGCAAAAGGGCAGTGTATAATTAGGGTAATGTCATCTCAGCTGGTCTAAATGAAGGAGTTACACACACACTAAGTGGATTTGGCACAAAATAGACTTGAAACATGAGGTTCTTTATTCGAGTAGATGATGCAGGTACATGACAAAAGCGTGTAGAGCGGGGTGACGGGTGGGAGTACCGGATAGGAATTTAAAGTAGTAAAAGCTGCCCCTGTGAAGGTCTTTTTTTTTTTTTTTTTTTTTTTTGTGCCATCGTGTGATCTGCTTACACCCGAGCTGAGCATTTGCCTGCCTCGGCTTGTTTCAGGTAGCAACAAACTTACTCGTCCGCCGCGCGGTTGTCTCCAGGTGTTCGTTTTACATACGACGAAAAGAGTGACCATTTACAAGCACCGAACCAAAACCCCGTGGACTGTAATTGCCGTTGACTCTCTGGCCTATTTAAAATGCAAAATTCAGCAGGATGCTATTTTCAGGGTGAACGGCGGAAGGCAGCCAGTCGTGTCATTTTGTCAGTTGTGATGAATTTAAACCGAATTGTATAGGTGTGAATGTGAACCTAACGCCAGCTACCAAAGTCCCGCAGGAGGGGATTTCTCTATTACCCTCCACTTGCAGCCCCCGCGTCAACTCGAAACTTCAGCCACCTCGGTGGGTGCTGATCTTGCAATGTACATCTTCTGCACAGCTACTCTTCACCAACATGAAGTTGAAGAATCTTGTTTCTCGTTCTCCCTTCTGGAATGGTTTTAAAACAACCGTCCGAAAAGATGCACTCGGATGAATTGACTCCGTACACATCTGTAAATAACAGTCATCTTCAGTAGATATACAACAACAGCGTCTGCATGGAAACGGGGTTTTTGTCTGTACAAGGGCCGACTGATGACTTTCTCTGTGGTTGTTCAGGGTGGAGCAACAGCTCCGCTCGCCTTAAACCAAGTGTAAGCCGAATGGATTAAGAATGAATGGGTGTGTAACGTTCGGATAACAAGACTAAAACAACATGGGAGTTGTGTTTGCACGGTTATGCAGACTGTTGATGACTTGATTATGGATGACTCGAGTCTTTTTTTTTTTTCCTTCTTTGTTTTATGACCTTTTACTTTCCTTGTCAGTAAATGTGGATTTTCTTACAGCGCGATGGAATTTTAAGGTCATCTGAAGGCTCTTTTGTAGCCGAGTCTCAGTTGTAGCATCTTGGCACATAAATTATGTTGGTGACGGGGAGTTAGTTTCTTTTTTTTTAGTTGTGATGGGATGAGAGGGTGGTGAAATGGGAGCCGCCCATGGGTGCGCCAACAGAAATTCAGAATGGTTTATGCAAATCGATACCATGCGCTCGATATCGGATAACAGCGTGGCTGTTCTTTTAAATAAATTGACGAGTTGATCCTTTCTTTCCTCCATCGAAAACACTGATATTTTGATCAGCTGACGGTTTGTTACTGTGACCAGCAGACTTTGGAGTGACCTGATTGGCTGTTGAAAGAGGTGACCTGCATCATAAACTTCTTACCGGCGACTTGAACTCTGCTTTAGTTCATGTGAAGACTACGCAGGTTAAAAAAAAACCTACAAAAAAAAACTAAAACCGACAGCAACTTGCCAGGACTCCGTGTTCCCTTGAGCGTTAATGCTCCAAAAAAAACACACATCAGCCTCCAGGTCATAAGAGAGTCATCGGGTTATGTTGTTGTGTATTAAATTGTAGTTTAAATCCGAACGAAAACACCCACTTTATAAATAGTGCGAATCATAATCTTTGTTGATTTGCTATAATCAGGTTATTATTTTTTTTTTAATTCCTTTCTTTTTTTTTTTTTAATCTTGCAGCATTTAATTGCTGATTCACCAGTTTAATAAAACGGCATTAAAAGAAGAACATTATTGTTGTTGCAGCGACGCCGCCCGAACGCGCAATGTTTTTGCCGTCGGGGACGTATTTCCGCGCACCTCCGCAGTCCGGGTTGTTGATAAACGAAAAGATGGGCTCGATGCTAATTGCTCCCCCGATGACAACGAGTCTCCCGGGTGCTATCCCGGATCTAATTTCTGACGCGTCCACGCCGCACGCAGTTGGAACAGAGAGCCCGGGCAATTTGTGTTGACAGTCCTCCGGGGCCGCGACACGCTCACCAGTGGCTCGTAAAGCCACAGGTGGTGGACTCGTTAGCACGTGGCGCGCCAAGTCGGCTCCACGGAGGCTCCCGCGAGCGCTATCTGTGTTTTTGGTTGTTGTTGTTGTTGTTGTTGTTGTTTTTTTTTATGGTCCCGTCTCGTCGACACCCTTGGCCAGTCCGTGCACGATATAGTTCCGCGATAGCAGGATCGTTGACGTCCGTGCGGATGAAGTTGTTTATTTTCGATAGAGGAAGATATTCAGTTTCGTAACATTTCAACAACCCGATTTATTTTGAAGTGAAGGATTTAAGGATTCAGGCATTTTAACCCTTTAATAAAAAAAATACAAATACAAATTTGAACCAACAGTGCAAAAGAGTAGAAATGGCAAATTTTTATGACAATATTAATCCTTTTAAATTTGGCCAAATTCTACTATACTTTCTGAATACAGTTTAGTTTACATAGAGTTTTGGCCACGGATCGATGACACTTTTAAGGATCCACCCTGTTTGTTTTTCCCTTCTGTTTAGAATAGGAAGAGTTTATCTCTCTACAGTTGCCATCTACTTATGTTGCATAATGCTTCTCTTGTCAGCTGGTAGGGCTCACAGATTGATTACTCCCTGACAAAATCCGTCAAGAACCTTCGAGTGATGTCTTGTCAGGACACACACACACACACACACACACACACACACACACACACACACACACACACACACACACACACACACACACACACACACACACACACACGCGTTATCAACATACTAAATGCGTCAACCAATTGCTGTGGGTCACTGTTTCCTGATGCAATGAGTGATGTGTTTTTATAGGAAGCCCCACAGAGTAAACACACTCTAGGCAGCTCTTCAAACACGACGACTTCTTGCAATAGACAATAGAAACCTGAGCCTCGAAGAAAAGTGCGCCGTGCCGGGGTAGTTTTAAAACTTTGAAATGAGCCTCCGCTCTGATTTGAAATTAGCGCCCACGTTAAACTTAAAATTAAAACATTTTCCACTGTAACTAGGATTATTTGTGCAAGACTTAGGGCTGGGTATTGTTAAACGTTTTTAGATACTGGTTGCCATACCTTGCCTTTTAATGCCGGCCCTTGAATGATCCTCTTTTCAATTCCAGTTATATGAAATACATTTTGGAGAAAAAGGGAATTTGATTGGATATTACAATACAAATCTTCAGCTTTCATACAGTTTAGAGGAGGAGAGTGTAACCCAGAAATATTTTCCGTAGATACTATTAACAGATGTCCCCCCCCACAAAAGCATCACGTAGAAGCTGTCCGATGTTCCCTGAATGCCTCAGAAAGATATTTGGCCAAAACTTTGTGTGGAAAGAGTGGAGTGAGGCGTTCAAATGTAGGAGTAAATTGAAATGAAGTGGGTTTTTTTTTTTTATCTGCGTAGGCTCAAATAACTGCTGAGACTGATGAAATTCACTCCTCTATTAATAAGGCAAACGTTACTTGTTTTTAAACAAAAGTGTGTTCGTGTGGAGGAAGCCTAGTTATCAAAATGCGGTTCTGAACGACGAGGCATTTTCAGATCTCAGATACCGAATCAATTCAGTCTGTGCTGTCAGAAGGTGTCTTGAGTTCGGTACCCAGCCCTCGCAAGGCTTTTTATCTTTTTTTACACATTGTAAACATTACAAAACAACAAAAACTCTCAAATCTAGTTGCACAATAGCAACACTTGCATGGGTGGTTACTATGTATTTCCATATATAAACAGAAATCTGAAAAAAATAAAATAATTATTTTACCCATAGAAACTTTTTTTTTTTTTTTAACAGTTGCCCAAGATAGAATTGAAACTGTGAATGTAAAAAAAAAAAAAAAAACGTGCGGTTGCCGGTTACCAAGGAGAGGGATATAAACATGTAAACAACAATGCTTCTGCAGGTTCCTTTCGCTGGTCCCTGCCTTCTCATTCGGGATTGAGTGAGGCTGCCCATGTTAAATGCTTTTTTTTTTTTCCTTATCAGTGGTCTGATCATCGTAGAGGCGCATTGTTCCCATTTCACAGGGTGCTTTTGTCTCAGGTGCAGGAAGAACAGGTTTGTCGTACTGCGACTTTTTAGTTCAAACTGAGTTTTTTTTCTTTCTTTTCTTTTTTTCCCCGCAAACTTCACAGCTTGGAGGTCTGCGCGACTTAAGACAACCGAACCGTCTCTACAGCACTGACGTATTTCCTATTCAGCTTATTTCGCCATTTTCTCGTGCTGTTGAGATGAGCTGACTCTCCCACTGTCATGAGTCAGTCTCTGAAATGCTGCACATTCCAAGCATGTTATTCATTAAACAGTCAAACAGAAGGCTCTGTGCCGTCTGTCACTGAACATCTGAAGTTTACACTGTACAAACAAAAGTTGCTCCACGTATGTAAGTGACTATTACTTCTTAGACAGAGCAGAAAGTCGCTGCACCTTGCGTTATGAAACTAGCCCCAAGTATAATGAACAATGAACTCATTCTGAGAGTAGGACAGAACTTCTGCGTTAATGACAGGAACATACAGAGTTCATCTTTAACGGCATTTTCTTTCACTTCAAACATCTCGGGTCAGTTATGTCAACATCGTCCTTGCACTGTGTACCGGTTGTAAAGCGATACAGGTGAGAGCCTATTGCTCCCCTATTGTCGGTTTGTCTCGCAAGATTAACAGAAAAAAACAACCCTGTAAAGGGATACTACTCGTTCAAAAACTGTGTACAAGAGAGAAGGAAAATACCCCGAGGACAGCAGGCAGGGAGGACAAACAAGACATTCCTTTTTGAAAACCGTTCATTGTGGGGGAATAATATCATATTTGTTCAGCTACAATGCGACTGACATTGCATTGATTGTTGGTTGTGCAACGCCACCACCGTTTTGTAAACCACAAACAGACATCCAGGTCAAATGGAATATGAGCTGTCAAAAATCTCATGAGTCCGTGCCGTGCGTCAACAAACACCTTTATGAATGGCTTATGTTACTACCATTTTAAAATGAGATGCAATCAGAGTGCGAGTAACAAACAAAGCATAAAACAAGTATTGTGTATTTCTGAAAATTTTCATTTGGGGGAAGAAAAAAAAAAAAATCTGCCGTCGACGCTAGCGGGTAATTATTTAGTCCATGAAAGGTGAAAAAAATAGTGAGAAATATTCTCCATGCCCACAGTGATTGTTTATATTATGGATTTGGGTTGGGCGATGTTTAGCAAATTGCCATTTGACGATGTCTACTGTAAACCAGCAGGGGTGGCCTGTTTTGTTATAATAATAATATAATAATTTCTCCTTTCCTTTTCTCTAATTAATCATTTTTGTCAGAAAATACAGAAAAATCTTCTTGTCTTGTCCACCTGAGCGACCAAACCCCCCAAAATATTAATATTACAATTGTATGACCCAAGAAAACCAAACGGATAATCACACTGAAGAGGCTGAAACGAAAGAATTGTGACTGTTATCTGTAAAAATAAAAAAAATAAAAAAATTGTTGTCACTCGAGCTGAATTACACATTTCGTCTGGTCCGACTACATAAACCTCCTTGTTGCTCGTCGCTGCAGGTTTCTGATGACCTCACAGCTTTACATGGTGATGACAGGTATCACGGCTTCACCGGCGGAAACAACAGAATGGTTTGAGATTTGGTTCGGCGACCAGCTCATGTTCTTATTTGAAACCCTTATTATGACGGTGAACCCTGTATTTTATCAGCTACTTATTCCAGTTGACATGATCAGACGGGTGAAGCCAGCTCAGAGGTCCATCAGGTTTTTTGCATGCGCGTATGCGCACGGACGATTAAAACTGCACTCAAAATCTCAAAATCGTTTTTGGTCTGTCCCCTCCTGGTAATTTAACAAAGGCCGTGCAACTCTCTGGCAACATGCAAATATTTATTTACCCACCGCGCCTCCCTGGTAGAAAACGACAAAAAAGACCAGAACGGGGACGACGGCAGGAACCAAATGTGCAGTGAAAGAGAGACGCCGCGAGATCATGTCGGCTCTCGAAGCGTGCTGGAGGAAAAGGTGGAAACTAAAAGACAGAAAGCGGCGACAAGCAAGAGCAGCGGATTTCCTGTCCTCTGAGGTCGACGTGTTGGAGCTGAGGAAGCTGCGGAGCGGTGAGCGACCGGTCGTGTGACACGCGCGCCGGGTATTTAAAAAGAAAAAAAGCACGGCAGTGGTAGCTCAGTGGGACAAAAAGCAGTTTGATGATACCACGAGCGCGTCCAGGGCTGCCGTTTTACTCTCGTCCGTGTTGAGTCCGCGCCTGTCCAGCTGATGCTCGCAGCGGAGCTTGGTCGCCGACACATTTGAATCTAAATTGGCACCTCCGCTTCCTCGTGAAGCCGTTCGAAGTCGTTGTGATGGATTCGTTTGGCCCGACTCCTTGACCGCCTGAACGCGGGCGACGGATGGTGCGTTTACGTCCGTGTCAGCTTGACATATTGTTACTCCTGGGTGGGATCTTTTTCAGGTGATGTCATATGTACGGGCTTGTGCTAAACGCCGCCCAGCCCCCCCCCCCTCTCTCCACACACACACACACACACACACACACACACACACACACACACACACACACGCGCGCACCCGCCACGTCGGCCCCACCGAACTTTCAGAAGGGAAATATTTACCACATGAAGTAGAAGTGCTGTGGTGCCGTTTTAGTCAGACTGTAACACAGTCCTCCTTTATCAGGTATTTCAGTGAGCAGCTGCCTCTGCTCCTCCTCCTGTTGTCACATTTTTATTTTTATTTTTTTAGTTTGTTTTGTGTAATTCCACTTTCTGTGAGCTTTTAAATCTGCGTTGGCGTGTCCTACTTGATTTAAAGGCGTGCGCAGCAGACAAAAGGTCCGAATAAGAGGGTTTATAAGTTAAAGGTATCGGAGAGGACGGGCTCACTTAGGCCACGTCCACACTAACGTGTTTCCAGTTCGAGATACGCGTCTACGCTACATCTGCGCTACTCCGGCACGTTTGAACACGGCGACTCGAGGCGCCCACAGTCCGCTTCCTGATTGGATGTCGTCGCTCGTGATGCGTACGTCCCCGATTTGGTCACGTGGCCGTTTTCCAGAAGAACTAAACTCCACCGGCCTCGTCTTTTTATGAGCGGTAAATTCAACACGGCTCATGAACAACAGCCGTTGCCGACCCTGTGGTCTACGCCAGCAGTTCAAATTCAAATTCGACAAACGCCACCGCCGATGCCGCACGCGCAAGAGGCAAGCTATTATCCGAGTCGTGTGCGACGGTGCCCACGTCGAGCGGCACGAGTGGCCCTACGCCACGGAGTGCTGGTTTTGGTCCGGACTCGGCGAGCTTTCAAAGTATCCGGACCAGCCCCGATCGACCGCGGACGGACACGCACAAAACCGAGGGCGCCGGTGGACACGCTTCCCGAAGGCAGCGCGCACGTAGTCTCACCCGAGCGCCTTCGGAGCATCCTGACGAGTTGCTTCAGTCAACCGTCTTGACAAGTCTTTCAGGCCATCGGCGTCTTCCTTGGTCCCTAGAACAGAGAACGGAGAACGGAGAGCCTTTTTGGCATCAACCAAACGCACATTTCTTAAGTGCAACTGACTGCACTCGCAGACGCGCATCGCCATTGGCGACGATGTGAGCCAAATTGAAAACTTACTGGACCGGACATAATGCAGATAAACTTCTTTTTTTTTTCCTTTTTTTTTTTTTTTTAAAGTTATCTATAATAAATAAATGACTTTAAAAATGATAACTGTAAACCTTTGGACGGGTGCGAGGGTAAAGCAAACCTTGTCAAATCAAATTCTGCCGTGTGCTCTCTGCATCCACACGCTTTCCTCCTCCTTTATTGATTTTGTTTTTGTTTTTGTGTGACACCCAGTCGCCCTGATAAATAAAGGCGTTGAAGGTCAGAATCTTGTCTCGTTTCAGAATTTACAGGGCATTTTGAGACCGTACCTCTTCGCCTGCAAACCGTACTAACATCCCGGGGTCGTGCTTCAGACGCATTTCTGTTTTCATTCTGGCAGAGAATATGATCAAAGCTACCCGGCGTGTTGGCTCACGTCGACCCACGAAGATTTGCCGGGGGGGGGAGAAATGTGCATTTTCAACGGCTTCCTGTTATTTGCAGGATCGAGTTACAGCCAATGAAAAGCCCTTTTCCGCGCCTGCGTACCGCGTCTACCTCCGGGACTCGGGGTTTTCGTCGTGTCCGGGTTTTTGCTTGAAATAAGGGAAACGGTCCCGTGAGGGGTGGGAATCACCGGAGGCCCCACGTGACATTATCATCATGTTTAAATTATCGATACTCTGCATCCGTGTATCACGCTGTGTAGATTCCCCCCCCCCCCTCCTCCCTCCCCAAACCCTTAATAGCTCACAACCATCTTTCTCCTTTCCATCAGTTCACCATGCAATTTTTGAATTTAAAAAAAAAAAAAAAAAACTGAAATTGATAGCCATATTCAAATATGTGAATACAGGTGCGACTACCTTGCTTTCAGAAGTGTTTTGTTCTCCCCTTTGCCTGTTCAGTTGAGTGAGATTATTTCTGAGTAAGCTCTAAGCTGATTCATAGACCAAAGGTCCTCTGCGCACAGCTGACTCAGTGACAAGCTAATCTCTGATCTGTCTCCGCCGTACACCGTTCGCAGATTGATGCAAGAGCCGCTTGTCGCCGCGTTTCTCGTGTATCTGCGCCAACCACCGGCTTCCTTTTGCCCGGTTCACGCCGTGTTGAAGGTGCGTCAGCCGGGTCGTCACGTAGCCGGCGCACAACGAGGAGCCTCACGCCGGGGCTTCTCTGCGTGCTATTTTTTTTTTATTATTTTTTTTTTTTACTGCACAGCCACTTGTTCTCCACTGTTCGCGGGTCACATTTAGAATCGTGGCGTTATGTGGGTCAAATTGTCCTCCGGACCTCGGCGGGAATAAATCTGATGCCAGGTGTTGCTGGCGCTGTAGATGACCGATCCCCTCACGCCCCCCTCCCCCCGGCCCCGTTATTTGGCCCTGTTCGCCAGGCCTAAAATGAACGGGTCTCCCGAGCAGAGCCGAGGTGAGACGAGAGGACCGATGTGCAGTTTGCCGTCCTGCCAGTGTATTTAGCTGCTGCTGATCTGGCCGGAGCTGGTCTGGCTGTGCCCGGGGCACGGCTGCTGGCCGACTGCCCTCTTGACAGGGGTGGTGTCTGACCTGGCGCTCGCAGCTCTGACCTTCACTGTGATTTACGAGTTCCTCCTCGCAGTCTTGTCTTGTCTTGTCGTCGTCCCTCACCCCCTTCCCGGGCCGCCTCCCCCTCTACACCCGCCTCCCCCCCCCCCTTTCTATCCATGCAGTAGATCAGAACAGGTCTCCAGCTGTACTTCGCACCCCCCCCCCCCCCCCCCCTCAAAACACAAGCTCAGGCCACCCCGTGTCCGCCACCGACATCGCCGCCTATAAACAAACGACTGATATGAAGCAGATGCGAGGTCATCTCGGGGTTAACGCAAAGTTTTTGGCCGTTGCCTGGAGTTTGGATGAGAGACACACGAATTGCAGGGAAAAAAGCAAGCTCAGTGGAAGGACTGGTAGGATAGGATTTGCTTGCAGTGTAGGAACTGCTCCTTTTTCTTTTCCTTTTCTTCTAGTGATAAATTGCCGAAGTAACCTGAACTATGTGGCCAGCTCTACTCCATCACCGTAGGAATGAAGACGTATCTGTGTTTGGCCCCGTCTGTTCCGCTTATCAAAAGCAAAGACGAATCACCGCCTCGCCGTACACGTTTTCTCTTCCCGTCCCATCCGTCACCTCCGATCTATACGAGCTGTTGTCTCATAATAGCAGCTCTGAACCAGAAACCCTTTCATGTGTGCAGTTCAAAAGTATATTGTACTTTTTTGTTGTTGTTGTTGTTGTATTTTGACATTTTTCTCAGGCGAGAAGAGGGTCACGTAGAAAAAGAGCTCATCCACTCGGGATGTTGCCACCGACGTATGAACGGCTTCCCCGCCGCGAGGGTCAAAGAGGAGAAGGCTGCTGATCGATCGGGTCCTCATGCTGTTGCCGAAGCTTTAGAATTATATGTATTATTCATTTCACGTTTCATATGAGAAATTGAGCTTAAGTGGTTTCATCCAGGATTTATTTTATTTTTTTAGTAATTGGCCTGCTGCATTGTTATCCAGAGGTCTGGCCAGTCATCCGGTTCAGGACTACACCCAGTAAAGCGTGGAAATGTTTAGGCCTCAAGAGCACTATAAATCAGGCATTACGTTTGTCTTCAACAGGGGAGGAGTGTGTTGAGGTGGATATGGTTGTAGTCGCCTCCTTTCTGACTCACAGCATTTTTCTTTTTCTTTTTAACAGGGGTTGTCTTGTGTGTGTGTGTGTGTGTGTGGGGAAAATCTGATGAGGTGAAGGAAGCCGCTGAGGTTCGCCGAACATCTACTGGGCCAAACCCCCCCCCCCCGGGAGACCCCGCTGCCATCATTCTCTTAATCACTCTTGAGAGGAGGCCAGGCTCCCTCTGGGTGTCGACACACACCATGTGCCAAAACCGGAGAGGACTTAGCACTGCCCCGTAGACAAGCCAAACCTCTACTGAACCTCGCCCTCTCGTCTGAGGACCCTCGTAAGCCTCCGCATCGCCCGCCGGCCAAGATGAAGAAGGTGGCATCATGGTCAGCAGAGGATGTCTCCAACTGGCTGAGCAAAGAGGGCATGCCGGAGTACGTCGACGCCCTCCATCAGACAGACGGGCCCGCTCTGCTCGGGCTCACCGAGGCAGATTTCCAGGTGCCTCCTCTCCTGCTTGTGTCGTCCGACGGCGGGCAGCAGCTGCTGGAGCGACTGGAGACGTTGCGGATAGCGACCCACATCGAGGCCCACAAAAACGGGCACGCGAACGGGCACGTCGGCGGGCTCCCCAACGGAACAAGCAAGCCCCAGAGAAACGGCACACTGGGGATGAAGGACTTCCGGCTGGAGATGATCCCGACGCCGGCGATCGAAGCCGCGCGCTCCTCGTTCCCCGTCGAGTGGGGGAAGACGGGCGTGGCGTTCATTTACGCGGTGGTGTGCTTCGTCGCGACCACCGTCGTCATCTCCGTGGTCCACGAGAGGGTACCGCCGAAAGAGCACACCCCCCCGCTGCCCGATAAGTTCTTCGACATGTTCAACAGGGTAGAGTGGGCCTTCTCCATCTGCGAGATCAACGGCATGTTGCTGGTGGGTCTCTGGCTGATACAGTGGCTCCTACTCAAGTACAGGTACAGTCATCCCCAGGTGTGGACTTTTGTCAGCCAAAAATGAATTACATTTCAGTTCAAAGAAAAACAAATATTATTCTATTCATTTCTTTTGTCTCCCTTTTTTTTTTTTTTCTCTCTCTCTCTCCTTCTCTCTCCTCTGCAGGTCAATTGTAGGCAGGCGGTTCTTTTTCATTGTGGGCACGCTCTATCTGTACCGGTGCATTACAATGTACATCACTACTCTGCCCGTTCCTGGGATGCACTTTAAATGCTCTCCAAAGGTATAATGCATAGCACACACACACACACACACACTTTTATTGCCGCTGTCGACCAGTTGAGCGTGAACGATTTCTTTCTTATTTAACTGCTTTTTGAACAAATGTGCTGAACAGGCATATTCGGCAAAACCTGAAGTCTCTTGTAAGCTGAAGGCCTCCCGAGTGCTCTCCTCCTGACCGCTGATTGCATAATGTCACTTTTTCTGTAGGAGGAGGTCCGAACGGTTGCGTCACTTCTTCTTTTTTTTTTTTTTTTTTTTGTAACTTTCTGCAACATAATGTGGCAGAAGCTCTGCTGAATAAGCAGTTTTATATCTTTTTTTTTTTTAAATTTTTTTTATTTGAAGCCCCTGTGTGGCAAAATTTCCATTGGTTTAATTGCCTCTTTGAAATATTTGACATTATACGTTTTTATTTAAAGTGGGGGAAAAAAAAAGAGATAATCCCGGTGAACACGGATGAAGAATATTCATCTCTAATCTTGTATAACAGTCGCGTAGTTGTGTTCATGGGTTTCCTTCCTGTGTACGCCGCTTGCACTCCAGCAATACGAGTACCCGCCCATTTTAAGAATAGTTTCAAAGCGCCACGAGGCATAAACCCCCCCCCCCTTTTTTTTTATGGTGGCGGAGATAGAGAAAAGTATTATTAGCCAATGCAACTTGTTTTCAGTTTCAGTTAATGCAGCCAAAACAGTCGCCGTCGATAGGTTTGTGGATGGTTGTGGAAACAAACTTTGAGCGTAGGTGTAGGATATGATCCCCAGGTTTCAGCACTAAAGTCAAACATGTGACCCTCCACCCTTATTTTTTTTTTTTTTTTTTTTTGCTGTTCTAGGAGAACAATGCACCACTTCCTTCTGTGCAGCAGCAAATTTGAACAATAACTAGAGGTCAGTCTTAAAGTAAAATAAATCTAGTTATTTGACATATTTTATTTGTAAAAGGGTGCTGTAATTTGATATATTAATACTATTTTTATTCAATATAAATGCCATAGTCTGAAAACACTCTGAAAAGATCCATTTGTCTTGCAGTGAATTAATCGTTTTTACTTTTGATACTTCAACCACATTTTGCTGCTAATCATGTCCTTTGTTTGTTTTTTTGTTGCTAAAACTCTTATTTCACACTGTATCACAATGTTATTAATCATCAGAGTAGGTTGGTCCTCAAAACAGCTGACCCGGCAACGTTGGCAGAAGAGAACGCGAAAGGAAAAGGTTGTACTTTAAAACATAAGACGAGGGAAAACATGAAACGTGAAAATATCTCCAAAAGCAGCAGAACAGGAGTTTCGAGGAGAGACGAGGCGCCGCAGATGAATCGGGACTCGGTGGAAAATTTGATAGTAGAAGAATTGAACTCCCCCGTCTGGATTCAATTATGCTGCTGTATTTGATCTCTCTTCTACTTCTTTTTTTTTTATTTTTTTTTTTTTTTTATATAATCCCCCCCTCCCCCTCTCCTCAGCAAGCACCAGTAATATTTTCACTTTATGACACTTTCATTCACGCTCTGAAAAGACGATGTAACGCGTTGCTGTGAATCTTTCAGCTTCTCGGGAACTGGGAGGCGCAGATGAGGAGAATAATGAAAATGATTGCCGGCGGGGGACTTTCCATCACGGGTTCCCACACCATGTGCGGAGATTATCTGTACAGCGGCCACACCGTCATGCTGACGCTAACGTACCTCTTCATCAAAGAGTGTAAGTTCAAATCGCCTCTGCGCCGCGCTTGAGAAGTCATCTCGAAGGCACGTGCAACGAGAGCAGCGGAGTCCTCGCGACATCGTATTTGCGTTCAGCTTTATGTTTACGAGTGGGCGAAAGATCGTTTTGACGACCGCGGGTGATTTTAAAAAAACAACAACAACAACAACAAAACAACCTGCGCTCACTCAAGAGGGTCCGTGGTTCTTTTTGAAGGGCTGAACTGGTTGTCGCAATTTTATACATTTTGAATTGGCGCCGCGGTGGTATTTATCGCAACGCGCGTTCACTTTTAAAAACCGACGTTCTCAATTTCAAGAGTCCCGCGTCGCGCCGCGGGAAACGCGCGCCTACGATTTCGCAACACTTCCCCCAAATCATCAGGAAACGTCGACGGGGGACTGCGGAGGAAGTGTTGCACTATTCCGTCCTCGTGTCGGTTCCACCGCGTTGGGACAATCGGGCCCCGTTACGTAATCCTATTCTCTGTTCCTCGACTGCCGTTTCCGTTCTGACTAACTTGTTTTGGTTCGCCGAGGAGCCGTAAGCACTTGTCACCGCCGGGGAGACGGTCCGGGTTTCTCCCGGCGAGTCGGCGAGCTTGCCTCCCTCTGCTCCGTCACAGCGGCTCTTGTGACCGGTTCGGCTGTCGACAAAGCCTGCGGCGACATCTGGCGGCGAAAAAGGGGAACCGCGCCCGGTGCTGCCGAAGGGTCTCTCGCCCCTCGCCGGCTCGTTTGAGCCCCGAGTCGTCGAGCGATCGCGGCCAACGAACGAAGCGAAGCGGACACGGGTCTTCCGGGTCTTTCCGAACGTCCGACCGCGGCCGACGCGGCTCGTGTTGACTTGACGTTTTATGTTGTGCCGCAGATTCTCCCAGGCGGTTCTGGTGGTACCACTGGTTCTGCTGGACCCTGAGTGCGGTGGGGATTTTCTGCATCCTTCTGGCCCATGACCACTACACCGTGGATGTGGTTGTGGCGTACTTTATCACCACACGCCTCTTCTGGTGGTACCACACTATGGCCAACCAGCCGGTGAGCGCACGCGTTACGTCACTCCGGCATGTTTGAATCAAAGCTAAAGTAAATAGACTTGCAGATGAATTAAATCTTCCTGATATCGCTACTGATTTTTTTTTTTTTTTTTGGGGATCTTGAAATGAAGTTGCACAGAGTAGTATCCAAGTTACAGTTAACGTTTGTTATTTTTAGCCAGTTGCCGAGCTCCACGACCTGCCGTTGTTCAGTCTGGAACGATGTATTATTGAAAATCCTGTGCACATGGAAGAAGCATCGCTTTGCATGCACGTAGGCGTTAAATAATATCAGGTGTATTGCGCATTGTAAAAGGGCAACGCGGTGAAATATCACGCCGAGCTAGAGCTGTTCTGTTCAGGCCGATTTTAATTTGTTTTTATTTTTTATATATATTTTCCCGAGTTTCCAGTCTGTGCTTGAGCTTGACCGGCTGCCAAACCGCAGCCTCATATTGACTGCAGGGACACGAGTGGTATCAATCTTCTCTTGCAACGCTCTTCGGCGAGAATGCAAATAAACCCGCAACTATTTCTTTTCAAATGGATGATTACACGACGGGCGCAGTAAGGTTACGTAGAACGACCTATTGAATTTGCCAAGTAAACTCCTGGCTGATTAATCTAGTTTAAAGCCATTTTATTTATTTTCTAGTCGTGTCCCCGCTTGTCTCCGAATCGCAATCGCGGCAGCTGGAGGACTTTTTTTTTTGAAAGCGGCGCGCGAAACGATTTCGGGAAACGCCGCTCGCTTGGCGCTCGCCTGACGGTGTTTTGTCGTTGCGTTTCAGTCGCTGAAGGAGACGTCGCAGAGCAACCCGTTCTCGCGGGTGTGGTGGTACAGACTGTTCCAATACTTCGAGGAGAACGTGAACGGCACGGTGCCTCGGAACTACCAGCTGCCGTTCTCGTGGCGGGCGTTGCCGTGGACTCGCGGCGTGAAGTACAGCAGGCTGGACATCCAGTGACACCCCCCCCCCACCCACCCGCCCCCACCCCGTCGTTGGTAAAGCGGGCGAGGACCGGGACTTCCACAAGTGCTGTTTTTTTAAATCCAAGGAAGATGGAAACCGTTCGGTGCAGCGCTGTCCTTTCAACCTCCAGTAACAGACGCGTGTCCCTGTTCAAATGGGTAGCACTGTGACCCACTTAGTATTTTTTTTTTTTTTTTTTTTTTTTCTCCTCCCTCGTCCTCTCCTTTTTTTTTTTTTTTTTGTCAACCCTGAGCAGTAATTTATTTGTTTTTTTTGTTTTCCTCTTCACGGTCCACAATTTTCTGCTTTTGTAGCAGATCCAAGATTTTGGTCAAAAGGACTCGATTACTTTTTTTTTTTTTTTTTTTTTTTTTTTTTTTTTTTTTTGCTCGCAGCACAAAAAAAACATTGTCAACTTTTTCATGTTCTTAGACTTTTCGCGCAAATAGGGTCAATCAGATGCTTATTTGAGAACCAAAACGCCACAGAATTTCTTCTCCTTTTTTTTTTTTTTTTTTTTTTTATTTTATAGCTACTTACGTTTTGTAAACTGTCCTTGCTAAAAATGAGTCAACGGTGCAAAAAAAAAAAAAGAAAGGAAAAAAAAAAAGAATTTTTCTAAATATGTCAAACTTTATTTTTCAAACGCAAATGATGTCCAACTAAAAGATTTTTTTAGATTTTTATCTTTTTCAAGATGGATAACAGAGCATAAGAATCTAATGTGGTATAACAATTTTCCAGTGCCTTCCTTAGCTTGATTGTAAAACAGTTCAAGTACTATGTGTGTCGCGTCTCGGCGCCGCGGTGGCAACCTCGTACCGCGGCGCCGTCGCAGTCTCGTAACCCATGAATGTATAAAACAACTACGCCAGCCTTACCAGAAGATTGGTCTTCCCAAAATTATGTCCCGTTTGTTTATTGATGCTTTATGATGTCAAGTTTGTGCTCCGTTGCTTAATACTGTTCTAAAAGGTAAAAAAAAAAAAATTGATGACTGTTAATTGTAATTTTTTTTTTTTTTTTTTTTTTATGTCTGTACCTTTTTTTTTTTTTTTTTTTTTTTTTTTTTTTTACCAGTCAGTCTTTAACCAACACCAGCCATGTTCAAAGCCCCCCCCCCCCCCACATCACTGATGCTCAGCTGTCTTGTGGGCGCCATCCGCTAGTTGTACTTCCCGCCCCGCGTCATCTCGCCGACGCCACCGCCGAACCGGACGTCGGATCAGAACCGCGTCCGAGGCGCAGAGTTACGTTTTTGCTGAACCCCGGCACACGTTTTGTGCATCATTACGGCGAAGTTACCGAGCCCCTCCTCCTCCTCGGGTCCCCCACACGGGGTGGTCCCGGCTCGGAATCAGGAATTCACCTCCGCACCGGTCTCGCCCTGCGACCTTTCTGGTGACGAGAACGCGGAGCGCCAAAAAAAAAAGAAAAAAGTTCGGCGGTGACGCTCGTGCCGAGCTTCGGACACGTCAAGAGAAGCTTCGGGCCACGTTTCTGCACACGTCACCAATCTCCACGTCCTCCGTATGACTTTCTTGTCCAGAATCAAGCTGCTATCTCACAATTTGAAGACGACGTGTCTTCTGATTTGTGAGCGACGCCAAAACAATCTTCCCTTTTTTTTTTTTTTTTTTTTTTTTGACGTAGCAAACATACAATATAGAGCTGTGGGGAACAAGCTGAACCATGATGCACAAAGCTGGTGATGTATTTGGCCATAAATGTGCGAACATTGATCTCCATGAATGTGAAAATGCGTCCATATCTATCCTAATCATGCTATATGTTGTTGTTGTTGTTGTTGGGTTTTCTTTTGCTCTTCTTTTGTGTAATTATGACTGAACTGTAAAGAGTAAGCATTACTCGCGCTCATGTATAGGTGAGAGATTTAACTCATTATGTGAAACTTTAATTTGAAATGAAACTCAGCAGCTCGGTCGAAGGAAAAAAAAAAAGTGCACTAATCTTTTAGATCATACAAATTCCAAATAAATAACAACGATGCGGCGATGGACCTCTTCAAACTCTTATCGTTGAGGAAGTGAGACGGTAAAACGTTGTCGTCAAAGCGAGTTGATAAAAGCCGACGGCTTTCGACGCCAACAGGAAGTCTTGATGCTTGAGACAAATTACAGTACAGGCTCCGCCCTCCTTCCTGTAGCACTGTCCAGTCATTTCACTTGTAGAGAGTTTTTAAGAGCACAGAAAGTTCCTCACAAACGGACATATTTTGACCCGACATCATGTTCGGTCCAAACACGGCTCTCTTAATGTTCGAGGGCTTTGATCAAGGATGACGGTTGGATTTAATGTTCGTTCTCTAGTTTGCCAATCAAAGTGTTTTTTTTTTTTTTTTTTTTTTGTCTCCCAAGAAATGAAAGTTGGTTATCTTGTACGTTTCTCAATAAACTTCTCACCCTTTTTGTCCCCTTTTTGTGCGTAACGCCGACGTTTGTAAGATACGATAAAAGGATGTTTTTTTTGAATAAAACATTTTACTATAATGCGTTGGATTCGCTGTCCGTCTCCGTCTTTGTGATAAACGGAAGATCTCTTTTTGTTGCAGCAGATTAAGAGTCTCCTTGTGCTAAAAAAAAAAGGATGATGTCATGGCAGACCCACCGACGGCCAGCAGATGGACACATTGAGTTGAGCAGTGCAGTTAGTGGGGCCGGCCTCCTCCTGTTTTTAAAATGTGTTGTCTCTTCCAGTGTACATTTGCTTATTTTAGGCCTCTTGTTAACCTCTCAAACTTGTCTTTTTTTTTTAAATTTTTAGTCCGGGTCTTCCTTTTAACTTCGCGTCCTCCCGGCCGATTACAGTCAGTAAAACTGAGCTCTTTGAAATGAGCGCACGACAACGCTTTGAACCTTCCCGTGGAGCGTGGTCATTCTAAAGCTACAGCGGGCGATCGTGTTCATATAATAGTTTTAGATTATACAAGATGTTTTAAAACATTCTGGGAAAGGTTTTTTTTTGTTTTAGGAAGCAGGAAGTAATGTTTTTTTTGGTGGGGGGGGAAATGTTTGAAGAATGTTCATTAAAAAAAAAACATTCATCAGCGAAGGTTCTGGGAATGTTTGTTAAGGAACATTGTGGGAATGTTTTTTTTCGGAAAATGTTGTTGGCGTGTTCTTAACGTAACTCGATAAGAAGTTTAAAAAAATAATAATAATAATACACAAATAAAAAAAATAAACTAACCTCCACGCCCAGCAGATGGAGTTCAAGCCGCAACGGTCTTCTTGGTCTTGGGACAACCGTGCGAAGCAGCTGCAGCGCCGTTCCACTTACAATCGTTCCATCTTAAAATGAGAGTTAAAAATAATAAGAACAATAGAACAACTCCGCAGCTCGAGGCGGAAGAAGGATTCAAACCCACAACCTTCTCGGTTGAAGCGACGGCGCTGAACTGACCGGCCTCGACTGTTACCCTCGGCTTCGGTTTTCTTCACTGTGATTTAAGTCTGGAAACGTGTTCGCCTTCAAGACGCTCTGAAGGGCGGACCAATCGGAGGCCGGGTGTCGGGAGCAAAGTGTGATGACGGTGACGTTTTTGTTTTGTTTTTGTTTTTTTTTTTAAATGTAGTCGCGTGCCGATTGGTGAAGTCCGGTCCGGTCGGAGGCAACGACCAGAAACGATTCCTTCAGGAGACACGTCTGGACCCATGACATTCACACGGGGGAATCCGGTTCAGCTCACACCAAGCCAACGCTGCACCCGACACGCCAACCTTAAATAAAGTAAGAATTACGAATAAGGAGAATAAAGAATAACGATGGCAGAATAAGAACGCGAGGGATGAAACTAAACGTAATGAGATCGTGACCTCAATCGCTGATAAACAGCTTGACGGAGAGCCGGAGTCGTTTTCTGCGGAGTTCCTCAGATGTCAGTTAAGAGAACAAGAGGTCCTCGTAACTCATTGGTCGAAAAGGGGCACATGTTTATTTCGAGCTGGCTCCTCAGACCTCAGGAGACTTCGCCGGCACCCCCGGAGAGGATTTGGTTGGCCGGCCGAGCCGAACTCCCACGCACTGCTACTGCACACAGTCGAACGAGGGAGAGCGAGCTCTGAACATCCAGTTTCGGCCGACTTCATTAAACGGGCCACGGTGATGCGCTTTTAAAAAAAAAAAAAAAAGGTTCGCGGCTAGAAAATAGAACGTAACTCTGCAGGTGCGGACAAACGACGGTCTTTTGACCGGCAGCCTCGGCGGTGAGGCGTCGCTCAAACCCTATTCCGTAAATGATCTGACGACGCGAACGGCGCGCCGGCGCGGGAAAATGCGGCCTCCGCTCCGGCGTCCGCGCCGCGCCCGGGCCGGTCTCTGCGCTCCGTCGGCCATTTCCCCCTAAAGAAGAACATTTTCCACCCGACCGCCCTTCGACACGTGAACGTCTGTTTTCACAGCGAACACGGCCGCATCACAACACGCCGTCCTCCTCCTCCCTCCTCCTCCTCCTCCTCCTCCTCCTCCGGAGGAGGAACCCGGGCCCCCCCTCCGCGGCCCGCGAAGCCAAGAGCAACAACGGGTCTGACTCACGGGCTCGCAAGCAAAATATTATTCTATTCTCGGCAGCGCCGCGGTCGTTTACCGTAACACCGTACTTAGTCCGAAGATAATGCTGTCGCAGGGGCAAATGCAGTTCTGTCTATTAATGGACGGGTCGGAAAGTGGGAGGATGGAGAAAGAAGGATCGCGCTAATAAAACTGCCACGGTGTAAACAATAATGTTCTGTCCCGCGGTCCTCGTTACCTCCTGCTTACACTGGTGATAGTTAATTGGAGAGAGAGAGAGAGAGAGACGGAGACGTCTACGCGGGTAGGAGTTCACCGGTCGTTCGATGTTTTCCCGTAAACGTTTCGGGTCGACCCGCCGCCGGAGAGGTGACTCAGCGACTCGCGGTCGCCGCAGCCAGCGAGACAAAGGCGGTGACTTACGGACCGCGCCGCGCGACGACGACGTCCAAAGTCAGCTCGTCCCAGCTGACGGGACGGATCTCGCGATCCGTCGAAAGTCCTCGCCGCCGTCAGCGCCGGCGTCGGGAGATCGAACAGACGCGCGGTGGTCCTCGCCACCCATTGATGGAAAGTAATGCTCTGCTAACCACTCAAGTTGTAGTTTACGTGCATATTTATTTCCACACCCACGTGCGTATTGATCTGGATGTGAAGCTTGACCTTCGACCCCCAAACAGCTAATCGGTTTATCCCGGAGTTGAAGTGAAGATTTGTGCCAAATTTGAAGAGGCTCTATGAAGGCTTTCCTGAAATATCAGGAATATCACGGGACCATTTTGACTCTCTGACCAATTTGCTTTTCATTAGACAAATTCACGACTTCCTGTAAAAGATCACTACATTGTGAATGTAAATACATTTTTTTTTTTTTTTTTTTTTTAAAAGGCTCCTGTTTCTATCAGAGTATGTTGAGTTAAAATCCCAACAGATTTTGAAAATGTCTGTCAGCTTGGACTCAAATCAGTGCAGGATGATTTTGGGCAGCCGACGGCACCGGCCACAGAAAGTGGGCCTTCCTCCTCCTACTCTCTCCTCACATGATTCTCGGTGGGTTGGATCGGAGCGCTCAAGATCATTCTTGGCAATTGCTGTGTTTTGGTGCTTTGCATCCAGCCCAGCTGTCTGAATGAGGACCACACGAAGATCATTTTCAGACACCGAAAGCATCAAAAAGCCACAGAGGGAGAGAGAGAGAGAGAGACAGACAGAGGTAGAGAGAGACAGAGAGAGAGACAGAGACACACAGAGAGAGAGACAGAGACACACAGAGAGAGAGACAGAGAGAGACAAGGAGAGAAAGAGAGAGAGGGAGAGAGAGAGAGAGAGAGAGACAGACAGAGAGACAAACAGAGACAGACAGAGATAGACAGAGAGATGCAGGGAGAGAAAGAGAGAGAGAGACAGACAGAGAGAGAGAGACAGACAGAGAGAGAGAGAGAAAGGGAGAGAAAGGAGAGAGAGAGAGAGACAGACAGAGAGACAGACAGAGAGAGATAGAGAGACTGAGAGGTAGAGAGAGACAGGGAGAGAGCGAGAGAGAGAGAGACAGAGAGAGAGAGACAGAGAGTGGGAGACAGAGAGAGACAGGGAGAGAGAGAGAGAGACAGGGAGAGAGCGAGAGAGACAGACAGAGAGACAGAGAGCGGGAGACAGAGAGAGACAGGGAGAGGGAGAGAGACAGAGAGTGGGAGACAGAGAGAGACAGACAGAGAGAGAGAGAGACAGGGAGAGAGAGACAGAGAGAGACAGGGAGAGAGAGAGACAGACAGAGAGAGAGAGACAGAGAGTGGGAGACAGAGAGAGACAGGGAGAGAGAGAGAGAGACAGGGAGCGAGAGAGACAGAGAGACAGACAGAGAGAGAGAGAGACAGAGAGTGGGAGACAGAGAGAGAGAGAGACAGGGAGAGAGAGACAGAGAGAGACAGAGAGAGAGACAGAGAGAGAGAGAGAGAGACAGAGAGTGGGAGACAGAGAGAGACAGGGAGAGAGAGAGAGACAGGGAGAGAGAGACAGAGAGAGACAGAGAGAGAGAGAGAGAGAGACAGGGAGAGAGAGAGAGAGAGTGGGAGAGAGAGAGACAGAGAGACAGACAGAGAGAGAGAGAGACAGAGAGTGGGAGACAGAGAGAGAGAGACAGAGAGGTAGAGAGAGACAGACAGAGAGACAAACAGAGAGACAGACAGAGAGAGAGACAGAGAGAGAGACAGAGAGTGGGAGACAGAGAGAGAGACAGGGAGAGAGAGACAGGGAGAGAGACAGGGAGAGAGACAGAGAGAGAGAGAGACAGAGAGAGAGAGAGAGAGAGAGAGAGAGAGAGAGAGAGAGAGAGAGCGAGCGATGCCTTTGATCTAAGATGACATTGTGACTTTTTAACTTTGGGATGGCATTTGAACACTAAAAGAGAGAACAACGCTTCGGTCAGCAGACGGGTAAACGTGGAAATGTCAGCACGAAGCAGAGACTCAACAAAGTCTTATGTAACGCTGTATGTGACCGTCACGGTGGCTCGAAAATTACCAGCGACAAAATAATGACCATATATAGAAAGTGCCGGGGCTGTTAAAATCAAATAAGAACCAACCCTGCATGCAGGGTCCTTGAGAGAGATACTGGATCCCCTCCAGCTTCACGGCCACGGGAGTTCAGAGAAGGCTGAAGAAATCTGCAATCATCAAACATTCCTGTTGTCTTAGTCTGAATCGAAAATCTCTGCTATTCAAAGGAAACTCCAGGTTTTGATGTTCTCTTGCTCCTTGATTCGAGCGGAGACCTTAAAGAAGTCTCATCTTTATGGTACTTTTTTTTGTAAAAGCTGTTTTATGCCCCCGATCCTGTCGAGTCTACTGTGTCAGGTAGTCACGCTCTTTTTTTTTTTTCTTTTTTTTTTGGACCGTGGGAACATCCCCTTTTGCTTCTTTTTAAAAAAAAAAAATTTTTTTTTAGAAAAAGTGTTAAATAACAGAGTTCAGATAAGGAGAAGCATCAACTCGATGTTCGACGTGCCTTAGGAGGCGGCAACGGGAGAAATGGAGAGAAAAACAGTGCGGCTCAAATCTACAGTGGGCGATGAGTGATGCTGTTTGTCTCGATGAGCATGTGCGGAGGGGGGGGACGGGGGGGACGGGGGGGGGGGGGTCAAAGGGTTTCCATAACGCGGAGACCCGCGCGGCCGATTCACCGCAGCACAGGCGAACGAAGAGCGGCCGCGCCCGCGACGCGAAGACGCCGAGCGTCGTTTCCCGGGCCGCCCGATGCTCGACCTGTCAAACCGGCTACCGAGGCAACTGCGACGCAGCGCAAATCAGCAACAAACCCGAGAGGAGCCGCAGATAAGATCTATCAGTCTCGTCTTTGTTATGCAAATGCGGAAATCGCATTTGCGCGTCATCCAGAGTGAAGCGGCTCCTTCGTGCTGAAGGACGGTTTCTTAAATTAGACATCAAAGGCAGATCAGCGCGTTCAGCCGCCCGAGTAGATTAACGGTGCTTGTTTTTTCGTTTTTTTTTTTTCTTTCCATCAGTCACTCAATCTTTTTCAACCAGAGAACTCGGGGAAAACACCGGAGCTCTTAATGGGTTGCGTGTTGACCAATCTGAAGAAGACAACAATGGAGACGAAGCGAAGGAGGCAAAACAAAAGATGTTTTTCCCGACGCGGCTTCGCGAAAGGTGGCCGAAGCCGCGCCGGCGCGTGGGCGGCTCTCTCACCGTCCCGCCCCCCACCGCCGCCGCCGCCGCCCCCCACCGCCGCCGCCGCCACGGGCTCCGAAGTGACAGCTGAGACAAGACAACAGGACTCGCCTTCCCCCGCAGCCGAGCACGCGCAGCCGCGGGCAAATGCCAGTCAAACACATCTGCCTGTTGTTCGGCGCTTCAGCGTGCCGCCGTCCCTCCGCGGCTCCCTCGGCGTCTTCACGCGGCGGCAGCGCGATCTCCGTCGTCTTCCTCGCGTGTCGCTGTGTACGATTTGTTTTTACGTTTTCGGCGAGTCTTCTCACCGCCTCTCCGCTCTTTCTTTTCTGTTGTTTTTTGCATTTGTTACTTGACCGCGTTCACTAACATGTCCGCCATTGTACTCTCAGACCCTTTTTTTTTTTTGTTTTTTTGTTTTTTTGTTTTACAGCACCTTCCCGTTGGCGCGGGTGGCGGTAAATGGTTTCCCAGCGAAGGGAGTCGGGAGAGGGGGCGGGGGTTGTTAAACCTGGGTAGTCTGTTGACGTGCTGCAGGTGGCGGCCTGTTGAACGTCCAGCTGAGCCAGGAATGCGAGGGAGGCCCTTCGGGGCGCAAAGCAGCCGTGAACACCCCGTGCAGGCGGGAGAGGGGTTTCCTAAAGTAGAGCTCCGGCTCTTTAGGGTTAGGGTTAGCTGGTGTCCGTTCATCTGCCCCCGGAGCATCCGACGGCAAAGCGAAACACCGTCCCGCCGGGTCCCTGGGCGCGCATCACGCGGCCAGACAGGGCGAGAATCAACACGATGGCGTCATTGCTAAGCGACGCCATCCGAGGACCCTTTCCGGTCGGGGGTGTGTGTGTGTGTGTGTGTGTGTGTGTGTGTGTCTCCCATTGATTTATTGCTGTCTGTCCCGACCGCCTGCGTCTATCTTTGGCTGACGTTTATGAGCGCGCTTGAAGTGGAGGCGTGCCGGGGCACTGTTGGACGGAAGGAGCTCAAAGGGGGTCCGGGAGCCGCGGTTTCAGATTCCTCCAGGAATTTTTTTCTTTCTTTCTTTTTTTTTTTTTTTTTTTTTACTTTTCAAGTTTCTTTTACTCATAATCCAGAACAATCTCGGTCTGGCTACTTTTACGCGCTCCGCCTCATCACCGTAGCTACGTGTAACTTTGCCCTCGCCACACGCCAATCTAAGGACGATACGGGATGTCGGTGTGATGACGCGACGCTCCTGTAATCAGAGGGGACGTCTGATTTGAGCTCGGTGTCGGGCCGGGGGGGGGCGGGGTGTTGTGACGAGGCTCCTCCGATCGCTTCACTCCGCTCTCAACTCCGGAGGAAGCGAATAAATTCAAACACCGAACTCATTCATTTATAAACCCGCATTTTAGATTTGGTAATTACGCGTCTCTTTTAAGAAGCTCTTCCTTAATCCCGAGATATGAAACTTTTTACCGGAACGTAAAAATAATCTGCAGTTCAGACGTGTCGAGCTTCATCGGGGGATGAATTCTCCGCGTGTGGTCTACTCAAAACTGCTACTGCTCCTACAAAACAAAAACACAAACAAACGCTGACTCATCTTTAAATCCATCCCTCGCTCACTTCAACGCAGTGTGTTAGCGTCGCCTCTAGTAACCAGTGTGATGTTCGTCAATGTGCGAAGTGTTATCGAGCTTAAGTCTGGCTTCGTCGAGTCGGTATCGCTCTGAGACGGAGACTGTATTTTCAATAAAACATAAAAAATACCAAAACCAACTAAAAAAAAAAAAAAAACCAAAAAACAATCACATCGATATGAAGCCAAATATACAAAGAAGTAATATACTTCTGATAATCACACGTCCCCTCTGGCTGGCCACCCGTCGACTGCGTTGTCGCGTGCAAAACGGAGGACAAGTGGACGGGCCTTCATGTCCCACGGCGATTTTCAGTTTTGGTAAAAAAAAAAAAAAAAAATCTGCACCATTAATGAACACGTCTGTCAACACGTTTCGAAAATTAATACCGTTGTCTTTTTGGGGTTATTGCAGAACATGATTCTGTTTAATGACCTTAGTTTAACTAAACAAAATTGAAAGAAATTGAACTTTACCAGACACATGCTAAGAGGGATTCTTCCGCCGCAAACTTCCTGGAACAGATCCGCCAGAAAACGACCCGTTCCAAAAACCTAACTATTTTTTTTTTTTTTTTTTTTCGGTCTGTGATTTTCCTAAACCGAGTGCCACGGGTGATCAATCACGTCGGGCGAAGTGTGCGTCATTTTTCAACACGGTACGACAGCTCAAAATGTGCTCCAGCAAACGGCTATGGAGACCACGAAGAGAATCAGCTCAGCGACTGCGAAAGCTTTGTGCTTCGCAGCGGGCCCCCGGGGTTTCTCTCGCGGAAGAAGACAACCGAGACTTGAAAGTCTGACATTATAACACGCGTCAACATGTGACTCATCGCTCAGGTGTGTTTACAGCTCGGGGAGAGAGAAAAAAAAAAAAAAGAAAAAGAAAAGAGGCTTCCCCGGAGACAAACGGCCTCCCTCTTTGAAACGCATGTTCTCCAAGAAGAAGTCACAGCGACTCGTCCTCTCGGGCGGTTATTCGACTCGAGTGTGTCGCGGGGGTGACGACCCCCTTTTCAAACGCGCCCGGGCTTACGCAAACACGCCGGAAGTTCGTCGGAGGTGGAGAGGGCGAGAGGCGGGCGCTCGTGGACGTGAGCTGAGCCGAGCTGGGCCCCGTCAACGGGGGGGACGGGGGTTCATATCGTTTCAAAAGGAGACCATCAATTACATCCCACCCGGCATCGTATTAGTTTGTTGCTTTAGTTCGGCGCTGCACAGCCAGCTGCAGGAGGAAAGAGGGACGTTTGTTGTCTTACAGCCCGGGACGCGGGGAGGGAGAGTTTCTCCGCAGCTTACATAACGTTGTCTCTTTTCACTCGCCGCGGGCGAAGCTTCGTCTATTGCTCCGGCCGGGTACCGATAATGTGACGAGAGTGCAGTGATTCAGCCTTTTTTTTTTCTTTGACAAATGTGGCACCGTATTTAATACAAAATGAGAACGAGGGTTAAAAAGAAAAAAGAAAAGCTCTTTGAAATGCATAAATAGTTACATTTTCACCACAAATTGGACACATGGACACAAGCTGTGTCTCCTCTCTAAACACAGACGCACACCCGCGCGCGCCTCGGCCGCGGGTTAAAGAAACACACGCCGGAAACTCTAAAGTAAACAGTCAATTTTTCTGTAATGACAAGACACACAACCCGTCCCGTCACCGCCCGTCCCGACGACGGCGCGGCGTCGGGACGGGCGCGGGGGAGGCGCCTCCGTTGACGCTCGGTAAATGAACCGAAGGAGCAGAAAATAATAATCCTGTTTCCAGCCGGTGAGCGGCGTAACACAAAAGACTTCCGTTCTAACCAGAAGAGAGGCGCTGACGTCGGAGCGGCCTCGGGTGGATTTGGTGGAACGAGAGGCGGGCGGACGAGCGCGACAGCCGTCCGCCTTGCGCGTCTCGAGCGCTTGTTTATCATGAAAACACCGGCAGGCTGACACGACTGTGCCGCCTTACGCCACCGAAAACCTTCGTCTGGCTTTTATCCTCATCCGATTGTTACCGCAGATATGAAATACCCATTGTGAGCGTTTTTTTTTTTTTACGCATCCCTACGTTGTTATTTTCAGTTGGCGTCTAATTGATGACGGACGCACCTCGAAGACAAAGCTCCAGTGTCGCCAGGTTGAGGATCCCGTCAGCGCACGGAGGCCCCGAGCGCTTGAAAAACAAAAAAACAAAGCAAATTGACAGAAGTCAGCGAATGAAAGAGCTCATCTTCAATCTGACCACGCTTCGGCAGCAAAATGAGGCAAAGGGGGGGAAAAAAATAAAGGGTTTTTTTCTTCCAAAACCGCAGATGTGCCGTTAATTCCGGTAACTCCGCGAGCTTCTTGCATTCGTTCTGGTTTTCTACGCAGTCTGTTCTTCCTGCTTTTTGAAGCATATTGTCACGATGTCATTGTGTTTCTCAGTTATTAGCTGCAGCGGCGCGTCCTCCTCTCCCCCGCCCGCCCGCCCGCCCGCCCGACATGCTGCTTCATTGTATTTTCAAACCGGGGGTGGGGGGTTGACGCGTTCTTCCGCGCGTCTGTCCACCCCTCGGTCCCTCGCGGCGGTTTGAGCGGTGAGGGCCCGCCGTACCGGAGGCTGAGGTCATTAACAACGGTGACTCACCCGGCACACCTGGGAGACGGCTGGAATGCGGCATTCCAACCGGCGACCTCCGACCTCCCGTTCACCTAGCAGACACGCTTCTTCTCTCTGTAACACTTATTCCCGCGCGCATTGGGTCGCCTCTTCGCCTCACCTCGCCGTACGGTTTCGTCCCCGTCCCCCCCCGCCGCCCCCCGTCCCCCACACCCGTGCAGTTATTTTTTCGGCCTGCCAGACTTTACAAGTAAAGCCTCGGAGATTAGTCGCCGAACGTATTCGAAAACCGGACAGAAAATGGCCCCGGCAGTGATCGTCGGTCACTTGACGCAAAAATGGAAAGCTTTATTTCTCTTTTTTGCGTTCTTCCGTAGTAATCATTTTTGCACTGTTAATTGAATGAGCTGATTCAAAGAGGCAATGCGCGATGTGCATTTTTCATGATTTCGGGACATTTTACAGATTAAAAGATCAATCGATGGGCAGCTGGAAGCTCTACGTCCGAAGGTAACTGAACTGCAGCGAAAGGAGCGAGAACCACGTTTATGGAAGCTGTAAACACAACGCGGAGCTGTCACCTCCTTTGAAGTTGAAATGGCGGCCGTCCTAACCTAAATAATTTCACATCCGGCAGATATGGCACGACGTTATCGCTCCTTTTGTTGTCATATTTTAAAAAAAAAAAAAATTTTGTACACCGAACATAACTGCAGCGTTTACTCACTGGTGGCTCTGGGGGAAGTATTTGTCGGTTACAGAGGCGGTTGGTTTATCTTTTTTAGCTTCCCGGACGAAGGAGAACCAAAACGGTAAAAGAGTGAGTTAAAAGACACAAAAACACTCCCGAGAGCCGAGTGTAACTGTCGAGCGAGGTGCTGTTTCTTAGGAGGTTCATCACATGCAGTGCAAGTAGTCATGTGATGAGGCCCATGGTAAAAAACCAAATATTGTAAAAAGCAACATTACATTAGAGCTTTATAGACTGTGGCCACTTTAAAGGGTTATTGCCTCAAATAACCGACTGCATGCGACTCCGAATATCTTTGCGGATGAATTAATCTCGATTGCAAACATTTATTCGAACTGGCATTTCCAGATGAGGCCCAGCTACGATTTCAGTCCGCGAGCGTTGCTTCCTGCTTACGTGTATCATTCGCGTTGTTTTTGTCTTGGCGTCGTTTTTACGTCTTTAATGTTGTTTAATTGCTTAATTTGTTTTTAGTGACTTGATTATTTCACATCCATCTCCTCTGTCTCTGTCTGGTGTTGTGCAGCACTTTGCTCAACTTATGTTGTGTATAAATCTACCACACACACACACACACACACACACACAAATAAATAAATGACTGGATTAATCAATATTACAAATAGGTTAGTCATTGTTCGCAGACCTTGCTTTGTTCCAAAAAAATAAAAAATACACAAGAAACACACCTTCTGCTCACCTATCTGATTTTTGACGGCACTAATGCAGGAAGGCAGGAAGGAAGTATCATTACTGCGCTTGCTAAGTCAATTTCCTGAGCTCTGGTCGTATCCGTCTCCAGCGTGAGCCGAGCGATCAATCTGCAGCTCTGGATGTAATATCGCGTTACAGCGCGAGGCTGCATCGACGCGACGCGACGCGGCCGTGGGGGTCTCGAGGGGGAAGCTTCTCCAGAAACGTAACAGCATAGCGCTCCTAACATTTCACTTGCAGCAATCGCATCTAAGGTTTCCACGCGGGCCGCTGGCGCGATCGCGTTTGTGTGTCTGCAGGTGTTTTTTTTTTTTTTTTTTTTTTTAGCATTGTGAATGCTTACATAAATCTTTGCGTGTGTGGGTGATAATGATGTGCAAGCATATGTCTGGGTACACCCAAGATACCTCTCTCTCTCTCTCTCTCTCTTGTGTGCGTGTATGTTAGTGTAACAGTGACTAATGTCTGCCTTCTTCTCTTCCGTAAGCTGATCTGTCCCCCCCCCCCCCACACCCCCCAGGGCGAACAAGAGGGCACCGGATTCTGTCTGCCGGGAGACACTTTGGAAAACCACCGCGGAGACAGCGCGCGAAGCCTTTGTTACCGCGCCGGCACGCTCGGCGATCACCGACTCAGTGACGCCCCGCGCTCGCAGGGCGGCCGGAGCATCCGTCTCCCCCGGGGGCGCCCGTCGCCTGTCCCCCCCCCCCCCACCGCAAACATTTAAAGGGAGGTGACCCACGAGGCGCTCGAGACAACGCGGGCTGAAACCGGCAATGCGGCGTCACTCGGCCCGCGTCGACACGGACGCGCCGGCGCCGAGGCCGCCCGAGATGCCCGTTTCGCAGCGGCGATGCTGACGGCCGCAGAGACGACGTTAAAGACGGCGTACGGGCGCTGGCAGTAACACGACGAGATCAAAGACCGTCTCAATGAATCGATGATCTTTTTTTTGTTTTCTTTTTGTCCCGAAGCACGAATGCCCTTCTCTTCAATAGGATGTCAGAAGTGCTCTTTCGGTGCAGACCGTATTCCCCGTTCGTACGGACAGGATCACGGAAGGTGACACTTAATTTACCGCTGTCACAATGGACAAGAGCGTCTGCTGCATACATAATTAACCGACGAGTGTTTTCCACGTCGACAACGGCACGACCCGGTCCTCACCTCGTCTTTTTGAGTGCCGGTCGCGTTCGCCCCGCGGCTCGCAGCCGCCGCGAATTCACGCCACGCGTTCACAGAGACTCGGAAACATCATTAAAGGAGCGGTTCGTGAGCGTTTCAAGGCGAGACCCGCCGCGACGTACGCCTGACAGGCCCCCAGTGCAATTATCAGGAGTCTCACGTGGGAGATGAGGGTTTACAACCAGTCACTGTGGGTAATAATCCTGCTCCGAGATACATTCGGAGAGCCGTAGGTTTACTGTCAAATATTGTGTAATAAAAACTCTGCAAATAACTGTAGATCTATACGGTCAGCGACAAGCACTCATCTACAGCCTGGTAAGAGGTGGTTGGAATAACAAGAAGGAGAGCAGTAGACAAGGGCGAGATATGTTGAACTACACCAGCCAAGTGAAGATCTGTTCACTCTATTTTTAACTCTGAATCTTAATGAAACATCCCTCTAGCGCCCATGAGCTCCTCTTTTTTTTTTTTTCTCAATGGATTTATTCAGTTGAAACAGATTTAGGCAGTAAAATGAAAAAAAAAAAAAATGGTGCATACAAATGACTGCCTGGGTTCAATGATTAATATTACAGTGATGATCTATTACTGAAGTCTCTTCAGTCTGCACGGCACCCGCTGAGGATGGAAGTGATGAGCACTGTTGCAGCAGAGCGTAATACTGATTAGTCAGCAAGACAAAACAGGTAGAATCTTTTCTTGTAATTAACTTCAAGTTGGATGCATGAAATAAAAAAAATAAAAAATAAAAAAAATTCTAATCGTGTGCAACAATGAGTCATCCGTTTTTATGTTAATTTCAGACTTATTTCAGAGTAAAGTCGAGATTTAATTGCTTTTTAAAAAAAAAAAATTTTTTTTTACACTATTTTGTGTATTGATTTAATTTTTGTTTTGCCCAATGACCTGTGTATGATATCGGCCGGGCTGTTATAGAAATAATAATTTAAAAAAAGCCAAGTTGTGGAATCTATTCTGGACTCACAAAGAGAAGATTCTGTCTTTTATTACCACCCGTCCACACGGGACCAGGAGCTCCTGTGGGCAAACGGACCCCCGAGCGAGGTCAAGCTTTCGCTTTTTGTGCAAGCAAGTCACTCCATATTTCATACTCTGAAAACACCGTTTTTAAACCCGATTTCTGAAACACACACACACACACACACACGCACACACACACACACACAGCAGCAGCCTTGTTTATCAGTCGTTCCTCACAGCTGCTGTGGATGGCTGACAGTAAACACAGCTGGTTCTGTAACTGAAGCACCGAAGCAAAACCTTAAAAGTGAAATATTTCCATCCTAATAAAACGTCGGTGTGCAGGAGTGCTCAACTCTCTAATAACACCGGAGACCAATCACACGAGCTACAAGGCGAGCTGGGGTGGTGGGGGGGGGAATAGAAGGGTCGTTCGCCTCAGAGCTGGATTACTTTCGCTTCACTGATGCGCGCTCACAACACGCATAAAATGTGACCATTGCAAACACTCCACTGTCCCATGAAGCTGTGGGTGCGGCAGCTCCAATTGATTTTTTTTTTTTTTTTTTTTTTTTACAATAGGTCGGGGAGGTGAGGTGTGCGCTCTTATCGCTCGAAGGAGGCTCGGGGTTGTGCAGATAGACGGTAAACAAATATTGAACAGCAGCAGCAGCACCACCACCACCACCACCACCGGGCTTCCTCTCTGGCGTGTTTGCAGCGTGCCAGGCGGTGAACTGCAGGAGTTGCCTCGGCTCTTCAGTGTCCAGTTTGACGGCCTGCCCGCGTCCTCTTGAGAGGAAGAGCTGCTGTGTAAATTGGTTTCTCAATGAAGGATCAGCAGCAGCAGCAGCAGCTCCCCGGAGGGTTGGCGGACCGTAGCGCAGCGCCGCTCCATCAGTCGCCCGCTCCGAGGCTTTAAGCGCCGCTTTTGCTTGTTTTTTTTTTTTTTTTTTTCCCCCTCTTCTGAAATAAACAAGTGGGCAGTGAAGGGGGACTCTCGGAGCATCATCACCCCGCGCGCATTTAGAGAGGGGGGTGGGTGGGTGGGTGGTAGTGGAGGGGGGTGGGGGTGTGTGTGTGTGTGTGTGTGTGTGGATTTGTGTCCGTTTTTTTTTTCCCCCCGAAACCTGCGCGAGTGCTTGGGAGTTAATCGGTTTGTCCACGTCGCGGAGAATCGCAGCAAAGTTGAACGCAGATTTCAACAATGAGTGAGCTGGAGGACGACTTTGCCAAGATCCTGCTGCTGAAGGAGGAGAGGATACGGGACTTGGAGAGGCGGCTCGCGGACCGGGAAGACGAGATTCAAGAACTGAAGAGAAAATTGCACAAATGTCAGTCCGTCCTGCCCAGCGCTCAACTTATCGGACCCAGGACCCGCAGGGCGCAGGGCATCTCCGCGGAGCCTCAGACGCACCAGGACCTGTCACGGCAGGCGTTTCGGAAATATGCCAAGTCCGACTGGTAAGACAGTTTCAGCAGGCGGGTGGTACTTTTTGGTGCTCTGTTTACGCCCGTGTGTCCGGCTCCGCGTCTCACCTTAAAAATATCTTTCTGAGTGTTTTTTTTTTTTTTTTTTTTTTTTCTTATTCAGCGGCAGGATCAAAATGTTCTCCGTGAAAGCTACGAATCGATACTCTGTTATTAGGGGGAGCGCAACTCTATTTCAAGAGGAATGGGGGGAAATGGACGGGCAATACAAACTCTAGACGCTCGCGCGCGCGCAAACACACGCGCACACGCACACACAAACGCACAGACAGGTTACTGTGGCTCTTCAGTGCCCCATTTCCACTCTGTTTTCTGACTCTTTTCTTATCTTATTTTTTTTTTCTAAATGAAACATTGGGAGGTTTGGCATGAATGGACGAGCACTTTCATTCTTGGGGGCCGATGACGCAGCTCCAAGGCGAGCTCGAGAAAGAGCTCCTAATTGATCAGATCCATCATGGCAGTCCCAGAGGACACAGACAGGAGGAAGTGCGATGCATTATTGGCTTTTAGTAGCTGGACGCTGAGGACCCGAAGTGCATGTCTGAGGATATTTAATACTCCATTAGAAAACGCTTTGTTGGGCCATATGCTTCCTTCATCACCTTTTTTTTTTTTTTTTTTTTTAGCTGCTCCTTATTAGGGATTTTATACCCTTAACAGTTACAGAAATCTTCACTCCAGTTTGAGAAAAAGTTTGACAAACTCTGTGTTTAACTTTTGATTTATTCTCATCTCTGATTTCTATCAGGATAAATTACTTCTTGCATTGATACGACACAGCTGACATCACTCTTGACTCACTTACTGCAACAGAAAATGGGGTTAATTTCATTAAGATGGCGGGACAATTTCCAGTCCTCATTTACATTAATAAACTGCAAGCAGGGAAAATCCTCATTTGAACTCATTAGCTTGTTTGTTGCTCAGTGTACCTTCAGACGTCCTCAGAAAGAGTCCTGAGGCAAGAAAATATATTGAATGAGGTTTGGGTGTCATGAATGGTCCAGGTTCATTGAAAAAAATAATGACTAACAAACAAAACAAAAACAAAAAGATCAGGTGTGCTGATCGTCTGTTGTCAAGCTGCCCGTGGAACCAGGGTTCATTCTGAAAATGGTCAAATTAGGTTTAAGTCTAATGCCTGGGCTGATGAGGCTAATTACATGTGACCATAGCAACGGAAGTAAACCAGTTTGCATTTGTGCAAAGCACCACGGAGACGATTGCTGTCTGTGTGTGGAGAAAGGCCTTCACCTGAGCCCCCGTGGCCGCGGGGTCGGAGACGGTGTGACCCCCGTCGGAGTCAGGACGTGGCACCAGGCGGCGGCCCGCCCCGCTCCTCCGATTACCGCATCATGAAGCAACGGATCCAGTTTCTATTGATCTGCATAGGAAAAGGGCTGAGCTGGATGGCTAGAGAGGTGAAATTTAAAGCTCAGAGGTGCTTTGAAGGACAGTGGGAGGGCCTTTTTGATGATGGGAGGATGTCAACACTGGACCAGAGAGAGCCTGAAAAAAACAAACAAAAAAAAAACAAATTCTCCAGGCACCTGCAGTTTCCTGATATGAAATAAACTTTGCTGCTGCCCAAGCTTCAGGCCCTGCGCCTTTTCCTTGGCATAAATAACAGAAAATATTGTTCCTATTAACTCAAAAGGTGAAATGCCGGATTGGCTTCATTCGAAAATTGGGTGTTTGTATCCAAAGATGAGCACAAGAAAACTAATATTTCGGATAAAATATGTACAACGCTTTTTTATCTTAATGACTTGGAAAACCGCAAATTAGCTGTGCTGGTTGCTGAACAGATGTTCTTCACAGTTGTTTTGTCTCGTCTAAAGTATCACAGAGAGCTGAACTCTGCAGTTAGCCTCAGTGATGTCTGCAAACAGGTTTAGTGTTTTTTTTTGTGTGTGTGTTTTGATGCTGACATGCATATGCATTTGTTTTTGTTTTTTTCATTTCTCAAATTTGTTCTGTGGAAACTTACATTTCTTTTTTTTTAAATTTTTTATCAAAGATCCACATATTGTATGGCACTATCACTTATTGTAATTCTTCTGAGTCGAGGCATAAACGTCATAATTCTTGATGCCGTTGCTGGGATGATCCAAGAAGCAAATATCACTCACTGCAGTGCCGGATCACCGACCTGTGAGGAATAGGCCCTGGATGCCACCCTCTTGATATTTGCCTGAGATGATCACAGATGTCCACAAGAGGGCAGCTGCGATCTTTTGTTGGACCATCGTTCTCCATTCAGGGTTGTTGACATGCTTTTTGTCAGAAAAAAAAAAGATGCCTGATGCCTTCACATCAGAATCACTTATCCTCACAGCCCTAGAAACCTCGTTCCGCCCCCCCCCCCCTGCTTTCTGTCCTCACTCTTGTGTCTGTGCTGCGGCACCCTCTCAGCACAGTAATTGCTATTTTAGCCTCACTATCTCCGCGTCCTATCAGATTGTCCTTGGCAGTATATCCTCCCCTGAATTTGTCCAGAGTGCACGAGGCCAAATGCTGTTCTGTGCGCTTCAGATGACTCATTGGGATAATGTGGACCGACACCAGCGGCGCTCCCGGTGCACACAACACCAGATGAGATGAGGAATGTGGAGCTGCTGCGAGGGGACGTGAGCCTCAATAGCTTTGGCATTTCCATGTCTGCTGCTGCTGTTTGACACTCTGAGGTTATAACGTTTCACCTGTAGCACGTTGACCGGCTCCACTTTGGAATCTGTCACAGAATTTTAATAGTTGCTGGACAGGGATTTGTCAAAAGTTGAACTAATCGTTTCCACTGTGATATTTTACAGTAAATGATCAGCTGGATTCAAATTGGATTATAGTTTTCTAATATTTGCACTTTTTTTTTTTTTTTTTTCCCCCCCAAATGTAGAGAAAGTTGTCCAACGCAACAGAAGCAGAGGAGCCTCCTTCCCTGATTGAAAACGGCGTTGTTTATTTAGATTCATTAGGTTTTCCATCACACTCAACTTCCATTAAGGCTGCGCCTTGTTCATCCATTTGTAACTCAGCAGCCTGAGGGCGAGAGTTACTGAGGTATGATGGCAGTGGCTTTCTCACTGACTCCATTATTTATGTGAGACGAGCGCGTCTGTGGAGTGGCAGACTGCACTGTGCCACAGATTCCTGTAGGCGCCCTTCTCGCCATGCCTCCTCTCCGGGTCGTAGCCTGACGCACTCGGGGAGGACGGTCCTCCGCTGTCACATCGCCGAGGGAGGGAGGAAGGTAGGGGGTAGGGAGAGAGAGAGAGAGAAAGGACGACAGAGACAGTAAACTTTGCGTGACTAGCTGAGACGCTTCACGGGCTCACGTTGGCAACCACTGAGCAGACTTCTTCTGAAATCCCCAATCTGCTTGTGACGGACAGCTGCGAAGGATCCCCTTCAGGAGAAACAGGAGCTGCATCATCTCAAAGCTGTTCATGCCGGATAAAGTTTTTCAGCGGCGAGGTAGAGGAGAGAGGTTAAAGACTCGACTGCATACCTTTCGATAAACTTATTGGGGAGTCGCACGTTGCCGCCGATTGAAATGGGCACCTTGCGCGACCTGCAGTACGCGCTCCAGGAGAAGATCGAGGAGCTGCGCCAGAGAGACGCGCTCATCGACGAGCTGGAACTGGAGCTCGACCAGAAAGACGAGCTCATACAGAAACTACAGAACGAGCTGGACAAATACCGCTCCGTTATCAAACCGGCGACCCAGCAGGTCCACAAGCAGAACGAGCTGCAAGAGCATCAGCGGACGAAGAGACAGGCGATTTCGGCCGAGCCCACAGCCTTCGACATCCAGGATCTTAGCCATGTCACACTACCTTTCTACCCCAAAAGCCCACAGTAGGTGTCCACCTTCTGACTGCACTATGTTTACTTCCTATAATGATCCTAATATTGCTTTGCATTAACTGTTGCGCTGCAAGAGCCCATTCACCCTTTGTCACATGTCTGATCCAGTGCGTAACGTGTGGCGCAGCAGGGACTTCACCTGTAGCGTACACTTGGATGAAGTGGTGCTCCACACACACACACACACACACACACACACACACACACACACACACACACACACACACACACACACACACACACACACACACACACACACACACACACACATGTATGCATACACATAAACAGTACATCTAAGGAACATGTGACATGTTGTCTTTATTATGAAAATGAGGGAACTAGAATTATCCTGCCACTGGTGACAGTCATCAAGCAGCACATCGATCAAAAGCTGAATATTAATAATCCTGATCATGACAGAAATTAAGAGCCATCAGGGACAGGGAATTATAGTTTTAGAGCGGTTGCAGTGGCAGCTCTGTGTACCAGTGCCTATTTTATACAAGCTGATTCTGTGACAGACAGTCTTAACAAGCTCTCTGTGCATGTTTACCCTGTGATTGGACCTCGTCTGTGCGTCTCTCTGCAAACTCTCAATCAAACACTCTCTCCTGCACAACTTGGGCTGCAACAGGAGGTCTGGATCTCAAACTGAAAGTGGCACTAAAATAGCCTTGTGTTATGAAATAATCCAGCTGTTATGTTGAGTTTGAATTTAGAGGTTGTGTTATTTTGAACCAGCATCGTTTCCTCCTTGTGGAGAGAGATAATATCTACTGTTCAGTCCACAAGGACATTGAAAATTGGACATAATTGAATGTAAAAAACTAAATCTGGCTTCAAAATGCATGGCGGGACATTCAAGTCACACAACAAAAGCAAAAATAGTGTTTAAATTGAAATTATTGGGATATTATCGACTTTGACTTCACTTATACCGTTAAACAAACTGTTTCTTTTCTCATGCTGCTGTTTCAAGCTTGCGAGTAAAAAAAAATAAAAAAAATAGACCTTTAAGATTTTGCACTGAGATCAGATGTGTCAGATGTGAACGTCATTGTTCCGCTGACACGCAAAACAAACAAACCGCCGAGGATTTCATCAAAGAAGACTCAAAAACTGCAGGGGGGGGGTTATTTATATGAGCAGCGAAGGGCCATTCATCTTTGTTACACCTGTCAGTTCTCTGTGTGTCAACCAAAACATAGAAAGAACACTCTTTTCTGGTGTGATTTTTGTTGTTGTTGTTGTTGTTGTTGTGAGTTCCTGCATGGACACTGGCTTGGATTAGCAGGACAGTGATGGCCACCAGAATGACAATTCCATTACGATAATCATCTTCATCCTGAGCCTTTTATTGAATGAGATTTTTCAGACACTCTCAGCAAGACCCAGAATGGAGGATAACGATATAAGTATCAGATCATATAAGAGTATCAGATTGTCCTGAGTATTTCAGACCTTTCAAAGAAAAGACGATGAGTGACACCGGGTTTGAATAGTTTCTGATGAAATTCCTCGCAGGCAAAGTCAAAGATACTGAGATACCCTGCTGAGAGTGTGTCGCACATTCTCGAGCTCTTCATTTAATCTTCTGTAATATCTCTCTTCAAATAAGCATATTCATGAAAAAAAAAACAAGATTGAGAAGCAGACAGACTGCTGAATGCAAACGAGTGGAGCGTGTTTGGGCGCTGCTCTCTTATTAGCTCAGCAACATTATCATTATTCAATTTGTTTGGACTTCTTTGTTGAGCAACTGGCATAAGTTCAATTTGTTCAATAGAAGAGTTTCAATAGAATTGAATTCTATTTGAAACTATTCCAATTGAACTATTCGATAGTTCAATAAAAAACAATCGTTAATTGTTTTCCTTAGATAGAGTGCAATTTATTTAAATCCAACATCTTTTTATTTGACTCTTCTAACTTGTTGTTTTGTTGTCGTCGCTCAACAGCAAATAAAGAGGTTTCTTTTTTTTTTTCTTCTTCTTCTTTTTATCAAACACGTAAGTGGCCTCATGGGCTGAAAGAGCTCCATTACAGCTTCATTTTGTTTTGGTTGTTGAAGAGTGGTGATAACGTCTGTTGGATTTGGCTAAATGTTTTTCTTTTTCTTTCATTCTCACCCACTTTATCTTCTTTACTAGGCCTGTAGAGCATTCTGTACTTGCTATCCATCCCTCTCCCTCCGTCTGCCTCTTATTTCTGGTAGCCTGTCCCACTTTTCTGCCACCCCTCTTCTTTTTTTCCTCGTAAAAGAGCATATTTTCTCCTTTTAAGGAAGGCTGAACTTGCTCAGCCCAAACTTCACTCGTGGATGAAAGCAAACATATCATCCTCACAAAGGAGAGGGAGGCGATGTTTTTCTAAGGGTCTGGTTGGAAGATGTTGCTCAACGATGTGCGCGATCAGGACTGAAATCTCCTGGGTGTAAATGTAACGGACATAAGGTCAATGAGGCTCATTTCCAGACCAATGGAGGTCGACTTTGGGAAAACAACAGATTCCCAGCTTGTTCCTGTTAGTCAATTAGGAGGAGAATCTGCTAGCTCGGCATAAAATTAGGCCTGTTTTGAAAACTTCCCAAAAACCTCATGAGAGCTGTCAACGTTAAATCCAAGTTCTCTTCTCCTGCTGACAAAGGAGGGAGGTTTTGAGGGTCACAGTTCACATCCGAACACAGATTGTGTGATGGGAATTTCAAAACGGGCACATCTTCATTTTGTCTTTTAAACTTTTCCAGCAGGAGCATATTTTGACTCTCAAGAGCAGAATAAAAATCACTAACAATGAATTTTTGGCTCATCCAGGTAGCTCTGTTGGAGCTCTGTCCAAAAGTTCAAGGCAATTAAAACCCTGAAAATGTGAATGCTTGTTAGCCTGCAGTCTGTTCTGTCTTTGTCACATCCGTAAATTGAGATGTGAGACTACGCTGGGATAAAGACACTGACAAAGTTCATGTATATACAGTACATGCATTTTTAGGGGGAAAATGGATTCTGAATTGTCACAGAGATTAGAATATTAATCCATAAAATAAACCATCCCTGAGAAATAAGGTAGGACATACTTTGTTCTGCTTGTTTGTACTTTTAAAAACAGTTAAAGAAAGTCGTCTGGGTTTTCCAGAAGAAAGTGTCAACTACCAAACGTTGGCAATTGACTTTTCAGTTCGTGTGAAAAGTAGAGCTGTTTGCACACGTCTTGAGACCCAAACTCAAAATTCATGATCGTTGGATGCAAAACACAACTTGTAAGAACCCGGCTCCTGATATTTCCGCATCTCGGACTCAAAACAAGACCAAAAAAAAAAAAAAAAAAAATTCACCTGGTGGTGCAAAACTTGAAATTCGTACATGCTGGTTGGAATTGTGGATTTATGTGCCAGATATCGTAGCTGCCTCTCGGGGGAGATTGGCATCTCTCATCTTGCAGTTTTGGCAGTTTTTCATCTGAAACGGCAACACTGTCTCTTCTCTGATTTCATACTGCGTCTCTCGATTTATTGGAGAAGCATTCGTGTGACCTTAAAGGTGACACGAATGAAGAGTGAAGAGAAGTAAGACGCTGACTGTGCTCAGTATATGTGTAAAAAAAAAAAAAAAACAGCCAGAGCACTTGCTGGTATTGTAGCTTGAAGTTTTGTTTGCGTGGTTTGTTGGAGATCTCAGCTGCAGGCTGGCAGCAGGGTAGAGAAGCCCGTGTGTGTGGAGGGAGCGCTGCTTCGTAGACGCCCGACGCGTTATTTGCCCTTTTAGCTATAAGCTCCTCAGGTGATCGGCGTCAACAGTGCACCGAGAAATGGGTTTGTGAAAAGGGCACCAGAGCACAGAAAGGAAAGAGGCAGCGCCTTTGACTCCCACGACCGGGGATGCCTTCCTGTGTTTTTAATAAGTTGGTCCATGAAGGCGTCTCCTCTCAGCGGGAGGGCTCTCCTTAACCCCGATGCGTATTACTAACCTCGCTGTTAAAAAAAACAAAAAAAACAAAACAGCCACGCGGCACTCTCAGACCGGCAACTCAAGACTGCGGCGACGACATGCTTCCAAGGAAAGAGCGATCCCGACTCACCGATCGGGATTTCCGGCCCGCCTCAGAACCTCTCCGCCATCTCTCGGCACTTCTCCGCATCCGAGGGGATCAGACAGGCGCTCGCTTTGACGTTTCGAGATCTCGCTGCATCCGGCCCGTCGTCAACACGTCGGGCACCTCTAACGAGCAAATATCGCTCCTCCGCGCCACATCAGCTGCATCGGAAGAAGTCTGCTCTTGCGAAATAATTTGACACGTCCCCTCTCACGGCGCCCGTCTGCCTGTCCATCTGCCCGGCTCTTCCTTTTAGCCCGCCTGACAAAGCACTCCCGCGCCTTGACAACCGCATGTTGGCTTTACAATTTGCTTCCTTCCTTGCAGAGTCATCGGCGAAATACGTACCTGCGGAATGACCTGATGACTCCGTAGTCTGAAGGCCGAATTAGCTTTCAGAAGCGCAGCAGCCCCGAATGGGAAACAAGTCTGCTTCCATTAGCACGGATTTTTGCGAGTCATTGACGTGCTCCAGCATTTGGAGGGAATTAAAAAAAGGTGTCACCTTGATGTCTTTGAAATGAGAAAATGTTTTGAAAACGCCACGGCGCTGTTTCGGTTCGAGTGTGATTGCTTTAGAAAAAAAAAAAGCAACACGCCGAACAGAGCGGCATCATTCAGTAAAGTTTCCAGCTTATTTTGATCTCGAGCAAGATTTTTGTTTCTTATTCTATCTCTTTATGTCTTTCTACATTAAAGAGACATCAGTGTCTTGTGAATTTGTGTTTGTACAAGTCAGAGCTTGCACCCTGATGGCCTCTCTTTGTCTCACCTTGCCTCCAGGTCCAAAGATCTGATCAAAGAGGCCATCTTGGACAATGACTTCATGAAGAACCTGGAGCTGTCGCAGATTCAAGAGATCGTGGACTGCATGTACCCTGTGGAGTACGGAAAGGACAGCTGCATCATCAAGGAGGGCGATGTGGGCTCGCTGGTCTACGTCATGGAAGGTAAAAGCACACGTGCAGAGAGGAACAATACGGAGACACGAAACCATTTAAATGAAAACTGCGGGTGGGAAAAGTAGACGGACTCTAAAGAGAAGTGCATGAATCTACGTTCTAGAAAAGGATTTGTTGGGATTTATCTGTCTCGCAAAAGCTCATCATGGCCATCATGGGTAAGAAATGAAAGGGCATTATTGATGGCTTTTCTGCTGGGTGATGAACCAACACTAGCAACTAGCAACAACACATCGTGATGCTGCATGATTCACTCGTCACATTGATTTTATTTTGTATGATGCTGTGTGCCCGCTGAGTCCTTTAGTTTTCCTTCCTTTTTAGACGTGTCATTTCAGCATGTGGTTTATTTTCAGTTTCTTTTTTTTTTTTTTTCTTTTTTTTTTTTAATAAAATGAGAGTGTGAAAGCTCTGATGACGGGAACAACAGCACAACGTGCACTCGGGCGCTGGTAGGATTTGCTTTTGGCAGCACGGTTTGCGATACTGAAGTGACGCCGCAATAAAATGTTCAGAGAGCCGTCGTCACTGGCAGTAGATTCGACCTTAGGGAAAATGGCCCCAGTCAAATGCCCGTGAAATATAATTGAACATTATATAGAGGTGAACTTGGACTTTCAGACATAAAGTGGAATAAAACACTGGCATATACAGGATGTTAAAATTAACACTGCTACTCAACTCCTTGTTGAAACCTTTAGAACTTCCATTACCCTGACTTACAGTTGCACGGAAACTAAGGATGAAACCATCTTTTCGTTTTGAATACTTTCCTCAGAACCTAAACAACATGGCCGCACGACGAGAGGCTGAAGGAGCATAAAGAAACTGAGAAACTTGAATCGTGTTGGTTGGTTCTGAGACACTGGCATTTAAAGGTTAAGATTTCAGAAGGAAAAATGAATCACAAAAATTGATCGTTGCCTCTATTGTTGGCCACCTCCTTTTATTATTGGGTTGGCGAGACATTTCCCAGATGCCCCGTTCGGCCAAACATCGTTAAAAATAGATTTGCGGGGCTAAACGAAGAGAGACTCTTTTTTTTTTAATTTATTTATTTTTTCTTCGTTCAATTTGACTGCCAAATTATAATTCTGTGAAAACATACCCTGCACTCGGTTCTCTTTAAACTCAGGCAGCATTTTCCATATCGGAAAGATACAACAAAACAGTGTGCGGACATCCGACAGCTTCTGGACACGTTCACGATACTCAGTGGGGAAATAATATTTACTTTAATATAATAATTGTCATTCCGCGGATGCAAGTAAATGCGCTATTACTTATAACAGAGTATTTTTAGATTGTGCTACTGGTACTTTCACTTCAGGGAAAGATCTCCTGTCACATCCGTGTTACAAAAACGACGTCACTTGTTGCCCTTCTGTGTCAGAGAGGTCGGATATGTAAAGAGTTTAACTGACATCATGCAAATCAAATGCAAAACCCAGACTGTGCAACAGTAACCGAGATGAAATGTTGGCATTTGGGGAAGTGTTGGGCGCTGTAATGAAATAAGGGATTGTATTTTTATTTAGCTGAAAATTTGAAATTCGAAACTGCATCCTTGATTACTGCACCTGTGGCCTGGCGGAGGGCAAGAGTTGTGGACGAAAACAGGAAAAAGGAAACGGGTAAAATCTTTCGATACCGAGCCTAAGAATCGGTGGTCTCTTGCTGAACACCGGTCAACTGTTAGTCGGTCGATTTTAAAGGCTCTGAGAAGGCGATTGTACCAGAGGTGGCTCGTCATGCCAGGTAACAAATGACCAAGTGTCGCACCGACGTGATGAATTGGCTCCTCTTCAGCGCGACAGAAAGAAAGGAAAGGAAAGATGCAATCCTGTAAGAGACATAATTGTTGAGGGCCTTTGTGGTTTCCTCTGACAGTGACCGAGCAAAGAACAGCAACATGATTGGGAAGAGGGCTTCGGTCCAGCAGTGGTCATATGCCGCTAACATCAAATGTTTTGGTTAATTATTTCCCATTTTGAATCCCTCGGGCAGCCTTAACATATTTATCTTCAGCGAGCATTGTCATCCCTCTCCGGCTGCCTCCTAACTCGTTTCTGTTCCACTCCCCTCTGCTCGTCTCCCTCGTGACCCGGCGCGTCCTCCGCCTGCAGTCTCCACTTCGAACTGTCCGCGGCCTTGACTCGCTTCGCATAAAAACAAACGTTAAAAGCAGGAGCCCGCCGGGGTGACGACTTCGCGCCGCGGCCCGCGGAAGCCCGTCGCGATCTCTGACTCGTCGAGCCACGACGACGGGACGTCTGACTGCGCCTCTCCGTGTCAAACGCACGGCTGCGTCGGCTCGGCAGCGCACATCATTTTCCCAGCAAATGAAGCGTTCACTGCTCGGGCAAGTTGTGTCATATATTATTGAGACGCAGCAGGCTGGTCATTAACGTTTTGCCACGGGACTGAACGCGGTGTATTATTCGTCATGTGGCCATACGAGTAAACTACGCTGACACCCGCGATAATTATGATCAAATAAACGGTGCATTAAATCATGGCTCGCGCTTGAAAAACATTCTATGATAGTGCATAACTTATTTCCCCCTGGTGAGAGACTAAAATTGATATTTCAGAGCTTCCCCGTTGAAACTACCCGAGAACAGTTATCTTTTGTTGCATATGCACCTGATAATGGGAGATCAGACAAAACAGGGGCTGCAGAAGTATAATGGATCCCGCCTGCAGCAGCGGCGACGCTGCCTCGATGAATGTTTGTTGTAATTTTGGTCGCGTCCTCTGTGCTGAAACTGACATCCGCCCTCTTTAAAAATACTGATTGCGTCGGAGACAAAAGCTCACGTTTCCATGGAAATGGAATATCCGCGCAGACCCGTACAGGTGGCTAATGATGATCGCAACTAGTATAATCACACCCAATTACCATCAAGTGTTTCCTCGGCAGTGAGACTCCCTCCATTTCTCACATAGTCATCCTTCAACTTAATCTAATGAAACTGTGTTTGCTAATAGCACCGGCTCTATTTGTCCTCCGGGGACATTTTGCAGAAGGAAATGGTGTTTCAAGCTAAAAGTTAGAAGAGATCTGATGATTAGTTTGAATGGCATCAACGACAGTGAAAACTTGGCGTTGGCCAAAATGTAAATCTATGAAGAGCACGTGATCGTCCGAGTATAAAAAAAAAATAAATTAAAAAAAAGTTGTCAGATCAAGAAATTTGAGGATGACATTGAACAAACGGTTCTGTGTCGTTAACCAGAACCAGTTCAAGTTCAATGTTTAAACATTACAACGCACACGAGCTACGAGAAGTGACTGATGTGCCGAAGCTGAAGGTCGCCTTTAAAGATTGAAAAATCCTATGTTTAGCGCTACGAGCAATTATTTTATTTTCATTATTGACCAGTCTGCCAGTTCTTCTCTCAGCTAATCAATTCGTCATTTGGTCTACAAAAGGTGAAAAATCTCCATCACAGTTTATCAGCGGGCCAACAAACCCTAAAGACAATCAATCCATATCCATGAGCAACATTTGCGTGGAGCCTAATATCGATTAAAATCGAGCAGGAAAAAAAAATGCATGTAAGAATGCATGTAACCGCGGCTGGAAAAGAAGACAAAGAAACCAAGAAAAAAAAATTACCATTTGAGAAATTCAAATGAGAGGATAGGGGTGTTTTATTAATTGCTGAGGTGATTAATGAATGAGAAGAATTTTTGCAGATTTCTTCTTTGATGATCAGCACGTGGATTATTTGACAACTCGTTTCAGCTGCAGTTATGGTTAGATATAAGCCTTGAGATGGTTATTTTTTAATATGTTTAGATGGTTAAGAATCGGGATCCTGTGTGAATTCTTTATCGTGGCGAATTTACCGGGTTGTCTGTTGTTAACGTTGCATTATATATTTGAATTGTACTTCATTTGGCATTGACATTTTTTTTTTTTTTTTTTAATTTTTTTTTACCCTGTATGAGAAACAATTGCATCCAGAGTGGGGAAAAAAAAAAGCAAAGCCTCACCGGGAAGGCACGGGCATACGTGATATTAATCACTATTATTATCAACATAATTCACTCTTTTAGGTGACTGTACATTTTATTAGCTTTACGGAGGGCAGAACAGTGGTGAAAGCGAGGAGAGGGGTAATGTTCAAGTGTGAGTCAGCCCCGAACACCCCCCCCCCCCATCCCCGAGTGCTCCCAGCACATTGACAGCTCTCTTTGACAGGCTACCATATTCAATGCAACCATTGGTGCGCTGTCGGCCGTTTTATTCAGGTGGAGGGGTTTCGGGGTGTGTGTGGGTGGGGTTGGGGGGGGGATTTAAGAGTACCACGCACAATTTGACATTTTCTCGACACAAATTGGATAGAGTCCCAATTATATTACTTGACCTGCTGTTAGAGAAAGCACAAACACAAGACCCCTTGGAAAAAAAAATTCGTCTAAAGTGTAAGCGAGGCTTAATTTGCGTTCTGTAATGTCGGAGTATGACGGCAGCGAACAATGTGCTGTGTTTTTTTGAGGCTAAATGCTGAACCACCCTTGACAGTCATTTTCTTTTTCTTCTGCTTTTTACTGAGACATACCACTGAATAACAATGAACCGTGATGTTTACCCACCGTGGCGAGATACTACGTTCTCCCTTTAAATGCAGTATTCGATGCCTTTTGACTGCGTGACACTTAAGACTTGCGGTAGATTGGGTGTGCAAGTGTCATACGCTGATCTGTTTGCTTATATCACTAATCATGATTTTAATATTGGCAAGTAAGAGGCACGGGCGTCTGTTTACATCCAATTTCATGGCATATTTTATCCAAGGATAATCCCCTTCAGATTCTACCCGAACCTCGTCTCCTCTCCTCTCCGTCACCTTGTGCTATCCCTCCCTCAAATATGAAAACAAATCTTCAGAGCTCCTCGACACTCACTGTTTTCATCTGCTTTCTAACGACCATCTGAACTAACTGACCGCAGGTGAAACTACCAGCCGACCAATTTCCCGAAGAATCTCTGAGAGACCAAATAAATGAATGTCTCTCTCTGAGCCTCGGAGTGCTCTTACGCTTCAAAGGACTCATCCTCTCGCCGTGCGACGGGCTCTTCAGAGAGATGCTCTCTGTGCTCAATGGCCAATGAGGCACAGTAAAGACAGATGAGGCTCCTCTATCATCTTGAGCAGAGCTTCGAGATGTGATCTGATCACCGGGGGCGCCTGAGTGTGACGCAGTGTCATAGCTGTGAAAGGACACAATGCTGTACGTGAGGCAAACCAGGAGCAGCCTGCGGCGCTAACGCTGCAACTCCAGAGGCTGCTGCTGTTAAAACTATCAGCTGATCCTTGTAATTATTGTGATATATTCGCATATTAATGAGGCGATGTGAAAATAGAGACCACATCGGGCTACAGAAACGCGAGTGCACAAACCCATTGCACTGCATTGTTGCCAGGCAACTTAACTAATGCAGACTTCCAATTGTAGCTGCCAAAGTAGCATCTTGGGGGGGCGGGGGGGGGGGGCTCAGCAACCTAAAATTGTTGAGAGTCACGGATTATATTGGCCCCCGACAACACGGCGTGCAGCCGACATTCGATACAACAACTTCCCCCATTGTACAGTCTGCTATACAGTCTGGTAAATAATGACCCGTCACTCTCTGTTGAGGCACAGAGTTTTCTGAAAAGACATCTCCGGGAACTCAATTTCAACTTGAGACGAAAAAAAAAAAAAAAAAAAAAAGAATCGACTTTATGTCTACGTGTGCATTCGTGCTGACTTTGATAACGTGACACGCGATACCATAATTGACGTTCGCATACGAACCGTAGGCTCTCATGATAACTAACTAGGCTCCCAGGTGAGGTTTATTTCGGTGTCCCCCGGGGGAACAGGCGAGGGGTCTGTAATTGGAATGACGCACACGACTACCACCTGATCGTGACAGGTTCAGGCTACCATCGGGTGGTAGCCCGGTAGCTGTTCACTCCAATGTGCTCGCCGCTGAAACTCCCCCGCCTTCCCCCGCACCTCGGTGATGAAACGGGAGCAAGTGCAGAGAAGCCGGTCGCACGTCATTAAAGGAAACATGTGCGTGATGACATTTTTCTCTGCCGCTGCCACAAATGTCACAGGGAAATAAGTATCAATTCAATTTCACCTTTAGAAGAGTACACGGGTATACAGTGCGTGCTTTTCCACTTGACTGGTGACACTGTTGATGCAACAGTGAGCCAATAAAAAAAAAATCACGTAGCGTTCACGCGCTGCCGTCATTTCATTTCATATTTAAATCCCAGATGTTTACAGAGAATTAACCTGGTGAGAAACTAATAATACAGATCAGCGCTGTATCGGAAATGGTTGTTTGTGTTCATGTAAAGCAGCTGAAAAGGGATGTGAGGGGTGGAGGCAAAGCAGCAAAAATTGGGAATAAAGCTGTATTGATTTCCAGGAAGGTGTGCAAACATCCACCTGCATTTACAAACACACAAAAGCCTCCAATTTTGAAATGCTTGTATCGAGAAGATTAAAACTTCACACCAACGCGTCGTTTCTGTGCAAATGGCGCGCGCGCGCTGCAGACTGATAACCTCACCTACACCGAGCTGAGCACCACCTGCCCTGAACACAAAGTGAAAACACTCGAGTGGCTTTTCTAGTTTGCCCTGTCCGCCTCCAAGTAGTTCCCTTCGGCACTTTCTTTGGCGCTTCCATTTTCACACTTTCACACGGCGACAAGTTATCAATTCAAAAGGACCAAACATGAGAGAAGAGACATGCACGTTTCCCTCTATCACTCCTTTCACCAAGTTTGACCCCAATCTGTCCTCCTGTCAGTATCCTTTTCCCACTTTTTAGTCGCTTCCTCTCCTTTCTGTCTTATCCCTCTCAGCTACTCCTCACCCAACTGTCCGTCTTGCCTCATTTTCGTTCTGCCTCCCTCTTTGTATTCGCTGTGGTTATTTTTCCATCCCACTGTCCTTTCCTCCTCCTTCTGATTAGTTCATGATGGCCTTTGTTTTCATTTTCCCTGAGACACAGAATAAAGATTGATCCCCATTTCCTCTCCACAGAGAGCCCATGCATACACCTCAGAGGAAGAATTAATGAGCAATTTGGGAATGATCCCTGAGCCTTTATTCCCCCTCTGAGGCTAAACTCGCTGTAGTGAGCTCCTCATCTGGAAAGACGATGAAAGCTGTGTGTGTGTGTGTGTGTGTGTGTGTGTGTGTGTGTGTGTGTGTGTGTGTGTGTGTGTGTGTGTGTGACATATGAGGAGTAGAGGAAGAGGAAGGGAAGGCAGACCCTGAGAAACAGAGAGCTTAGAAGAATCAATTGAATTTAATATTGTGAAAATGTTTGAAATCCATTGTTTGAAATGATACTGTATTGTAAATACGACTGTGTGTTTGCGTGAGTGAGTGTTTAGGGAGTTGGTGGCCGCAGACCGGCAGTAATACTGAGAGTCTTCTGTGGTAGGATAAACTGTGTTTGCTGAGGTTCAGACTGAGGATACAAGATAGGGTACAAGTAATCTGCTCTGCTGCAGTGACAGACAAATCCTTTCCTTCAACCCAAGACTAGCACGTCCACAACACACACACACACACACACACACACACACACACACACACACACACACACACACACACACACACACACACACACACACACACACACACACACACAGATACACTGTGATTACGCTCATGCAATGGCTGCAGCAGTGAAGACGCCTTCGTACACACTGGCTCGAAGCAGCCGTGTCACCTGAGGACATGAGGACATGAGGACAGTGCGACGATGTCCAGCCTTGAAGTTTGATGAAAGTGCTCTTGGTTCTTGTATTGTTAACTCACCTACATGAACGCGCCTGAATACCTTGAGCTCCGAAAGGCCAATTTCATCAATCAGTGTCACTGGAGTCAAGGTTTACAGGATTCTGAGATAAGGGTTCATTTAAAATTTCTCATCTCTTGCCGCAGACTCTGAGTCTCCAGAGTTAAAATTCATGTCTTCGAGCTCCTTTTTTTTTTAACTTTGATTACCTCGCCATATACTCTCCAATCCCAAAGGAGCTCTCTCTTGTTTGTTTTTTCCTTGCTTTTCACAAATCACTTATAAATAAACAGTATGAAAAAGAGCCTTGTTAACGAAACACATTTGGAAATGATCTCTCGAGCCCGGGAGATTAAGTGATTGTGAAGTGCCGTTTCTAAACAACCAGAAAAAAAAAAAGAAAAGTTAGTTAGAGATACGAAAAAGCTATCTGTTTGTCCACAGCTTCAGTTCAGACTGAAATATCTCAACAAATATTGATCGGATTATTTTGAAATTTTGATAAGAGACATTTATGATCCCGGGAGGATGAACCCCTAATCACGATGATATCCTGAGTTTGCCTCCAGCCGACCCAAAAGTTCACTTATCCAGTGTCACCACGCTGACAGGGGTTGATTGTAAACACGTGTAAACACTGCAAAATGCTCAGAGACGCGTAACGAGCTACTGGTAGCTGGCGAACCACGGTTCGGAGACCCCCCCCCCGTGAACACCGAACGTGCGCATCTGTGTAACTCAAGACGTGACTGCCAGCGAATGCAGCATCCCCGCGAGTGGCTTCTCATATCTGCGGCGATGCGAGCTGGCTACTGAAGCGAGAGCCGGCTGCGGAAATGAGAGAGGCCCCATTATTGCGGTGCTTCAGATGCCATGTTAATCTGTATTCTGATGTGGAAGCTGTCTAATTGAGTCTGGTCTGAACGCAAGAAATGCTACAGCATGTGCACGTGGCGAAGTTGCTAACTGCTAATTACGCGACGGTGATTTGATGGGCGGGGGGGTGGGGGGGGGGTAACACAAAACGATCATTTTCACTGCCCCCTGCTGAGGCGATCAATCAAGCTTGTCAACACAGCAGCTGTAATCAGAGTTTGACGAGTAGCAGAGATGGAAGCAGGCCCGTTATAATGTTTTAATGAGAATAGAGATAGAAGAGGAGCTCCGGAAAAAAAAAAGAAAATGGATTCGACTGTCATCTCCCACCTCACGCCTGCTTTAACTCCCGCCGAGTTAAAGCAACTTTGAGCGTGAGGCTTAGGAGGCATCTAAAAGTCGACATATGGTACCGCGGTACGTTTCTGGCCAAATCCCTGTCTCCGAGGTAAAATGATGTAAAAAGGATGAAACCAGCTGTTCAGTGTCTTTAGGTCTCTCAAACCACTCGTGCAAAAACTGCAGTGTAATTTTCCACCGTGCCGATGGCCCGGGAGCCTCGTCGAGGGTGTCTCGGATGAAATGAAAAAAAGATGCCAAGTGCTCTAATCTCAAAAAGATACGATGTTGAGCAGTTCTCACCTGTAGCGTCAGCTGTCCCTCCCGATTCTTTCTCCCTTTACCGGCTTTCACTTTTTTGTTTTCCCCCCTCCCTTCATGTTTGCTCCATTTCTCACGGTAGTTCTCAAAATCAAATCTCTTTTATTTTGAAGTCCACAGACCTTCTGCTGCTGCATTTTTATTTTGAAGGATGTACGTTTTCAGTGACGCAGCATTTGCGCAGTAGCTGTTTGCTACCAGCGCTGTCATGACAGTAATGACCAAAACCTATATCATCACATCAGTAGTTGGTTCTCATTCGAGCATTAGGGAAGATAGTTAGTGTTAGATAAGTCTGCCTTTTTATTTAATTCAAAGTAAGACTGCCTTTTTATTTAATACAGCTCAATTTAGGTTGTAGATTTTTGAAACTGACAAGAGCAACATCAGTTCAAACTCGCTTGAAAAGAATATACGCTTAAAGTTAGCGATAAGTCTGCTCGTCGGTTTCATTGAATTTTAAGCCATATTTGCATTTTCGTTACACTCTTTCGGTTTGCTTTATGTTTTTAACGTAAACAGCGCATGAAGACGTTGTGTTTTACCGGGCTATTTTTTTGTTTTAAGAATTTTAAGTGGCTCAAAAATGTAAAACATTTTTACTGACTAAGTAACTGAAATTAACGCCTTTCAGTTGCATTCCTTTGCCAACCTGTCAAAATCTCAATCTACATTCCAATCTGTCTACGATATATGCAGCGGAGACTTTGAAGGGATCCTCGTGCGTTCACGCGCTCGGTCAATACAGCTGGTTAAGAGTAGACGAGTGCTTCGAACCTGGATGTCGCCGCAGAGATGCTACGGATTCTAAAACATAGATGTGCTTGACACACATCTTCAACCTGACAGCACGGACCTACACAATCACCACGGTTTCAAGGTGGTCACCAATTCAGGTGGGAGCTTCAGAGGGTTAGGGGATGGACGTGTGGGTCACAGTGACCTTTAACCGCCACTAATCCGGGTTTATCCTTAAGTTTGGAGAACTTTTATGAAGGTGTTCTTGAGATATCAAGCCCACGAGAATGAGACGGACGGACGGACGGACGAGCCGAAAAAACCAGACTGGCCACGGCAGTGGCGCCCAAAATATAGCAATCCAACATCGACGGGTGAAGGACGCAGACTTAACCGCTCGCTGTTAGAAAATATCTTAACATTTACATTCCACGATTGAAATACAACACGGCTTCATCTCAACCCCCCCCCCCTCCCCGATGCCTCCGTCTCTGCTTTGGTACTCAGCATCTATGTATCATCCCGTCACGACTATTCTTTCAGCCCGCAGTTGCACAAACAACACTTATGTTTTTTCATTTCCACTGCCGGAGTGCTTTGAATTTTCAAAACGAGTTTCTGCCATTCTGAGCCGTCGTTCCTTATTAATGACATAATACTCTTACTTTCTTCCCCGATGGCCTCTCTCTTTGTTTCTTCTTGCTTCGGCGTACATCTGTATTTTCTTAAACTCCAGTATTTCATTTGTTTATAACTGGGGAGAAAAATAATGCAAAACAACTTGACCTTGTTTTTTGGTAACAGTTCTGTGATCAGGAGAAATTTGCATTTTTTTTGTTGTTGTTGTTGTTGAAAAGCCTTAAACCCAAAAGTTTTGACTCCTAGACCTTTCAATAGCTTATCACTTGAATGAGAAGTGAAGCACCGCTTTCATCTTGAGATCTATTCATCTTATTTGTAATTTTCTTCTATGATGTGTCTTCACGGCATTGATTCACGTGTCATTTTTCATAACTGGCGAGCTGTATTTTTCTCTGCTGAAAGTGTTCGGGTCACATTGTGTTCTCTATAAAAACAAGGTAAAAACACAAATATAACTGCTCAGCGCTGATGTACTATCAAAAGCTACACTTTCAGGCCTTTTCAGCGAACAGCAATTTCTGAACTGCATCTCGCTCTCATAATTAAAAAAAAAAAAAAAAAAAAAAAAAAGCAGTTGTTGATTTTGTTTTTAAACCCTGGACTTTTCTGAACCTTTTGTGTCTCTGTCGAATGCATCCCACGCTCCATCAAAAGAGCTTTCAACTTCAGCCTTCTTCCTCCCGTACAGCCTTTCCTTCAGCGAACCATTCAAATGTCAGACAGAGAGCTTGTTGTTTTAGTTTTCCCTCACAGACGTATCACTGCTGACCTTGAACTTGAGTGCTGCACCACCTGAAACCTTCAGTAGCGACGGCCCCACTTTTTGGTCGGTGAAAGCTTGATGAAACAAACGATGAAGTGTCGGTGTTCCACCGTTGCTCTAATGGCTATGGATAGCAGTGTGCAACATGACCCCCGAAGCAGTGCCGGAAGAACAAGGCCCATCAGGATGGGATGGCGGCTGTATGTTATCCTCTCAGGGAATTGAACTCCCCCACATCCTGTCTCTTGATGTCCACTTTGTGCTGCTTGACAAACATTAAAACTATCAATGAAACAGGAGGAGGAAGAATCAAATAGTATCCCGCGCCTGACCTCTGAAACTCAAACTTTATTTATAGACACAGTGTACTGGCTTCGGCGTGAAAGGCTCCACGTGGAGATTAACAGATGTCCTTTTCTAAAGATCTTTGGTAGTCAAGAGTTCGAATTACACAGTGGCTTCTGTGGAAGATCTGCTTTTCTGTGCACACTGCTACTAAACACATGAAGCTCGCGCGTGGAAATGTGTAGCAGCGGGGGTTGCTGCAAATAGAAATAGAAATAAAATCGTAACTTAAAAGTTAAAAATGTAAAAGTTTTAAAACTCCCTTTAAAATGTCTCGACGTAGGCTTTTAGGGGAGCTCATGTCCGTAATTCAAGGCGCAGCGGCAGCGGAGAACCTCGTGTCACAGGTTTCCGGCGGATTTACAAAAACGTTGATTCATCGTCACAAAAACGGATTCACTTTGACTAAAGCAGATCGCTGAAGAGAAAATGGTTGATAGCTGGTCAGATATCCTTGTAGATCACAGAGGATACCTGAAATCACCGCTGCTGGAGGAGCATATTCGCGTTGCGCTTTTTTTTTTTTTTTTTTTTTATCTGAGAAGTCTTCAGCACCAGAGTGGGATAAAGTCGGTCGAAAAAACAGCAGGCTTTTTAATTTGGAATGCAGCCACAGTCGCATCTGATCTTCAGCCAGATGGGAAGTCTTGTCTGAGGTCTGTCCTCATCCCCTGCTACGTGGAGCGCGCTGCTGCGTATCCAAATGATCGGCCATGAACGTGGCCGCACGGCCCGAGGGGGACGGAGACAAGCTGCGAGGTATGGACAGTGAAAACCCTAATGGAAGTCCACGTCGTACACGTGCGATGCATTTTATTATCGCCTTCTTGAATTTGCTTTCACACACAGAGCCCAGTGTGCAGTTGTTACCCGTCTCAGCGAATGTAAACGTGCTGTGCTTTGATATCAGATGGTCAGATTTGCATGTTGGGTGGTTGAATTTGGAATACGATTTGAATGGCGCTTCCATACGAGAGGTGAATTTGGACTTAAGGCTAACAAACGCAGAGTGGTAAAGCAGGAAATGAGCTGGACAATGTGTTTGTGTGCGTGTACGTGCGCGCGTGTCTGGAAAGGTGTATGCGAGCTCGTGGGTAGCAACTTCTCAAAACAGATCATTTGGAGAATGTCAATGAATGAATAATTGAATTACTTCATCTCCGAGCAGTTCTCTCACAGCCTGCGGCCACCGAGCTGTCCGAAACAAGCACTACGCTCCACAACTCACCTTTCTCAGGACTTAATTACACGGCTCTCCACAGGAAAACATTCGGTTCGTTCATAGTCGGGCGTGAAGGTTTCGATACCCAACGTTTGCTCGTCTTCGCCCTTACATAATTAAAACCATCTAATTATAAAATAAAAACCAATTGTGTTTTTCTGTTCATTTTACGCCACAATTAAGGAATCAGCGCACCGTGTACACATATGCCAAATCAAAAAAAGTAGCGCCTTTCGTAGCCACATTTTTGCAAATCTCACAAATCTCCTCCATCAAGTTATTTGGCTCCTTTTTGATTTTGGCTCCGCAACCGAATCTATGATGTTACCGTCAGTAGATGATCACCAAAATGTGGTCAGTCGAATATGAGAAGTCAAGAGCATTGAGAGAAACAAACGGTGGTGCAAATTCTCCACTCGGGTGCCTTTAAATCACAGCAGCAGAACAACTGACACTAAAAAGTGTCAATCTTCAAACGGTGGAAAACAACATGGAAATATGACATTTCCGTTCATTTCATTCTGCTGCTTTTACGCAGACGAATAAAAGCGATGATTCAAAATGATAGTCGTCAGCTCTAATAATTGCAGTCAGGAGATTATGAAATAATTGTGACATGCCTCGCCATAACGCACTTAAATCAGACTGCCCTTCATTGCACTTAATGAAGTTCTGTGCCTCGCATCCTTTTGTCAAGGGAACCGATTGTCTCTATTAACGGAGACATATATTGTATCTGTTTCTATCTATACGCCACTACTTTCTTTGTTTGCACTCCAGCACCGGTTCTTCCCACGTAAGTCAATGTGGCTCCAAGCAACAGCCAACTGCTTAGATTAGTTTATTTTGACATGGCAACAAAAAAAAAAAAAAAAAAAAAAAAGACCAATGAGCTCACTCTACACTTTACTAGAGAGAGGCGATAAAACACATGCAGTTGTTTTGGGGGAAATCACGGCAGCTGTTGTGAAACCACTGGCAATTTTCTTCTAAACTATTCATCATCCATTCTCTGTCTCATTCTGACAACCGGGTTTGGTAGTGTGTAATCAGGGCTCAGGAGATTTGAGAGGGGACGAGTCACATCATAATCTCAACACAGTTCACTGATTCGTTTGGCACATTTTTTTGTGAGGCTCAATCGATTTTCAGAGGCTTCCCTACAGACATTTATCTTGTACTAAATTGAGCACACTAATTATAGTCTTTATAGACTTTACAAGGCTAGATTGACACTACAAACCTCATTTCAGCTGTATGCTTACTAGGGAGTGATCCGTTTAATGTATGTGAAAGCAATAAAGATGAGCTTGTTTAGAAAGAGCAGAAAACGAAGAGGAATAAGGAACGACAGCGTTTTCATTTTTTTCCGTGTTTGAAAGTGTTTTTCATTGTCACGACTAAAACTTTGGCCATTATTACTTCAACTGAACATTTTAATATGATTTCAAGGGGGTGCAAAAGAAAAAGATTCCTTGTTTCAAGCTCGAACAATTATTTTTATAATGTCACAGTCGGCTCGATATAAAACATAATGGTTCTCAGTCCTTATTAGTCGTGTAATCACCGGAATTGAAAAAGGCAATAAACACTTATTGTGTGCATGTTTTTCAATCGGTCGAATAATCCTCTGATGAATACTGATAATAATGAAAGATGCAGAAGCACTGCTAAAAAAATCAAAATGTGTTTATGTGTGAAAAGACATCGGCTAATGCTTTTTATCTGAATCGCCAGCTGTTTCTTCATTTGAGTAAAACAAAACAGAGAGAGAATTACAGGAGGGGTCCGGCATAAAAAAAAAAAATAAATATATATATATATATATAAAAAATATATAAAAAAAACCAACCCAAAAAAACCCACAGTTAAACAAGGACAGTGAAACGACAGGGGAGCACCCAGTGAGTCAGTGACACACTTGAAGAACTGACGACTTTCTCTGCATGTGTGTGGTTTCATGCTGAGTGTAAATGGATAATGTATTACCGGCCATAAATAAATGGAAAAAGTGAGAAAGTGGAGAAAAGAATTAGTTGAGGTTTTATTTTTTTTTTATTTTTTTGGGGGGGGGGGGACTTTTTTTTATCAACGGGTGCCCTGGACATCCAAACTGTTTTTGTTCATCGGTGACTCACCCGCTCTCATCATCTCGCTGCCGAGAGCCCACAGACGTATTTTCTTTGTGTTTTTGTTGCTCCGAGTTATGGCACTGCTGGAGTTGCAGTTTCCGGGAAAGCATACATCCTCGATGAGGCTTGTCTAAACACAGTGGCAGCAGCCACCCCCTGCAGTCACGACGGTAAAGAGCCGCTTACAGCGTCAGAAGAAAAATACAGCCGGAGTCATGCCTCCCCGCGCTGCGCGTTGATAAGTGTACACGGCTGTGGTACGGACACGTTCATGTGCGTAGTTCTGTTACGCTAGAAGTGACTGGTGCTAAAATGTTTTTTTTTGTTTTTGAGGGAGAAGTTTTGGAGTGAGGGGGAAGCACACAATCTAAAACCTGCACAAGTAAAGGCAGCAACACAAGACTAAATGGAACAGAATTAATTACAAGTGAAACAGCCAGATATCACCAACAAATTGTCCTGAAGCTCAGCATTGTTAAAGTTATGAGGTAGCACCAATCTTTTAATTTAATTTAATTTAATTTAATTTAATTTAATTTAATTTCTTTGGAAAAAATAAAACAACCTAAAACTCAGCAGTCCCACTTAAACGGAGTCTCCCAGGATGCCGAGTGGAGGAGGTGGTGGATGTGGACCATAGACTGTAGAGACGGAGGTTTCAGGTCTGAAAAGTGAAAGCCGATGTGCTCATTGTGGTCCTGAAAGTGTCATTAGGTAGATGAACTCCTTCTGATCAGTGTGCTGGTGGTCCTTCTGAAAATTATTCCACAAAAAAAACGAGATATCCGGCGTCAAAGGGAGGTATGTTTGAGGGCATGTCGGTATAGATCGGCGGCTACCGCGTCCTTGGCTACAATACAGTCACAGGTAGCTACGAACAAAACAAAATGGTAACGGACAAAATGACGGACTCGAGGCTTCAAACCGGCCTTTCACAACCCGATTGGGTGAAGAGACATTTAGTTTCTGAAGTCCTGCGAGAAGATCACTTGTGGCGGTGCTCAGCTGAAGCACAGCAGGCCCAGACTCTGTGAGAAACAACAGAGGAACCCCAGCGCACCGCAAACTACGGTTATCCACAACGCCCTAATCTGCAAAGATTAACGAAGATGTTTACATTACCTCCGCGGGAGTATTGTTTCAGCTTTAGTGGTTCGCTTTTGCTTGGAAAACCCATCATTACTGGACTCTATTTGATGAATGAGATTAAAAGTTTGGCCTTTTTTAAAAAAATTTTTTTTATCGCAAGAGTATTATTTGCTTTGGATACCGATTCGGACGATGACTGTGAATCATACATCCCGTTGGCTATAAATAATACTTGCATTCTTTGCGAATGCCTCAGTCTCATGTGTTTCCATACAGTGTATTGATTGAACAGTCTTTACTTTAAGGCATTTAGTACCACGCGGTGTCTGTGGGGTATTGAGTGTTATGTCTTAAATCGTTTTTTTTTGTTTTTTTGTAATTTATTCCATTCCCAGGCTTTGGTAAGAGGCCAGTAGACATTGGAGACCCCACACTATAAACACTAATCTCATATTCTTTCTAGCCCAGCGAGTGAAGAGCACTCTGGCTGCCTTAAAAGCCCCTCAGACAACTACCATCCACTCCATTTCATCACTGAAACTTTGTTTTACTGCACATATTGAACGTGGAGGAGGGGAGGGGGGGGGACTCGCACACAATTGGGTAATCGGGCCGGAAAATGAATGCGCAATTTGAATAGCATTAGCACTAATGGATTACCTGTATCTTCTGTGCGTGTTTCAGACGGAAAGGTGGAGGTGACGAAGGAGAGCGTGAAGCTCTGCACTATGGGGCCTGGGAAGGTGTTCGGCGAGCTGGCTATTCTCTACAACTGCACCAGGACCGCCACTGTCAAGAGTGAGTCTCCACAGACACGTGGAAAAACATCCAAAGTGCTCGCACGAGTTTTGTGTTGAATGTCCACATGTTTCCCAGGTGACGGATATTGTCCTCTGCGCGCACGCACGCACGCACTCAGACACACACATCCATTGAAATGCGTTTGCCTTGGTGTTGGATTGGGGGGGGGTGGGGGTGGGGGGGTGGGGGGGTCTTTCCGCTTGTAAGTTATCAGTCCTACATCGACGCTGAGAGCGTGATCACGCCGTCACTGTGCGAGGTGCGGAGAACACAGCGAGAGCATTGTGCCTCGCTCGTGGTGAAACGGCACCTATCACCACCCCGCGTTTTCACAACACTCACAGTTAAGTGTCTCGCGAGACCCCCGGTTCGACGCATGTCGAGGTCTTACTGCCTCGGCTCTTTCACGAGTCAGAGCTCCGGCTACGACGGACGCGCGGTGGGCGAGTAGGTGGCCCATCGCACGGGCAATTTGAACAGTCAGCCTCATAGAGTGAAGAGAGGAGACTGAGAGAGGACAGGACAGATGGTGGACGACACACATTTGAGAAGCGCTGCAGTGTGTTATAAGGCAGCGTGTCGAGATGAAGAATGTGCGTTTAGGTGGGGGGGAGGTGGGTGGGGAGATGGGAAATGGCTCGAAATGTTTTGGGTGAAACGGTAAACAGACGAAAGGTGAGACGGGATGATCTGAGACGGTCCGGTGGCTGAGAGTGTTCATGTGCACGTGAATGCAGTTCGAATCAAGATAAATGAAAGGAGGTCCGGGTTTGAGCGAGTGCGCCAAAGAGCATACTCTATCGTAATTCGGCTTGATCGCTGTTGACTTGGTAAATAATTCCATTCGCTGTGAGCGCTGTGACTGAGGATCTACGCGTGACCCAGGTACGAATGAACGCGTGAAGGATTCCCTCCGGGTTCGTACGCGAAGGCGACACCGACGTTTGGAGGGCGTCTGGCTCATCTCCCCCGTGGGCACCTGTTGCTACGGCAACAGATGAGATGAGCCAACTCTTGTGGGATAAAATACGCCCCTTCCCACTGGCGACGCAGTGTCTGTCTTCCCCTTCGGTGTGTCGTGTTGGCCGCCCGCCGGCGCACCGGCCCGTACTTCCCGCGACGATGTTCGGAGGCGGACGTCAGCGCTGCTTCATAAAAGCTCGCGCGCGGAACAAATGACGTAATTGTCTACATTGGCAGAAGTGTGTTTACAGCCTAACAGGGTCATTGGCACCGTCTCCGAGGATGGCTGTCTTTGTTTTAACATATGTCGCTACGCATGAACGTACTGAGGTATTCAGCTGCCACGCTGACTATTAGAGGTGACGGTCTCCAAAGGAAAACAAGCAAGAAAACTCCCCCGTGGGAGGACATATCCTCAGAGTAATTTCAATTGACATTGCGCGGTCTCATTAGTTGCACGCACGAGTAATCACGCGTCATGCATAGACGACGAACCTGTTAATGTGAACTCGCGGGGGCGGGGGGAGAGGGGGAGCTCATCCATAAACTGTGGACACTATCCTCCGTCCTTTGACTGCAAAGGTTAACTCACAATATAATTACACCATTGCCAACTGTGATAATGAGGAGATCACCAGAGTCTGTCACCTATTAGGAAAACTCATGGAAACGATCAACAGCCATTATGTTCACAGACTCGTTCACGGAGAACGTGCGCAGTCACGAGAGTGCTTTCAGAAAGGGCCGGGACAAAATACGTTCCTCCTCAAATCGATACTTTAGCGAGACTTCGGCGCCGATTCAATACGTATAGAAATGTTTTATTGGGGATGCTGCAAGTAGCCTATTACAAGTTAATATTACGATTCATTAGGTTTATTCTCTCTCCATATTTCTTTAAACGAGACCGTGGGAACAAGTTCAGTCATCCAGTGACTATGTGTATGATTCAGCTCCGTCAGTCTTTGAGTGTAATTTCAGCAGCATCATCGCGATCACTCCTTAACTTTATCTCGCAGCTTTGAAAAAAAAAAACATGAGGTCATGTTGGAATAACACTTAACGGATCAGCGTAGCACAGGCCAATATAGACTTCTTCTCCCTATTTCTTAAATAAAGTACCGTTACTGTTTAATAAAGTTCAATAAATTACTGGTATAGTGAAGTTAAATAAAGTTAAAATAACATGAAAGTCCTGTTGTATCAAAGTTAGATAAAGTGAAAAGTACTGTTAGAATAAAGTTCAATAAAGTAGTTATGATAAAGTTAGATAAAGTTTAACTACCACTGCAATTCGGTTCAATAAAGTCCTGTTCAGCAAAATAAATCAAAGGGGAATCACTGTCTCGGGCAGAAAGTGTTTATGAATTTGTTTCTTCCAGTTAACGGATGGTTGAGCAACATCATGAAAATGTTTTATTTATGCAGCTCCAGTAAGAGTAAAATGAGGTTGAATTGTAGTTCGACTGTTTTTTTTTTACTCCTATTTACTTATCGTGAGGTTACATTGATTACTCCAGCTTTGAATATGTGCCAGACAGAGTTTTAGATTCTTCATTGTGCCTTTCTGATATTTCAGCCATTATGTTTATTCCATTTTTTTGGAATGAATTTGCATGAAAAGCAAACTGGCTTGATTTTTTTTTTGTGTGTTTTTTTTGGGCAGTTTATCACTGAGCAATTACGCCTGCTAGCTCTCCAAATCAATCTGCACTTACAACTTGTCTTACAACAAAAGAATGAGTCTGACAACAATGAAAACATAGATCACGTTCACTGTGAAAGATTATCTTTCACACGCCAATTTCAATTTTTTTTGTTCTGCCTATTTGTAAAAACAGCACTATAATTAATGGTCGTCTGGAGAGAAGGAAAAACACGATTTGGAAAAATGGTTGGTCTAAAATATACAAATTTGCCACCGTAGTCATACACAAAGAAGAGTCTGAGTCACACCGATAATACACCAAATGAATAATACTGGAGTCCTTCCTGAACTGCTGTGAAAAGTTAACTGTGTTGGACCATTTCACAAGGGAAATTGGGTTCATTGGCAAAATGTGCAACCATCTGTAGTTACACTCAGTGATGTGGATGCATTGCAGGGATTAGACAAAATTGCACCCTCACCCGAATAATACAAAAATTTGTCTGAATTTGTATTAATTCTTGGGTTTGCATGATTGCAAATTCCTGCGAGGAATTACAAGGATATTTCCATTACTCTACTTTCCCTCCTGGTATTGATTTCACGAGTGAGCGCTTGCTTGCACTTTCCCAAAAGAAAAGAATCCTGTTAATTCAATTTATAAACATTTTGAGTAGCACTAACTCCCAGACTGTGTAGTGCCCCCCCCCCCCCCCCCAAAAAAAGCTCCACTAATCAATATGTCTTATTTAGTTTTAGGATACAGATACATAAATACAGACCTACGGCCACATTTGGGGTTTGGCTCTGCCAGTCTTGAAAAATGGAGGTATTTTACATGCAGGCCGAGAGGAAAATGTTGCCTGAAACTCTAATTTACAAAAAAAAAAAAAAGTCCCCTTGTCATTAAATCCATATTTTACATGACAAAAAAAAAAAAATACCTAAAGTGGAGGGAGGAAGAAGAGGGTAGGAGTGACGGACCAAATTGGGAGATGATGAACACAGGACAGCGCTGAAAGCAAAATGAGGGAGCCACCTCAAGGGAAGCGAGACAAAATAGGTATTTTTTTATTTATTTTTGTCTACAGACAAGAAAGAGGGACAATGGCCCTCTGCTAAAAAAAAACAACAAAAAAACAAAAACCCACCAAACATTCTTTTATAGGATGAAAATGTCAATGATTCTCCAAGACTTGGACGGGGCACAATTCAGCGGTGCACCATAAAGCTGGGCAGCGACTTACATAAGTGCACTACACGAAGGAGGCCAGGAAAAAAAAAAGAAAGAAGATGTTTTTTAAACAATGACAACGCCTACTCAAGTCATGGGACGCGAGCACACAGTTGCGAGCTTGAAAATCACGGTGAAAAGGTTAATTTGATAATAGGATGGCAATCAACAATTATGTCCAATACTTTCTCAAATCATTTCTCCCAACGGTTTTGTTTCCGTCCAACAATCCAAAACAAAAACAAAAAATATTCAATTTACGATGATATACAACAGACAAAAACGGCAAATCCGCTTATTGGGGAGGCGGCGATTAGATATTATCGAGCACTTTTGCTTGATAAATGACCGCGGCGCTTAATTGTTTGTTTGTTAAACGAATCAGAACGAATTCAGTTTCTATTCGCCGGTGACAAAGTTCAACAGATTTTCACATTCAAATGTGGACGTCTTTTTAATTAACAAACGAGCCCCCCCCCCCCCCCAAAAAAAAAAAAACAACAACAAAAAACAAACAAAAATTTGACAAATACGATACCACAACGCGGCAACGCACACAAAAACACCCACTGATCGGCCGGAGTGGCTCCGAACGAGCGTCGGGAATCCCGGCACTGTTTTGGACCAGAGCGAGATCGCTGCCAGTCGCCGCCGACGTAATCGGGGGAGAACGATTATCTTGCGCGCGCCATCTTTATGATCGTCTCGGGCGTCGTCGCGGAAACGCAGCCCTGCTCTCGCTTCGGCGCACGACCGCATCGCAGCGCCGCTGAGCTCAAACTATTCACTTTGAGGAGTAACAGACCGCACAGGGCGCTTCGGGGAGTACCAGCGTGGAAGGAGCAGCAGCTGCACGCACGCACGCACGCACACACACACACACACACACACACATCTCAGTCCGCGTCAGTCACTTTGACCCTCACTCGCTCGCGCGCGCAGAAATTTGTGTAGTGCAGTCAGGTTTGACAAACATTTAGTTTTCAGGATCGAAATACGTCAAACATGGAGAGGCCACTTTCTACACTGGCGCTCGCTTTCTCTGTCACGCTCCCATGAACATTTGAGAATTGGGTTTCAGCTGTTTAGAGGAGTGCGGCTCTTGCTGATATTAGGGGCGGGAGGGCGGGGGGTGGGGGGGAGGGAGAGGGAGGGGAGACGACAAGCGAGGTTAAAAAAAAAACACACACACAAAAAAAACCAACTAAAAAGACCTGGTAGGGCAGGTAAAAGAAGAATCAATGGTCAGAGGTGAAAGTGTATTTTCTTGAAGTGTAATTGTTTTTAAGCTGGAGGTCCCTCCGTACATGCACAATTTGGTGAAGACAGAAGTTTTATCTATGTAATATCTATGTATTTTATGTAGCCCAGCGGATGCGTGTGTGTGTGTGTGTGTGTGTGTGTGTGTGTGTGTGTGTGTGTGTGTGTGTGTGTGTGTGTGTGTGTGTGTGTGTGTGTGTGTGTGTGTGGGAGACCCAGACAATTCCAGACAATTTCGCCTGAGAAAACCATTGTAACCAAAATCGACTTGTATTCAAATGATCCGCATTTACATTCGGTCTTTCAAAGCACTTGGCCATTTTCCTCTCGCTGTCCCACTCGCGCATACCGATGACGACGGAGCTCGCCTGCGGCTCAGCGTCTTTTCCAAGGACGCTTCGGCCAACCCGGGGATTGAACCGCGCCGCCGTTGGGCAACCCGCTCTTCCGTCTTCTCCGCACTTGAATTAATCGTATTAAATAACATACCCCTTTTATCATTTATTCAACAGAACACGCGACGTGGATGAAAGCTTACTCTGGCTCCTCTTAACAGGTCTGCGGGGTACGTCAGACTAAAGGGGATTAAGACCCACTGATGTACCGCGTGCCTAATGCATAAACGTATTAAGACGCGTAATCACGTCAACCAGTCTAGACGTGTGCATTATTATTGCCGGGCATCAGATATGCATCTCAAATTGGCATTTCCTTTCTCCTAATGATCTGAAGTATTTGACATTTAAACTCTTGTCTCTACCAACTAACGCGGGCTTGAGATGAAAATGAAAACGCAAGTCCTAATTAAATATGATGAAAGATTTTCCATTTCCCCCCACAACCGACCGGGCGATGACCGAATCTGTCCTTTAAGATTAAAGCCTCCGCGAGGGTGTACCTTGGAACGACGGCGTTGCAGATCCGAGCAGCTGCGTTCTCAATCCCCCCCCCCCCACCACCGCGTGCCGGCACGGTTGTGCGAGTACGACGACCGCTTCTCCCCGGCTCGGGTCAAAAGCGCGCGCGTCCTCGCGGCGAGATGAACCGGGTTCTGCGGGCCGGCTCTCCCCCGACGGATCCCGTTCGTTCAAAACGCAAACGGCGCGAAATGAAAATGACCCCTCTTCTCTTTGCGTTCACGACGTCAGGCTTCCGTCTACTTCTTTGCGAGTAACCGGCGGCCTTGGCCGTGGCGCTACGGAAAAGGTCGTCGCGCGACGGTTGTTGTTCTCCGAGGCTGCGGAGGCTCGCCTTCGTGACAGGAGCGATCGCTTCGCGGTGCGGAAACCCCCTTCCTTCCGCTCAGAGGGAGCCCGACGGTTGTCTTCCCAATCGGTCCGAGAGAGTGAAATGTGCATGCGACTGTGTGTAAACGCGCGACTGAGTGTGTGTGTGTGTGTGTGTGTGTGTGTGTGTGTGTGTGTGTGTGTGTGTGTGTGTGTGTGTGTGTGTGTGTGTGTGTGTGTGTGCAGTAGACGACGTCTGCACAGTCTCAGGAATCGCCCCGTCTCCACCGAATGAATCTTGTTTTGGCAGAAAGAGATAAGTTACAGGTCCTATTTCTGGGAGGACCAGGCACCGGAGTTAAACATAAACGACCGGAGAGAGACGGAAGAGGGAAGAACGGCGGCTTCGTCCTGGGGGGACGGGGGGGGACGGGGGGACGGGACTCCGTCGCGTCCGCCGTGCGAGCGTGTGTTTTTCTGATATCTTCTGGAATTATTTCCCTCATGCTCCTTCTTGTATCTACAATGTCAAAAAAAAAAAAAAAAAGCAAAAAAAAAACAAAAAACAACAACAAAAAACCCCACCCTCGCTGCATTTTGCCGTTTCTAACGAATGACCCGACAATAACCGGCGCGTTCACATCCGGCCTCCCTTCGAACCGAACGGTGAGATTCCACGGCTCCAGTCTGCGTCCGACTCCAGGATGCAAAGCGGGCGGCTACTCGCCCCGCAAAACCCGACGGCGTTTTACGCGATGCGTTTTCATTGCCATTCAAATCAGGCGAACGTCTCTTCGACGGACGTCGTTACCGACGACGGCGCGGGTTTCGAAAACCGGACCGAGCGCTTTCAATTTGGGCTTTAAATAAATAAATTCAGTTAAAACGTTGCGCGCGTATGAAGGAAATAGGCTATAAATATTTCCAAACATGGTTCTGGTCCGACGGACAACCCCCCCCCCCCCCCCCCGCACTTTTGTATTTCAAATTGGAAACGGTGCGAAGAGACACATTTTGCTGAAGTTGGAACGAGCTGTTCCGCCGTGGAGATATAAAACCGCTGCGGCTATTAAGGGAAACGGCAAATTAGCTCCACTGTGGTGAACCTGGGGGTGGACCTGGGCACCATCATTAGACCGGGGGTTGGGGGGTGGGGTGGGGTGGGGGGGGCTGGTGATGAGGGCACTTACACTCGGGTGAAGCAAGTGAGTGCGCTCTTAACAACCAACCAATCCGCTGACTGTAATTAGAGGTGCAACCGAGAGCGATGAAAGGGAGATGAAACGCGGACGAGGAGGACATACAAAATAGAGGTAGAGCTTTAAGTGGACGGGCAGACCCGCACAGAAATTGAGACAAACACAAGTCCCTTGCGATTGGACGACAGCCAGCAACAGGAATTGCTAATGAAAGGGAGAGGAAAAAAAAAAAAACAAAAAAAGCCCACAAATTGGCATCTTATTTATCGTGATTGGCATGTTCACAATGCCATCCAGAAATGCAGTTGTAAAGCCTGAAGCGTCATTCTCTTCCCGTCACCCGAGTGCCGATGTGTGCAGACGTTCTGGAGAGCGACGTCAACCGCGGGATGAAGGGCTTTCTTCAGGCAGCCGACGGAAAAGCCCGAAACGGGCAAGAAAGGAAGAAGACAGAAAGAATTGCTTTGGTAGATAGAATTCCAGCGGGACCGAGTGTGTGTGTGTGTGTGTGTGTGTGTGTGTGTGTGTGTGTGTGTGTGTGTGTGTGTGTGTGTGTGTGTGTGTGTGTGTGTGTGTGTGTGTGTGTGGAGACAGAAAAAAAAATCTCCTCTGTTTCCATGGCTGCCATGGTAACACTGTTGCCAGAGTGCAGCAATGAAATGTGGTGGTACAAATACAAACCATGAGGGGCTAGCCGGTGGGGGAGGAGGTGGGAGGAGGTGGGAGGAGGAGGAGGAGGCCCAGCTGTTCGAAGCCGCGGTTGCTGCGCCGGATGCTGCGAAGATTTTTGTCAGTGACGGTGTTGCGACTGAGATTTAGTTGGAATACCGTGCGTGCGCGTGCGTGCGCGTGCGTGTGTGTGCGTGTGCGTGCGCGTGCGTGTGTGTGTGTGAGTGTGTGCGTGCGCGTGCACGTGCGCGCGCGCGTGCGTTTCGGACCGAGGGCCCCTGCTGCTGTTGTTGTCCTGAATTTCTGTCGGAGCGCAGGTGTGAGCCCGGAGCCAGATGCTCTTCTGGGCCTCCAGACGGCTCGAAAGGTTAAAACGACCCGAGAGGCAACCCTCTGTCAGCGGCAGTGCAGTTTAGTCGGTGAGAAAACCGACCTGCAGGTGTTGCTTCAAGCAGCTGCTTTTCATCGGACGTTTTTATGGTAATGGTCTCGTAGAATATTCCTCGCACTCGAAACAGGAATTTAGCAACCGGGGGGGGGGGGGGGGGCGGGGAGGGGCGCGGGGGGGGGACTCTCTCGCGACATTTTATTTTTGCTCTCTCCCTTGAATTTGGCATTGCTTGCCTTTTTTGCGACAAAGGGCACATTTGATTTGCAAAAAAAAAAAAAAAAAAAAAAAAAGTTTATTTTTGGTTAAGTTGCACCATCGGGATCAGTGAGGGGGGAGGGGAGGGGAGGGGCGGGAGGGAAATGTGGCTCAGCTCTTTGAAACAGCTGCTTCCGGTGTTTTGGATCTTATACTCCGTTTACCATTTACATCAAGTGTCCTGTGCGGATCTGGGGAAAAAAAAAAAAAGAAGAAAAGTTGCAAATACAGCCAAGAAGCATTCAAGATGAACGACAGATGCTGCAAAAATGAAAACGCATCCATTAGTCCAACAACCAGCTGCATCAAGCACTCAGACGTAACAGGGCCGCCCCCCCCCCCCCTCCCTCCCATCCCCTCTTCCATTACGGCAGTTAAAAGTTGAACAGTATTTAATTATGAAGGGCAGCCTGGTGTTCCCGGACCCCAAATTCCCCGTGTGAATATACAGTATACGGGTCTTTGAACACAAAGGGTATCGTTTCCAGCCGTTTCATCCCGCAGGGCGCAGGCATCGGGCACATTTGAAAACTATCGGCGCAGCCCTGAACCAGTCGGCATTGACTGCCACATCTGCCGAAGCCCAACCACCGCTGCAGCTACATTCACTGCGTCAACGACGCCGATCGGCCGACCGGGCGTCGAGGCGAGCGGGGTTCGCGAACTATAATCACGGCGATGAAAACCGAAGCCGTGGGCGGGGAGTCTGGCGAAAGCCGGGCCACATTCGAGGCTCTTAACCTTTGAAAAGCAGCCAACGCGCTTGTCTTGGTGTCTGATCTGTGTGGGTGAGGTAATTGCGAGTTAAAAAGCTGTTATCTGCTCCGCCGAAGTGCAGAACTTATCCATCTTTTTACATTTCGGCACGCTCGGGAGAGCTCATCTCTTTCAGCGTGTAAACCATTTGAAGACATATCGGTGCCACGGTTACAACGGTTCCTTATCGTGCGACAAGACTGTAAACGCAGTCAAATTGTAGTTTCTCACCTTTTTCTGTCACCCGTGGGGGCACATTTATTCGTAAAAGCCCAACAAAACAAAATGCTTCCAAGCTTTTATTCTTTTGTTTTGTCCTTTTTTTTGTTGTTGTTGTTGTTGTTGTTGCTAAAAATGGGTTTGAATGTTAAAAAGGGTGAAATACTGTCAGTTGTGGATGCTGTAGCCGCATGCCGGACCCAGACAGGGAGCATCGTGATTAGATTGATTAACCTGCTAGAAAAACCAGCGTAGACCAGCTTTGCTTTTCACGCTGGTTTGTTTTTTTAGCAGGGTTGAACAAAACCAACGACAGAAAACGTACATGGTGTCAAAATAGAAACACGCATGCGTAGACAACAATCCAACAAGTGTCATTCACAGGGTTAGGGTTAAAAGATGCCTGGTCGGTATTTGTCTTATCCGAGATGTGAACGTAACGGTGTTCAGTTAGGATGCGGCTGAAGTGGTTGCTACTAGCAACGCGCTGAAACTGAAAATGAAAATAACAGCTGGTGGCTGCATGTTAATGCTCCTTGTAAGTTCACCAGCGGGTTGCAAGTAGCGGAGGAATGGAGTGTGAAAAGCCTGAAGATAAATATTAAAAGGACACAGACGCATCGTATAGCGCCGCAGCTGTAATTCACAGATGCAACGGGGAGTGTTTTTTTTTTTTTTTTTCCACACCGGAGCCATGAACAGAGGAAAAACATGAATCATCTCTCTGGGACACTCTTTGATTCGGCTAATGTTTGTATGATTATTCCCCCCCCCCTCCCCACCCCCACTCCCCACTCCCCCACCCCCTCTTACATTGGACGGATTTAATTAAAACCGAGATGGACGATGCCGTCCCGCAGAGTAAAGCGGCTTCTCGTCGCAATAATCGCAGCCTCGTCAAAAAAAAACAAAAAACACGAGTGCTGCCGGAACTGCACGTCCGTGTGCGCTGCGACGCATTTCATTGACGCGCGCACGAGTCACGACTGCGCTCACGTTTGCTGGCGGTCGTGCCGTCGCTCGCACGCGGGCACACACACACAAAAAAAAAAAAAGAGATTCCCGCACGGTTTTACGCTGTTCTCAGGATATTTTCCCGCCATGACCAAATCGATACCTTGGGTCGTGGGAGTTTGAGCAGTCCGCCGGGCCCCGGCCATATAAAAGGAGAAAGCGCGCATCACCTGGTACAACCTGGACCGGCGCCTAAAAATAGCCGACCGGATGACGAATAGCAAACACACTTCATTTCCTCCGTTTGATTTTCTACAGCCGGGGCAGACGGAAATTCATCAGGTTTATTCAAACTTATTTCCTCCGTGGCAAATAGTTTCTGGCTGATCGTCTATAACGGGACGACAACAACACAATTAAAATTGATCTCGCGAAACCAACGGGAAAGCAATTTATACCGACGAGGTAATTTCATTTATCAGTGCTCAGACGCTGCGGGGAGTGAAAAAAAAAAAAAGATATTTTCCTTGTCCCCTCCCCCTTCGCCCCCCTCCCCCCAACTATTACATTACGTCGACATCAACATTTCCCGCTGATGCTCTTTAAACTAGAAGTGAAGTTGAAATATTCATTTCATATTAAAAGCGCGCCGTGAGGAGAACTTCTATTCAAGCGGCCTGTGACGGCAAGTTTCCGACTGAAACGGCGCAACTGGTGTCCCCGCCTGCGCTCGGCGGCGGATTTGCGACGCGTATCGACGACGAGACGCGGCGGGACGGACGGTGTCGAGATTCAACTTTTGGTAATGTTACAGACCGAATCACCTACGCGGTAATTCAAAAAAAAATGTCCGTTTTTTTCCCAAAACAAATGACGGGCTTGTGTTGCGCGTTCTCCGCAGCGTTGGCGTTGAGTGAGAGTTGCGGGCGGGACGACGTTCGGCTCCCGGTATCGAAGCGATTTCAAGCAGCTGCCGGTGGAAGTCCGCGGGACTCTCGCCGGGACGCCGCCGGCGGCGTTTGCAGCTTGGAGGTCGCTTCCGATTCGGCCAGCACGGTTCTCCGCATACCGAGAATCGCCGAGACTGCGAGGGCCCGCCGCCGCCGCCGCCACCACCGCAGACCGGCGGCGCTCCACTTCGTGACAAATCACGCGAATCGGAGGGTGTTTGTCCTTCGGCACCGGAAAATAATAAAGGATTGCCGCATGTCAGCGTGTTTGTGCTGCGCTGTTGAACCTCAGTAATAATAATTACAAGTTTGAGGCGTAATTATGAAGGAACACCCTCCACCCCCCTGCCCCCCCTCTCTCGCGTTTCCCTTTTTTCCTTTAAGCTCTGTGACACCGTCTGGCATAAAAGTGACCTGTCCTGCTTTCTCACGCTCTAAAGAGCTCATCTAGATGTAATCAGACTTGGCTGATGTTATTAATGACTTCTGGGGGCGGGGGGCCGGGGGGGGGAGGAGATTACGGTCTTCCACCCCTGCAGCCCTGGCGGCGTTACTCTCACAGGGCTTTTCAAAAACCAGACGCGTAGGAAAGGAAGCCTCGCAGGTGGAGAGCCCACGTGACGCCGTGACATCGCACTTGTCTTCCGTCACACCGTTTACACGGGGGGGGTGAGGGGGATGTAAACCGATCGGCGCTCGGTGCAGATGCATTTCTCGCCATCAGGGGGCAGCGAGGCTCCCCGCCCGCTTCCGCCGCTTGAGACGGTCCGATCTTTAAGCGGGCGCTTTCGCGCGGCCTCGTCGCACCGTTGGGCAGAAACGGGTTCGGCGGCGCAAATCGCGGACGTTTCACGGCCCCCGGCCGGATCGTCCCGGGCCCGCGCGGGGGCGGGGGCTCGACTCGAGTCATTTTGAACCCCGTTCAAACTTGATGAGACTGACGCCCAAGAAAAAAATTAATAAATAAATAAAAAATAATCAAGATTCAGTCACAGCGGCGAATAAAGTTTGGATGTCCCCCGAACCCCCCCCCGTCCCCGTCCCTCCCCCGAGACGATCTACCCGTGACACCCGAGTTACGGGGACGAATGTGTTCTCGTATCAATGTTCATATAATTTAATGAGCGAATATCAGATTACGCGAACATACATACGTGGAGCATTTACATAATGCCCCCGGCTTAAATTCAGTTACGGTGACTTGTGACTGAGACGAATGAATGAATCTGTACTTCCGCTGCGTACGTGCTTTCCTTCCTGCCTTCCACGTTATTGCCGACATCCGTTTTGTACATTACACTGCCCCCCCCCCCCCCAGTTTTCCTTTCCGTGAACACACGTTCTGTCCTCCGTCCCGACACGCCGACGGAGCTAGTTTGTCCAGTTTGGGCGGTATTCCCGATCACACCTATTAAAATCTCTTGCTGCAAATAATTGGAAGACTGAGGGATTACAACCGCTGCATCGGGTTGGGTGGGGGGGGAGTGGGGGGGAAGAGACGAGGAGGAGCACGGGCAAATAGATAACGTGGGATCGGGTTCAGTTTAGAGGAGCTTCCGGGGTGTAACGAGGTCAGGTAGACTTGTTTTTAAGCTTTTGCCAGAGAACGGGGCGCACGCGTTTTCAACTCTTCGCCGGCCTTCCCGCCGCAAACTAAAATAGACCCGACGACGCGTAACATACGCTCACGGTTACGTTCGCCGATCGCCACGGTGATTGCGCGAAGGAGCCGCCACCGTACGAAACAACAGCAACAACGCAGTCATGGGAGCACTGCGCACAACGCTACGTTCCACTCCCCCCCCCCCCCACGCCGTCAGACCTCTATCGGGGCTGAATCAAACTCGTCTGCCGCGCGCCCCGAACGAACTCCACGCACTTCGGCGCGCTCCGCACGCGCGCGCGCGCGTGCGGAGCGCGCCGAAAGCCGAAGGAAGACCCCCCCCGATGATCACTTGGAACAAACGCGCGCTCTCTGCAGTTCTTCAAAGCATTTCAGACGACGTCCTCGAGTTCCTCCGGCTGCGGCCTGGGGAGCTCCGCGCCTCCGGGAAGCCGCGGAGCTTAATGATCGGCGACCCATGAGCATCAAAACGTTCACCCGCGCTCTTCAGCGCAGGATAACAAGCTCCCCGAGTCTCCTCGCAATTTAGCCTCGCCTCCGAATAACACGTTTTACCTGCCGCGGCGCGCCGCGGGCCCCCACCCCCCTCCCTCCTCCCCCCGCATATTTTTGATTTCCCAGCGCCCCGCGCTTCCCTCCCCCCCGCACGCCCCCCCCGCCTCCTGCCTAAACATTCCACGGCACGGCTTGCCCTGAGGGGCAAATGACGTCTTAACCTCCCACTTGTCTCGCTCCGGCGTCAAATTAGAAGGCTGCGTTATTGGAACCAGGTTTGTTGGTTCCGCAGTCTTAACTCGGAGTCATTCGTCCCCGCCGTTTGGCCGCGTCGCCTCCCCCTCTTCCTCCCTCCCTCCCTCCCTCCCTCCCGCCGAAATAACCTGAAAGATAGGACATCTCCGTGGGGGAGGGGGAGGGGAGGGAGGGGTGGGGTGGAAACGACATTTCTACATTTTCCGCACGCCCGCGCCCATTTTTGTGGGGCTTCCGCTCCGAGACGGCGGGCGGCGTCCCCGTCTAAAAAAAAAACAAAAAACAAAATCAGTGTCAGGCGCCGTAACGAGGGCACGTCTCCCGCGGTTCGGCCCGATTCCAACGTGCCGCCCGACCTCGTCGCCTGCGGAGAGGAAGATTTGTGTTGTCTGCGGGAGCGCGGCGCAGCGAGTTCAAGCGACGGGCTCGTGGTGTCTCCTGTGCGCGCGAGCGTTCACGCGGCCGTTGAATAAGCAGCGTTCTGCCGCGCTGCCGCCGAACAACATTTCAAAATCCAATAATCTCCAGCAGTCCGTGCTTGACGTGTGAAGTCCACCTTATTATCCTCACGAGAAACTCACCGCAAACGCTGGGAGAGGTGACGACTTGATGGAGTCGTCTCTCTTTTTGTTGACATAAAGGTTGTAGCTGTGCTGTGCTGTGTGTGTGTGTGTGTGTGTGTGTGTGTGTGTGTGTGTGTGTGTGTGTGTGTGTGTGTGTGTGTGTGTGTGCGCGCGCGCGTGTGTGTGAGCGAGTGTGTATCACATTTATTGAGTGTGGTGTTGCCTCGCCTGAAGTGCCACGCTGATTCCCCATCAGCTGCGGAGGAGCTGTTTTATAGCTGAGCCCGCATGGTGACTTCGACGTTAAGGACAGCGAGGAAAAAAACAAACAAAAAACATTGTTTGATAAAAAAAAAAAAAAAAAAAAAGCACATCATTAATAACGAAACTCGATTTTTTTTTTTTTTTTTATTTGTATTTTTTTTTTTTTTTACCTTTATAACTCAGCAAAGAATCACACTGGGAGGATAGAGAGCTTTAGCAACAGCTATACACCTTCAGAGCAAATACCAAGGAGACTGTTATCTAATATTAGCACATGTCCTTGTAGCCAGAGGGCTCCCTGGGGATTTCCAGTATTTTTGGGTGGGTCATATTACAGATTTATTCCTCTTTACTCCTCACAGTCTAATGTGAAACTGCACAATTGAGGCACCGGCGTCAGAAATGAGAGCCTTTTCTCGCAGAAGATAACGATGCTTTTAACTGACAATAACGGCAGTTGTGAAATAATTCATCATCGACCGCCATTAACAGAGTGAAACATTAAGATCTGAGGGACACTGCACGGTATAGCTCAGTTAGATATTAATATGTTTTTTTTTTTTTAATGTTTTGTTATTACGGTTCGGCGCCAGCAACCTATTTTCTTCTGTGAAATGGGTTTGAATGAGGAAATATAATGACATTCAGCTGTGGGTTAGAGGTCCATCGCTTTGATGAAAACCCACATGGGCCGTCCTTCACGACGGAGATCCGTTGAGGTGAAACACTGCGATCAAAAGTGACAACAGAAGAGCTCAGAGAGAGAGAGAGAGAGAGAGAGAGTCGAAGCTCAAAGTACTGAAAATAGCTACAGAAAGAACTGTGGGAAAAAACAAAAACAAGCCTTCATCCATAGAAAGTTGGATGAGATTTAGCACCATTCATCGCTCTTTGAAGGTCCGAGCATTGTGCAAAAGAGTGCTTTAAAGGCTGTGCGTTATTCTGGGAAGTGTCTAATAAGTATAATAATAATAACGGTCAGCGGAGGAAAACTGATGCTCCCCAAAGACAAAACAGGATCACCTGGACGCTCCGTAGAGTAAAGTTCTGCGGAAGGTTGAGACGTAACGCTACATTCAATAAACAAAAACAACAACAAAACAAAGAAGACCTTGCAATGCCAAACCCCTTCACCTCAATCTACCGCAGAGACCATCAGGGCTGGAGTCGGTGCCTCAGGGCATGCGCAGATTGCAATCATTGTGGGACTGAATCATTCTAGATTGTTCCGGTAAATTGCGCTGGAGAACATCACGGGGTAGCCGTTTGTGATTTGAAACCCAACACAATTTTCGTCACACAGTTTGATAATTACCTTTAACACAAAGAGCAATCAGTAACTCCGCAGCTTAAAACGACAAAAGGAAAACTAAAAATGGACTCGCGGAGTCAGCTTCCTGACCTCGATCCACTTAAAATGATGAAGCATGACTTGAAAGCGAGCCATCCGTGCAAGGCATTCCACAAATACCAATTAACTCCCAACTGCTGAGTAAAGACTGGTTGTTCCAGAATAGCTCCTACTTGCTCTGCAGGTCAACTCGCAGAAAACGAAAACACAATTTGGACGTAAATGGTTTCCACGTGTGAACCAAAACTCCGAAGGTTCGCCGTGATTTCAGTAAAGTTTCAGTTCAAATTCACCGCCACGCCACGCCACGCCACGCCACGCCACGCCACGTCACGACGCGACGCCTCTCCTGTTTCGAGCGCATATCATCACCACATCCACGTCGCCGCGCGCAAGACATCAAGCCGCAGCGCGGCGTGCATTGCGAATCACGCGCATACAGCACCGCACGTGCCGTTTTATTGTTCTGTTTGCCCGACGGTAGAAACTGTTTTTAATCGACGTGTATGCATTCTTCTTTCCAGCTCTGACAAACGTGAAGCTGTGGGCCATCGACCGACAGTGTTTTCAGACCATCATGATGAGGACGGGTCTCATCAAGCACACAGAGTATATGGAGTTTCTGAAAAGGTGAGGAACCGCAGGGACTTGTCCCGCAGTGACAGACAAATGGCCCGAGTAGGTCTTTGATCTGAAATCCAATGAATGAATTAACGAAAATGAATGAGGGGGGTGGGGGGGGGGGGGGGAGATGCGCGCGCGATCTTTCTTAGAAGATCTTCTGCTTCCTTTCCTTTTTGCCGATAAATTATGGAACTCAACGCTCATTTCTGGTGTCCTTCGACCTCCCGGAAAAATGCCTTCTACCTGCATTGTCACTCTCTACTTTGTCCTTGTTTGTAATAGCGAGCCCTAATCAGCAATCACCTCTATAGAGAAGCCTATTATCACTTAAAAGGCCTGCAGACTCCTTTTTTTTTTTTTTTTTTTTTTTTTGTGGGCCTGCATGAGGTATAGGATGAAAGAAAGACACATCAAATGAGAGACAAAGAGAGTGAGAGAGAGAGGGAGGGAGAGAGGGAGCGAGACAGAGTGAGAGAGACAGAGACAGAGAGAGAGAGAGAGAGAGAGACAGACAGAGAGAGAGAAAGACAGAGAGAGAGAGAGAGAGAGAGACAGAGAGAGAGACAGAGAGAGAGAGAGAGAGAGAGAGAGAGAGAGAGAGAGAGAGAGAGAGAGAGAGAGAGAGAGAGAGACAGAGAAAGACACAGAGAGAGAGACAGAGAAAGACAGAGAGAGAGAGAGAGAGAGACAGAGAAAGAACAGGGAGTGGTGATCAAAATGCAGGAGATGCAATTACAGTATAAATCTCTCTCACTCGTTATCTCTGTCCAACTTTCCTGTTTTGCTGTCATCCACTTTGGTCTTCATCAAGCCAATTATGAAAATCATATCACATCTTCCCTATATTACATGCACAGCTCCATTTTCTCATGACTTTGTGGCCCGAATTAGATGGCGATCCAATGCCCTCTCGCTAATGCACTGCGCCGCATTCAAGGGCGTACATTTGCCAATTTATAAGAGCACATATTCCGCCTATAGGATTATTTCCGCCGAACGTACACCTCATGAATCACCGTGACGGTGATCAGGTTCTGTCACTATTTGACGGAGCCGTTTTGAGGCAGGACAAAACAATACGAATACTAAACAGGCCATTTTGCCCGCAGAATCGACCCCCCCACCCCCGTGACCGTTTCCTGATGTACAACTTTTACAGTGGGAGTATAGAAGCGTTCAAGAATTTACACGTTCGCCTTCACAGTTAAAGGAGACCGATATTTACTTCATCGCTGACAAAAAAAAAAAAAAAACGCAATCTCTGATGTCAAAGTCAACACGCTTTGGTCAAAGTTGTCATACCGACATTTAAGCTGTATTAATTGATTCGGGACGTCAACTCAAAGCCTCGTTTTGATCCGCTCCCATTTTCCCTGTTGGATTTACTGCATTGCACGTTACTGCGAACGCAACATTTCCTGTCCCCATTTCAAATAAAAAAAATTAAAAAAACTCAAAACATTTCAGTAGCCAGGAATTCTTCATTTCTTAATAAGGCTTTTTTTTTTTTACTGTCAAACATGTTGCAACTGAAACTGGACGATAACATTTGAAACGAGTAACCCGTAGCAACCGTTAAAAAAAAAAAAAAAAAAAAAATAGCACGGTTATACTTATTGCTTTTTAGGAATTAAAGTTATCAAATAACTATTGTCTTGTCAACTCGCCTCCGAAGCGGCTGCACAACCGTGGACCTCGAAATGAGCCGCAAGTTTGCTCGTTGCAGCGCGCGCTCCGGCGTATCAACCAAAAAGCTCCCCACCCCTGCCATTAGACCACCCCCCCCCCCCAAAAAAAAAAAAAAAAAACCTCTTCTGCCAGTCAGCAAGGCATCCAGGTTGTTTTTTAGGCTTTTGAACACAATGACAAATGGGTTTTTTTGGGGTTTTTTTTTCCCCCAGCGAGGACAGTCAACCCTCCCTTCAGTCAGAATAAATCCACTTCTACATTCGCCTTTTTACCCCGAAGCACGACTTAAAAGACAAACAGCAACAAAAATATATTTCTAACAGATAAAAAAAAAAAATCAATCTTTCATGTCCCAGACGGAGGCTATTTCGGTGATATCTTTGCATCGGCAGTCCCTTTTTACTTGAGCGCAAGAGAGATAAGTAAATGTTTAATAGACAGTATAGTATTGCTTGGTTTGGGTTTCGCCCGGCGTTTGGTTTATAACTCCGGGTGGAAATCGGGAGACGTTTGTAAATTCGCAGTGCGCAGATAATCACGGTGTACATTCCTGGTTTGTTTCTGAGAAGCAGATCTAATAATAATAATAAAAAAAAAAAAAAAGAGCTGTGGTTTTAAGCAAAAGAAGAAAAAAAAACTGGCAACGAAATCCCACATTGTATTACATATGGGAAGTGAGTGTGAAGACTGTTTCATTATCCCCTTCAAGCATAGTACACTATTTTAAATCACTCTCGCACACACTTTTGCTCCAGGAACAGCGATTCCAGGCGTCGCCGTCTACCTGGAAAGCTCATCCGAGGTTTACTGAACGCGTATTTCTGTGGATGGATACTCTTAAGGTTGGCGGGCCGTTGCTCGACCTGACGCACCCCTTCCGCTCAACACAAACGTCCGGCTTCGAGGCGTATAATATAAAAGCAGGGGTGTCAAACTCATTTTAGTTAAGGGGCCACATACTGCCAACTTTGATCTCAAGTGGGCCAGACCAGTAAAGATGCCACATTTACGCCGTTTTTGAAGCAATTACCGGATCGATTAAAAAAAAATTGTACTCATAAACCTCCATATTATCATAGAAATGCAATTTATGTCTTTCTGTAATTTTCACACTTAGCAAAGTCGTCCGGCGGGCCGAGCTGGACCCCCTGGCGGGCCGGATCCGGCCCGCGGGCCGTATGTTTGACACCCCTGATATAAAGGAACCGCGCTCCCTCGTCGGCCTTGCGTGACGACGTAACTGCAGCGCAATTGAGCCGTTAGGGTCGGACGTTCGCTGCGACGAGGGGGCGGGGGGGTTCTTTCTGGTCGACAGCTTCACATGTCGAGGGGGTTTGAAATTCGTCAGGGTGACCAGTTCGCTGCCTGGCCAGTGAACTGTTGCTACTGCCGAGGAGGCGACGATGACGCGGGGGGGGGGGGGGCGGGGGAGGGCGGCGGGGGAATCGGCCCGGCCCCCTCGGGTCGGAGGCTGAGACGAGATGGTTCAGATTACTGTAATAAAGCGTGGAAAATGAGTGCGGGGGGTGGGGGGGGGGAAAACAGAGAGAGAGGGAGAGATGATAGGGGGAGATAAGTGCTTTGTTCACCACCACGGCTTATTTTCTCTCCTCCTTGATAACCATTGGGGGCCAGTTTTATTTAGCAGTCTTGATAACGGCGCACGTTCAGGCTGCCGGGAAGCACCGGAACAAACAGCGCAGCCTCACGCCGGTGCGCCCGACCCTCGGCGCGTGACGCTCCGCAGTGTGACGACACCCGCCGCCCAGTTTACGATGGAAAAATGTACGTACGCATACTATGCAGTAATTCCCGCAGCCGCGAGACGGTCGCCTCAAATCGCATTTCAACATTTCAGCGGCACCTGACCTCGTCCTTCTTTCCGTTTTCTACTTGTTAGGCGACTTTTTTTTTTTTTTTTTTTTTTAAAAAGACTTAATTATTTTTATGTTTTTTTTTTTTTTTTTTATCCAGACAGGCTTCTGGTTAGCCAGCTTCTTTTTCCTTTTACTGGCTTTTTCTCTCCACTGCTCTCCTTGTGTATTTGTTGTGTTGTGATTTTAACTGCATATTTTAACTGTAGTTTTGCTCTAATTTTATTCACGGAGAGCAAAGACCTTTTCCTCGTGTGCCTTCCCGTTCAGTTTATAATTGAGCAATTTCCCCTCTGATTGCCGACACGTGCGCTTCGACACCAAAGCAGTTTTCAGGAGTTCCCTGCAGATCCCCGCGGTGACGTGTCGGGCCGGGCCGGCAGGTGATTTTCCTCGCAGTGGATCAAATGATCCTTCGTCCGATTCGCGGGTAACCCGCAAGAGCTCGGTGGAGGGCCCTTTAGATCTTGACACGATGACGCCGCGCGCTCCGACAGCGACGTCAACGGCAGGCCGTCGATGTTTAAATAAAGACGGGACCCCACCCGTCGGGTCCTCAGGCTGGTTTTGGCAACTATTTTCTGCCACATCGACCAACGTAGACTTTCTACAGCCAGGCCTAACCCTTCCTGTCCGTCTTGTCTCAAAAGCTTCTTTTCTCTCCTCTCCCCCTGCAGCGTCCCCACGTTCCACGGCCTACAGGAAGACATACTGAGCAAGCTCGCGGACGTCCTGGAGGAGGTGAGTGTCTCGCAGCGTCTCGTGTGCGTCGGCGGCACAAAGCAGGCGCAGCCCGCTCCGCAGCCTCCGATCAGCAGACGCACACGCCGTGTGTTTACTTCCTTTTTATCGCATCGGGTGAAAGGGAGCCGGGAGGGAAACAGAAGACGTCCGTCTCGGAGGTTTAACCGGAACAGCTGGTGTGCGGTTGGGGTTTTCAGAAGCAGTTTGTCGCTCTTTGGTCTTTCGGCTCCGGCGTGGTGATGTTTAATTCAATGTTCGGGAATTCGGCGCGCTGCGGCAACTTTTCAAAGGAGGGTCAAACAATTCAATCAGGCAATGAGGCACATTGTAATTAAATTGACTGAATGCAGCAGTGGGGGGAAGAGGGGTACCTGTTCGCATCTCAATATCGGTATGGCAACCTCCCTTCCTCAGAACCTGTAAGTGCAGCATTTTGATGTTTTCCCATCATTTTTCTTCATGACATCCACATGCCGTCAATTCGTTCCTACTGACGAGGGAATTATTCCGCTCTTAAGATTTGCTTGAGTCGTTTAATCCATCAAAATAAATAAATAATAATAATAATAGTAAATTATAAAAAATTAAAAAAAAGTTCAACCAAAATTAATGCAGACTCGATGTTTACTATGATGGATGAAAAAAAAACAAAAAAACAACAACTCCAAAGACTCGGCTCATTGATTTTCCATTTCGTTGGTAAATAAATGGAAACCAATGCCCTGCCCGGAAGCCGGAAAATTAAAACAGTACAACACGTTTAGCAAAATGGACAGCACTTGTTATATGTAAATGTCAGGAATAAACTAAGACATGCAAAATCACCGATATGTTCTTTAGTTCTCCAGATTATTCTTTTTGCATTTTGAGATGTCGCAATATCACATCTGCACAGCACTTCGTTTGATCTTTCCTCCAGAATAATTTAGTTATGCAAACACTCTCATTTACACTTTTGATGCTGCTATCACTGAGGCTTTCAATATGTTAAATTATATTCAAAAATGGCCTTTTCATATTTGTTAAGATATTCAGTGTCTGAGTGAAGAGAAAACAGTCCAGATCCTTTGGCTTTAGTCAGTGGACCACTGATTGTAAAAAACAAAACAAAAGAAAAAACAAAAAAACTTGTTTCTACTTTTTGAATCTCAAGTCAAAGGGAAAGGATTTATCGCGCCGTTTCTAGTCGTGTATTCTGCACGAATAGGAAATAAACACGCGTATCGACGCAACGATTATTAATGCCTCACAGTTTCGGGCCGATGCAGCGGCGCGCAAAGCATGCGACGTTTATACCACGTGACATACATGAAACGTACCAAAGTCAAACCAAAAATGGCGTTTCGCAACGCGGACCCTCCTGTACGCCGGTCGAGGTCACGCCAACGGTAATGCAAATTGCAGTCGAAGACCGCGAGTCACAGTTTGAAAAGGTCGGCGGGGGAACAATTCAACTGAAGAGAAGCAGTTCAGTTCAGCGAGGGCCGCTAATGCCCAGAGGACTCCTCCTCCCCCCCCCACAGAAAAAAAAGGCCCGTGAAGGAAGCGAATCGGGGGGAAAAGTAGGCAGCGAGCTTCTGCGCGCTCCGACGCAACGGCGTCAGAGAGACTGAAATAGGCGAAACACTGGAACTGCGTGACCTGTTTTTTTTGTATTGTTTTTTTTATTCCCAGACGCTCCGCTATAAATCATTAGAAATACATTCGTCAGCAGCTATGAAGAAACAATTACACCGCCACACCTGTTGTGTCTTCTCAAACAACTCTCACACCGCGGTGATCAAACACTCCTCGACCGGAGCCCGTTTGAAAGGCGCGGACTGTTTCGCGAGCGATTTCAAATGACGAGGAAGAAAACCAAAATAGACGGGCGGTGTGGGATATCGGACTCGGCCCCCATTCGGGTTTTTTTTTTCCCCCCCTGTATTTTTAGAAACAAAACCGGAGCCCGCATGTGCGGACGTTCTGTTTGTTGGAGGTCACAAAACAGTTCAAATCCCTCACGGTGTCTTTTATCCTGTCCTCTACTTTAATAGATCATTTCGGTCAGATATTGATTTTTTTTTTTTTTTTTATTACATAAGAGTGATGACGGCGGCGCTGCGGGTACTTCGCCGGGGAAACGGAAGACTTGACGCGCGTCGGCGTGTGGTCCTTGGGAAAGTTTGATGGGGCTCCGTTTTGTGCTTTTTGTGCCGCGGCTCCCTCCCCGCGTCGTAATTTAACTTCATGTCCTCCGCCGGCGCGAGATGTTTTTCGCGTTATATTAAGTTAGGTCACATCACCGTCACCTGCAGGAAACTGGTCCTTGGAGCAAATGCATTTCTCATCCAGCACTGAAGGTGATTTATTTGTATTTTTTTTAACACAAGGCGTGGACGTGAGTGCTGAAACGTTTTTTTTATTTTTTTATATCGGTATGTGTCGCGCGAGCCTGTTAACCAGTCGGGTATATAGGCTGCTCAGTTCGCCCCGCGATGCCATCCAGTACCCTACCTATCCAGTACCCTACCCAGTACCCTATCCAGTACCCTACCTATCCAGTACCCTATCCAGTACCCTATCCAGTACCCTATCCAGTACCTACCTATCCAGTACCCTATCCAGTACCCTACCCAGTACCCTATCCAGTACCCTACCTATCCAGTACCCTATCCAGTACCCTATCCACTACCGCGATCCAGTACCCTCAATAGGATTACTTGGGTGTAGAAAAAAGGACTGATGGATGGATATAAATTTGCTTTTGGGTAGGAGCTGCGATCGGTCCTCATGTTTGACGCAGCGGCATTCGCACATTCAGTCATTTCCAGTAAACCTGCCTGTTCACATTCAAGGTCTCGGGGCACGTCCGAGCGAGCGGTGGGCGGAAGGCAGCAGAACACGCCGGCCTGTGGTTTTAACGAGAAGGAGCGTCTAATTTTGATTTATCTCGCAGAAGCCAATTCGGCTTCACCTCCTCTTGACGAGTACGTTGGGTCTCCGGCGGGAGAGTCTCTCCCGAGACGAAAGAGGAGACGAAATAATTCCAATGAGCAGGACTAACGCTTTTTCTTCTCTTCTCTTCTCTTCTCTTCTGGCAGACGCATTATGAAGATGGCGAGTACATTATCAGACAGGGGGCCAGAGGAGACACCTTCTTCATCATCAGTAAAGGAAAGGTGAGGACAGCGCCTCCGGCCTACCGCCAGAGTAATCAGCAACCGACACCACAAAACCGCCGCACCAATAGACACCTGCCTTTCTCAGCAAATGGGGGGGGGGGGGAGAAGAAGAGGGGGGAGGGTTTAGGGTGGAAGTTGGAGGCCCATCTGTCATCCGTTGCTCCTCTTTCATCCCTCGACGGCGTCATTAAACCCCGGTGTCGCTGGCGAAAGCGTGTAACGCTGCCGCCGGTCCACTAGAGGGCAGCGTGTGGCGTTACCCCGAGGCGAGAAGGAGAGCAGGTCAGGTGAACGAGGTCGAGGTCGAGGTCAAGGAGGACGGGAGGGTTGCGAGGTGGAGCGAGTTGGAGGATTTTCCCTCGGAGGCCGGAATTGGAGTCTGCGAAGTGACGAGGATTTCTTGAAAGCGACGTAGTTCTGGCGTGTAGCCGTAACAACGTGTTGTTGTTGTTGTTGTTGTTGTTTTTCTCTCTTAACCCTCACCGTTTGTGACATTCGGTTCTCCAGTGGACCCTACGGTGAGACAACCGGGCGGCATCATTACGTACATTCACCAGCAACACGACTGTCACTGTTAACCGTCTCCTGAATCCACAAAAGGTAGCGGGGTTGATGAAAGACCTCCAATGTAGTGGGCAACGTAGTAATAATAATAATAATATGTTGGTAACCAATTATTATCCTTCAAATCCAGCTGAGTAGGCCAAATTCACAGTATTTGTGACACATGCAGGATGTCAGTGTCACTGTGAAAGATATATATATATATATATATATATATATATATATGTTCCCCATTTTGTTTGTTGTTGTTTTGTTTATTTTACTTTCCTTTGACCCTTAACAGATGCAACTCCCCTCACAAGGTCAACACAACTCCACATAAGCTCACAGATAGGCGGAGACACACACACACACACACACACACACACACACACACACACACACACACACACACACACACACGCACCTCCCTCCACCCCACCGGCCATTTTTTTGAGACATCGCTTAGACGTCCAACCCCGGGAACTGACGCGCGAATGAAACGTTAAACCTTCTCCATCGTCTCGCCGTTTTACGCCACTTTTGCTCGCCGTTCCTAAAAGTCCCACTTGTCCTTCCGCCCTTAACTCCCCCCCTCCCGCGTTTTCCCTTCTTTCGGCAGGTTAACGTGACCCGGGAAGACTTGCCCAACGGAGATCCCGTCTACCTCCGCACCCTCGGAAAAGGAGACTGGTTTGGAGAGAAAGCGCTGCAGGGGTAAGGTTGCTCCTTAAAAAAAAAAAAAAACACACCCGGCTCTTCTGAATGAAATTTGCCGTCCTCCGTTCTTTCGCCGGTTTCCTTTAAATCGAACCGTTTCTGACCGCTCTGTTACATTCTTCCCACTCGGCGTCGACGCGCGTCTTTCGTTTCTAATTTACAAAGCGTCATCAAGCGCTCGCTCTTCTTAACGGCCCTGATTGCTCCCTAAATGTTCAGAATTGCTTCCCCCCCCCCCCCCGAGCGCTCATTATAATACTTGATTTACTGTCGCTGTTCCAGGCGAACACCGCCCCCCCCCACCGCCAAAAAAAAAATTAAAAAAAATAACGCTAATCAGAAAAAAAATAGAGTTTAAGCTGTCACAGATTTTATTTTTCTGCTTTTCAAAACACGTCGAGGCAACTTCTGATAAAAAAAAAATAAAAAAAATTGCGACTGACAAAAATCTGAAACGACTGGCTGCGCAATCACACTTGCATTCACATCCGTGTAAACGGCACGACTCTCTGAACACGCTGCTATTTTACTTATGCTTTTACTTTTATTTATACAAATATTATATATAGCTTCTGGCCTCAAAAGACCGTGGGGCCCCAAAAGTGATATATTTTTTTTATCCCGCTTGTTTGCCCCGTCTTGTCAGGACTGTGCATCTCCAGCCGCAATGTATTATTTAAACAGACTGTTGTGACAGAAAGTAGTCTGAGCTGTAATATACTGTGGAGGGGGGGTCAGGTAGAAACAGAAAACATACTGAAGACCATTTGAGGCCAACAGTGTGAACATTAAAAAAAAAAGAAAATGGCGATGTCGCCATCTAGTGGCTGCCGAATATATTAAAAACAAACAAAAAAAAGAAAACTGCCTCTAATCAGCTTTCAGACTGAAAACTTCTGACTTTTAAAACAAAAAGACTGAAGCTGAACTAAAGCAGCAGCAGCATCCTGCGGGAAATGAATCGAAGCTCGCGTGCTTGTCAAAACATAATAAATTAGGATGTTTATTTTCAAAAGGGGGAAAAACTCTTGGACGCGAGGCGGCGACGTTCGGGCGGCGGCCGGAGCGGGCGCAGACGGTCGGGTCTTTGCCCGTATGTTAAAACTAATGACTGCAGGACGTGAAAGATGGCGGAGCGTTTAAAATGCATGCGGGACACGCGAGGCACAGGAAAGCCTCATCCGGTGGCAGGGGGGTGGGGAGGGAGAGGGGGGGGGGGGACGTCCCGCGTTATTTTTCTCGAGACGTCCCGCGTTATTTTTCTCAGAGCGACCGAACGCGGGCCGCGCTTACCGCGTTCGGTCGTCGTGACGACGTAGCTCGTGAAGTAAGAATAACGTCACGCACTTAACGAAGAACGTATAAACGAGGACGCGTTTTTAAAGCGACATTTTTTTTTTTATTTTTTTCTTCTTCTTCTTCTTCTGAACACGTCGCGAGCGCAAAAATGAAAAGCGCAAAAAAAAAACAAAAAAAAAAAAAATCGATTGAATTCTGTCGCGGGACAAACGGAGGACAAACGGAGGAACGGGTGGAGCCGTTGTCGGATGGACGCGGCAGCTCATCGGAGGCGGATGAAGTGCCGTCAGTGCCCGAGTGGTCATCCGCCAATATGTGCTTCGCCTTCCTCTCTCCTCTGCAGTTCCTCTCCACCTTTCAAACTTTGTTGTTCCCCTCCACCAGCTGTGACCTTTATTCAAAAGGGTTCAGCAGAGAGCGAGTGTGTGCGCGTGTGTGTGTGTGTGTGTGTGTGTGTGTGTGTGTGTGTGTGTGTGTGTGTGTGTGTGTGTGTGTGTGTGTGTGTGTGTGTTTCGGACGAGGGGGAAAGCGGAGAGAGCGAGAGAGAGCGAGCGAGGAGGAACTGTCACCTCACTTCGTTGAAAAAGGTCGCCGTACGTCCCGAGCTCAGACTCGGAGAGCGCTTTCGCCCGGAGTCCAATGATTTTGATCCGCTCCCCGTCGGGACATCAACTCCAATCCCACGAACTCAACCCTGTTGTTTCCCCCCCCCCCTTTTTTTTTTTTCCCTTTGAAAACATTGGAGCATAAAATAATCTGTTTATGGGACGTTATTTATTTATTTATTTTTTTTGTGCCGCTCCGGATAACAACGACACGTGGATCGGACGTTTGTAAACAAAGCGCCGAGAGACCCGGCGGTGTCTCGTGTCGGGACGGCTGCTCCGGCTCGCGGTCCCGAGCTGACTCCCGCGGGACTCCGTGCGCCGAATATTTGCCGCGGTGAAAGGACATGGATTCTTGGGAGACGGACTCGGAGGATTCGTGCGACTGGGGAGACTCCTCTGAAGAAGAAGCAGCAGCATCATCATCGTCGTCGTCGTCATCCTCCTCATCATCATCAGAGGAAAATGAACTTGATGTCAAAAATACGAAAGAGTAAAAGCCAATCCTGCCGTGATGTGTGCTGCCTGTTGAGAGTGAGGTTTCCATCGTGTGCCAGTTCCATTTATGGAGTTGAATAAGGCTCGAATAATAAAGGATATTAGTTGAATAATAAAGGATATTAGTTGAATAATAAAGGATATTAATAATAGGATGTGATAATGGCCATAGAGTGTCTGACCTTTTCAATCAAAATCTTCACATTTTTGTTGTTGTTGTTGTTGTTGTTCCTCCTGATTGCGTCGTGTGTGTTTATGTCCTCCAGGGAGGACATCAGGACAGCCAACGTCATCGCAGCGGAGGCGGTCACCTGTCTGGTCATCGATCGAGAGTGAGTATCAATAAAGTCATTACTTTTAGTGAGCGTTCTATATTCGACGCGGTCAATCCTTTCCTTTGTTGTTGTTGTTGTTGGTTTTTTTTTTTTTAAGCACGGGAAAGAAATGTACCGGTAAAAAAAAAAAAAAAAAAAACAACAGGTTGGGAATTTTTGCGCAGGATCGCGCTCGGGAGTTAACTCGATGCCAAAAACTAAAAAACTTTTTGGACTTCAGATATGCCGGAGATTCAGGTGTGAAATATCTCCTGACGTCAGCTTCAGCAGGACATTTAGATGTGTGCTAAATTTGTGCAGGAATGACAACAACAACAACAACAACAACAAAAAAAGATTTTATCACTTTATCGGGACCTTTCTTTGAAGTACATAACCATATATGTATGGTGTATTACGTCGGCCCGCAGAGATCGTTGTTGTTGTTTTGTTTGTTTGTTTTTTCTGTTTTTTTTTTTTTTTTAACCAAAAAAGTTTCCTCGAGCGCCGTTTTAATATTTAAACTCTCCGTTTTCAGCTCTTTCAAGCACCTGATCGGAGGTTTGGAGGACGTGTCCAGCAAAGGCCACGAGGACGCCGACGCCAAAGCCAAGTGAGACGAATGCGAAGGAATTCAAATACCTGCTCTCAATCCCATTTTCAGTGTTAATACATTTACAAACGTAACATATTAACTTACCGTCCGCTGTTTCAGTGAACCTCCGCCAAATCTGAAAATGGCAGCAAAAAAAATAAAATAAAATAAAAGTGTCCTACTTGTGAGATCGGAGCTTTCAAAGAAAAAAAAAAAATGCTGAGGTCGTCGTGAACGCCGCAAAAAGGGGAGTTTTCACACGGACCCAAGCGGGAAAAACTGGCGGGAAAAAGACACGACGAGGCTCAAACACGCGGAGCGAGTTGACCACAAAATAAAACGGGAAGCGCGACAACCGTTAAGTCGCGAGTGTCCGCCGGCCGTCCTGGTTTTAGAGACAAACGTGCTCGAGGCCAGCTGTCGGTGCCTCTCGAGTCGTCCGTTACATAACAAGTAGCGTGGGAGGGGGAGGGGGGGGTACCGGGAAGCGGAGGGCGCGACCTCCGCCTCTTGTTTCCGAAAGAAATGAGTATGTGCTCTTTATTGATCGTCGCCGCGGAAACAGGAGGAGGACAGCGCTGTCGCTGGGACGCCTTGGCGACGGGGTGACTAATCTCGGGGTTTCGTTCAGCCGTCTGCCGGCGTAACCTCATACGGCTCTCACTCGGGGCGGGGGCGGGGTGGGGGGGGGGCGGGGGGGGGGAGAGAAACGAGAAGCCGGCAACGGCAGATTAAAAGAAAGCTGGGGGGGAGGGGGGGGGGGGGGGGCTTCATCCGATATGGAGATAGACGGACCCGAGTAAAGAAGAACAGAGGGGGGAACCAAGACCGGATGGCTGGACTTCCGTCCGATGCGTCGGCTTTCCGGCCGGCAAACCGTCCGCCGAATCGTACTTTTTTTTTTTTTTTTCTTCTTCTTCTTTTTGCGGGACCGTCCCGTCTCTCGACGGAACTCCCCCCCCCCCCCCCCGAAATAGATCCGCTCACTCCCCTCTCTTGCTTTTCTCAGATCTGCCTCATCAAAGCGGTCTTTTTACGCCGACTTGGCTTCTCCCCGCCCCGCGCCGTGTCGTCCCTCGCTGGCGCCCCCCCCCCCTCCCTCCTCCACCTCCCCACCCAGCAAAGCGTTGTTGTTTTGGTGTTTTTTGTTTTTTTTTCCTAGGTGAGGAAAGCCTGAGTCAGAGTCCCACGGCGACGGAAACTATCTCTAATTGGTCACAGCGGATGAGCGCGTTTCAGCAGAACTGTGACTGACAGGTCTTTTCTTCAAAAGACGACGACCCACCCCCCCCCCCCCCACCCCACCCCCCCCACCCCCACCCCCGGCGGAGAGACGCGCCGCGTTGTTTTTTTTGATCAGGCCGCTGCTTCCTCTCTTGCAGGAGGAGCTCCCGTGCGACACCAAACAAACCCCCAATACTTCCATCTCTAATGCAACGTCGCACTCCCCCCCTCCTCCCCCCCCGATTTCCGCGCGCGTTTAAAAAAAGACCGCCGCTTCGTTTAGTCGACGGCGAGGTGAGAAACTGAAGTCGAGACAAGAGAGACAAGAGTTCCCGTAAGAGACATTATTGAGAATCTTTTCCTCGAGCTTTTCTCCTCTTACGTTCACATCACCTCTGCTGTTGATGTGTAAAGACCTAAAAAAAAAAAAACAACAACAGAAAAAAACAACAACAACCTGCCCTTTAAATTGGTTAACAGCTACTTTTTCATTCTCCACTTTCTTCGGATCAAATTGGTCACATTTTCCACTTCCTGTTTGACCGGCGATTCGGGGAGTGGGGGGGCGGGGGGGGGGGGCATCCGGCAATAAAAGCATTCGCGACCCCGACCGTCGGTGAGAAATATACGACCCGGTAAGACGGCATTGTCCGACGAGCGAGTTTAATGACGCAGGAGTTACTCATAAAAAATAAAAAAAATAAAAAATAAAAAAAAGGCATATAAAGAAAGTCTCGTTTTGAGGTCGGAGGTCGGAGGTCCTCCCTCTGCTCCGCTGAGTCAGAGAAGAACTGGAGCAACGAGGACACACACGCACACACACACACACACGCACACACACACACACACGCACACACACACACACACACGCACACACACACACACACACAGGTCACCATACAGCATATACTCACACACACTTAAGACACGGGGGAGAGGGGGGGGGTGGGGGGGTGGGGGATTGCATCATTTTTATGACCTCATCCGCTCAGTGATACAGATTATCGCCCACATGGGACACGTTGTATTGCAGCGCAAAGTGACGGATTGGGCCAAACGACGAGTAACGACGTCATCATCTTAACGTCAACGTTAAGGGACCTCGCGTTGTCCAGGGTTACGTCGCAGCGTCGGATGCGGACGAGCGCCGTGTTCCTTTTTTTTTTTTTTTTTTTTTCTCGTTCAAGGTCACGGTTTGAAAATCTATCCGAGGCGGATGATGTCGGGTTCCAGTCCCACCGGGTCAGCTCGCCGGTATCCGATTCCCCGTTTCCGACGCGTCGCGCCGATCCGTGGCTGCGCGGGAGAAAGGAAATCTTGTGTTCGCGCCGCCGCTTTAGTAAGTGTCTCCGCTATTCACGGAGTCCCGCGGAGCCCGTGTGTCCTCGGTTGAGACAAAGAGCGAAGAAGAAAAACAAAACTATTAATTCACAAACATTGTTGCGGAGTGACTCGTTTCAAGGTTTCCTGGTTTTATTCAATTAAATAAGCTTTCATCTATTGTACTAAATAGAATCGGCTGTCTGGGGCTCGTTCTCCCGTTTCCTGCTTTACACAAAAGATTAATTTAGTGGTTCGGCTTTGTGGAGTTTTTGTTCTGCAGCTCTTGACTTTTGCTCCCTGTGTCATGTATAAGTACGCAACACTGCCACCTGCTGGTCAAACAGTGCTACTACTATTAAGCCTTTTTTTGTTGTTGTTTTTTTTTTTAAACCCCTGGCAATGTAGAATTATCCCGATTGCTGATCCCTTTTATATCTTGACGGAATTTGCCAAAACCCCATTCATTAACAGGAGACACACACACACACACACACACACACACACACACACACACACACACACACACACACACACACACACACCATATCAATCATCGGAGTTGTGATTTATTTGTGTACCAGAAGTCACCTTGACCTTATCGATAATCCTCTCCCGCACGCGCTAATTCTCATACTCTCGGTTACTTACCTCTGTCCTTTTCTTAAGCAGAGATCATGTTGGGATTTGGAAGTTTTTTTTTTTTTTCTGGGCCAGCTTCCAGCCTCCCAGGGGAGGGAGGGGGGGGGAGAGACAAAAGATGAAAGGATCACCTGTAAACCTTCGCATGAACGCGTAGTAGCGTGGATATACACACACCAAAATAAAGGGTGAGCGTCCTGGTAACCCGACGTGTTTCTGAAAAACACTGCGCTCGGTAACCCGTCAACACGTGCCACCACAGCGCCGGTATGCAGCTCGGAGAAAAGGTTTAATCGTTCCCGGCTCGCAGAATGACTGATGCGTCTGCGTCGATCCGAGGCGAGCGAAATTCCCTTTTCACGTCTGAAACGGCCACGTAATCCAGGACGAAGCGAGGCAAAACTAAGATTTGCCGTTTTATTGAATCAAATTCAAACCCGGAGCGCCGCTCATAAATGCCGGCCATTGTTGAAACTTACTTCGACGTGAATAAACTTGATTCCCCACCGCTCATCCCAGAAGGGAGACTGCAGACTTATCAAAACAAAATCCTCCTTTCTGATAAAACGTCTTGTCGGGTTGGCGTCGCAGCCGTACCGTGTTTTGAAAGAGGGGGGGGGGGGTAAGGCCTCGCGTCGAAGCGGAACTCCGACTGACCCAGAAAGGCCCGTCCCGGGCTTAGATCTGTCCTGAGCCCACTGATCCAGAGAGTGAGCTGGCGAAACTCTGTCCGGATCAAACAATAACCGGAGGAAAGACACGGGAGGGGGGGGGGGGGGGGCGTCTGAGGATCAGGGCTCGGACACGTGGAAGCAATCTCCGCCGCCGGCGCGCGCAGGTCACCGACGGCATGTTTGCGGCCTTCGGCGGCGGAGCCAAGTCGTGTCCTTCGGAGCCAACCGAGCAGCGGGCGGCTCTCGTGCGATGGATATCCCATCTTTGGTTCTTTCCTATCGAGAACGGGGACGGGCCGGGGGGACGGGACGGGCCGGGGGACGGGACAGCCGGCCCGTGTTCCGACGGAGGGTCGGGTCGACTTGCCGGGAGACTAAAAACTCGCACACATCCTCGTCCTCGCGTTCATATTTGCACGCTCCTCAGGAGCATCCTTGATAGATTACCGCGAGCTAAATCCTCTAAGATTTGCAAACAAACGAGCTCAAAGGGGAGAGAGACGGATATTTTGTCTGAGGTTGTCGAAAGTGGATTATGCATTCTTTCATCCTTCGTCTCGTCTCTAATCCCGTTCCCCGTTTCTTTTTCCCCGTTCCCGGCAACCGCAGGTACGAGGCGGAGAACGCGTTTTTCTTCACCCTCAATCTGGCCGACTTCAACATCATCGACACTCTGGGGGTCGGAGGCTTCGGACGCGTCGAGCTGGTACGAGGCGCCGCCCGGGACGACGCCGCCGCCCGGCCCGTCCTCGACGGCCGTCTCTAAAATTGTCCGACGAGCTCGTGCGAGTTAATGTGCAGCTCGACCTTTTATTTATTTATTTATTTTTTTTGGTGGGTGGGGGGGTATTTACGATCCAATTCCTTTCCCTTCTCCCCGCAGGTTCAGCTGAAGAGCGACGAGAACAAGACCTTCGCCATGAAGATCCTGAAGAAGCGACACATCGTCGACACCAGGCAGCAGGAGCACATTCGTTCGGAGAAACTCATCATGCAAGAGGCCCACTCGGACTTCATCGTCAGGTACCGGCACGGGAGCCGCCCGCCGCGGACGGAGGCCCCGAGAAGAAAAACTCTCGGCGACAAAACGGCACAAAATTGCAAAAGATTCAACTTTTGCCGAAGAACAGGGGAAAGAGGCGCGCTGGACATCGGCAGCGCATTTTTTTTTTTATTATTTTTTTTTTGGTCGGATGAAACCAAAATATACATTTGTTCGGATCGAATCGGGTTCGGCGCGGGGCCGGGCCGGGAACGCCGCGGCGCAGCGCCCGGGCGCGAAACGCGAAGGCGGGGGGGGGGGGGGGGGGGGGGGGGAACGTGCCGATACGAGGCTGCGAAACAATAGATGGGAAGATGTCTTTTAGTTTTTGAGTACTAGAAAACTGAACGGAGAGATAACTCCTGATCTTAAAAAAAAAAAAAAAAAAAAAAAAAAATGCTTAGCGGGAGGAAAAACACTTTTTTTTTTTCAAGATGGCGCGTTTTTTTTTTTTTTTAAAGAAGGAAAAAGAGAAAACTCTGGGTCTGTTCAAGTAAGACCTCCGACTCGAATCCGGTCCGCGGGGTTGAACGTGCGTCGACGGAGTGAACCGGAAGGCGCGATTTCAGCCGAATGCGCTTTTTTAGGACGTGTCCGTCGTTCGCCGTCGCGCCGCGACAGCTTCTACATTTTGGAACAGGGCGACGTAGATCAGGGGTGTCAAACATACGGCCCGCGGGGCCGGATCCGGCCCGCCAGGGGGTCCAGCTCGGCCCGCCGGATGACTTTGCCAAGTGTGAAAATTACAGAAAGACATAAATTGCATTTCTATGAGAAAATGGAGGTTTATGAGTACAAACGTTTTGTTATTTATTTTTTTTTTTAATCGATCCAGTAATTGCTTCAAAAACAGCGTAAATGGGCTGATGTCTGAGTTTTTGGTCTTTATGTTTCTAGTTTATTGTAGAAAGACCTTAAAATAGGGTTTATCATCCAAAAACCTTCACCAATGATTTAAACAAAGAGAAATATTGTCGTTATGTATGCGTTGTTATGCTATGATTTTACTGGTCTGGCCCACTTGAGATCAAAGTGGGCAGTATGTGGCCCCTTAACTAAAATGAGTTTGACACCCCTGACGTCGATGAATTCCTTTTCCTCAGCCCCCCCCCCAAAAAAAACCTTCGGAGATATTGACGCATCCGACGACTATTTCTGTGTGTTTTGCAGACTCTATCGAACCTTCAAAGACAGCAAGTACCTCTACATGCTGATGGAGGCGTGTTTAGGAGGAGAACTTTGGACCATTCTGAGAGACCGGTAAGCTCCATTTTAAGTTTAGTTGAGGTCATTAAATCGAATTGTTTTTTTTTTTGGGGTTTTTAAAAAAAAAAAAGATTTGAACTCCGCTTTGACCGAACCTCCCGGTTCTGGTCGGTCTGAGAAAAGACATTATTGTCTGACTGTTGCGGTTGTCTGCCGGCGGTACGCTTCGGCACCCGGGCGCGCGCTTAATTCACGACCCGGCTCTTTTTGTCCCGCCGCGTTTCCAGGGGTTCATTTGAAGACTCGACCACCAGGTTTTACACCGCCTGTGTGGTGGAGGCTTTTGCTTACCTGCATTCCAAAGGCATCATCTACAGAGACCTTAAACCAGAGAACCTTATATTGGACCACAGGGGTTATGCCAAACTGGTAAGCGATGGGATGTGCACCCGCCTCTTAAAATCCTCTTAATTGGATGTCTTATTTTTTTTTTCTTTCTTTTTTTTTTTTTTTTTAAGATGGCTGATGCAAACAAGAGATATCGTTATCTGATGTTACAAAGAAATATTAAAAGAAGTTTGAACACTGCCTCAAGCTGGTTTTGAATAAACATATTAAAACAAGATAAAGAAAAGTATAATTGAGGTTAAATCGTGTTCTTTTGTTTGTTTTTGAGGCGTGATACCGTTTCATTTTCCCCTCCGGGGAGAAACCAGTTTTTTTTTTTCTCTTTAGGCAGAACGGCCACTCAGCTCTTTCTATTCATAATGCCAAAGCCATTAATGCCACCGTTTCCATCTTCGCCGTTATTCAACACACATTGAGAATGAACATAATCCGAGACAAATAAGGATAAAATTGATATGAAAAGGACTGAAATTCTTGTTCTACTTTGCCTAACTGTCAAAAAAAAACAACGACAACATCTTCCTTTTCTTCAGGTGGACTTTGGCTTTGCCAAAAAGATCGGGTTTGGGAAGAAAACGTGGACCTTTTGCGGGACGCCGGAGTACGTAGCACCAGAGATCATTCTGAACAAGGGCCACGACATCTCAGCCGACTACTGGTCTCTAGGAATCCTCATGTTTGAGCTCTTAACCGGCAGGTACTACACAAGCCTGAGCACGTCCATTAAAAACTCAAAAGCATTTCCCGGGATGGCGTATTTGTTACCAGGCAAAAAAAAAAAAAAAAAAAAAAAACTATTCGGAAGCTTCCGAGAGGCGACAAATTCAAATGTGACAATTCGGCGCGCAAGCGGCGGTTTAACTTTTGAACTCGATTCAACTCTCGTCAGGAGAAAATTGTTCGCGCTGACGCACTTTTTTACTTGAAAGTTAATATCTTTGGCTTCTGCCACGCAGCCCTCCGTTCTCTGGCCCCGATCCTATGAAAACCTACAACATCATCCTGAGAGGCATCGACATGATTGAATTCCCAAAGAAAATTACCAAAAATGCTGCCAACCTAATCAAAAAGCTATGCAGGTAAGTGTTGCCTCTGGCGGTTTAAACTCACAGTAATTCATCTAAGTGGTCTGTGTGCTGAATCATCAAATGGGTTTTTTTTCTTTTTTTTAAATATAATTCAGGGATAATCCGTCTGAAAGACTGGGAAACTTGAAAAATGGAGTCAAAGACATCCAAAAGCACAAGTAAGGAAATGTATCGACGGGTAGCGTTATTTTTTTTAACGTTTGTTTTTGTCCTCGCGGTCTAATGATGATGTAATGCTGTTCTCTCCCCCCCCCCCCCCCTCCCTTTTTTTGGTGTGTTTTTTCTATTGTTTTTAGATGGTTTGAGGGCTTTAACTGGGAGGGCTTGAAGAAGGGGACACTGACACCTCCTATTATCCCTAATGTAAGTGCACGCCGCTCGCAACCTCACCCAGCGCCTCCCGCTGCAGATCGTGGCACGCGTTACCTTTCGGGCGTGTCGAACCGCAACTCGGACCGTTTGGCCGAGAGGCACAAAAGCGCCGGGCGTAACTTCCGGCTTTCCTGCAAGTCGCTCGTTTGCGGTCAATCTCTCCCCCCCTCAGAATTCATTCGCATGCGGCGTGCTTTCTACGTCAACGGCCCTTCTTTGTCTTTCCGCCAGGTCACGTCGGCGGTCGACACGAGTAACTTCGACAGCTTCCCGGAGGACAACGAGGACCCGCCGCCCGACGACAACTCCGGCTGGGACGTTGATTTCTGAAAGCGCCCCTTAAAACCAAAAGAAACTCTTCTTTTTGTTGGCTTTCGATCATCGGCTGGGACGCCATCTTGGAAGACATGGCTGCGTTGTATAAAAAAAAAAAAATTCAAAAAAACCAAAAAAATAGAAAAAAAAACTGCATTAAAAAAAATGAAAGAGAAGATATGGAAAAGAACATAAACAGACGGATGGCAAACCCTCTGGGTCACCGATATGCCTTTATTTCACTGTGGCTCTGGATCAAGCATTTATAATGGGACTGCTGTAGCACTTCTTCAGTGTTGTCTTACACTCCACTCGAAAGGGAAAGGAAAAGAAAGTGCAGGGATACACACACACACACACTCGCGCGCACACACACACACACACACACACAGGCTACAACCGAGGCCGATAATGGAGCCGGGGTTTTCTCATGAAAGATTGCTTGGTGGTTGGATGAACGTTTGACAGTTTGTTTTAAGTTTCGGGTCGAGGATAAATAAGTGTGTGAAAATGCGGAGGCCGGCTCCAAAAGAGAGGAGGCCGACGGTCGGTTTTTTTTGTTGTTGTTTCTCTGCAATATTTGGTCAAAATATCTGGTGGACTTCGGGGTAGAGGTAAGATGTTCCCGCGGTCGCTCCCCGGGTTTTCGACACGCTGCCGCGACACTTTCCAGAGATGGTTTTTCAAGCATCAAGTGCTCAAGACGAACCCGAATGTCACCGGTTTTCTTCCTATTTACCATCCTACGCGTCATTTGAAATCCTAATGTTGTCACACGTGGAACGCAACTGTGGCTGAAAATCAAATACTTAGTACACTTCATGTAAGATGAATCTACCTTGGAAAAGCACAAGCGCTGCGCGTTCAGTGGAAAGAGACGGCGACTCTTCAAGTGCCCCGCTTAACACTTCGCGAATCACAAAACGCCGGCACGCGTTGAAACGTCGACTGGTGTTTCCATGAAGCGACGTGTCATTATGCACTTAAGACCGTTAACTGAGGAAATCAGCAGTTAGAGCTCATTTTCTGCTTCAGTAAAAGTCGGTTTTTTTGGGGTTTTTTTGGTTCTTTAATGCGCTTTTAATCACACATATGAACGCCTCTCTACCTGCGTTCTATCAGTTTGTTTTGAAATCACCCAAAATGCCTCTTCCCATTCACCCAAACCGGACATCCTCCGTTCGCTCCTGTAAAGTTCTGACATAACTGTGAACATGGCTTCAATGTCTTTTGGTGCTGTTGATAAATTATAATAAGCGATGTTGAGATGACAGTACTGGTTATTGTTTTTGTATCGTGGGTTTTATTATTTTTTTTATTTTTTATTTTTTTTGTGCTCGATTACTTTGTAACGTACTTGACGTCATTCTTTAAGAAATTGGAGACTCGCGTGAGTCCGTAAACTTGAGTGAAAATTTGTTTGGTATCGCTTTGACGCCACCGTCGCATTGTGCCGAGTGGTATTCTCACGTTTTTTTTGTTTGTTTGTTTTTGTTTTGTTGTTGTTGTTTGTTTTTTTTCTAAACAGGTTTAACTATGTTAAGTTCATCCGTATAAATTCAACACTCTCTTTTTTTTTGGTTTTTGGAGCTCAAATCGACCACATTCACATTATCTGAAGACCATCTTGACTTAACCCCCATCTTGTGGAAATGTTGAGATGTCTCCTAGCGACAGACGGCAAGAGAAAACATTATATTTTGTGAAACCTCTCAACTCTGACCACTGGGCGCCATGATCTCACCCAGCTCCTCACCTCTCGCGTCCCAAAAATCAGAACATAAAATCAAAAGAAATGTAAGTGCCTTAAGTCAACGGCATACAAAAATTGAACATCACGAGACCTTTTCAATGCTGCATGAACACATATGCGCCTCGGAAACGTATGTGTCCTCTTAGATGGCTGCTTCTCATCCTTTGTTATATCTTAATAAATACATTAATCACCCTGGAAAGAGAATTTCTAGTCATTTTGATGGCTGATAAAAGTGTGTGTGAAATAAATGCCCTGCTTTCGCCTTTTGATTTATCTCACGGGGGGGAAACATGTAATAACAGTGAAATGATACGAATCGATCATACCCGACACGGCTGCAATGACATGCTTTTCTCTTTGACGTAAAACCACCACTGGCCTGATGTGAAACACCAGTGAGCATTAATCACGGCTCAGAGCGACCGTGCGTCACGTCGAGAGTCGCGGAAATTGAGCATTTAGAGATGGCGAGAATGATCTGCAGTTCTGAACTTTTCACAAATAGGAAAAAAAAAAAAAACAACAATATTCTTGTTTACCGCTGTTGACAATCTTTAAAAAGGTGTGATGGCAACTATCATGACGCAAACTCTTGATACATTGTTTTGGTTTGTATAAAGTTGCAAATCATATTTCAACCCAGCAAGTCAAGCAGACTGACACATTTACATTTAAAATGACAGAACTGTGTTGAAATGGTTCGGAAAAAAAAGAAAGAAAAAAATAAAATAAAAGAGAAGACATCTTAAATCTGTAGATGTACCATAAGTATTTTATTGTGTTAAGGCCAGGTTATGTTTATGACCAAGCCTTATGTGTGTCATTACTTTCCAAACCAATGGTTTTGAGTTTTTACTGAATGCCTTCTGCAAAGTTTCCAGATATTTGCCTTTGTTATGTTGTTTTTCTGCTGTACGTTCATTTTGCAGAGTGCCACGTGTAAGATTTTTAAAATTATAGAGTAAAAAAAAAAACCAAAAAACCAAAAACTTTTGAGTCGTCTTTGTCTCTTAGTTATTTTTAAAACTTGACAGTTGATTGAAAGCCTGTGCCGCGAAGATGCTGCAGTTTGCCGCGGCCGCCGCACGAGGGAGCTGCTGGTAAGACAAATCTCCCTCGACTTCCCTGATGCCTCTGGGCCTGCTGTGAACCGGTTAAAGGCTCCATGAGATCTAATAATCAGTCCCGCAGTTTAAAGTCGCCCACTTAGCGGTAAGTGCAGATGATTCAGCTTCTCTGGTCTCTGTGTTATTCGCACAACAAATCTGTTTGGGGGACAGGGAAATGGCTTCAGCCATAACAACAGGGTGACACTTCTGCGAGATCAAAGGGGATCAAAGTGCATCAAAGGAGCTCACCTTACCAGCGCTGACATTTAGTAAAGTGGAGATAAAAGCTCGACTTCAAAAGATATGCAGCAATTCAAACGCGCAAAGTGCTGGTGTGTTTGTCAGGTGTCTACGGCGCGGCGTATCTCTCGTAGTTTCACGCGCGCACGCGTGCACGCACGCACGTACGTCCTCGCACTCAAACGCAGGCTGTACGTGACCAGCAGATGACGTCCAAGTGCCGAGATATGTTCAGAGAGAAACTGAAGCGATCGTTTCCATCTCACGCTTCAGCAGCACCTGTGAGCTTTTTTTTTTTTTCCTCACCACACGGAAAACGGACTTTATATTTATTCAATTCAGACCGTCTCCTTATAGGTTGTGACGAAAACAACAACAACAACAACAACAACAACAAAACAATAATAAAACAAGGAAAAAATACTAACTTTCCACCGAAACGCAGTTGCAATCACTTTCGGGACCGTCTTTACTTTCGGAGACAGAAGGAACTCACCGCACATTTCACGAACACCAAGACTTAAATCAAATGTTGAAAACGAGTCTCCTTGTTAGCAGGAGGGTGAAAAGCTGGCCTGACGGGGGCCTGGTTTGGCAGATTTGGGTCAAACGCACATTTTCGCGAGCTCATTTGAATATTCCTAAATAAACATCTCCTCGGCGCGGACGTTTGCGCGCAGCGGCGCCTTTCAAAAGAGGTGGGGGGGGGCGGGGGGGTCAGAGATCAGGACAGATCAGAGAGACGCCTTTAATCTCGAAGTGCCAGTCAACCCTGAAAGGCCTCTCCGCGGAAGTCTATTAATTCGGTAAACTTTTCACACCCTTTAATGGTCCGCATATCCTACACATTGATGTCCGCCGCCGGTGTAATCAAGCACACTTTTGGGAGGATAATTGCCCCCTTCGCAATCAGAGGGATCAAATGAAGTAGTTAATCGACGCGAGCAACTTCAATCACTGTCTTCACACAGCCAAAGGGCAGTTAGTTAGTCTGCTTGAATGTCAAAGAAAACGGGAGTAACCAAACAGCCTTCAACAGAGATGGGGCAGATGTGAAGAAAACCCCAAATATAACACCAAATAGCGTTAGGAAGACAACAGACTTTAGCCGGAAGCAAAATAATGGATTTACTAAAAATTAAAAAAAAAAAAAAAAAAAAAAAAAAGTGCTGCAATGTTGTGTAGGATATACGCTTGTTCTTCAAATTATAACAATTTGAAAGTTATGAGAGTAAAGATGGTAAATGGTCTGCACTCGTAGCGGTCTCAACGCGCTTTTACAGGTTTAAAAAAAAAAAAAAAAAAAAAATGGTATTACCCATTCACACAGTATTGAGGCTGAGCTGCCAAAGATGTATATTTAATAATCAATCACCAGTTTTGAGGGGGGGGGGAAAACCCCAAAAACTAAAAAGGTACTGTGGTGATTCAAATAGGTGATAAAACAAAGAAAATGTGATGTCTCACTGTAGTCAAAACCACAACGGGTCGGCTATAACCATCACTGGAGTGAGACACCGAGACGTGCGTGTTTTTTTGTTGTTGTTTTTTTTTCCACAACTTAAGTTGTAACAAAGGAGAATAAGACACGTAACTGTTGGACCTTGAAAACAATGACGCTTGTTTTAAGAAGAAGAAGGAAGAAAAAAAAAAGAAAAGAGAAGGGACAATAATTAGTCACTTTTTGTGTGTGTGTGTGTTTTTTAATTAAAATGTTGCTTATTCACTAGGTTTATTCCCGCCCCCGTGCGTCACTACGTGATTGGCATTTCAGATAGACTTTATCATCGGGCATGTCATTATCATTACAAAAACACTGGGAGACGCAGTCCGGTGCAGGGAGAATAGATGGGCATTTCCGTACAGTGGGGCTGTTTTAAATTCCACCCCCTCCGCCTTTGTTGTGCACAGCGAGGGGCGGGAAGACAAACAGGTCCACATGTATAAAGATCATCCCAGGGCTGAGAGGCAGGAGACTTCCAAGCATCGTGCCGAAACACTCTGGAAACTTTGGGATTCAGGATTCGAGGCCGCTTTGGACTTTGTCACTCCGTTGTTGTTGTTGTTGTTGTTTTTTTTTTGGTCAGCGAAACAGCAAGGATTTTTTTTTTTTTTCTTTCCGTGTGTTTGCAACTGCGTTTAAGGGGAGAATCATGCAGATGCCGTCAGCGCACCGCTTCTTGACTGTGTATCTCGCCCTGTTTGGATACCTTGGGGACGTTTACGCGGGGACGGTCCTGATGAACTCCAACGCCATCAAAAACTTGCCCGGCGTTTCGGTCGGAAAAGGAGCCGAAACTGTCAGTCAAAGTCCGCGTACCTCACCCTCCAGCATGGGACACAAATTACCCGTAGACACCTTGCAGGTAATTTAACTGTCCCGTGCGTAAAAGTCAAGTCGGTGCGCCGCGACAAAAGTTGGCTTCGCGTACGTTGTATAACGGCAATATCTTTTGTGACACGCTGCATTTGTTTTGTTTTTATCATACTATAGCAGTCAGGTGTTTGCACGGATGATGAAGACTGCGGAGGAGATGAATTCTGCAACGACGCCCGAGGCGTCTGCCTGCCCTGCCGTAAGAGCCGGAAGCGTTGCGCGAGGGACTCCATGTGTTGTGCCGGAAACCGCTGCAGCAACGGTGAGCGGAGAAATCTTTTTATGAAACAAATGCCGACTTAAGTCACGTTTCTCTCGGTAGTAATATTGTCTGTGGTGTGTGCGTAGCTACTGATGTCTTATCGGTTCTTTAATGGATGACTTTATTAACCACCGTGATCGAATCCAGACCCTAAATGCATCTCTTTTCTCTCCCCCCCCCCCCCCCCCCCTTTTTTTTTTTTTTTTTTTTTCTAGGTGTTTGTCAGGTGAATGACATAGATGGCACAGACGCATCCGTCACCGCTGGCTGGCACAAATACAACAACACCATGGGGCATCAAGCAAAGAGGCCTCCCACAACCCACAGTCATCAGCCGAACGCTGCCAAAGGTAACTTGTCCTGTCGAGAATCCCCTCCGTCTCACCCGCCGTCTTCCGAGAAAAACGACGCGAGAAGTGTCCCGTAACATAACTTTCACCTTTCCACTTTTACCCCCAGGCCAAGAGGGCGACACGTGCCTGAGGTCCGCAGACTGCTCCGAGGGTCTGTGCTGCGCCAGGCACTTCTGGTCTCGCATCTGTAAGCCCGTGCTGACGGAGGGCCAGGTGTGTACGCGCCACCGCAGGAAAGGCAACCACGGCTTGGAGCTGTTCCAGCGCTGTGACTGTGGCGAGGGCCTGTCCTGCCGACCGGAGAAAGGAGAGCGAGATCACGGTGTCAGCAGGACGGCAGCCCGGAACCTACACACCTGTCAGAGACGCTGATGCAAACGCCTGGACTCTCTCACACACACACACACACACACACACACACACACACACACACACACACACACACACACACACACACACACACACACACACACACACAGACAAAAATACACACTCACAAACACACACACACACACACACACACACACACACACACACACACACACACACACACACACACACACACACACACACACACACACACACACACACACACACACACACACACACAGGAAGCCCACAAATGACAAGTCATACACACTTCCAAACACACCTTGCATACACTCTATATGCTGACACACACACACACACACACACACACACACACACACACACACACACACACACACACACACACACACACACACACACACACACACACACACACACACACACACACACACACACAAGACACTCAACACCTAAGACATTCTTTCCTGCCAAAGTTGCTGACACAAACACAGCACCCGGAAGGATAGGACATGATTCCTGGAAAAACGATACACCCAGAGGGATGCAACAATGCGACACCGACTGATCCAATTCTCCCATCAACAGATAAGGAGCCAGAACTTTCGGAAGTGACATTTCAGAAGTATCGGGAAGGTCGATTCATGTCGTCGGTCACGGCAGAGATGTTTTGTTTCTCTTTTTATGGAACTTCAAGCCGCGGTTATTGCAGTATGTTACTGTATTGTACATATTATTCCGGAGGCGGCACTTAATTGAGCCATTTTCTGTCAACACCAGTATTATAAAACATGGTGCTGCATGCAATGTAAATTTGTTATATAAATTGTTTTATAAAGAAATGCTATATAGAGAAAATTGGAATATATTTGTTTTATTAAATGTCACGTGATAAAACCTTACTCCTCTTTTCTGCACCTCATTTTTTTGGCGCGACGTTCGATCGATTGCATTTACAAAAACAACTGTCCCCTTCGGGGAGAGCGAAGAGTTGTTTTGAGCAACCACAGTGTGGTGTTTTAACTCGCAGCGAACACAGTTGACACAAATCCGTGGCTGAGGATGGTTTCAGCGTTGGGGCCCATGATCTGTTTCCCCAGACTCACTATACACACAGTTGATGTAATACGTGCAGGTAGAGACACTCTTACCCGCTCATCAGATGAGCACTAAAAAAAAAAAAAAAACAGGCCGGGATGCGGCCGTATCAAATGATGACTGCACAGAGGTAATAACAAAGTATGTATGTCCTGGCGAGTGTTTGCCGTCTAAAAACCTTTGGTGTTGGCTACTTTCTAATTAGAACTTCCCCGCCTTCATGTGCAGCAGAGCAGATAGCGAGCTATTCAAGGTAAAGCCTCTAATTACTTCCATCTTACACAATCTACACAAGGATTTATGAAATGAGGTGCACCGCAGCATTTCGTTTTGTGACGCAACCCAAAAAAAAAACTAAAGAAAAAAAAAAAAATCTTGGTTCTCAATCTCTCCCAATTGCAGAGCACACCCCATTTCCCGGCTGTTGCGCAATGGATGTGCTCTAATGTGCAGAGGCCATGAATCCACCGAAATACACCTCGGTGCCTGTAATTAGACCCGTTCAGATTAGAAGATGGGTGAGGAAATTACTGTACTCTTTTGCTTGATTCTCTCGTCAGATCAAAAGAAGCACAAGTCACTCTTGATATCTGACCGAGCCAGATAACCTCTTCATCTGTTTACATCCAAAGACATCAATTTGAAGTTTGTCTGAGGAGGACAAGGTAAGATTTACTCTTGACTGTTATTAAAGATCAGTGGTAAAAAAAAAAAAAAAAAAAAAAAAATAGCTCAGGACATTAACTTAAGTGCTGTTCTCATGTACCTGCACGCCACTCGAGTATTTCTATTTCATGCTACTTCAATACTTTTACAGTCAGGTACAAAACATTGTTTAACAACACATTGCAACACACAGAGCAATAAAATGAACCATTGTACTGGCATCCGTAATAATGACACAATCAAAAAACTAAAGCACCGCCAGCAGACATTCTGCCTGCGTAATGAGTCCAATATTTATAATAACAGTATAAATTTTCAGAATTTAGATGATTATACCTAAACTATCACTGGAGCGAGATAGTTTCACTTTTAATAGAGCATTTTTTTTTTTTTTTTTTTTTTAATTTACATTGTGGTCTTTCTATTTTTACCAAAGTAGAAGGTTCTGAATATTTATCCCACCGCTCTTTTGCGTATAGGCACATTCGACCGAGAGGCGGGCAGACATTCAGAGAGACACGCTCCATTTAAACAATTTAGCGTCCATTTTTCACAGTAATTAAGAGTAATGGGAGCATTGTCGGCAGCACAATATACTACGCGGGCTCGGCCAAGTCATGTTTGTGGGGGTCCCGGAATCTGTGTGTGTGTGAGCCTGTCATCATTACGCCGACCACAGACTAACACAGGCCACAGGCATGTGCCCGAAACTCGGGGAAGGCCAGATTGTCTGTGCGCGTGTGCTTTACACGCGCAATGAGGTGGACTCCAGTCAAACAACAACAGCAGCAGCAGCAGCAGCACAACAACAACAACAACAAACACCGCGACGCGCCGTCGTGCCCCGACACGCCGCCCGAAAGCTTTTACGCATTCACACACACATGTGCACGCGCGCACACACACACACACACACACACACACACACACACACGCATTCGCACGCCCTTATAGGGAGGTGAATGGCGGGGTGTGAGAGGCTAGGAGGAACAGCACGTTTCGCCCACGCAGTGGCATCTGAACCAACAACATTCGGTGTTGTCATACCACAAGAATGAATCGGCACTTCCACTGGCATTTCATGCTACTGTACGCTTCCAAAAAAAAAAAAAAACTGGAAACGTGTAACTACGGCACACATTTATCTTAACAGCACACTCTTAACAGCGCTACAATTCATGAAAATCCTGATTGACGCTTGTTTCGTGTGTATTTTATTGGCACAACCCGAACTTTAAAACAAACCAGATCCCGGTCTGGGTGCAGATCGTATATTCTCCGGGAGAACTTTGATCATGATAACACTCGACGGGCAATAAAACCCAAAACCTATTTGTTTATACCACCGTCTTAAAATCTTTTATCTCCCTTCATGATCTGAGAGTTACAATAAAGCTTTTATCCGCATGGGTCGCTGGTGTATTGCCATTGTTATTCTAACACGGCGGCCAAACCCTCTTGACAGACCTCGCTAAGTTAACAAACTCATGAGTGAAAGATGAAAGGGTGAAGAAATGAGGCAAAGTACACAGAGGTGATGCATGTTATTTTGTCAAGATGAAAGCGGCGGCATACTTCTGGAATGAGCGTTCGTATCAAAACCAGGCTCTTATGTAAACAACATTTCACAGCGAGGTGTCAAACTTCTGGGGGTGCTGGCGCTGATCACTTCATAGAAGAGAAAACACAATGCTCGCCATTCATCTTTGTGGGATGACAATCTGCCTGGTTGAGCAATAAGGGGAAATCTCCCCGTCCTTGGGAAATAATAATTAAACAAAGGACAACTCATTCAGCACAATGTGTTGAGTGTGCGAATGCAGGTGGAGAACAGGTTTGCTCCACTTAATTTAACTCCCGGCTGATGTCAACACAACAGGGGGAAACAAGGCTTTTCTAAGAACGGGGGTGGAGGGGGGGGGGGGGGAATGACGCGTTGTATTTTGATTGGGTTTCAGGTTACGTCCCAGGTAATTCGCCGGTGACAATTGTTCCCAGTCGCTTCGCGTGCATTCATGCCTTATCAAATTTCACTTCTCTTTCGCCTCTCTGTCCGTCTCCACGCGGGTGTGAAAGCAAGTTAAAAGGCCGAGCGAGACGCAAAAAGGTCCCGCGTCCCTCGTGCCGGCGTTGTTCGGGAGCTCAGACCGGGGGATCCGCTTGGAGGTTCGGTTTGTGCGAAGTCTGGATTCGGGAGAAACGAAAAGGCCGGTCCTCCGGCTGTGTGGCGCGGGCCCAAAAAAAAAAAAAAAAAGCAACGATTGAGGATTTTTAGGGGGAGTTTTGTGTTGTTCGAATTTCAACAGTTTGTCTGTCCAACTTTTTCAGCATTTCTGTTCAGCATCGCTGACTCCACGATAGATTTACAGTTTTTGGTTGGTGAGCAAAATGGTTTTGTTTAAGTCTCTGCAGAGGCCGAACGAGGCCGAATCTGCCAAACCGGAGTGCGATGAAGACGTTGGGATTGCGATGAAGACGTTGGGATTGCGATGAAGACGTTGGGATTGCGATGAAGACGTTGGGATTGCTCCGCGCAGCAACTGCACGCAGCAGCTGTTAGCGAAGAAAAAAAAAAAAGTAACGAGTCCTTAAATATTTGTACCTTTTTTGTATTTTGTATTTTTAGACACAAGTAACACTGCTCAGGTGTTGGTAGCCGAGCTTTCCCCTGCAATTGATCTCCATGTTAAGTTTGGTTCAACATTTCCTGGCTCCCATCTTTCCAATCAAAGTGAAAGTGAAATTTGTGAAGTTGCTTTCTTGAGGTGAATCGGATGAAAAATATCAATCCCCTCTCTCGTGTGACAAACAGAATATAGCTAGTTATTTGTTGAGCTTTTTACACGCCACGCTGGCTGCTTCCCCGTGTCCGGTCTTATTGCTAAGCTAAAATAAGCTAACTAAGCAGCTGCTGGCTGTCCGCTCATCTAACTCCCAGAAGGTCCGAGTGTGTTGTTGTTGGTTTTTTTTTTTCGCAAATACGGATTGAAGAGCGAGAGCAGACTTCCTGAAATGCTCAACTGTTCATGTCAAATCTCAGATTTTCTCAGGAGCTGGTTCAACATCGTCACTTAAATCGGACACGTTGAGATCCTGCCGCTGTCCCAGACACGGGGGCTTGCGACACTGGCTTCGCTCACCGGGGTGGTGGTGGTGGGGGGAGACTAATGGGTGACCGGTTTGATCCATCCTGGTGTTCCTTCCATCTGCTGCCGATATCTCTGCCGTGGTCTCAGGTCCCTCTCCGATGAAGTCATACCGCATTGGAGTCCACCATTTACCACATGAAGGGAACTCGGCTGCTCTGACCTCAGCTGCAAAGGCCCGAAATCTGTAAGCGTTGTTGGGCTTAAACAGGAACAAGTGGCCGCGTCAGATTGCCTGAACTGGCTGTTGCGGTCCCGCCGCATGAAAGCGAGCGAAGAGATGCCCGACCGCAAAGTGCTTTCCTGAGGCTCCGTCGCCCTCCGGATTCACGCATATGTTTGTTTTCCCTCTGCTGCCGCTCGCGTCACAGAAAACAAACGACAACAACGACAACAACAAAAAACCCTGCGGCGGTGGGGCTCGAGGACCGGACAGACATCCCAGTTCACGCACTCAACCACCTGAAACCTTCAGGTGGATTCCCTCCCTCTCCGGTCCCTCTGTGCGCAACACAGCCGGCTGCTTCAGCGCAAACAACAACAAAAAAATAATAATCTGCCCGTCGCTTTCACAAATAATACCCCGATATGCGATGTCCGTGCGCCCTGCCAGAGGAGCAGAGAGCACAGATGCACCGGGGGGGAGGGGGGGTAGAGTTGCAGCTGGGGATAAAAAAATAAATAAAATAAAAATGCCTACTCTTCATTATGGCTGGTCCAGAAGCCTGCCGCTTGCTGCTGGCGGCCTCGGGGCTGGGGCTAGGACAAGGGCCAGGGCCAGAGCTGGCTCAGCTCCTGGCTGCTATGTAAAGTCTGCCTCAGCCACAACCACATTGCGCAAAGCTGCTTCACACATATAATTTACTCATTATTTACAAAGTTTTTGAAGACGTTAAAAAAAAAATAAAAAAAAATACATATATATTTATATATATATTGCAGAGCGAGAGAGTTGGTGGAAAACTAACGCAGACCGAGTTGCTATTCAGTTAAAAGAATAAAGTTTTATCCCGTTATATAACACCGAACGATGGCAGGCTTATGGAGTCACAGTCAATTAGCACAGCTGATTGAATAGAGGGGACCGCAGAAACATTATACTTTGAAAAATAACTTCGACTACTGGGGAGAGACAGTTTGACCAACAACTGGCAAACCCCAGTGTGTGTGCACGCCATCAGTAGGCACTGCTGGTGACCATACCTAATCCAGTATGCTCGCAGCAGACAGACTGCTACTTTTATGGAGGAAATAGTCTCTGAGCCTTCGGTTCATTCCATAAGACACCCTGACAGGAGATGGGTGCGTCTCTGGACGTGAAGAAATAGCTCTGCGCTTCAAAAGGAGCATCAAAAAGCCCCCGTTGTTGTGTAATGGCAGGCCTTTAGTCAAAGGGGAAGCATCCCCTCAGACAGAGGCACGGTAATGGTCAAAGTGGTTCGCCCGTTGTCCTATTAATAGTCATCAGGCCTTAATCGGAGCTTTCCGCCGCTCCCCACCTCCTTTCACGACACCCTGCCTCCTCCAAGTCAATCTCGTCATCTCCTTCAACACCCAGACTCTTTAACGTCCCCCTGCTTGTTCTCCATCCTTTCAAAAACACCATCTTTAACCCCAACAAAGACAAAGGCTGATGCACATTTGTGTTGGGACTTTTCAAAGGTGGAGCCCATGATAATAGAATGGAGAGGAGGAGGAGGAGGAGGAGGCTGAGGCTTTGATCTCTCCGGGGGGTAAATGGATTGGATTGTCTTGCCCCATGCTGGTGGGACTAAGCTGGGGACAGTGTGAGTCACTTAGGGGTCGGGGGGTATATCAAAGGTAGTTATCTTCAGAGGGTCTTCACAGCAGCACATTAGTACTCTATCTATAATGTTGATTTGGTCACACCAACACCTAAGGAGCCCTAAATGAGCTGACAAGGGGAAACACAGAGTGAATGCAAATGAGCAAAGCGGTCAAGTTCATTTTTCTCGGGAGACCCCCCCCCCCCCACCACTCTTTCTCTCCTAATCCGCAGCTTTAACTATTAAACCTGTCCAAAGCAGGGACGTTTAAAAAAAAAAAAAAAAATAAAGTCTTAATGTTAATTCCAAACATCAACATTTCCACAAATTACACCCGGACTCAAGTCCGCTATATTTCGTGACGTACTGCCCGGTTCTTCCACTCACAGAACCAAACCTTAATACTACAGCGTGCTCATTGTCTATGTTGTGGGGAAGGAAATGATTGGGAACACCCTATAGCCACAGCAAACAGCCATGTTGAGGTTGCCGACTGTGTGTGTGTGTGTGTTCCTCCGTTGTGGGTGGGAAACATCATATTACTGTCACTCTCACAGCTGACTTGAAGAGAAAGGTATAAATCACACACATACGCAGTCGCGCGCGCGCACACACGCACGCACGCACGCACACACACACACACACACACACACACACACACACACACACACACACACACACACACACACACACACACACACACACACACACACACACACACACACACACACACACACTCCAGCACCGACCGTCAGCCACAGCCAGAGACAAAGAATTAAGTTTATCGTGCATGACATCTTTTGCCGTAATTTGATCAACTGTGGACATCGAGAGGATCTGTTCACGAATGTCCCCGCTGTTACAAACCGCAGACGACACGGTCACGTTTCACTTTACCCCGGCTCTCACGTCAGAGAAAAGGGACAGATGGGTACATTTTGGATCAAAGGAAAGAGAAAGGACACAGTTGGAAAGTGCGTTTACGGCCGGGCGACTCGAGTTTACGTGAATGCCGCGAAGCTCTCAACCCTCATTGTCGCTCTGTTTGTCACCAGTTCCGCAGAAGTCAAATGATATCTTTCCACATTTATTATTTCAAAGACTGCCAGGCTTGTTAGAGTGAGTTCTCAGCAATAGCTGTAAAAAGAGGGGAAATTAGACTCCTTGGCTGGTGTCACAGTTTGCCACTCTCTGTGTGCATGGCCCAAATGTGGGATCGCAAATAAGCATCTCTATTTTTGGGCACTTTAAGACCAGTAGCACCCGTCTGGGTCAGTCCATATCATTAGAAACAGCTCCAGAGATGAACAAATTCTCCTGGCACTCGAATATAATTCTGGTCCTTAAGCCCATAGTACCATTAAATCAAAGCCAAGCCTGAAAACCTCCCTTCATCCTTGGTGTTATTTTTAAATCTCTACTGAAATGTAAGTTGACACGTTGATTGAAAATGCCCACTACTTTGGTTATCTTTGTGCATCAAAAAGGTCCAACTCAGCACATTCCCGAGGGGCTTGAATTGCGCTCAGAAGCCTCAGTCTAACCCCCCCCCCCTCCTTGTTACAGAAATGTACATTTCAGCCCTTCTCTCTACTCAGCCCTTATGCCAGCTGTCTGTTAGGCCTTTCTCCTTTCTCTTTGGCTGTTGGTAAATATATTAGCCAGACAGAGATTGCGTTGCCAATTAGTACTCCTTTGCATAATAGTTGTTGTGAAGGCATCTATTGTCTCATTTAAACTGACCGCAGTGTGTTTTGGTGGAGCCCACGAGGGTTGGCCTCTCCACAGCTCTAATTAGCATTCCTTTCAGATAAAACAATGATCACTTGAATACGGCTGAGCTGAGCTTGCAGGAAGTGATCTAAAGAGCTGATAGGAACCCGTGATTACCAAAGCCAGTAACTCCAATCCCCAACGCATAATGTTTTCATTCAACATGACCCCCCCATCACCTCATTTTGTCCCATCCACTAATCTTGTCTTAAGTTAGCTTCAAACTACCGCTTTGCCCCGTGGCTCCGGGCCTTATCATTTATTGATTATGTCTCTTAGATTAAAGGACCTCCTTTCATTTGCACAAGAATGCGCCCCACTCTTTGTGTCCATGTGGAAGCATTTGCTGGACAGATGGGTTATTTTCCCCCTCTCGATGAGGTCCCACCGGTCAGAAAGGGATTCGCAGGGACTTGGTAAGTAATGGTGCTGTTGATATCCAATTGTTGCAACCTGGCGATGAGTGTTTGACCATGAATGTTAAACAGGAAAGATTAAAAAATAAAAACAAATAAAAAAATAACAGCATGTAGAAAAACAACACCGCTAAACCTGAAAATCTCAACATTAATCACATGAGCCAGTTTGACAACAAGTCATCTTAATTCCTCCAGACAATTCAGGGCTGTCAAATGACTGCATAACACTACCTCAAACCCCCTCAAGCCTCCCAGACTTAATTCCATGTGCTGAGACGTCGAATTGCCTGAATGTGGGTTACACACAAATGACGGACATTTTGTCTTGGGGTAATTACTAATATGCCACTGTTGTTGCCCAGGCTGCCTGTATCTGGGTTTTGGTTTAAATGTTGGGTTTACTCTCCCTGGGCTGCGTGGTTTGCAACGGCTTAATCACAAAGCCACAAGCATCTCAGAAATTTTGATAGGAGCCAAACTGGGAAGGCTTCATATCTAACACTGTTCTTGCTGGTCCTACACATAGCTGCCGTTTCTGCAGAGTCAGCGGGGCAATTCAATTGAAAGAGTTTATGTTGACAAACTTCAAACATGCAAACAGATTAAAAAAAAAAAAAAATGAAGTTAAGGGTAGTTCTGGACTGTCAAATATTACAAGTAAATCTGCCAAGAAAGGGCTGGAGCTTTTGTGCGTAGGAACGGAAAGAAATCTTCAAAACTCAATATTAAATATTATCTCAACATCTCGAGAATGCCGACGCCTGCCACGTAATGCCGTTTTGCCGCTTTGTCACTGTTATTGGACAGTTTCTCTTGTTTTCATCGACAACAGCTGGGGCATCTGGAGACCGTTTCCAGACCGGTATTCAGGCTGGGAATAGAGGGACGCGCAAGAAACCAAAGCGCTGCGTAAAGATTGAAGAGAAATAAAACGAGAGGAGGTCTCCAAACGGACATCGAGGAAAAACCACAAGCTCCTGTGAGATAACACAGATCCCCCAGTCTGTGGACAAACACACGGGGCGGCATTGCACTTATCAGCCCCGGGACAGGCTCTTTCAGCGTCCCAAGAGGCCAGATGACATACAATAATTTCCGGCGCGCAGGTGTTTACGATCCTTTTCAAACAAGCTCGTTTACAAAAACAACAGCATTAAAAATAAATAAATAAATAAAAGGGAATCAAGAGTTACAAGCGACGAGGCAATTAACGCCCGTGCACCACGTAGGGCGCCTCGGCTCACTGCTAATGGTTCGGGGCCAAGTGCCGAGCCTGCGTTTTATTGAGCGCTCTGGTTGCGAGACGTCCAAAATGTTAGCGGGATCTTTTGAAACTTCGGCTCGTTGGAGACACGGAGGCGTTGTTGTCGGGCTGCCTGCGCGCGTGATTTACAGTCAAGCTGATAGACTTAAAACAAAAACAAAAAAAACTTGCTTCTGTTTGACTCCCGCCGTGCAATCAAATAAAGTTTCACTTTTTTTTTTTTTGTAACTTCGGAGGTTGTGCAGGAGCTGCGAGACGTTGCAGTCAGAGGCGGGTGCAAAGCTTGGGCCTCCGAGCTACAATTTTTTCCACAGAGGAGAATGGCTGACTCATCTGAAGAAACAATTAGCGGTTTATTTACGGTAAAGGTAAAGTCATTTCCTGTTGAAGTTAAGCCATATTAAGCTGCGTTTATATGAAAGGCGCAATAAAGTTTAAAATCCTTACTAATGTTATAAATCCAGTCGACTTAATTATATATTGCCATTATTATTTATTTATTTACTGATTTTATACACAGGAGATCATTCCTGCCCACGACAATCAGACTGTACAATAGCTCACCTCTGGCCAAATCTGTCCTTCATCGTTAACACTGTTGCACTGTTGTTTAATGTAATTCAATTTGATTTTATTTGTATATACGGTGCATTTTTAAATGTTTTGTACTTTTATTACCTCTTATTTTTATTTTGTAATTTTTGCTGCTTTTGCTGTATCTTCCATGCCGCTGTAACGAAAAAAAAAATGTCCCCGTATTGGGATCAATAAAGTATATATTTATCTGTCCATCTTATGACATTTCTTGCGTTTGCCTGTCAACAAGTGTCATGTCTTCCTCCCCTTTAAATACAATTTGTAGGAATGTTATGAGTGACAGGAAACATAGCACCAATATGTTTCACCTCTGTTTGGTTAGACTTACACACAAACACAACTTGGTTAGATTTAGGGAAAGATCAGGGTTTTCGGCAAAATAGAGAATATTCACAGTTGTGGTTATAATAATAAACATTGGGTTAGGTCTATGGAACCATGATGGTTAAAAGGAAATGTTGACTTTGAAAAGGGAAATGAAAAGTGATCGTTTGAAGCCATGGTGACAACAATAAACATGATTTTAGGGTTCCATGGATTTGTCATGACCGTCTGATTGAAATGGGAAAAGAAAGAGTCTCCCGTGTTAATGTCCAACGGTTTGTTGACCCATCCATCCACCCCTCCTCTGCACTTGACCTACTCTTCTTCTTTTGCACCTGTCATACTCACTGTAGCCAATAGAGGGAGCTGTCACAATTAAATCTAAGTATTGAACTGTAATGAGCTGCTTGCACGACAACCTAAGGGGTCATTGTCATATGGGAATATGGGAGGAAAGTATTTCGCCTTGTAAGTTTCTTTTATCGCACATGTTTTTCTCAGTTTAGTCCTTTTTTTTCTTTCTTTTTCTCTCAATTCAGTGCATCACTTTTCCTCTCATCTTCATCTCCTTCCTTCCCTTCTTCCCTCTGATCTGTAACAGGCAATGCAGGAACGCTAACCCCTGCTGTTCTGAGATCTGTGAGTACATTGTGAGGAATGTGTGTCCTTCCTGACATTACAACGCTCTTTATCAACTAACAAGTGGAGTAGGAGGGGAGCGGGCAGGAAGAGAGGAGGATGTTGAGATGTTAGGGAGTACTTTGGGAGTGAGGGGGGGAAAAAAAAAAAAAAGAGAGCTCTTTGTGGCCGCTTATCTGACAGGATATGAAGCGACTCAATGGCTTTGGCATTTGGCAAAATAGCTTCCTTCAATGGGCATTCACTAAGAGGCATCCCCTGACATGAGGCCACATATGTCTGAGCAGTTGACGGTGAGAGAGGGAGGGGAAAAAAGAAAAAGAGTATTTCAGGAAGAGAGAAGGCAGCCGGAGGGTGTTTTTAGAAGTTCCGTATTTTGTTAATTGCCCTTGATAAGATGCCGCAATTTGCCGGTAGTTGTGATGATTATCGACGGCAGCAATTTAACAGATGTTAGTGCACCGTTAGAGCTTTTAACAACATCAGTCTTTCCAGCGCTGCGTAACAGACCATTCCGACAAATGACCGAAACCAGGAACAGTTCGAGTGCGAGTAGAAGAGGCACATTTTTAGAGTTAAAGAACCAAACTTAACTCAACAAAAGGACACTCGAAGTTCTTCGCACACACACACACACACTCTACCGTTTGAGCATTATTTTTGTTAATGGGATCTAAGGGGACATCGTTTTCCTTATGTGGTGTAATTGAAGCTGCTGTATTAAAGGGTTGTGTTCCTCTCCTGCTGCTGAGACACCAAGTAATGCAAACCTCATCCCAGTTATTAACCCAGGAAGTCCCCACGGTGCACTGCACTCTAATGAGAGGCCGAAATTTATTTCATTTATTTATTTCCTTCAGATGTTGCCCCTTTGACCAATGTGAGGCTCATTTAGAAATACTCACTGGTCCATTTCTGTTCATGTGTCCAAACGCTCTCTCAGATGGTTCCTTTATCATGTGTTTTGATGTTTTTCTCTGATCAGCTGAATAAAAAGGAAAATTTTATTTCTTGAAGTTCCTCGGCCTATATTTCTATTCATTCATCCCTTGCTGGTTGATCTTATTTCTTCTTTTGGGAATGTAAATGAAGTATTTGAAATTGAAAGGAAAAGAGAAAAGAGAGATTTTAACCCGTCACCTGTCATGAGAAAGATACACAACATATTGTTCATTGGGATTACTCATATCATTCCCCCCCAAAAAAACACACACACACACACACACACACACACACACACACACACACACACACACACACACACACACACACACACACACACACACACACACACACACACACACACACCATCTCTTGGTGGTCGCTACACGATTTGTTTCACAAGCAGTTCTAATTCTGTCTGTTAGTTGCATTTTATTATCAATTAATGAAGCCACAAAGCGAACGCGCTTTTAATTAATTACATCTGTGGGTTCACCTTCTCAAAATCAGATGCACGCAGATATTTTTTTCATCTACCAGCATTTGTAGATAAATCTAATTGGCGTTGTCCACACCCCTCTCTCTGAACAATAGGCCTTTTTCCTCACAAAACAACAGCTCCTTGTCTTTAAACAAATTAACACTAATGCATCTTAATGGGGTTGAAATTACAACCCCATGTTGCCACAGGGCAATTTCTGACAGGGACTTGTTATTCTCGATCTAACCAAACATCTGGAGTTTCCCATAATGCACTTTTTATTGGTCCTCTGGCTCAATCTCCATTTTTTTCACCTGATTGGCTGTGTTTCTTACAGTGCACCCCCCGAGGAATGGCACCACTGTTGTGTATCCAAGGAAGAGATTAACTCTTCAGCACTCAAAACACTCAAAAACTGATTTTCTCACAGAGGGCAAAAAGCCGTCACAGTTGTATTGTTTCCTTTGCTTTGATGTCAGACTTGAGCCCTGACGGACGTATAATATCATTTACAGTCAAAATCAGGGGTGGTCTTTGCCGGTGTTAACAGCTCACCCTGCTTTTTGTCCCACTGATTCCAAAAGACCAGATTTTTCTCAGGCTGTTGAACATGAACCGAATGGTTTAATTGCAAGCAGACACAAAAGAGATGGATATTTGAATCATGCTGAGTAAAATATGCCTCCATCTGGATTTGATAAGCACATAAATGAATGCCATCTGATGCTTTACACTTCAAACAATTACATTAATTCCAGGGCACCTACTATACTTTGACTGTGGAGGGAAAAAAGGCACTAATCATAGAGCAGACACGTGGTTAGGAAATATGCAGTTTCGTGTTGTGAATACTTCATAGCTGTCGTGGCTGAAAAAAACACGAGAATAGAAAAATAAAGAAATAAAATTGGCCTCTTTATGAGTGAGAACGATTTGATTTTATCACATGGATACGCACTCTCATCCCCAAGAGAAACGGGATTGAAGGGTTTTCACCTTTTAATACCAAAACAGTTTTTAGCCAGTGTTTGGAAACAACAAAAACTTTTGCCAAAAGATCTCCTGCAATCCCCGACTCAATAACATTTACGCACCAATAGCTCTGATCACAAGAGTTCATGAAATATGTGTCAAAACAGGTTGCAGAGGAAGCATGAATCTATAATTATACAGATGGTATAATTATGAATCAAGCACATATACAATTCATGGTATAATTATGAATCTCGGCAGCTATAAGCCACTAATGGGAACTGGGAGTGTGGAGTTATTCAACATGCAGACAGCTAATTACTGTGTAGACCTCGTTAATTGGTTATGACCCTGTTTAAAAAAGGGAGCGTGATCAGGTTGGCAGATTTATGGAGCAGTAGCCCACGTTCACAACCCTGATGTTTTGAAGTGGCTTTTTTTTTTTTTTTTTTTTTTTTCTCTAAAGTATCTTTCACCTGTGTTTACCAGAATAGGTATGAGAAATGTGTGACGGAGGGATCGAGCAAAGAATATAGCTATCTCTGAGGACGTGTGGCGTTTTTTTATTTTTTTTAATTTTTTTATACAACAAATGAGAATGATTACATTTGCCGGTGTGTCTGATACTGAGACTTTTACACACGATTAGATGAAAAAAGCTGCCTTGCAGAAACATCCAAACGATTAGCTTTTGTGGTAGTAAAAAGAAGAAGAAGAAGAAGAAGAAGAAAAAAAAAAGAAGCTTTCGGATCACCAAAGCAGCTTGGTTTTGCATGGAAACAACTGCGGCTGCGTGTTTGGTTCTCATGGAAGCCACATGACAGGGAGGTCATGAGAAAGACAGCAGGCCCGGCGCTGTGTGCGATCTCACCACACTCATTCTCCACCACACTTTTGATGTTTCCCTCCTCAACTTTTATCATTGCCCGAGAGACCCCTACTCTCACTGTCAGGAAGGCAGACACACACAGACACTCACACACACACACACACACACACACACACACACACACACACACACACACACACACACACACACACACACACACACACACACACACACACACACACACACACACACACACACACCCCCCACCCTCCTCTGCTCCTTCTCCATCTATGCAGAAGCTTGGCTACTGCTACCCATTTCCAGCTTCACACAACTATTTTAACAAGCACAGAAATCATTTAGCGGACACTTTCCTGGATCATAAAACGCCAAATGATGGCTTTGGGATCCTGAGCTTTTATTGATCTGTGTTCTCCGATCAAATGTATACGTCCTGGGCCAAGCCTAGTCAGCTCTCTCGAAGGGAGGAAATGAGGGGGGTGGGGGTGGGGGGTGGGGGGTGCTCATGTGAGGCTGAAATGTGATATGGAGCCTGTGTCGCATTAGCCTTAACGGGGCGTGTGGCAGACGCACTGGCACCACCGAGGGAAGACGGGTGGAGGAGGAGGAGGAGGACTAGGAGGAAGATGAGGGAGGCAAATCGCCGGACGCCTTGACGCAGGATGAGTATGTGGAGCTTATGCAGCAGGAAGGAATGTCATCATCCCGGCTGGAAGGTTTTCTGACCCCCCCCCCCTCCCACACACACACACACACACACAAAACGAGACAACAGAGAGGGAGAACGACGCTTATCTCTGGATCTAAGTCACCTTTGTACCCACAGCACACACATCATCACACATCCCCTGTCAGCCTGTCATCCCGCAGGGTCACGGTCAAGCTGGCGCTCCCTCTCGCTGTGTGTCATGTTGTCTCTCTCCTGCTCTGTAATTTCCTTTTTCTTTTTTTCTTTTTTCCCCTCTCGTGTCTCCCGGAAAGAATGTGTCTCCTGTCGCTCCACCAGTCAGTGTCAGGGGGGGCAAAACAGACCATTTCGGTGTCTGACTCGGTTACGGAGTCACAGAGGTGCCAGAAGGATTCCAAGAATTCCAGCTTTTGCATCCGCAACCGTGACGCCACCTGAGGGAATGCCATAGGAGATCACACCAGACGCTTCCTGCACACCGCTCAGCGTTCACCCAGTCATGCCGTTTCATGTCCCAATGACGTTGAGATCAGGCTGGAAAGTAATTGCACGTGAACCTGAGTTGGAATACTGTGCAAAACATTCTTGCTGTGCTCGTGCACGACTGCAAATGGAAGGAAGAGTGAAGGAAGAGTGATGATGACAGAGAGGATGAAGGAGCAATAGAGGCAGCAACAAGGGAAGGAGAGACAGAGCCAGAGCGAGAAGAGTGGAGGGGTAATGACTAGGTCTGCTCAGGACAGAGGAGGCGACAGAGGGGGAAGCGTCTCCGATCGTCTCCTCGTGGCTCCTCTTTGGCGTCTGCGATCCTCGGACCCTTCACGCAATCTCCCTTATTACAAGGCTTCCCCTCTCCACACGGGCACCACTACAAAATGGAGCAATTACATTTAATTAGGCTGCAGAGGGTAGCAAGCCTGCCCCATCCCAAAACCTCAGAGAAGTGCAGACTTCAGGTAACACAACGGTCGGGGAGAACTTCAAAGAGATGCAAAATTACAGCGCCATTAGTGGAGCCACCGCAGAACTGCTGTGAAGCCAGGGAATCATTTGACCCAGAGAGGTAGATTCAAAGGAGTTAAACTGAAAAGCAGTGCAGTAGAGACAAAAACATCTCAACAGCAAAGATTAAGGGGGCAGACTGAGCTCTTCTCTAAACATTGTTTGTGTTGCATGGGAGACTTGAAAAATTAAGGAGTCTTTACAACGCCTATTAGTTATCCCATGCCCCTCTAGCCTCTCTGGAGGAATTCTCTTTTGGTCCCTGCGAAACCGTTTGTGGTTTTACTAAAATATAGACGAAGTTTGCTCCGAAACAAACAAACCAGGAGTAAGTGTCCACAAAGGTCAGTCAGGCTGTCCAGGATTATATCATATGCCAAGTAATCCCACTATATCTGCCTGCTGTTTGCAGTCTGTAGCTCACGGAGAGCATGATGACCGTAAACATTTTATTGATGCTGACTCACTTGGTCTCCAACCAGAGTGGAAAATTCTGATTTAAAATGCTGGTAGATCCGCTCCAGAGACAGAAGGACTCCTGTTTAAATGCACAACATCCACGCAGGTGAACCAACAAACATAAATGACTCAACCCGCATATTTCACATTTTTCTGGATGGTTGTAATGCAATTAAGGAGACCGAGTCAAGTGATAGGTCAGCGCTTTTTAAATTTTTTTTTTTATGTCTCACAGATTAAAGGATAAAACGTTGGTGTGTTATGTTCCTCCATAAATGAATGGAGGAACATTGGTTACCAAGGCGCCCAGACAACTTCTTGAAGCAATTATTAGTACAGCTTTAAACAGGAATCTCCTAATGAGGGCACATCTTTTAAAAGAAGGATATTCAACCCTGTAATAGAGTTAGACTTGTAGCATTTATGCAAAACAGTCACATCACCTAAGGACACTTAATGTGGCTGTTTCAATGAATCTGACCCATCTGTACACTATACCATTAGCACACAACAATTGGAGATTTCTCTTTACGTGGCTGCTCCAGTCTGACTCACTGCCACTGAAATGTTCTTTTGCACATGTTATGCGTGTCTTTTGTAGTTAACTGCGACTCCATAAAGAAATGGCGGGGTCTTTTTTTTTCCCCACCACAAATTAGTCTCATGCTGCGTCGTGATTTACTGTCTCCGTTATAGTAATCACAACCAGATCTGCTCTCACCGTAGACTTCGACCGACTGCTGGAAACTTTGACAGACAGCCAGTCGTACTGTTGTCGCCTGAGCCACCGGTGCTCTGAGTGTGCAAGAAACACAAGCCATATTTCAGTGACTGGGCTGATGGTTACCGCAGTTTTCAAATGTACCCAACCACTGGAATTAATATTTTGTTGCTTTTTTTCTCTCTTTTTTTTTTTTTCTTTCACATAGTCGACTATAGAATCCGTAATTATAGTAGCATTCCTTACAAAATACTGTACACGGTCATAAAATAAGTAAATGGATACTTTTACTGAAAGAAAAAAATGCTATCGGAAAACACCATGGTATGTAACAAGCGTATACGGACATTTAAATTACTGGGCCATGAGACTGAAGAGCACTTTGTACAACAAACTGAGCACCGGTGTAACAATGGACAGACATCACAGGAAAGTTGCCGCCTCACACCGCTTAAATCCAGTAAATTGCAGCAGATTTTCAACACCTGAGACAGATATACCCTTCAAACGTATATTCATACTGCACTGAGGACAATAACAGTGCCATAACATAGCCCCAAAATGGTCCGGCAGGAATCTACATCTAAACATGAAAAGTTGTTTTATGTGGGACGAGAAGGGAATGTTGATATATAGTGTAGCATGACTCAGCATCCGGCAAACTCTTCAAAAAGACATCGTGTCTCGCTCGAGCATCCTGAGATTGGTCTGCTGCGGCTGGATCTCGATGACAACACGATAAGACCAAAAGCATTCCAGCGTTCATCAGCTGCTATCTGAACGAGGCCTGCCTCCACTTTAGACAGCATGGCTCTCTTTAAAGACAACTTCAACTTAAATGCAGTGTCTGATGATCGGTGCAGCCAGTAGATACAGTGAGTGATATCAATCTTTCAGACTGCCCCCCCCAAAAAAAGAACCCACGGCTCTTTTGTGCAAGCAGCTTATTACGACCTGCAGATCCCTTTGAAAGTTCAGCGAAATATAGTGGCTGTATAAATAATGACAATCTGGTGTCGGATGGATGGTTTGATATTGCAGCAGATTTAGGTGCCAGGAGTCGTTTCCTGGTTCTTGGACTGGGTTTACTGTTGCCACGACGACAACAGTTGAATAATTTTGAGGAAGTAGCAACTTCCACGCACAGCACGGCTCAAGTAACCATTTTAACCCAAACCGTCACCTTTACCTCACCTCAACTAAGCGGTTTACCTGCCGAACCAGGGGGTCGTACGGGTCGGAAGACTCGTCGCAATCTTTGGATGAGAGAAAGTGACTCAAGAACAATCTGAATCACAAGTATTTGGAAACGTACACATTTTGGTTCATCGGGTTCTGTACTTCAGCAAATTCCAGTTTGAAATGATTTCAATAGATTGAAGTGTTGAATTTGAGTAGGTTTACTTAAATATAGATTTGGGTGACATGATGCAAAAATAAAGTCTTAGTTGTAGCGGCAGATGCTTTTTATCTATCAGGGTAGAAAGATACAAAGTGCAGCCTCAGGCCTTCACTGCCGCTGCTTTGTTGTCTGTTTTCCTTTGGTCTGGTCTTTAGCAAGCGAAATATGCAGCTGAATCGGAATGAGACACGGTGATTGACGGATATTTCATCTCTTCGCCCTGAGAAGCTCTTTGTATATGATCGTTGGGCCTCATTCACCAACCGTTCTTAAGAAGAAATGTCTTCTTAAACCCCACTTGCACAGTTTTAACGAAGATCCTGGAATTCAGCGGTGTTTTCTTATTTGAGATTTTTTTTCCCTTGGGTAAGAACAAAATCTACGCTCACTCAAGAGCACTCTTAAGCACCCCCGAGTGCTGAAATGTTTGTGTCAACTAAATGGTTAATACGTTTTCTTCAATTCAACAGTCGTATCATATTATACAATTTCATCTGCGGTGATATTTCTTTGTAATTCATTATTTTAAGAATTATTTTCTTTACAGTGTGATACTTAACATCTCAAGAAGGAAACACATCGCTAAATTTTTTTTTTTTTTTAAATCTAAGAGGTGTCTGTGTATTTTCTACCTTTTGTTTCTGGAATGGACAGAATTGGTTTTGTGCCGTTCTCCTGATTGAGCAATAACCGCGTGCATCTATTTTTGTTCAAAATTTGACATCCGGTACTTCGGCTACGTTCTTAAATATGACAACACTTTCTCTTGGAGTCCGCCGCTCCACCGGCATTATTTACGTTTCTCTCAACTTCTCCCTCGCTCCCTCTGTGTGCACACGGCACTGCAGTGGCATGCCCTTTTATGGGCATTGGCACGGTGTTTACTTATGGTAATTAGGAGCAACTGGCACACTCTTTCAACTTACGAGGACTGTGGGATTCATCAAGGGGAGAACACATGAGAACAAATCTGGGGTTTAAGAACACGTCGTGAATCTGACGTACTTAGAGCACTTAAGAACAAATTTAAGAACGATATCGGTGAATGAGACCCATTGTTCTCCTGAATGATGAAATGTCATCCAATTAGTTTTGACAAATTTGGCTGACTCCAAGCTCACTGAATGCTCCTGTATATTTCTGCCTTTATCCAAGTCTCTTAAGGAAAGGGAAAAAAAAAAAAAAAAAAAAAAATAAATCAATACATGCCATTGTGCCACTTGAAATGGCAGCAATACAAACCCAAGCCGAAGAGTGCTCTCACTATCTCTGACAGATGAGGTTGTTTTTCTTATCATGAGTTGTTCCTTTCTTTCCCACAGCTCCCTCCTCCCATCACTTCAATGGAGATCAATTTTTGTTCCATCAGCTTTATACAACTTTCTTCGACAACTCTACTGGGGCTTTTTTTTTTTTTTTTGTATGTTATGCTCCTCGGCATAGCAAATTGTTTGCCAATGTTTAGTTTTGCTTCGGGCCTCATTATTATCTCTTGACTCTCTCAAACTGAGAGCCAACTGCAGCTCAATATAAAGCTGCTTTTCCACCGCGTAGTGCGGCTCAACTCGACTTCTCTCTTTTGGTACCAGGTGCTTTCTGGATTTTCCTTTGCCACCTCGCGTAGTAGTGTAGCGGGTCATAACAATGGTGTGTGACACACCGTGATGTCATCTTGGATACACAATAGACACACTTGCCAGATCGACCAAACCCTATTACCAAACAGAGGAACATCTGCACCTCCTCGGCTGACTGTCGTGTGGTTTCGCGGGTGACCATGAATCACGTAGCCCAGCGAATAAAAAAAATACTGCGTTGACTATGTTTGCGCAGGTTGTGCATTGTCGTGGTATGATGACACCATGATGCAATGATGGCAATGAATATTTTAGTGATGATTCTCTCTTAACAATACGTTTTCTGCAGTGCTTACACGTCACCTTTTAGCATCGGCCCGGGTTGCTTCGATCCTCAGCGGAGGCGGTCCCATAAAAATACCAGGTATTATCAATAACTTTTGCCCGTTGGAAAACCATGAAATGTGAATTTAGTCAGCTCAAATGGCAATTCTCTGAGTCAAGTGTGATCTCTCTAACATGCTGCTGCCCAAGAAAAAAATAATGAGGTCCCAATAGCAATTACTTTTGAATTGCAATTTGGGTAGTTTGTGGTAAAAAGGCAATATCTCTCACACAGTTCTGCCCATATTGACATTTACCTACTCCAATCAAAGCTGAGACTTGGCCATTTATTGCAGTATCTATTATGCTGTTTTTAAATTGAATCTGCTGAAGCACAGAGCCTGAAGAACAAAATGTGAAAATGTAAAGAAAGAAAGAAAAAAAACAACGGTACAAATGTCCAAATACTTGCAGTTTGGCCTGTAGATAAAAAGGCAGAGAAGTGAAACAAAAGACCGGAGCAATATGTCGCCTCTGAATGGTTGACGGTACGGAAGATATGAGGCATGTGGTGCCCAGCTGCATTCAGTCTGAAGATATATTACTGCCATAAAGGTGTTTTTAAGCTGATCTATGCGGATAAAATCATAAATCGAAGTGTCAGGTCAAACATCTAAATCAGGGATCATCAAGATCAATGTGGTGGAGTCAGTTAGGAAAGAAAACTAAAAACGGGTGATCGAAGGTGAGTTGGAAAAAAAATTGCACACATCTCAAATTTAAAGAGAATATTTACTCCTTTGAGGGATTAGCTTTAAAATGTCAGGTACTGCTTTATGCCAAAACCCACAGCGACACATCCAAACAACGCTCTTGAAGGTCGGCAGACGTCTAGGGCTCAGACGGCACGCTTGCCCTCACACATCCATGGAAGCATGTCATTGGTCACATGTGCATGGCATTAACAAAGACACAAACAAGGCAGGGGTGTACCGCAACCCTGTGATTATTCTAATTTATGAAGATGTCAGAAAGCACTCCACGAAAATACGATCCGCTTTCCCTAAAAAGCTTAATGGATGAGCATTTCATCTCGCAGCCTTTCTGGGAGAATATTAAATTGCTCTGAATTATGGAGACCACAATGTTCTTTAACATGGTGGCAGAGTTTGAAAGGAAGCTTCAATTTGAGAGAAACTTAAGATTTTAAATATACATTTTTCAAACAACAAATCACAAAGGCCACAGAGGTCCTAAAACTTTAGAATTCCTCATCCCCGCTGAAGTGCCCGAACAATGACATCCTGCTCTGACAAAGAGGCCAGACTGCAGCTCTCCATCACAACTCCAATCAATGAAATCTAGACAGACACAAAATACACAGCGGGCAGCATCGCCAAAAGGCCGTACTGTATCATAAATCACCATAGAGACCACCGTGCTACCAAACCACACAGAGCTACTTTAAAAGGGGATCACTTATGCTCAAATCCCTGTAAATGATTAAGAGCTGAGGTCATGAGTGACATCTTACATGTCGACAGCCTCGCCTTAAACAGTTTCCCGGAGTTTCTAACGTAGCTTCGCTTTCACCGTCCAGAGTATGTCCTAGAGTTGTCCAACGTGGAAAACTGTCACCTCAGCCAGATTCGCAGATGTGCGCTTTGGTTTTGTATCAATATGCATCAGTTCAGGATCATATTAAATCCCGTGTCTCAACACCTTCAGGTAATTATGCCCAGAGAGGTAAAAAAACAAAAACAAACAAAAAAACTCGAGCCCCGGCAGGCCAAATTTGGCCGCCTCGCTCCATGGGAACCTGGACCAAACAGGTTGCATAACTCTCCCTCTCAAGAGGTCTCTGTCTATTTCTTTTTCACCCTTGTCCTCCTTTCAGTAAACACCTCTACTTTGACACGAGTGGCAATTTTCATCTCACTGATTGAAGAGTAAAGCTGCTGCTGGTCCGCCACACAGACTCCTGCCCTGCTCTGCCTTGCTCCCTCTCTCACTTTGTACTATCAGTCATTTAAAAGAACCTCCCCCATAATCTTAATCCTTCAAGTCTCAAGGCCCCTTCAGAACGGAGTCTGAGCCCTCTGTGTCTCCTCTGGCCTGTTTTTTGGTTGTTGTTTTTCTCGATTGCTCTTGAGATACTAAACAGCGTGACGTTAACTTGTTTTAGTCACAAAGCTGTTTTTCCAGCAGAGTGACTTTGTGCATGCATTTCCACACGCAAGCTAATAAATATATTAAGAACTCATAGGCAACAAACAAAAACTCACAACCTTTAATGAGTCCACTGCTTGCACTAACACAAAGAGTCACTTCATTGCGCCTCTCTTAATCTGCCAGTAGCCTGTCCCTTTAATAGCACTGCCTAATTGTAATGACTGTGTCTGTTTGTCTTGGGATGAATGAGGCTCTTGGATGGAAGGGAGGCAGCAGGCCTAGACCACATCAGCGAGGCTGGGCAGTGGTGATGACTAACAGCTCATCAGTATTGGAGACGGAGGGCACCTCATCAAAGACTAAATCAACTAAACTGCCCCCCCGCCCCCTCCCTCCTCTCCCCCAGATTAGAACCACGAGTGGCCAAAGCCTTGAAGCAATGATTTAGGATAATCTTAACCTCACCAAAGCCTTAACTAATATGAAGAGAAAACACAAAACTAACCGCAGATTGTGTCTAGACAGAGCTTTAATCTACTCTGATGACTTATTCTAAGAACTTGCAGATGAGCACATTGACATCACTGGTCTAGTTTAGGAGGGAATATTACACATGGGAGGCATAAGCTCCTTGATACTATACATTTAAAATATTAGACAACCTACCAAGTAAATAAACAAACAGAACACGGACAGAAAATGTAATATTAAGACATAAATTGTTGCAGAAAAGCGTGTCGACAAAATCAAGTCTTGAAAGGACGTCAGTTCCGCTGCGACCGACATGAATCCGCTTCGAGCTCCGCGAGCAGGTCATTTTAAAGACTTGTAGCTCCGGCAGCAAAAAGAGATTGCTTGTTGTTTTTAATCCAGACTCTGCATTGCCTATCAGAGGTGCGCCTCGGGACCCTGCGACATAGTTAATAGCAACAGAGACAACCGGGTCTCAAAGGTGATGAGTAAAATCAATTCTGAACTGAGCCGCAGCGACTTTCCACAAAGGTCAACTGGTAATTAATTCAACGCAACTGGTCGCATTTCAGTTCGTTTTGTCTTCCTTTGTTGTCTCAGTAAGTCGATGCGTTAGACAGACGGCGAAAAGTTAGTTAATGGGTTACATGAAGCGGTGTTGATCCAACTGGTAAATGCTGTAATAATATGCGATAATGTCCTACTATTACATTTTATAAAAAACTTAACCAGAACAAATTAATAAGACTCCCCATCTGATTAGCGGAATGTGATGCAAAAATTATTATTATTATTATTATTATTTTTTTTAAAGACCACACAAAAACCATAATAAGATGCTTACAAATATGAGTTCAAAACAGCTTCAAAGTTTGAGGGTTTGTAGTGATCTCAAGACACTAAAATCCCACAAAATTATATATCCAAAAATATGTAAATCTTTCATTAATGAGGCCTAAAATATGTGAGGAATTGCAGTTAAAAACGTGTCCATTTCAACCTGCTAATATCAAACTTTGCCTGGGGAGGAAAATATTACGACAATATTAGTCATTCCGTTGCCCCATTACTTTCAGCAGTGGGATGAGTTTACTTTAAATACTGTATTTGCTTAGATGGACAGGAGAGCAGCTACAAAATAATAATTAGCTCTAAGGATAACTCCCGACTGCAGCATTCATTATGGCATGTGATGATAACACTGTGTTTGATGAGAGGAGCAAAACAACATGCCTCCTTTGCATTTCCCTCACTGCTCAGTTGATGTTCCTGCATGATGAAAGCATCCCATAATCCCGCTGGAATGACAGTGGACAAAACATGGATAAGAGCGGGGAGGAAATTGCAGTACAAACAGCCTGATGAGTGCCAGAGACACGGCCCAATGAGTATGGTCTGATCTGTGTTTGCACAGGACCGAAGCATGCAGATTGAAACTCAAAAGCCTTTGTGCGAGTGTCTGTGTGTGTGTGTGTGTGTGTGTGTGTGTGTGTGTGTGTGTGTGTGTGTGTGTGTGTGTGTGTGTGTGTGTGTGTGTGTGTGTTTGCGTTTGCGTTGAGCAACAACCTGAGGTTGGTGTACCAACAGCGAACGAGGGCAACAGGTGATTCAGGGGAAGAAACTTCTGCAGAAATGGATTCCCATGGGATTTGTGGCCAACTCACACACACACACACACACACACCTCCCCCGCTTTCCCCCCCCCTCCCACCTCCTTCACCCTCTGCCTGTTTCCTCTCAGAGATCCCAGAGGTGTGATCACAATGACTTTAACTGAGATCAATTGTGGATTATTGACAGGCAGAATCTGACTCACAATAAACATCTCTTTTTTTCACATGAATTGAGCAAGGCACAAGGTTTTGGATGATAATCTTTTCTTCCTCTCAGAAAGCGTCTAATTGCATTGGCTGGTAAGCCCACACAGAATGGTATGCAGTTATGAATGGTGTGTTTACGCAGGTCGTTTTTAAGTGAAGTGTATGTTTGCTCTCATATTGCATATAATTTGCCCGGTAACACTCACATCTGCTATTAACTTACCACAGAGTTACTTCAGGCAAAAACAAAAGGTACTACATCTTTGTGTTATAATCTGGACGGCAATGCAACGAACAACAACAAGTAAAGACTGACGTTTTTTCTGCTCTAAAACTTCACATGTAGGTTTATAATTAAGAATTCGGCTCCTGTGGAGTGCAGACATCCCAAACATCATATTAAATTGCTCTTTTTCAAACTCTGCGTATAACCAGCCATCCAGTGGTCACAGATGCAGATATTAAAAAGACATTTACATCCAAAATCATTGTTAAAGTCGCTGTAATAAGGGGAAAGTGTCTATTCCCATGCTCGGCATTGTCCCTCCACACACAGTCATGGCTAAATCAGTGGCGCCACAGCCGCAGAAGCAGGTAGTAATAAGGCTCTGGATGGTGGCCCATAGATGTGTTAGCTGATGTGTTACTCAGAGGGCCCCTATGAAAAGACCCCAGGCGCCTATCCCAGTGCCTGTCTCCACAGCACTAAGCGACCATTAGGCTGGATTTAAAGGGCAAGACATTTAGGCTGCTGTCATCTTGTGTCAGTCCACCACAGGGACCGCGCCGTGGTTAAACGGGCTCGTAAATAAACACCACAGGCCTACAGGCAGGGAGCTGGGCTGTGGTGCTGCTGCTGCTGGTGGTGGGGGAGCTGACCGCAGGTTTGGACCGAGACTCTTTTCAACGCCCCTCTCCCCATCCGAGCCAGCAGCTCCACGGTTGCCAGACCTAACCTTCAGCTTCATAAGTCATCGACTAGACTGACAGCTCCCCACACAGTCGCTTTGTCCCGCTCTCGCTTTCTCTCCTCCCGTCTTTCTTTCTCCTCCTCTCCCACACACACTTTTGCATCTGTCTCGCGCTGTCCCCTGGCTCCGCTCGGAGGCAACGCCGCCACCGTGGTGGTGGCGACAGCAGTGATGGAAAAACTGAGGGCTTCTTTCTGAGCAGCCCTGGGGTCCCCCTCCCTCCCCCCCCACCTCTTCTCCCCAACCCCTCCCCATCCCCTCCCCCGTTGCTCACCCTCTGTCTCTCCCTTGTCTGTCTTCTCCTGGAGTGGAGACCACACAGATGTTCCAAACCACATCCAAGCAGTCTGGCTGTGATGAGCACATTTGCACACAGAGTGTAAGTTAACAATCTGCCAACAGCTAAAATGCGTCTGACTATGGCCTAGCACTAATCTTTGTCTAAGACAACGGCCACTGGAACTAAAATTGAAGCTGCTTACGTAACTCGGGTAGACTTGCTGGGAGAGACACACACACACACACACACACACACACACACACACACACACACACACACACACACACACACACACACACACACACACACACACACACACACACACACACACACACACACACACACACATAAAGGCAAATTATCACGTGAGGTACGGGATGAGCTGTTGCTTTGGAAACAGGGCGAACAACTTAATACCTCTGGGTTGCCTGTTGAAGACTCTCAACAGCAGTAATGTTTTGATCATCCAAAATAAGACCAAGTATAACACTGTTTGCTGAAAGGCTTGTTCCTGAAATCACTCAAGAAATAAATATACTGAGCAAGAAAGCCGTGGATTAAGAATGTATTACCGTCAGGAACTGCTTAAATGGTGTGATTCAGTCAAACTCCGACGAATAAAGAGGAATATAAGAGTTACTGAATGCCACGTCCTCTTTGAGTAATCAGCCATCTTTACCAGCCTTGCAGACATCAATGCAAGTATGTCTCAGCCCCTGTCATTTAAAACAGCTACTGTTTTAATGCACCAAAAACTAGTCAAACCCCTCAATTACTCTTCATGTGAATACTGTGTGTGTGTGTGTGTGTGTGTGTGTGTGTGTGTGTGCGTGCGTGCGTGCGTGTGTGTGTGTGTGTGTGTGTGAGTGTGTGAGTGTGTTTGTGTGTGCTGCGCATACTCATCTGAAGTCTGTGGTTTGGTATGGTTTGGCGGGTGTGGGAAAGTGTGGTTAGAGCTACACTCACACAAATAGCGGTTTTCTGTGTGAGCAGACAGTGAAATTCTCATTTTAAGACAACAACACAGTGTGTACCTCGAGGCTCGCCGATGGCCAAACCGCACAATGTTTAAATCATTTTGGCTTAATTGCTTTTTAACAAGGCTCCCTACTGCGTTGACATTATACATTAACACTGTGGGTGCTGAAAGCTCACAGTCTGACAGGTTTGCTCACGTACAACTGCTTCTGACTCACAATAACATAAGAGAGGCTTTTTGAGAAAAACTCCATTAAGCGCCGTTTATAAAATTAACAACAATGAGAGCAGAGAACGCTTCCAAGCAGCATTAAAATTCTATTTTTATGCCCCGAGATCTATCAAAATCCCATAAAAAAAACACAGTGGCTTCACATCCTGGAACAATGTTTCCACTGTGCCCAATAAACTGAGCTCTCACTTGCAGACTTGCACAGCTGGCAGATATAGGATGAGATATGATCTGACCTTGTATCCAGTGATATAGTGGTGCATGATACATGGTACAAACACAGGACTACCAGTCATAAACCCCTTCATTAGGAGAGCCAGACAGTGTGGAGCATGTATTTTACTACACACCCAACATTTCAGATAGAATATAACCTTTGGGCGGAATATTGTAGGACTGGGCTCTCTCTCTCTCTCTCTCTCTCTCTCTCTCTGTGTGTGTGTGTGTGTGTGTGTGTGTGTGTGTGTGTGTGTGTGTGTGTGTGTGTGTGTGTGTGTGTGTGCTTGTGCGTGCGTGCGTGCGTGACCTGTCTGTCAGTTAAACCTTACTTTGGGTTTTGAGTACATATCCAAAATAACAATGTGCAGCATAGAAATTATAAAGCACTCAAGATGTACAATATGTAGTTATGGAAACCTAAAAACATCTGAGATGACTTCTAAAATGGTATTAAGTCAGATGGCACACGCTTTGCACACACAACGGTCGACGAAGGTAGAGAAACGTCAAAACAAAACCTGCGGAGACATCCTAATATCCTCGAATTAGTTTGAAAGCAGGTCCCCAGATAGCTCTGACTGCGGTCATCGGGCGCCTATTTTGGAGACGCACAGTCTTAAATAGCTGCAGGAAATGAGGAGATGATGATGGACTTCTACTCTCTGCCTAAGCACCGCTCTCTGAAAATAGGAGCGACGTGTTGTTTTCTACATGCCAGACAGAAAGATGAAAATAATCCGATTAAAATAAAAGTTAACTAATGAGGCAGGCAGGAGCGCCAACAAGTCATTGATGTAAACATTATGGCCATATTTGTAATGGAGAAAAGGCATGAAGACTCGATCAATTAATGAGAAATATGGAATAGGCTGCCACAAAGACAAGGCAAAAACATTAGCAGCAAGAAAAGAGAACGTTTTGGTTCAGAAAGTGTCCAGAAATGTCGCTTATTCCAAATATTTGGCATTTCTATGTTCCTATTTTGGTCAAAAAGAATTATCAGCATCATCATTTACAGCACTTTGTGGAGAAGGAACCCACACAAGAAAAATAACCAGCCATGCTGCAGTGCCTCTAAAGTCCAAACATGTCAGCAGTCAATTATATTATCTTTAATATCTACTCCATCAGTACCACCTCTTTATGAACGATTGTCATCACTACATTTGCCTTCTCATCTCTCAGGCATAAGTCAAACCACAGCCATGAGTTTCAGGCGCCATCTTGTGGCCGTATGTGTTACTACATCCGTGTTCACGAGGCAGAAAAATGCATCATGAATTAATTAAATGCTTTCAGAGCACTCAGGGCAAGAAAAACTTCAAATGATGTTTTCTTTAGTTTTCCATGGTTTCACTTAGATTTTTTTTTTTTTGCTTGTATTTTGATACAAACAATAAAAATGAAATGCTACTGCTTACTACATAAATCTCTATATGACAAAATGTTCCGCTCTCAAATGCGTTGTAGGGAACAAAAGCAGCAAAAATGACAGCTGGGTAATGTAACAATGAATAATGGCACCACATTTACAAGTCATTGCAAAATTCAGCATCATCTCTGTTGTTTGCCTGTTTTATGATGTGAAAATCAAATGTCGCGCAGCTATTTTTCTGCGTGAATGACAGCAGGAAAACCCAGTGACTGGCAGATAATTAACATTTCATAACTGTGGCATTTAATAACATTCAATAACTTCACGAGCAGCAAAGGCAATGAAAATACTACTGAGCTCTTGGAAATGTTGCTGCTATCAACTCAAGCAGAGTAAAAACATATAAAATATGATTAAAAGCGTGAACAGGAATAACTTAGAAAGACTGATTACATGCAATTCTGCTGCAAATATTTGGTTCATTTGAAAATAGTTAATGAAGTTCTTGGTGGCCATGTGTCATTTCGTAGGCTGTCTCTGGGTGGGTTCAACAGTTTTGGATGCTACCATGGGGTCACGCAGGGATTCCCAAAGTTATTCTCAGCCGGCTTCTCCTGGTTTTTCTCCGATCAGGTCTGACTCCACTGCACTCCCGGGGAAATATAATTAGTAAGCAGTGATGTGCTGAAATGTGAAGAAGTCGGGTTAAGTGTAATCTTAACAGGTGGCTGAGCTGCAGGGCAAAACTGAAAATAAGTGAGAGCCAAATTGATCACCGGGAAAATGAGTGGCTTCTGGGTGCCCCGAAGAGAATTCACCGAATGTTTATGAATTGCTCTTAAGTGTGGTTAATCAAGTTATGGCCGATGGGGAAGCTTTGATAAATTTAGCATCGATCCGGAAAGGCCAGATCTCCAATGATACCGTCACTTGTCAGCAGGGGTAATGAACTATTGAGGGCTGCAACATCAGAACTCGATAAGTAGTTGGGCTGTGTCACCAACACAGAAAAGGGCACAAGAACAAAATCATAAACTATGTGACTTCATCTGGCACTGATAAAGCAAGAAGGACAAAACATGCTGCCGTCTCTGTTCTTCATTTTAAACATAGAGTAGGACAACTAATCAATCTTAATGTTGTGTACATCTTGTTTAAAGCATCCCTTCAAATGTAAAGACAGACCACCAGGAATCGTTGCCTCAGTTTTGCTCTTATGAGACATTTGTTGTCTGCGGTTGCTAAAGCGTAACATTAATGAAAGTCTTGAGTGGATATAGACGAAATCTGAATTTATTATTTTACAACAGTGAATGAATTTAGACCAGTGGGAGCAACTAAACATTTACAAGTTCAACAGTAATCACAGCATCCTGTGGTATAAACTACAAAACTCCAGAACCAGGAAAGTCACAGACATGCATCTTGTTAACGTTCTATAACAATCCTCAAAGCTAAAAAGAAAAAAAAAAAAAGCCCTTTGAATTTATAGTTTTGCTGTTTTTCAAAGAAATGACCCTGACACCAGATGGTGAATGTTTGGGACAAACACTACAGCACAGCACCCTCTAATGTGGCTCCGCTGTAATAACCAACCTGCAAACAGGCCCAATCTACCCTGCAGCACTAAACTATTCCCGTCCGCCCCTGTGCTGGCAGCAGGGAACACTTGATTTAGTTTAATGAGTAAAAAGCCAGAGTTCACTGAATAACAAAAATAATGACACGCTGGATGCTTCTCAGTGACGCTGCAATTTCACCAGTACCCATGCTGTGAGAAAAACAAAACACACGGCCTCTTATAAAATGTGTGGTAGCGCGGCTTCTTTTTCTTTCTTGTATCCACATCCTTCACTGATTTTTAACTGAAACACTTAAGTAGTGAAATGGATCACTTTATTTTGGAGGAAATGAAGACTACAAGTCCCCAGGTCTGAGCACGCAATAAGCAACGGTGACAGATAGGTATTACGAGGAGTTTCCTCTTGCCTCCGTTGGGGATTTGTGATAATCTCCTTTAGAATGAGTCATAGGTAGATTACCATATTGCCTGCTGTCGGCCAGGATATCCTATATAGGCTATGCTAATACGTGAAACTCAGGAGGCTCGCTGGTGGACTTGGAATGACTACAGTGCTTACATGTACCTGGGAAGCACATCCCTCAGCCACTATGAATGCATTAGCCACTGCTGCTATGCACACAGGAAATTAAATCTTCATGCTTATGTTATGGCTTCAGCCAACAAACATCTCTTTATACATTTATGACATGCGGTATTTACCCGTGGTATAAGCGCGGCTGCCGTATTTGCCTTTTCACACACTCAGGAGTAAAGATGTAAAGGCGTACAAGTAAGACAGTCATTTTAATACAGTTTCTATTCTGTGAAAAGACTGTGATTCTTTACGGGCACCCATGTTTCATTTTGGACATTTACAAATATATATAGCGTTTGCTAGATTTTCATGCCTTTTGAATCATCAGTTTCAAAATTAAAGCCTTATAATAACTGATGAACAGATTCTATTTTTTAACGCAGTTTGCTAAAGAAAATAAGATAAATATATCAGAAAATGATTCGCAACCCTGAGAGCGTCTTAATTCCTCTTGAGGATTACATTGCTGACCATAATAGCAGTAAGACACTTAACAATTAAAAAGAACATCAAAACATCAACGTAGCAACCGGGGCCTATAACAGCATAACTTGGGGATGGTTTAGCCATAAGTAAAAGCTTGATCAAAAAGGACCCTTTTAAATATAATCTTAAAATGCTTTTTGCAACAGAGGTATTATTAGGGCCTTGAAACATATGGGATTTGCACAGAAATCAGAATTTCCCGATTTTCAAGATATTTCAGAGTAAAATGAATATAATATGTGAAACACTCTGCTGTAACAGTTGCGTCGACTGGCTTTCAGAGCATGAAATCAAAATAAATAATACGAGTACACTAGTTCTCACTCGACTCAGTTTTATGTTCAGCAGCCGGAACAAAACCCGAAGAATAAATATGAGCCTTGACGTTGCAAATGTTTTGTTCAATTTTGAAAACTGACGAACCCCTGGCCTCAATGCTTCTGCATCTATAGTGTGACAAGAACTCCTTTTAAACTGTGACAAATTATGGTAAATGGAATTATGTGTTTACCTGATACCGTCCTCTTCCTCACCTCTTCGACAGCTCTTCTGGTGTCTCCGCTGTCTGTTGCACTCCTCCTCTGCTCTCTCCTGTCCTGGTCATAAAAAAAAAAGATGCAATCAGCATGCAGCAACAAAAATAAATGGAAAAACAAACCACATCTCTTTTTTTTTTTTGCTGCGATGTTTCGATCATAAATACTTCATTTATTTGAACATTTATTTGAACACACCAACTAATATCAGTTTAAACATAAACAAACCATCAATTCATTATTTTATCCCATACAAAGGGGATATGCCAAAATCAATAGTCATTATTTCATACAGGCTGTGAGTTTACACAACAATATGACAGTTACAGGCCACAATTGAATGCAGCTTAAACCTCTAAATATCAGCTTCTCTTTGGACCTTAAACATATATATGTCTTTGGGGGATGTTACACAAAACACTCAAATAATAGGTCATTTTTAATTTTTCTAAATACTGTAATTAAAAGTGACGCTGGCTGAGCAGACTCAGGTTTTTTTTTTTTTTTTTTTTTTCCTGTAGCATGATGGAGGAATTGGTTTTGTTCATAATTTGATTGATATCAATACCAATAGCAATAATAACAACAGGTGATAATAGGCTGCCTACCTTCCTGCTGGCACTTGAAGCATGTACTAACCTGTTGCCAGCTTGACTTTCTGCTTTCTATTGGGAGTGAACTATTGTATTCTGATCCGATCATCAATCAATCAGACTTTATTTTTGTAGCACTTTTCCATACAAACACAATCTAACACAAAGTGCTTTACACAATCCTCCCCTTCCCCCCCGCCCACACACACACACACACACACACACACACACACACACACACACACACACCCACACACACCCACCCTTTACATCCACGCTCAAAGCAGTAAATGTTAGTTTTATAAATGAAGGACTTAATAAAGATAGGAACAGAGGAAGTCAAGAATCCCTAGTGATAAATCACACTAATCCGCAACGAGGAAACACCAGACACAGGATCAAAGTTAAACATTAAATAAAATACCTAAGTAAAGTCCAAGGATATACTGTATACCACTTAATAAAACCAACTAAAATGTATAAACAGACAATTAGATAAATGCAATTCAGTTAAAGGCCAGACTAAAAAGATAGGTTTGAAGTTTGTTTAAAAAAAAAAACATGAACAGGTTTGCTGCCCATCTGTGAGCTGAACGTTGTCAAATCAGTTGCAGAGATGCATGTGCTTCACATATGTGCTTCAAGGGAAACAAATTATGGCTTGAAGGCTTATCAGCTAAATTCAAAGGGAAGTCATCCCACTTTCTTTCTATACTTAGTCCATATGCCACTTTAATATTAAAGTGAGTGCAGTCTAGCTATACAAGTGGTTCTCAAACCACGTAACATCTTACACTGGTGTGCTTTGGAACTAGTTTTGTATGTGGTGGTTTACATTCATATAATCATAAATAATTGAGTGCCATGGAAATATGCTTTCAGTGTGCTTTTTATGACAAACATGTTTGAGAACCACTGAGCTAGACAAGGTGGAAAGCTAAAGAGACCTATTGTTCACCGACCTTAGCTTGTAGATGAGGCGCCCTCTTCCTTTTCCTTCCACTTCCTGGCCTTTATCCTTTTTCTTTCTGAATAAGCTTCTTATATCCTTCTGAAGTCAGATTTTTTTTTTTTTTTTTTTTTTACCAACTCCAACGTCAAAGTCCAAGATGGCTGCTCAGTGCATCAACACTGGTGAAAGCCGTAGCGATACTGTTTATAGGTAGGTAGGTAGGTAGGTATTTACTTTATTAATCCCCGAGGGGAAATTTTTTAAATTCCATTTAATTATGAGCAAGTCTGTCTTATTTGTGAGTAACTAAAACATTCGTACACACAGTAGTGTCCAACTTCTGTCTCTGGACAGGTTGTTGCGGCGTTTGTATGCGCAGAAATACCGCGTAGTGTGTTACTATCAACTAGTATTCCAAACATTGGCTAAAAACGGCTAAGCGGGCTTTTCAGATTTGTTGCTCGGCGACGCCGCCAACGAGCATGACGTCATCCGCAGCTTCAGACTTCCGATGTAAGTTAAACGTAGCGCTCGCGCTCTCACAGAATGCGCATGCAGTGTAAAGTAGATCCTTGACTTAGATATAGAGGAGCCAAAACAATATTATTTTAAGGGCATTTACGCTGCATGATCAGAAGGACAGGTGCATAAATGATTTTTATTCTTTTTAATTGTGTATTAAATCCAACATACCTATTCACACCTATCTAACAATTCATTCATTTATTCATTCATTCATTTACTTTTGGGGCAATCTGGAACTATTCGTAAATCATTTATGGCTGTAGTCTTGGACACCCAGACCTAATGACACCATTACTCCAGAATATACAGCTGATTTTCTTACATCAAATGCAATGCAATGGGATGCGGAAATGCTTTATACAATGCCAGCAGGGAATCATCAGCCCACGGGGCTATTACATATCAGACTACTGACGCTTGTATTTGAAATATGAAAAATCTGAATCCCACTTCCTATTGAGCCTTTGCTCCTGTTTTACATTCACTCGGAATATTTGATTACAAGGTGATTTAATATTGATGTGTTCTTGTGAAGATGCTCCCACTTCTTCTTCCTGTCAAATTGAATGTTAACATATCAGGAGCTGTGTGGCTCTATCTGCTGCAGCGATACAACATCCCCAGCAAGCCAATGATTTTGTTCACTTGTTAAAGAGGCGTTAGGCATATCTGAACACGTGCATTAGCTCTCTGCACTGATTAAACTAAGGGCCGGAAACAAGGCCTCCAAAGGCCAATTAGAAAAAGTAAGCTGTCACAAGCTAGCATACAGACACAGCGTGACCCTGTACCTTTGTTTAGTGCAAACAACTCCTAACTTTGCAAAGTCCCTGGTGAATGAATAATCACCATCCATAAAACCTTTGGAGATTTATGAATCTCTGGGAAGTACAGTAGTATTCCTGTGTCATGATTTAAATCCCCAGGTCTATTACAGAATTACTGCTGCAGAAAATGACTTCACATAAACACAAACTGCAGCAGAACCTGTTTTGGGTGATGTATGGATACATCTAAATGAACCTAGGGGGCAAAGATTATATTATACAGGGAAATAACGACTCAGTTCATAAAACTGAATTTCTACATATCTTACTACGAAGCCCAGATCAATGCGACTTTTGATGTTAAATTGCATTTATCACGACCTTAGCTATTCTTGATAGGAAAACTAAAAATACAACTGCATATCTGCGTTCATGTGATGAAATCTTTTGAGTAAGGTCACAAGAACATTTTAAAATAAGCCTACAGCCATGTGAGTCACAGTGGAGATTTGAGCTGAGTGCTAACATCGGTTTAGCTTGTACAACCCAGTTCACCGTCTTTGTTCAGGTGAATGCGCTAAATTTCAGGGCAAACAATCATTTGTTTGCTGTTACCGAAGTCACAAGAATTCCTTTTCTGGTCATCATGATTGTTTGTACATAATTTTATCCAAATCCATCCAATAGTTGCCATCCACAAAGACATACTACCATCATGAATAAACATTTTATTGAAGAATGCATTGCAAAAATATCAGCCAAAATAGAGATTTTAAGAATTTTAAGATTAACAAATTTGCTTGTCTCTCTATTTTGGTCTTACTTGACTCAATTGTATCATACTGCTTTGAGATATATTTCAAATTCAGGCTGCAGGGCTCATCACTGTGCACTGGGTTGGATGGTCTTCACTTGCTATGTGCAGGCTGCCACACAATATATATCAGTATACAAGACTGTTCTCGGTAGATTACCCTTGTATATACAGTATGTTCTTAAATTGTTTCTGTTCTCACCGCCTTCCAATTTAATTAACTTTGTCAAACATTTTTTGGTATACATTTAACCTCTTGTGATGCGTGGACATTAGTAAGTTTGCACTACTTGTAATGCTTTGTTTTGTATTGTATGTATATAATCAATGTGCACTTGACAATTTTGTTATCTTCTAAGTCACGACTGAAAAGGAGATTTTATCTCAATTGGTTTTTTTTTAAGGTTAAACAATATAACATAAAAACTGCCGTGACCTCAACTCATCAGGACTAATATTTACAAATGTGCCTGCGTATCTCCCGTGATGGTTATAACCTAGAGCAAATAAACCATTTTAGAGGATCACACTGGGCATGGTCTTTGTTCCCCCCCCTCTCTCTCTCTATATATAAATATATATAAATAGAAGCCTCTCACTGTTTTGACAGTGAACACCAGTAAAACTTCAGGTCTGCTTAGAAATTTCTTGTAGGTGTGCAACATTTCATCACCTTCAGACTGTTTAGTTTCATAAATAATAATTGCAAATGACGAGTAAATCCCATTTGAGGAGACAGTGGATTGTAGGTTCTCTCAAGCATAACATTCATTGAAAGGGATATGTCCATTCTTAATGCTGTAATTTGATCTACTAAGTGAAATGATCAGGGTGAAGGGAAACAAAAGGCTTTGGACATAATCATGTGACAGACAGAAATGCTCATAAAAAAGCTTCCATTATTCATTGGGAGAATTTTAATCCAATTCATTACAAAAAGAGATTGATGACGTATGCATGTCCTTGTGTTTGAGAAGATGAGGGCACAGAGTGATTTCGTACCCTATTGCGATTGTTTTTTTTTCTGGTTAAGAATATAATTTAAGGCTATGCCAAATAGTACACACAACATACAGTAGGTTTTAAAGGACAGTTTGTAAAAATTAGCACATGATATTGTACCCACAAACAGCACGTTTATACAGTGCTGTTCTCCTGTCAGCAGTGGTAGTACCTTTAAATGTGCAAAGTGGCTTAAGATAGACAGTGAACACTGGAGGAGACACAAATGGCAATTAAAACAGGATGATTTTTATGCTTTTTTTTTTGGCAGGTCTTGCTTCCGTATTTTGTTTTCCTTTCCCATCAAGATAGTGCAGAGGTTTATTTTGATCCTTAAGGACACTGGGCTTGTTGTGGCCTATTTTCTGAGCATCTTTTCAAGCACTCTGGCATTCAGCTCCTGCTCCTCTCTGAACGTCACCCTATAAAAGAGCATTGTGAACTTGACTGGCATTCTCATGCTTTGATTGACTGCAGGACACTTTTTTTTTTAAATGTCATTCGGGATGTGTAATATGTTTCACTCTGAAAACCAAGAACCGAACGGAGAAGGTGATTACGATTTCCATTATCATTTCCATTTGGCCTTTTTGGTTATAAAAAAACATTTTTCTTTTTTGCAGTTTGTGTCGATAGGTAAGAAAGTAGGCTCAGCAGTGTCATTTTTTTTTTACACTTCTTGGCAGACTTCCCACAGCTTTTCAGAGACACAGGAGCTCTCCATATCCCTGTGTTTGTTGACCTGTCATCGCTCTGCCTTGAAGTGAAAGCCCCCTTCACAGAGAAGACCTCCTTCTGTCAGACCTCTCTCTGCCGATACTATATTGTTGTAGGATTACTGCAGAGGTCTACGACCCCATTCACAGCCCTATTACACAAGTCGAAGACTACAACCTCAAACATTCTTATCGTCTTCATAAAGACGGCAGTTGTGCAATTTAACATTTTCAAATTAATTAGCCACATTGCTAAAGCCCCCCTCACAGTGAGTACAGGACAAAGTTGCAGAAACAGTCGGTGTTTGTTTTGATTCTCACAACACAGCAAAAGAGGTTAGAGCTTTATTGTTGAATGTGATACATTTTTTTGGTATTCTTTCCATAAACATGATATGAACAGAGAGAACCTGCATCATGTAAAGGGATTGAAAATACCACATTCTGTAGGTACAAATGTCCATATAAAAACACTGTGATCATACTGTCTAATTTCACTGTGGAAATACAGCGATGACAGCCATGTGGATATAATGTCTGTAATGTCATGTGTTAGATTCCCCATCTCCATTAGATACAAAATAGACAAAAATAATTTCATATATTTTTCAGAAATTTTCAAAAACATTATCAAGTGATCACAACATAAAATAATCAATGACAATCCAGATTATTTGCAAGTAAAATGCTATTAGCAAAATAAGTTTCTTTTAACTTCGTCATAGACTATATCATCACAATTTTCTTCATGTTTCCACCATGATTTCTCTGTAAATATATCTAACAACATATTGAAATAAACGACAATCTCTGTGATCTGAGTAAAGCAAAGAAAAAAGAAACTGCGTAAAGAAAACTAAACAAAGAATTACTCAATAACAGGCCCATCTTCTGTGTTGAATTAAAAGATAAAATTACAGTCAAACACGGTTCACATAAAATTTCATATTTCTTTGAGGCACTCATCGCCTTTCAGCTCTATGTCCCCATCTCTAATAGCCCTGCTGCTGATAAACGCTTGGTACAAGTAAGCTTTAACATATGATTAAATAAAATTTTAATGCAAGTGCAATCACCTGTCATGGACAGTGATTGGAGCTTATCCAGCTGAGGCACACGTTTTATGATCATTTTCTAAACAAAAACATCATAATAAAGAGAGAAAAAGAACAAAAAGGAAACACATTTACTGCATGGCCAGTCAGAGTTTTGTCATTGGTATGTGCAGGCTGTTCCAGGGTCCCATCCACAGTTCGTCCTCATCTGATAGTGTGTGGTCACTGTGGGACTCCAGTGTCTCCCTACTGCTCTTGTGGCTGTCCACTGAAGTCTCTAGCTCCTCACTGACACATGGGCCACTGCTGTTTCTGTCAATCATGGTATTGGCAATATTGGTTTTGGACCCAAAACTTTTAAGATCTGTTATTGTAGACCCCACAGAGCCAGAAGAGGACCGAGGGTTGAGGTTGACGTCCATGTTTGAGGGAACACACGTACCTATTCCATTTTCTGTGTCGTTTCCTGAACCCTCAATGCTGATAACAGGAGGGGGTTCTTCATGAGTCACACCCAGCTTGTCTAGTTTTTTGAAATGCTTACCCAGCCGACACGGAGAGCCCATCTTTAGATTGTTTAGGTGGGGCGGGCGCCTAGTTCGGACAATGGTGCCATTCTGTGCGAGGTAGATGTTCCCGTTGATGTTGCTGTGGCTGTTGGGGAGTCTGTTCCTTTGGGTCTCTGTAGTGCTCTCCTCTCCAGTGGAGCTGGTCTCGTTCTCCCGATCTACTATCAGCTTAATCCGCTTCTTTCTTCCAGGCTGAGAAGGACATGGTGGAGAGATCAATATATCGTTTTTTTTTTTTTTTTTCAGAAGGTATAGTATACACGAGTCTCAGAAATGCAAACAAAACCCTGCAGACACCAGGCTTGTTCACCAGGTAGTAAGGTCATAGTATTCACAGTTCTCGCCAGAATTTCTGCCCTCGTTCAAGAAGAAAAAAAATTGGATTTCTGGTGGAATTCAAATTTGTGTATTTTTGATGACGATATGAAACAATAATTTCCTTCCTTAAACCTCATTAATGATACTAAACAAGACATACAACTATAAAAGGCTGCTAATGGGACTAGTTAAAAGGATTTTTTTTGTTCTACTAAAAATGTTCATATTGAAAGAAATGGGAAAAAATATATTAAGAAAATGAGAAAGAACCCTATTTCATGACTAAGTATATCCAGTTCTGGGCTCTATTTTATAGCCTGCAAAAAGTAGGCCAAACTACAACCTAATGTCTTTTGCTAGTTTCATACCAACGCAGTCGTCATTTTCCAGTGCAGCACCCATGCCAAAAATGGTCGTGTTGGTCTTAAAATGAGGTGTCTAATTTGAGACAGCAGAATGTGATTGCACCTTTGATCAACCAAAACCTGGTCTTTAGTCAACGGCACACTATATTAATGTTATTTTAAGGGCGCATTATGAAAATCTTAATTTGTGCCTACAAAGGTGGGTGCACAATGTGCTTAAAATCTGCTTATGACACACACAGCGACATGCAGCAGCTCACAAACATGCAAAGATTCAAATATAAAAAGATTACAATATGACAGATTATTACTGTTTACATCAATCTGTTCAATCTGCCCACAAGCAGATTTGTTTTCTCTACAGAGAAACAACAAGTTTTAATAGCATTCCATCAAGCTACAAGCACACCTGGCATTTTAAGGAAATGGGAGATAACACTGTTTATTTCATATTACAGCCAAACACACCTATACTATAATTACACCTTCATTGGCTCGGCTATAGCCCACGGAGACATTTATGTGGTGGTTATAGGCTTTATCAGCATTGTGCGAACTCATTTGGCAATTTCTTGAATGTAACAGGTATTCATGTATATGTTATAGTCCCACTCTATAGGTTTAAAAGACCAAATACGACCCCATTGAACCGTGTGCGTTATTTTGCACACAGATTATATACCGTTAAACAAAAAAAGCGGATTTGTCATGTCCTAAATGCACTTATGTTATGCTCTTTATAACATGCATTTAGAATATTAAAATACAGCCTTCTGTGCTAGAATGAAATTTATGGCGAGAAACCTTAGTTTTCTACGGAAAAGTTTCATATTGTTTAGGCCTCAAAAGTAATCATTTCGAGATCACATAAAAGATTGAGAAAAGAAGATAGTACTGCAATGTGCAAAATCTCAGTAGAAAAAGCCTAAAGAAAAAGGTATAAAACACACAGCAAACATCAGAGAGAACAATAGGTCAAAGATGTAAGAACAAAAGTCAGATTCAAATAGTTTGCAAGCAGGAAACCACCACGGATTCCTTGCGAAGGGGAAATGAGGAAGAAGTGGACGTCTGAAACACTCTGCAGAGGCAAGCAATATGTCTTCACTCCCATGCAAGGGTAATTGATTTTATTCACTCTTACTTCACAGTAGACAATATCTCTCTCTAGAAGGTAGTCGAGTTTCCTTTAGACTCTGAATCAGCATCTGACGTTTCTTCGGTTTCTTCAGAGCCATTTGACACGCTGCCGGTCGCTGATCCAGAGCCGCTGACTGAAGATTTGTCAGAGGAAATGGCGTCCTCATCGACCTCAGTGATAGGGGACAGTCCCCCGTATGTCTCTTCAGAGGTGTCACCCATGCTTCTGACCTCAGAGCTGTAAGGGGGACCGGTGTAGGGGGCAGAGGGCCCAGGGTCTCCAGACGCATCAATGGACCTCCCAGACCGTGCTTCATCGCTGACCTCGCTGGTGGACTCTTTACTCTCCTCTGCACTCTCAGATTCTTCCTCATCCTCTTCTTCACTCTCCTCTGTGATTGTGTCTTCAGATCCACGACTGGAGATGGACTGTTGGGAACGCCGGCTGCCACTGGCGGACCGGGAGCCAGCTGAGCTTTCCTCCTTGCTGCCTGAGGAACTCTTTTCTGTCATCTGACTGCCGGATGAGGCCCCTGAACCAGATGTTTTTTTCTGGCTGGACCCACGAGATGAAGAGCCTTCACTTCCTGATCCTGAGCCTGACTCTGCCTCACTGGCTGTTCCTGTCCCTGACTCGGTCTCACTGAGTTCTTCACTGGACTTCTCTGAGATGACTTCTGACGACTTGGTTCTTGAGTCAGATAAAGATGCATCAGTGCCAGCGCTACCACTGACACTCTCACTTGCACTCTCACTTCCTTTGCTACCACTGACACTCTCACTTGCACTCTCACTTCCTTTGCTACCACTGACACTCTCACTTGCACTTGCACTTCCTTTGCTCCTACTCCCACTCCCACTCCCACTTCCACTCCCACTCCCACTCCCACTTCCACTTCCACTTCCACTTCCACTTCCACTCCCACTTCCACTCCCCCCAGAAGCACTGCTGCCCTTGCTGGCCTCAGTAGCTGATGATTTCATTGAAGAGCGAGCTGAAGACCCACTTTCTCTAGTGCTACCTGAAGCCTCTTCCTCCTCTGACTCTTCATCAGAGTCTCGCTCTGTTCCTGAACTCTTTTCAGTGCTCGTCTCCTTCTCTGTTGCTGTGCCTGTTCCTGATTCTGTTTCTTTCTCAGATCTAGAATCTTCTTCAGAATCTTTCTCAGTTTCTGTCTCTTTCTCTGAAGCCGATGACTTCTCTGACTCAGATTCTTTCTGTGACTCTGATTCTCTTTCAGTCCCGGATTCTTTCTCACTGACAGATTCTTCTTCTTCAGATTTGGACTTGCTTTCTTCATCAGAATCCCCTGGCTCTTCATCAGGCTCTTCCTCTGAGTCTACAGTGCTTTCGTTAGCATCATCCCGGTCTAAATCGACTTTGAGATAATCTTTGTCAATGCTGCTCTTCTCTGAGGATTCCTCATCAGAGTCTTTCTCCTTACTGCTTCCACTTGCACCTGCCTCTGGCTCACTTTCTGTCACACTAATAGACACTTTAGACTTCTTGTCATCCTCACTGGCTGCTTGTGAGGCCTCCTCATCTCTCTCGCTGCCTGTGGCTGAGCCACGGCTCACACTACTCTGTGACTTCCTCCGGAGCAGCAACTTGTTACTTAAGTTGATTTTCTTCAAAACTTTGCTAAGCCGGCTGCGAGTATCAGACTTGCTATCTATTGGTCCTGTGAGTGCTGGTCCGTCAGTCAGACTCTCCTGGCTGTCAATACGGCGGGCTGACATCAGTTTGGCATAATCCTTGTCCTTCTTCCCGGCGCCAAACATCTTAAACATCTTGGCTTTTTTCCAAGGAGATGGGCCAGAAGGACCGGCACCCGATGGCCGTTCGCCTCCCTTGCTGGCCGCCAGGAGTTTGCTGAGTTTCATGACAGACTTCAGTTTCTTGGCAGCCTTAGAAGGCTCGCCCTCCTCTGCTGGCTCAGCTTGTTCGATTTCATCCTCTGGCGGCACGTCCCTGAATGCAACCCTCTTTGGTGGACCTCTACCCCGCATGCCACCGCGGCCTCTGCCTCTGCCTTCGCCCTAAGACAGTCATATTTTATTTAATAACCTTTGGTGATGATAAAGCCATAATGTTAGAATGTCACATAGGGATAACACTGCTGTTTTAATAGCACACTGGACATACAACCTATTAAGGCAATCGCTAATATTCTTGACATTATCACTGAACATATAAAATTTACATCCAAGGAAAGCTGATACCTCAGGGCCATGTGGACTGTAGTAATACCCATCATCCTCCATGATTACCTCTCCATATTCATCATACATGGGAGAGATCAGCCTCCGTCGACTGCCAAACTGAGGAAGGTCATACCTGAGGAACAGATTCAAACAAAATATATATATATATATATATATATAAAAAACATTGTTTAGAAATACTGTACACTACATTAACAATTGGATTATAGTTTCAATAATCCTTTAAGTGAATCAGATGGCGGTGATGAATTGATGATAACATGCTGCAAAATTAGGTCACAAACAAATGAATTAGCTTATAAAGAAAAACTGTGTATCATATTGGGCACAAATCCTATAATACAGGGAGGCTCAAAATGTCTCACTATGCATAGACCAGTGACCTTAATCATCTGCTATGGAGACAAGAATAATAGCAAAGTCAGTAGACTCCCAACTCCATGTGTAAATTAAAGGGTTTGTTAACCCATAAACATATCGCGTTTTAAAATGGTCATCTGCCGTATTGATTTTGGTGCGTATAGTATATTGTAACTTGTCCAATAGGTCATAAAAGGGCTTACTTTTTACTGTTTGTAATTATTCTCATTATTATTTCTAATTCCTTCTCCTAAATTTTCCCCTGTTTCATCTGGCTGGCTTTTTAGTTACTGCTTTTGGTACTTTTTTTTGTATATTCAGGAATATATTTGATTAGATAGGCAGTAACTGCTGTGGTGATTTGTTGCCCTTTTTAGAAATTACTTTTCAATTTAGGAACAATTTAATGGAGAGGGGAAAAAAAAAAACATGCAGTGGCTAAAAGAGCTTTTCCCCAAATAAATATATTGGAGGAGATTTGACCATGTTTGTCCAAATAGTCCAAAAAAATTAAAAGAATGGAAGCAAATACTGAGATAGGAACCTGTGTTGTAATAGGTAAGACCTAAAAGCCTATATAAACACTTGAATTAATACAGGTTGCATTAATCCTCTCAAATATGCTGATTTGCTGTTATTTTTTTGTTCCTGAATAAGTCCGGTTACACTTCATTGCCTTCGTCAGAGGAGTATTAAGTATCCAACAACACTACCTCCCAAACACTGTTTTGGCAGAATGCACACCGGCATCTTTCACCAACTGTCATCAAAATAAAACAACAACAACAAAAACAACTGTGAAACACTATTTCCGTGTTGATGGTCAAATATACAAAACGTTCCAGTGTAGATGAAAACAACTTGAGGATGACAAATATTCAATAATTATCCACCATTAGGTTATCTGTATTAGGAGGCTGGATTTAGCCTCACTTGGATAAGACGTGAATTACTGTTCTTACTCCACGAGTCTAGAATAGAGGTGCCTGAAGGAAAGAGGCCATTGGCAATTTGCGTCAGTGCCACCTTCTGAACATATGAGGTCCGCTATGAGGATCACACGGTCTGGTGATTGCTGGATTAAAAGCTTAACGGCTGGTAAAGTGTGCCCCTCATCGCAAACGGAAACAGATCAAAGGCGTCCGCTTGCAGTGACGGTACACTCTTTGGCAACAGCAGCTTTTTCCATGAAGTTTGTGACATATTCAAATAAAATTACAGCTCTTTGCAAATGAAGGCCAGTGTGATTCAGACACAGTAATCAGTTTGTAAAGGTGACTTGTAAGGTGGGCCGGTGAGTAACTACAGAGGCAATTATAGCACTTAATTTCACCAGTCAGTTTTTAACGTTTGTTCGATTTTCTTTCAGTGATTTAAGCTTGTAAAGTGTGAAAACCTTTCCCCGTTTTGATCAACTTGCGGTGTTAATTCCCCAGAGGGGTGCAAGTCACCTGCAACAGAGTGGGAGCGTTTAATGAATAACAATATCTCAGCAGCTGTTGCGGCTTCGAGTTCCATGTTTTACCTCTCTAGACCATATGGGCGTGTAACAGGCAAGCCAAAACACCCTCTGTCCATTCAGCTCTGGGAAAAACTTTCAGACTCTCAGGTGCCCGGCTCGAGGCAGAATAATTGATCTCATTTAGCGGGAGTAAAGAGGGTAAATTCCCGGATGATATGGAACGCAGAAGCGGCAGCATAAGTGATGCTCATCATTTTAGTCTGAACTTTTTTGAAGTGCTCTTCATCCCTCTCAGCACTGTGAGCTGGAAAGCAAGATCAAGATAAACAAGTCCTAATGATGTAATTTTTTTTTAAAAAAAAAAATTTCACTTTAAATGAACCGATGGAGATCAATTACATAGATCAGGGTGCGACTGGTGAGAGATGAGACAGTCAGTGAGCTGCATGCTCACCCTTGGTCATAATTATAGTAGTCCTGTGTGTAGTAGTCCTGGCCCGGGTCGATACCCGACTCCATGGAGAGTTCCTGCATTTCACAGAGGCAGACAGAGAAATTAGCCCTCCTTGGCGAGAGACAGCAAAAGAGCAGCAGCAGCAGCATGCGGGGTGACTACTGTATACAGCAGAACGACTACAATCCCTGTGAATTAAGAAAAGCAGGAGTGTTTCTACCTCAGGTCTCAGAAGAGATGGCCTCAGCAGTTGCTGTTGCTGCCAAAGATTAGTGCCGAAGAAGGATAAGGTAAGGGAAGGAAGGGATGGTCAGGAGAGACACACACATAAGGACGAGTTAAGATATAAAGCCAGAAAATGCTGGTCTCTTTAATGCTCACTGCGAGGTCTACTGTATGTTATCCACTATGGAGGAGCAAGGTGAAAAGACTGATGAAATAAGGATGGAAGTAAAGGAAGGAAGAAGAGGAAAGATGCTAACCAATCACTGGAGAAGGAAATGCAACAAAAATAAAACGTATTTCAGATATTGAAAGTGACAAAGAGATTTTGATGTCAAACACTGACAGAGTCACTTTGCTTTGTCCCTGATTGTTTTTTTTTTTCAACTGACGAGAAAAACTAATCCAAATGCTTATCTGCTTTTTGACAGAACATCGAAGAACACAACAGACTTTCGAATCAAACCTGAACTGTAATGTCAGTGTTAGAAGTTCTATCACCGGGATCTCATCTTAATCTCATTCAGTGTTTTCCATCAAGTGTATCTGAGATAAGAATAATGGGATATAACTGCCTCAAGCTGCCTTCAAAATGTCCCGGCACAACAATGAGATAAAAACACATCACAACAGGAATGCTTACCTGTCTGCCGTACCCTCGCCTCCTGTGTGTTGCAGAGAGGAGGAAATAAGACAAATAATGAATATGGATTGACAGAAACATTTCAAGTGCTTTTAGATAAGTGAAATTTAAAGTCTACGGGACAAATGTGTCTACATTCTGCTGACCAGTGAGGAAATACCAGCTTTACTTACTGTGCATTTTCATGTGTTAAATTACAGAGTTGCAGAAATTGTTCAGTTTTTAAAGACGGTGCCTAAGGCTGCAAAGTTATCACGCTGGAGTAGGCTGTTTTTTTTTTTTTTCCTCCCCATTATCTCATCCAGGCAGAGAGAGAAAAAAAAAAATACAATAAATGCAAATATGAAAAAGGCTGCTTAGATTGGAAAGCGAAAACTGTTTATACAGATGTATCTGGAGAATCTACGAGGAGATATAAAAAAAAGGACATTGTGATTAATGCAGAATTTCTGACACAAAGAAAGTTAATAAAATTGTCTTTGGTTATCACGTCATAATAATAACGTCATGAGTTTTATATATATATATATATATATATTGCTATATTGGAGTAAGTAAATCTTAGAAATTTCACTCTATTAAACACATAAAAAAAAAACCTCAGAGCTGCTCTTGCAGCGCCTTCAGTACAAGTCAATGAGGAACGGCGAGTAATGGAGCAGCTCGGCTGAAACCTCCAGGTTCACAAGCATACAACTGTAACCTGTCTGGGCCCATAAATAATGTTGACTTTCACACTCTCAGATATATGGCCAAGCAATGATGTGAGATTCCTCTGGAGAGTTGTAATCTGTTATTATGGCCAAGGACCAGGGGACAGCGCAGAGCCGTATGCCACACCTCCCAGGCAGAGTGGATGATGGGAGTGGGGCTCTGATGAATGACCTGTTGGCTTGGCTGCTGGCTACTGCTGCTTCATGCAACATCAAGAAAAAAATGGTCCAGTGGACAGTCGCCATAGAAAGTTTGCACAAGAGAAGACTTGGTGGAAGACGGGTGATGAAGAAATGCAGAAAAAGAGGTGAGAGAGGTGAGCTCAGAATTACAGCAAGACCTGAATACAGAGCAGCCAAGAGTATCATATCTACAACAGCAGGGTGATATTGCTCCTGTAAATAAGTTAGGTAATAAGGTAATATACGTTTTATCTGGTAAATGTAGGGTCTTTATGACTCTCAAAGTAAACTCATTACAGTGGGATTCTGTTCAAGACATAATAGTCAACAGTTTGGGGAATTCTTCTTATTGACATTAAAACAAGAAGATTAATACCACCCTCATTTCAGTGAGATCCGTACTTGTGTGTAGCTAAAGATAGCAGCTCAGCACGGCAAAGCACAAAGAAACAGGGAGACACAGTAGCTAACCCTGGCTCTGTCCGAAGGTAACACAACTGGTTACCAAAGCGCACTAATTAATAGCCTATGTTTTATCTCATTATTGTGAGTTGTGCACAAATTTCTGGGCTGGCGTATTTCTTGGTTGTAACCCTAATAGTAAACATTTCATTTCAGAGCCAATGGTGGGCGGTTTTGTTGGACAAAGTCAGGTGAAATACTTTCTTCTGTTTCTTTCTTTTATGCTCAGCTAACATTCTGCTGGCTTTAGTTTCCTATTTATTGTACGGGCCTGAGAGTGGTATCAATCCTCGGATCTAACTATCAGCAAGAAAGCTGCGCGTCACTAAATGTTGACCTACTCTTATAAAAAAAAACAAAAAAAAACTTGCATACTATAGTAGGCTATTTGATAAAGGAGCAATTGGATTTTTTTTGATTTTTTTTTTTTTAGGCAACCAAAGACCTCTATAATCACCATTTTGTGTGCACATGGATATTAATTATTTCCTAACTTTTTGTAGCCTCTGCCACGTGCTCGTTACTTTGTATTTCCTTTGACATACGATGCGGAGTTTTACTTTTTAACATGACGCTAACTTCAGCTTTAGTTTGTAAAAAAAAAAAAAAAAAAAAAATCCTGAATCCTGTAAATTGTCGTTAGAAAAGTTCCCCGGAAACAAACTTTTCTGCTTTCTTTGTATTAGTTGTTTTCCTGTTACTGCATACAATTTCATACATACAAAAGAGATTGATAAAACCAATTGTAAAAGTGTTATATAAAAAAAATAGCATCCATTAAGGATACTATTTGGGTTGAAAGAAACAGCATGTGAGTTGCTCGCGTCTTTACAAAAAAAGATTACCCCGTGCGGTGAACATGGAATATAGAATTAGCAGGCCTTCGATCTGCCCATCAGGAGAACATGTGATGAATTAAACATTCCATTGTTCTGAAAGTGAAATATGCTAAGACCACTTGCCTTAAGGCATGGAGGCTGAGACAAACGCATGAAGGGTGCGCGGGGGAAAGACAGAGGAGAGAGAAAGTGGGAAAACCTTAGCACAGAAAAAAAGCGAGAGGGGCGATAGGGGTTGCATTGCAATGAGGCTAAAGAAGGTAATATGATCTCCCGAGAAACTCGCGGAAAGATTAACCAGAAGAGGACAAGGATTGGAAAGTATTAGACCAAACCACAAGGAGAGAGGAATTTAGGACAGAGAAACACAGACAGGCAGAAGGTCAGAGGGACGGATAAGGAAAGGAGAAGGTAACAGAAGCTGACAGTCCCACAGGCAGCAACCCTGGTTAACGATTGATTGGTTCTCTAATTAGCCTTTTCCAGTGTGCAGACGAACATCACAGTGACTACTTTATCATGCCGAGAGGCTCTATGCAGATACGTGAAAAGAAGAGTCCCCCAGAGGTTGGCGGTCTTCATTCAACATGAGCCTGCCGGGAACCCAGCTGATGTTTTTTTTTTTTTTTTGTTAATGCTGTAGCGTTAACCTACAAGAGAAAACATAGATGCGCCTGTCGTTATTATATTCAAATGACAAATATTTCCTGTTGCCCGTCTTATTACTTCAAGTTTATATTTTATAAATACATTGTATTTTGATCATATGTTTTTTTCATTTCCTTGACTGTTTATTTCAGAATATGTATTTCTTGTTTATGTCTTCATAGTCCTGTTCTGTTGCTCAGTGGATGTTTTTTTTATGTCACTGCATACAACGTTTGTGCAGTTCATATCTCACTTTCATTCATCATTATATTTAGTTGAATACACCTGCAAATACATTTTTTTTAAAATGTGAAATTAAGAAATTGCAACAACTTTCTGACTATGTTTCATCAAAGAATATGCAATCACCCTTGCTAAAAATTCAGAATCCTTTTTCACAGATTTCCATACCTTTGGGAAATTAGGAAAAACAGTGATGGTCAGTTTATCTCATTTGAAAAAAGAACATATATACTATATAAACTATGTACTGTATAATGCGCGAAAAAAACTATATCATGTTTTTCTTTTACCTGATTTGGATTCTGCATGTATACAATGTCACTCCAAATTTGTCATGCTTTTATCGTGAAAAAATAAAAGAGCAAATTTGAAATTAATAATATGCAGCCAGCAAATGGTTGAGGAAACAGACCGCAGGGCTGTAGGATTTAAAAATATCATTGGATCAAAATAGCTTTTGCTGTGAAATGTTAATGTTCAGATTATGAACTGAAAGAACATGCATAAACACGATGATCTGACTAATCTGTGAACTCTGGGACACACTTTACACTATCATAGATCTCATAAGAGTTCTCTATAATTGCAAATAAAATGAGCCAGACTCGTACAGAATATTTAAGCCTTTTTTTTTTTTGTTCTAATGAAAGCCTGTAAGCATATTGTACAGTCAGTGCTGCAGACCTGAATACATTTATTGGCTGGTGGCTCTAAAATTTTGATTTCCACACAAAGCATCAAGTAAAAAAAGCATTTTTACCTTCAAAAAAACTCACTCAGTCCAAACATGTGACATGGCTAAAGCACATACAGTATAAAATACTCTCAAGTGTGCAAAAAACAAAAATGTAAAAACAACAGAAAAAACAGGCATGAAGATGTAGAAATGGAGATAATGAGAAAATGGAGACAAAAAAAAAGTCAGAACTCTGTGGACTGAGAAGAAACGTTTTCACTGGGCTCAGGTGAGTTTGGGCGGTTCGAGTTCAATTGGCTTGTCTGCTGAACCTCTGCTGCTTTGTTCACTTGGTTCTGTCCATTTTCAGCACAGTTCATACTTGTTGAGTTGATTTGGGCTGCAGAGCTGAAGTTGGGTTTTGGCGTGCTCTGCTCGTTGCTGGGTTCAGCGCTTTGCAGTTCGTCAGCAAACTCTGATTCCTCGGACACCTCCGGTTTCTTGTTCAACTTGGGCGCCTTGCAGTTTTTGTCTACTTGGCTGTACAGGTTGGCAACAGACCTCTCTATGTCGGCTAGATTCTGGATGTTTTTCAGGATCCCTTTGAGCTCCTTCCTCGTCCCAACGTCAGTTTGTGATGGGCTAAGAGGAGGTGGGTGTTTTCGTTTGGAGACAGGGCGAAGCGAGGACAAGGGCGGCAAAGAAGTGGGAACAAACTGGACGACTGGGCGTAAAGGATCGCCAGCGGGCGAGGGTGGGGGTTGGGGAGGAAGAGGCGGTGGAGGCAGGGGAGCAAGCTGTTTATTGTCAGGAGGAGGAGAGAAGTGAGGGGTATACTGAGGTTTATTAAGGTAGGAGGGTAAAGGAGGACAAGGAGGAGGTCTAGGGGGAGGAGAAGTGGGTGGGGAATGTGGACGTGGTTGCCGCGGAGGAGGAGGAGGTGCTGGATTTTCCGGTGGGTCTGGTATGATCTCCAGGGTGATCTGACAAGGCTGCCCCATCATGTAGCTGGAGATGCTGGAGCTGAACGTCCTGAGAACCGGCGAAGTTGGCCTCTGGCTAACCCGGGGCCACGACTCCTCTCCCTGAGTGATATTAATGCTGGGGGGCAAATCTCTGCGCACAGACATGGGGCTGTGGGGGTAATCCATGATTGAAAGCAGGGCTTCTGAGGTCAGCTCCAGGATATCCTCACTGTCTCCATCCCTCACAAGGATGGAAGAGAGGGAGTTTTGGGAGCCCCTGTTTTGCTTGAGGGTTTGTTCCTGGAGAGCCTGTTGCTCAAACTGCCTGGCCTGCTCACGGACTGACAACTTGGTCTCTGCGCGGCCATTCAGGCGAAGTGTGTCTGAACTCTCCGGCCGTTGCCCGCCTCTCATGGCTGCCTGGAGTATCTGCAGCTCCCAATCGGCTGGGTCCATAAGACCATGTCTCCTTGGCACCTCGTAGCCGTGCAGCCCCCCGTGGATGTGAGCAGGCACTGACCGGGCGCACCCTGACCCCGCTGAGTGGGAGGGAGAGAAGAACCTCAGTGCGTACGGATTTCCCCCCTCTGTGAAGCGATCAGGACTGCCGAGGGGACTGCTATCATCATAGACAGGGTTCTGCGTAGTGAGCGGGTTACGGTCAGAGCAGAAGGTCACGTTGCTCTCTGACTTGGGTAAGTTGAAGTGCAATGATCCGTTGCTGCGGGCTGCAATGGCACGACAGGCAAAGGTGCTAAGAATCCTCTGGTGGTCAGCCTCTTCAATGACAGACTTTTTAGCCCTGCCCCAGTGAAAGGTGGAGGTAAAGAAGAAAAGAGACTTGAAATGGGTGAAGATTGATGGTTTAGGGGTGAGCGAAGCAAAGAACAAAAGGGTGAGGTAAAAGCAACAGCGCTATAACACGTTAACTGATTGTGACCCTTAGTATTGTGACTGTAGTTTTACAGGTAAATTCAACAAATCAGTTGATTTATTGGTTTAAATGGACATACATATGGTGCAGTCTCTAATTGTTTTCACAGTACACACACAGATGTGTCTATTTTTTTTTAGGGAAACCAAAGGAAAAATACTTTTTAGAAACGTATTATCATGCCCACAGCTATATTGGGCTTTGTTTCAAAGTGTAATAAAAAGAACAAACATCAGCTCACATTGAGTGCATTAGTAAAATCAGTCACAACACTGAGAGGTGTGAAAATGAAGGCAACAGAACACAAAAGGAGATAATAGTCTAAAGAGAAGGGAGAGAGGAGACAGCTGGAGTGATATATTTTGACGTGCAGCACCTGCAGACTAAGGCAGCTTCCCTTTTTCTGACTGCACGGAATTGAAAGAGTCACACAACGTTTGAAAAACTAAAAAAAACTATCCTGTCCCTTCAAACTGCCACCACCAAGATCAACGAACAACACTGGCTCTTCCAGTTCAAATGTAGTTACACAAAGGGCTTTTGACGATAAAAGAAAAACTCTAGCATTTTAACGAAGGTTAATTACATACCACAACCACAACTACATATATAGCCTGTTTGTATGTTCAGCCAAAGCTATGAGGAAGAGGGGGAATAAGGGTGTCGCTCTTGTGCTATATTTACACAGAAATTGCTCACACGTAATTTGTCAGGATTACTTACTGCAGTCTGAATCCAGTGAGACAAGGGAAGAGAAATGATGGATAAGATAGAAACACAGACAGATGGTAAGAAGACTAAGAAAGAAATGTCAGAGGTGTTAATGAAAAATTAGGATGTGGATGAAGTGTAGACGCAAGCCAAGTTTCTGCATTCTGAGCTGAAGTACTGTCCTGATTCATTTTCTGTGTATTTGACAGCAAAATACACACACACACACACACACAATTTACCTTCCTGCATAGAAAACTTTGAACATTACACGTGGACTTTTATACTGTTTTCATGTGATTATTTATAGGACTAACTCCTCTTGTTGTGGTTGAAGGATTAAAAATGAAACCCAAATACACAATAATCAGTTACAATACGATGCCCATGAGAGCTTTTCTCATGCTATAGAGCCAAAAGCCTCTGCTTGTTGTTGACTGTTGGTCAACATCTGTTGTAAACACTGCAAAAGCTCTTTACAGCTTGCCATTACATTTCCTATTCCTTTTTCAAACATCAATTTTGATGTTAGTAGCTGTATGACTTAAACATGCTGTAAATCTAAATTGTTAGACCCTGCAGGGCGGCAGTTTTAATTCAACCTCGTTTAATCCTCAAGCATTAACATTTCATTGCACACTCAGGGCACTATTCAATATGAAGGGTGAAATTCGATTGAACTGATGGCAAAACACTTTGGACATATGGGCAGGCCTAGGAAGCTATTAATGTACTGCAGTTATTAATCAAACCAAGGTTTAAAGTAACTTATGACCATGATTAAGCACGGACCCGATTTTGTATTATTTTCAGTTTCCAGTAAACTATTTGGTATTTTATGAACTTAAGCACACTCTTACCTTGAGAGTAGGTCTTGCAAAAATGAATACGCAGTCAAATTAGAAATACATACATAAGCTAAAGACTAATCACCAGCTGTGCTGTTGAATACAGTGGGGTTTGCAGACATCAGAAGTGGATCACAGTTAGGAAGACAAAGAGCAGAGAGATCCATTGATGCAGCGACTAATATGCAGCAGGGAGATTTCTGAGGTCAACATGCAGAGCTGGCAGTTGGTATTTTTAGGGAGAGGATTGATAAGATTTTAAATCTTAAAGTGTTGGTGTACAAAGCAGGAAAATGCCCACTAGCATTAAAGCTGAAAGCATTTCCTCTGAGTTTTGATCTAAAACTCAAAGGTAAGAAACCTGTAGAGCCAGACGCGGAGATGTGGGATGTGTGAGGGTGACAGAAACTGAAGGGACAAGGTTGACTCACATGCTGCTGTCGCCCAGCTCTTCATAGAGATTAGCAGTGGGAGCACCCGCTGGAGCTGCTTTTCCTCCCGGTGGTAAAGCCATCTGAATCCGGGCAGTTTTGGCACACTCTGCCTGCCGCCTGTGAAAAGTGTTATTATTTACAGTCACTGTTATATGTGGTTTTACTCCACATGCAAGAAGACATGAAAGGAAAAAAGTAATGGGCAAGGAGAACCAACATTTAGTGTAGTTAAGAATAAACCAGACACATCACTTATACATGATGTCTCAAGCATGAATTAACCATGCATTTTCAGTCATTTATGCAAAAAAAGGAAAGCAAACATTAAAGTACGTGCAGATAATTGATGTGACAGATCAACTCTGGTTGAAGTGTTACGAGTCTTGTTGACTTTGGGTGGATTTTCCTTCTGAATTTCATCAGCTATTCCACATGAAGAGAAACTGTTCTGTCACGTCACACATTCACTCCGCAAACTATAAGATGAATCACTGTTGCTTCGTGTCATTGTGCTAGAGCCACATGGAAAGAGTGGCATTAACCATCACAAGCTCACAACATCCATCTTGAAATAACTAATGAATAATGAAGATGAAAGAAACTGCACTTCTTACACGCGCATCAAGCAATGAAAGAGCAATCACTTGTAAAACATGACGATTTACTTACTCTTTGAACCTGGTGATGGGTTTTGATGTAGAGAAAAGCAGATGAAACAAGAAGAGAGAGAGGGGAGACAAAAAACACGTTTAATCACATAATTTGGCATGACTCACACAATTTTGATGCTAGAAGGAAATTAATGTCTTTTTAAAGGAGCACACGTTAGGTGAAATATTGAGTCATTATTAGTTACATAAGACTTACTCAGATACAAGTGAATATACCTAACATACTGCATTCAAAACTAACCAAAAAAACATGTATGTTCTCTTCAATTTCTATCCATAGTGTGAAACCCTTAAGCCTCCAGCAGTGACTGCAGGGCTACATGCAAAAGTAGCATTTGCTTTTTTCTTAAGTGAATCTTGTATGCTTCATATCACCATAACTTATTCACAGCAAAATTCAATTATTCCACATGAATGAACAAATTGATGTTTTAAATATCACAGTCACTCCTAAATTTAGGCAACAGTGAATTATGTTGACAAATAGAAATGCGAAAATTATTTCCTAAATCGTTTAACTTTACCAAAGTAATGTCGGCAGCAACAAAGCGCCATCTGCTGCGACAGGCTGCGCGTTGTCGCCATCAACAGTTTTCTGCAGTGTGTTTGCTCTGTGCATTTGGATAAGAACTACCACTCTACCCATCTGCTGCGAATAAACATTCCCAAACATAACGGTGCAAGGAACACTCGCAGCATACCAACGATTAGAGGAGATAAGAACGCGTCTCCTGCCAAATAGGAGTTCAATTACCTCACCAGTGTGAATGACGCGTTAAACAAAAAAAGCATCATATTTTTGTGAACGGCGGTGTGTGCGTCAACAAGGGTGATAGAGCCAGAAAAACAGAAAGACCACTGTTATTATGTGTGTGTGACGGGCAGATAATCAGAGATGATTAAGGGGTGCGAAGACGCACTGTGACGGTCACAATTGGCTGTAGATGTTTGTCACAAATGAGTGTTAATTAATCTGCTTTCACAGAGCATGAGCAGGGAGATTAGCCCAGCAGAGTGCGCAGTCAGCATGTCTGATGAGCGAGAGAGAGAGAGAGAGAGAGAGATACAGAGGAGGAGGGAAAGAGACGCACACAAAACGACAGCAACCGAGCAAGCAGTGCTCTCGCTTTATCTTAAATACTTAACAATTTACATTTTTTAACAATGCTGTTTGTGGTTTTGCTGGCTCTGCTCTAATATGCCTCTGGGCACAGGATGTAAACAATGGCTTACCTTCCAATAATAAATATCTGATTTGTCTGTGCAGAGCAACCCTTTAGCTAAAACCATGAGTGTAATAATAATTTCCCAAGACAATGATCCGCTTAATAATAATAATGTATTTCCCTCTTAATTCCCTGACAACCAGTTAAGGATGATTAATCAATTGTAGAAGACGGCGATTATTACAAAGGACAGAATACTGACTGTTTGTAGGTGACCATGACGATGAGGATGGCAGGGATGCAGCAGAGGATGATAATGATGGCCAGGGCCAGGAGAGCTCCCTCTGTGTAGCCCACAGCCTGGGCTGCCTTCTTCACACTGGCCACAATGTCTGGCGAGCGGATCTCGAGGATGCGGCCGCCCTCACCCAGATGTGGCTGGAACTCCTTATTGATTTCTAGCACATTACCGTCAAGAAATCTGTGACAATGAGAACAGAAGAAAAAAAGAGTTTCCTAGCAGCCCAAAACCACTTAGTTTGCAATTTATCTTAATTTTGGCAAAATCTCGAATATCATATTTATCTTAATGGGGCTGTAATCAATATTTTTATAATAGCAATGTGTCAAATTACAATGTTAAAACAATGTGACGCTGCAGAGAATTAACACATTAAACTACAGCTCTCCTCCTCTTTAAGAAGCTTTATGGCTATGGTTCACAAGTCCACTGTTTTGGTTCACTTTCACTGATCTCACAGCATCATTTTGGCTACAGCAGGCAGGAAAAAGCTTTAAAAAACCCACTGTACAATACCTGCACAGCACCAGATAGCAGACAGACACAGTTAGACACTCGCTGGTGAACAAAGCGGATTATTTAGCAGCTAAAGACACAGACATTTAGCACAATAGTTGGTGGAGAACAAAAACAGAGCTAAAACAGAGCAAATATTGGAGTTGTAATTACCAGATGGCCAGAAACATGCCACCCATATAATGTGTTAATCCATAACAGCTGGATGTAATAAATAAGCAACTGGTTGATAACATAATGGCTTTACCAACTTGAGGTAATGATGCTGTATGTCAGCATGTATGTTTCTGCTGCCCTGAGGTGGCCAAAAATGTCAGTTATTGTAGGTTTGAGTAGCTTATTTGCTGAAAAAAATAAATATTTTAAGGTCAGTTGCACCTGCTAATTAAGATAATCACATTTAGGGCTGGATGATATGGACATCCTGTATCACAATGTATTTAACCAAATACCTCGAAATTTATATTGGACAATATTGTAAGGATGACTATTGGTGCTTTGACAAAATATTTACATTATGACATTTTTGATAAATAATCATCAGTAATTTGGATATAATGACCTAAGTGAGTAATGTCAAATAACAGAGCAGCTAGAACAGGTTGATAAGTTCAGAAAATTAAACCACTTTACTGTAATACAGACTTTAAAACCAGGAGAAGACGAAGCTAATATACAATATACAAAATCTAAGATAATAGCTAGTTTCATATCACAATATCAATATCATATCAATATATTGCCTAGCTGTAATCACATCACAAGTGATTAAACAGCAGCAGGGGATATATATCATACTGATCTGACAATGATGAAATATATTTTTAAACTTTGAGTGCAAATAAAAAAATAGATGAAAAACATTCTACCACATGGTCCTGATTCACACGTCTCCTGTTTCTAGTACTGAGCAATGGCATAATTTGCATGTACATGCATACAAATAATCCACCCACTGTTGTTCCAGCGTTATTTTGTAAATCTAACACTTGCTACAGAGTAGCTTTCAAACAATCTGCATCACTGCCATATCCAATTACTGTCAGTTTTGTTTTTCTATAGGTGAATAAATGACTGGAGATGAAGGTTATTAACTGGACTCCAGCGACCTATCCTCCCGAGAGCGCAAATAACGAGTGCTGCATTCAAGGTGAAACAAAGACACTCTGTAATGCAAGACTCCACTTTCACTGTTGTCCTTCTTTTATTCCTTCTGTGATCTGACAGCAGAGTCGCAGCTATATAACATACAATTACCCCACAACATTGTCAGACATGCACAGCATGCATAAAGGGCCTTTCTCCTCTAATCTAAAAGGTTTTGCCAACAGTATCTTTATCTAAGGGAGCGGACTCCTATTACAGCAGGGACATAACAAACCTTTTTAAAATTAGCTCGGCTCTCTCAAAAGCAGGCACAATGATTGCAATGAAGCTGTTTTTGTCATACAATTGCCACCCTACTTAATTCCCGACAAAGGATGTGGTGCTCCTCTGATGGTCAAGGACACAGTAGTAATAGTAATTATTTAACTCCGTACATAAACAAAGCACCTCTAAATGTCATTTGAGTGGAGGATTTCTATCTCACAATCTCACTCGGATGAAGGTGGTGTGGGGTTTAGGAGCGACACAGAGCAGAAATGACAGAAACAATTGATTAAGAGAAATAAAGACAGATGATGGTGTCAGGTTGCTAAATGTACGTTAAGCAGGAGCATATATTGGCAGAGAGTGAAGGGGACAACTCAGAAGAGGGTGTTTCCTATTGATTGAAACCTCTCATGCTCTGGTGGAGTCGCCGTTTTAAAATCGGTGTCTGATCGGTTTGACAGACGGAAAAAGAACCATGAGAATGGAGAGCGCAGGAGTGTTCTCGGGTGCCCGCCAAGGCCAAGGTCCTTTTTTCTTCTGATGGGATGACAGCGTCCTGTACGCACTTTTTCTGTGGTGTTTCGCCTCTCTTTGGTGTTTCAGGACACTGTCTCAGACAGACAGACTGACCCTGGGCACTCTTTAGCTCTATGTCCCGAAATAAAAGGAATAAAATGTATTGCTGGCATATCTCCCAGCTCTCAGTGCAGCCTTTGAGGCATTGGCATGATGGCCTGATGGACTGATTGAAATCCTCCCTGCCCCACTCTTACTTACGTCCCTCCATGACCTCACCCCCTTCCTTTTATCTCAGATATCTTCCCCTTTCCTATGAAAAATGACAGACACGTACAGTGCACCTGCAGGAAAATTAAAAACTTATAAAGAAAAAAAAAAAAAGAAGCAGCCATGGGTGGTGATACTGTAAAAGAGGAAGCCAAGAGGAGCCTGGATAAGTGATGAATTTGCTGATTCACTGTTTGAATGAAAGGTAAAGAGAGACTGCGTGAAAAACATGCAGCGCAGCAGGGACATCAGGACATCAATTTAAACCAGCCCGTGGACTGGTCTTCTTGTAATAAAATTCACCCACTCACTTGAAGAGCTCCTTTGGTGAAATGGCCCTGTTCGTGAGCGGGTCAATGGCATATACCATCAAGTCCGACTTGGAATAGTCCTCGAGCTCAAAGCCGTCGCCATGACGACGTGGGCCGATAGACTCCACAATGACCTTGGCACCTGGAATCTGGTCCTGGATGTGTTGCTCCATAATCCTGAGATGTACATAAAATCACAAGTCAAAGTTTAATGGAGGACACAATAAAGAACTTAAGACCCAACAGTAGTTGATGTTTAGACTTAAATAAGCCAAACTCCCAAGTTCAGATGGGTTCAAACCATTTCTGGCACCTTTACGCTCAAAGCAATATGACAGACATCAATCTTAAGTGCTCCACTCGGGCAATGATTGCCCCATTGGGCAGCAGTCTGCCGCTCCACATTGGGCTCTTGGCAAAGTGAGGCTCTGATAATCCTTTCGAGGTAGAAAGAAATCCACACCTCAAATCACAGCCAATAAAGGAAAGCCTTGCTGTCTGGCTTTGCCAAGGTGGATAAACAGATTGAGGACTCGGGTGAAATGTTCCCAAATCAACAATTTACGCTGTGCAAAATCGCACACCACTCAAATGACATCACCGCTTAACATAACTAATGCGTGTGTTTTTCAGCCTAAAGAGCTGTGTCACTTGTGTGAGAGAGAGACAGGGAGCTCTTGAAAAACATCTATTAACACCCATTTGCCTTTCAGATTGACTAATTAGGCTAAACGTTGCGTCCCAAGAGCGGCAAAAAGATGCTTCATGAATCTCTACCAATTAATTTAGACCAGGAGAACAGACTTCAGAGAATACATTCAACCGTCTCATTGGCTCATCCATGATCTCATTGGATGGATCAATGGTAACTGAACAACAAAGGGCAACAAGTTAAAGTTTGACATATTCAATCTTTATTAGTCCTGATTAATAATTGTTTGGCACAACTGCAGTATACAAATCATTATGGCCCTTTGAAAAATATTAACATGTAAATTAAAGTGCCACCTTGAACCAAGTGCACCTGATATCACAGTGAGCAAAGAACTGACCAGAAAAGATGCTATTATTGTTCTTGTTCCAATTCTACAGGAAACTGATTAACAAAGAGAATAAACTAGAGGGCAAAGAAATGAGCTAGAAAATATGCTGCATGGATGAAAGGAGGAGAGATTTGGTAACGGGCATCTGATGAAAGAAGTCATTAACTTAATTTATTTATACAGTATTACATCCTCTTTTTAGAGAGGAGCTTGCTTAATATAAAATTTACAGAAAAAAATAATTTCTACATTCATGCAAACACTGATATTATTTTCCTTGGTTCAACTTTCATATTTCTTGAAACATGATTTATGGCTTACCTAATGAGTTCCTCCTTTTTCTCTTCCACTAAAGTGGGTGGAACAGTGGACACAACAACTTGCATGTCCAATGCATTGACCACAGAAACCTGAGAGAGGGAATCCGATAGAGACAAGGACAGAAAAATAAAGACCAAAATATTAAAGGCACAGCAGAAAATAGATGTACATTTTGATTGAGGCAGTTATTCACGTCCTACTGTGAGTGTGGTGGACTCATTCAAATGTTTTTTGGTGGACCAAATTAGATCCTCTAATTGCCTTCATGTATTGGTGCCATGCGACAAACTTAACAGGACCTAATTCTGATGCCACAGTTAAGTGCATAGGCAACAGTCTCTGTGCTCTGAAGCCAAATCTCCCATGTGGCTCCTGTGAAATTAGGTTTCCCCTTGAAAATTAACGAGCACCACAGTTAAGCACTCGCTGCTCTCTCGTATCCAGGCAATGTCCCAGACCCTCCTTCTGTCTCGTTAGAGGCTTGTTAGTCAGACATATTTCACTGAAATGAAAAATAAGCCTGCCCACAGTCAGGAAAGATAAGCATTGGATCGGAGGCAGAGCTGAACCCAAACACAGAGGGTGTGCGGGGAAATTATTGGGAAAAAGAGAAATGCACAGACAGCGAGCGAAACACAGGCACATATTGAGACGAACATACAGGCACACATAATATTTACAGAGCTAATACTCATGGCTGAAAGAAAAGACTTTAATAGAATCATCAGCTAGTGGCAGAGGCCACATGTGGAGCGTGTTGAACCTACTGTGAATAATTTAATAGACTGAAGCCTAAACATTTAGTGCTGAGTAAACAAAACATATAATAATCATTGAGGCTCATAATGACCAAAAAAAAAAAAAAGGAAAAACAGAGACAAAAACAGAAACCAAATTTACTTACAAATACAGTTTGTGGCTCTTCTTCATGACAGAATATTTTAATATATTGACAGAATGGTTGCGAAAAGACATATTTCATGCCAACAGTTCTATATGTAGGCATGGATAAAACATCACTCTTCAACAGTATGTTCCACATTAGTCTTTTTTTGTTTCATACATTGTAATGCAGATGTTATTACAACCAATATTTACTGATAATGACAACAATATGTATTGATAACATTAAAATTGTACAAACAAACTATTGCAAATTATCATGCAGAATGCAGTTTAAAAATATTTAATAGGTCACAATTAACTCAAAACAGAAATCTGAATATTTTGTATTTTAACAAGTGAACATGTACACTGTTTCTGCTTGTTTTTAATTTGAAGAGGTCAGTATTTTCTCCCAGAGCTGCCGTTTCAATGAATACTGTCCTGTCAGAGGTTGAGGGTGGCCTCATCATTATTATTATTTTTTCTCCTTTTATGCAGCCCTGTTAGTGATGGCTGCTGCCCTCTGCAGGATCCTGGATTGAGAGGTTCTTGGAACTAAAGCAACCCAAGAACTTCCCCTTTACCATTCATTTGTTTGACATCGACTTTCTGTAATAATGCTGTATCTGACAAAATTTGTCTGTAATCTGAATCAGCCATACTTCATATTTAGCATACAGAGAGGAGGGCGGTATCCATATTATCTCCTAACTCCACCGGAGGACGAAAAACTGTCTTTCCCAAAATGTTAAAATTAAATGAAAATGTTTTGCCTTAAAAATCCCCAAATCCCAAGATGACTAAACTAATGTCAGTCGAGTAATTTTCTTGACAAAGCCCCTCCAGAGCCACGGAAGACATTATACAATAGTTTTCAGAGGCTGTGCAGCACTCAACAAGTCATCTGACCCATATAAGTGGTTTGTTCCTACCCTAAAAAAACGTACCACAGGAGTGTTTCATAAAATCCACGCTTCTGGTTAGGTTTAGGCACAAAAACTGCTTGGTTATGGAAAGAAATTGGTTTGGGTTAAACTGATCACTCAAACCCTGTTGTGCTTTAACTTTACTACAAAGTGATGAAACCTCTGCCGTCATTGCAACAGCAAACGTGGTTTTAAAAGACTGCCCTGAAACAGGAAGCAAAAACAGTCTCCAGTACCCGAGTCCACTCTTGTGACGACTAAACTAACTCTAAAATAGCAAACTAGCTGAAATGCCCTTTTAATAAAGTTCCCCTGTCTTCATGAATTGTAAACAGGTGACACTGAAAACCATTTACATTCAAAAGCACAGCTCTCTGCAGAGATACCCAACTGTCGAGACCACACACAGCATGCAATCAATATGCCTCTTATGCACCAGTGAAATACAAGTCAAGGACTAGCAGTGTATGTGCATCCTGTATATATTTATCTATCTCTACAAACACACATGCACATGATAAAAAGCATCAAACTGAAAACTCACCACCACTTCGGCACTGCTGCTGAGTCCTTTTCCATAGTCATCTGTGGCAATGACCTCAAACTTGAAGTAGGATCTGCGCATATTTCGAAACATCGTGGCCGACTTGATGATGCCCGTGTAGGTCTCGATGACAAAACTGTCCTGGCCCTCTGGTGTGGGTGGAATGATCAGGCGGTATGCCATGGCACTGTAATTCCCAGTGTCCTTATCATTGGCCTGTCACACACACACAGTACACAAAACCTAATTAGACAGGGAAACGACGACGCTCACAAGGACAAGAAAAAGAGAAAATACTTATCCAGACGTGTCTTTCAAAACATCTGAAACCATCATCCAGCAATCACTGCTTGAGCTCTTGACCATGATGTTACCTGTTTGGTTCCAAGCATATTGTTCTTCTGTCCACTTCCCAATCAGAGATATTAAGATTTTGATACCCGCAGTAACATCAGTAAAATGGGCTCGAAGAGCAATGCTCTTCCTTGTGTGACTCCATATACAAAAAAGTCCCCCATGGGTCATCAATCTTGCTTTTTTTTTTTTTTTTTAAACCACACAATGGTTCTGCAGCCTTGAGACAAATCAAAACGATTTAATTTCCTCATGACAAGAGACCAGAAGGGCTGTCTGATTATATAATTGGAGGTCAGCACTGTTTTGTGTTTTCTCTGAGGAGCAGAATTGTCTTTTCTGCATCTATTTTTGGTTCCCCTAATGTTATGTTACTTAATGATGGAGTCTACAAGATGAGACCTATTTCAGTCTTATGTTGAATTATAGCTGCCTATTGTCTACCCTGTAGTTTACTGTCAGTAGGAACCACTGGCACATTTGTTTTTAACAATTCATCGATCACAGATAACTAAAACGAGAGGTACAAAGTGGAGCTTTTAAGTGGTGTTCTCCTACTTGGGGAGACATTTGCTTATAGCTTTATTCCAAGCAGGTGCTTTGTAAAAAATAGCTGACAAGATGGAAAAGAGCCGCAGCTGGAGGCTCATAAGTTATCGCAACCTCAAGTGGTTTGTTTCAAGCTGCTGCACCTTTACCCATTGTTACACGCTGTAAAAGGCTAAAGAGGTGGCAAGGTTTTCTCACATAAAGATCTTTATTAGAATCATGTTTGTTTCTTAAAGCCTGCAGTGACTCAAGTTACGAACACAAACTCGACAAGTCATCATCTTTTAAGCTGATATGGAAAACTTATTAGCAAACAGCTGCTTAGTCACACTCCCAGCAGTTTACAGATCAATGTCATTATCCATATGTTGTAATGTTTCTGGCTCCCTGGCAAACATAAGCCCAATTTTTCCTGTCTCTGTTTTGGGTCTCCTGAGGGAAATATCTGTCTCTTTAGCTCTAAGTGCTAACTATGTTCACCAGCTTGTTGTGTCTCTGCCGTTTGGTGCTGGCCCGCTCGCGTACAGTGAGGTTTTTAGCTGAAAATAGCTGCCTGCTGCGCTCAAACAGAATTGTTGGAGAGTGGGGAGAGTGAACATAAAACAGTAAAGTTGTTGCCAGGCAGCTTAACAATGAGTTAAAACTCGCTATGAAGCTCCATAAAGCAAAGGGCAGCTGCAGAGTCAGGTGATAATTCTCTGTGGGTTCAGCACTATGAGCGACACTTAACATAAGACATTTGACTTTTTAATACATTGTTAGCATAAAAATGTTCATTATGCATATTCAAATTGGAAAATCCATAAAAATGTTTTCATGAACTTTAGATTTTTGGGTTATTTGGAGCCAGTGCTCATACCAGCTCTTCAACCAAATCCTCAAAAACAAGATAATTTATTAATATAATAGTTTGCAAGAAGCTTGTCAAAACACTTTATCTTGTAGTGGACAAAACCAAAAAATGTGTCCACCGACCTCTGAGGCAGAAGTTCTGATTGGCCACTGAGCTCATATGCTCGCAGGCATCAATTTTCAGAGTGCCTGTCTGTGGCGAGTGACACTGACAAATAGGAGCAATCTCTTTTTTTCTCCAGCTATTGGCACAGGAGGGGGTGTTGGGTGTGGGGGACAAGGTCCCAATGATAGGACTGCATAAATCAACAGAGTGAGATATCCTCAAAATTGACCAAATATAGGTGCCAGCATTTTATGTAGGGCAAACATTCAGAAGTGTTGTAGACACTGGGGTGAAAAACTGTCAATGAGCGAGACTTGTTTTTTTAAGCTGCCATAAGAACAGCAGGAGGACATTTTATGGTTTGTATTAAAAACCCTTCTAAACACCAAAGAATAAACTTTGAAAAATGCTTTGAGAGGTTTAAGTATCTTAAAAAAAAAAGCTACTCTGGTGTTTAAAACAAGGGGCCAGGCAGTCAGGGAAGGAGAAAAGTGACATTCACTTCACAGTCATTTGGCTACCTATCAATCAGGGGACAGTAATTAAGTGCCACACAAAGCAGCGTGTAATCATGTAATCATATTTTTCTTCAACACAGCACTCTTTTGCCCTCTTAATAAAATAATTTCCACTTATGTTTTACACACCAGAGGTAGTAGGTGTCGGCAAACCTTTGTGGTACTGTAAAGGTCATCTGCTTATAGAAAAACCTCTGCAAGCTACTGCTAGTGACAATATAATGTGTCTATCGCTATTTCTGGCAAAGAGTCAATATAATATAATAATAACAGCATGAAGTGAAAGTGTCAGAATCTTCCAAATGTTGATTTATAATGGGTATCTCAGAGAAAGAAGCGCTCAGGTTACTAATTGAGTTAGTCACAAATGCTTCACACCTTAGTTCAGTGTCCTCCGAGAAAATATACATGGCACTTAACCCATAATTCTACTCTTTTGTGTCTACGCCAAGTTAAACGACTGACAGAAAAGGGATTCCCGGTTGGTCAGGTGGTTTGAGCCTGTGAGCCCCCCCACGCTGTCCTTTCAGTGCTACATCTGAGCAAAATGGGCTATACATATTTAGATGACATGGGAATTTGACGTTGGTAAACAAGCCGTTATTTCCTTGAGTTCCTTATCTGACAGCTGCTGTAATTTCAATCCCTGTCTCAGGTTTCAGCTGGTACATATTTACTTTGTTGTTTCCTTTCCTGGAAACGTACTCCAACCCAACACCCAGGCATTACTTGCCCACCTCTAACCCTTAAACCAAGTTTTTACCCTAAAATTGAATAGGCCTTTTTCACAGCAGACATTTTGACTTATTGTAGGGAAAGCACAGGTGCATTAATGATGGCTACTGAGGGGAGGTCTTTCATCTGTGCATGTTGGCAAATGCACAAATTGAGACACTTAATGAAACTGAGCCATCATTCCCACACCTGTGCTTTCCATTATGTCTATTACACGTTTTGTTTTTGCCATCTAAGATCTCCTTTGGGCACAAAGTATGCCTGTTTTTGAGACAGCAGCAACAAATAAAAATATTTTATTGATTGAAATGTTGCTGGGGAATTGTCAATATAACATTCTGGGAGCAGAGCAATGTTTCTTGAATCCTTGAGAAAAGATTTCTCTATTTCAGCAGCTGTAAAAAAGGTTTCTTGGATGTGCACATAAGTACACACAAACACACATCTCACAAATCGGATTATAGATTGCTACTTATCAAACAACCAAGATATTTGTAGTTAAAAGAAGTAAGTACGAAGATATATTACAATGCCATCTGTGCCACCTGTAAATCTTACAATTTGCCTGTAAAAACAGCCAGGATAAGCAAGAACACAGATGTAACAGCACTAATATTGACTGCATCTCTTTTTTTGCAAGCTAGGCATTGCATGTGCTTGTTTTTGAGGCTTTCATACACAAACAGAAGCCTAATTGTGCGCAGACACCCACTCCTTTCACGCACACAGAAAATGGACATACAGTATATAACATAGCATGAAAAAAAGAAGCCGACTCTACAGGGCAGGCAGATAATCAGGCAGGATGGCCAGCCATGCTTCTGTGAACATACTGGGATTACCACCGCTCAGTTCACTCTGATCCCACCTGTTCGTGGACAAGGCAGACAGCAGGGAGAGCAAAACTGATGTTGAGATGTAGCGAGCGACAACGGAAGAGAGCAAACTGTGCTGCACAGAGCAGATCGGATGAATTCTCCCACCATGGCTGCAGGGTAAGTGTTGAAGAAGTGGGAGCACAATCAAGCGTTTCAGTTTCAGCCTTGTTTCAATGTATGCGGATACAAAAACCAGCAAAAACAAAGGAAAGAGCCGATGTTTTCTTACCACTATCTTTAGGACAGAACTGAAGATCTTGGTGTCTTCCGTCACGCCGCCTATGTAGAGCTTCCTAGTGAAGACGGGATGGTGGTCATTCTCATCCTGCACCTCAATGAACACCTTGGCTGTGTTAGCTGCAAAAAGCACATGGCACCAGAGGGTTAACCAAAATTACAGATCTCGTATGTACAGTATCTAGCATAGTAAATACGTAACCGACAAACATATGGCTTTTGACTGGCACTTTAATGTACCTATTCATGCATTTGATGAGCCTGGTTTGCTGGAGGCCCTCACAAATGTAGAACTGTGACATACAAGCTTAAAAACTTGATATCATCAACAGCCACTAGCTGTTGAATAAACACATCTCACTCTGTCATCTGAGCTGGTGATGATCAAATGTCGCACGGTTTGGCCTCAAAATTGTCCCATCAGAAGTCCACAACTTCAAAAGACAGCCTCAAATGATTTCCCGGAAAATTTGGAAAGTGATTCATTGCTGAAAACATCACGGTGTGTCAACAAAGCTTGCTCAAATAAGATTCCATTGGCTGGCCATCACCAGTTTTTAATATAGTAATAGTTGTATTTTTTTTCTCGTCTGAGAAAGGGTGCTTTGACCAATTTGAAATCAATTTTTTTTTAATTCTGAAATTCAGGAATCAGAGTCACCTAGTCTTTGAAATTTGATCCAACAATAGTTGCTACAGGAAAACCTTTTTTTTTTTCCTAGTTTTGTTTTGACCAAAAGTAAATAGTGACGTTTGGAAAAACCCCTCTTCATTTAGTAATAATTTTCAGCTGCATTGCAATAACTATTTGAAGTGGATTTGTAATTGCAGGCTGCAAAGATAAACATGTTTTCTTCCTCTGAACTCAATCCTATCAAATCAAACAGCGTGAGGAGCTATTTCGGTGAAGCTGACAACTTTGAGTAAATAATGAGGAGGTTAATTCTGTTTTGATTACAGCAAATATTCTGCAAAAAAAACTGAGTGAAGTCTGTTGATGACTTCTCTCTCATTGCCCCCACAAGTAGATCAGGAAAACAACTCAGCCAGTCTGCATTCTGCTTATCGACCAATCACAACACTCTCACTCTGAGTGGAATATGGCTCTGTTAAATCCTCATAAAACTGATGATGAAACCTCACCTTCGAAGCCATTATTTTTAAGTGAGGTCCACATTGAATCATTACTGTGGAGAAGTTTGCTTTCCCCTCAACTTGGTGCATGACAATGCCATCAATAAAAGGCTCTGAAAGTTTGACAGGCTTGCATTTTGCACATTATTGGGAATAATAATTTGAAGAGCATCCAGTAATCAAACTGCAATAGTTTCCCTGGAGTTAGGAGTTAGAGGAAACACCGTGAAAGGCAATGAGGCAGAATATGTGGCATTTAAACACTAAATCTGCTGGTTAACTCCTTTTTGTAAGGCTTCTGAAATAACCATTCCGTCCCTTTAAAAAGAACACACACAATACACTGAGTGTAAACATTCATCCCCTAATTTGTCACAGTTGCACCAATGCAATGTGCAGCATAAATATTTGCAGCCCCAAATCCTTCCAACGCTGCAGTTTAGGTAAAAAACATGCAGTGTCAAGGACCATTTTTCTTTTGCTGGGATACAAAAATATAAAGTCATGTGGCATTTGGAGCTAAGGATGCACCGGGGGAATGGGACAAACCAAACACAGCACATCAAATTACAGGCACAGAAGCTATAGTGTGAGGCACTGAGGGAGGACTCGAGGGGATGGGGAAGAGGTCTGCAGAGTGTCTCCCTCCTCGCTCTCTTTGAAGAAAGTGTCCACGTTCTATCCTCGGAGTATCACGACATAAAAACAGAAATACAGTCTCTCCCATTCTCCACTCTTGCTCTCACACATACTTCTCAGCATGCATGAAAGAATGAGGCCCATTAAGATGAGGGATGGTTTCTAATGCAGACTGGGTCTGAGTGTGTGCACTATCGTTTACAAATCATTTAATTAAATCTTGTCTTTTTCTGGACTATCATATGTGTGCACGTACATATTAATGTCTGTATGCATGCATGTGTGCATATTGATCATGTGCATACATATACAGTGTCTGACTGAGTGTCCTAAAAGGACTAAAATAATCTAGCAGACAAATCAGTCCAGTAATGCACTGATGATTAAAACTCAATAAAAATGCATTAATAAGAGGGAAGATGTTCTTCATCGTGGAGTCCTGATCTGCATTACAATAATACAAGTAAGAGAAGAAACAGTTTCTTTACACCCGGCCCACACAGGATCTGTGCCTATAGATGACAGGGAAGCTCTTTACTTTGAATGACCAAGAGTCCTCTACTTTATATTTAGCAAATAAATGGTGTGTGCTTTTGTGTGCCTGTCTACTTAGAATTACTGTCATCTGTATGTGTGCGTAAGTAGAGAAGATCATTGATTATTTATTGAACCCCATTTGTTGTTAGCACGTCATCCTTCATCATAAGGAGAACTTGTATGTCAGTAAACTGGCCATCAACAAGCCTAATGATACTCCAACGTGAGTGTGGCCATCAGAATGTGGCCTGAACAGATCAGAGCTCAATGCTTCCTGAGTATGTTTCCACCTGTACTTTTGCTGGCCACTTGTGGTCAGATCACGGCCAGTTCACATATGTCCGGATTGAAGTAGCCAAATGGAAACAGCCTTAAAGCGCTGTCCAAGATCACAGCATGCCTAAAACAAAGTGCTTTTAGAGTTGCTCACCCGTCACCGCAACCTGTGGAGGCAGATGGCCGCCAGCCTCTAAACCTGGTTCTGTCGGGGGTTTCTCATGCATGGCTAAAAAGACATTTTTTCCTTCCCACTGTCTTCCCACTCACTTGTGGGATTTGCTGGGTTTCTCTCCATAATACTATGTTAAGATCCCTGAGATTAGGTTGTGATTTGGTGCCCTATAAATAAATGTAATGGTCAATGACATGTGAAATCCCCTTCTCTCTCAAACTCAGTTCACCTACCTATGTCCCTGTCTTGTGTATAAAGCTATGAACGCCTTTGAGAAGAGACTCTCTGAAAGCAGGCAAAGTGATCCTGAAATACTCTTCTTCATGTGAGATCGATGAGGCAATGCGATGCAAAAGGAAAAAGCTGTGAAATCAGGTTTTTGTTCATGTTGTCAACCAGCACATCGTAGAGTCCAGTTTGTTTCAAGCATGCTGAGGCATTAAGAATGAGAACACACGGGAGTTCCATTAACCAAGAATTTGTCATGATTAATGCATTGTCACCCACCCTCGTTTTGGGGGCGGTCCGCCTAAATCAAAACAAATGGGCTATTTTTTCATCGTTAGACACTTGGGTCATATTGGGACTTAAAGTTTTTAACAATTCATGAAACTGTTGGACTGCCATGCTGCATTGAAGCTGGGATAAATAATATTATTTTAGTTATATTAATAATCACCATGACTGAAAGATCAGAGTCGAATATATCGATAGGTTGAATGGCATTTTAAACTGAATAACCAATCACATCCTGCAGCATCTACACAAATGGATCAGAGCAGTATAGAAAGCATAAAAGCATAGAAATAGAACTATACACATGATGGAAGAATGTTTTTTCTTGTTTTGATCCAAAATGGCAGCACTAAAAGTGTCGGTAGCACAAATGCATTTGAAAAACTGTACAATAATGGTGTAATAAACTGAACTTCTTTGGTACGCTGTATTGTTTGCTGCATTTAAAAGCACATCTGAAGCTATTGATGCATGCCTATGTCAGTCTAGCAAGAGAGCACGATTAATATTTCGTGACATTTTTCTTCAGTACATCCCTTGCAAGGCCGAATTGAGCATTTAATAATGCACACATACAAACGTGTAGTGCAAAATAGCTGTACTGCAGTAAATGTGAAAACATAAAGGACAAAAACAGGCTGTGATAGAATTTCTACAATTGTATTCAACAATAATCGGTCAGACTCAGGGTTTATGATTCAGTACGAATGCAATACCAGGAATCCTCTGAAACCTGAAAGCAACACAACAAAACATTCACCCACATATTGGCAGATATGTCTTACTTTTAGAAGGCACACGCAGGTTGGACATGACAACCAACATAGAGTCTGCCTGGACCCTGAGGACATAGCTGGTCACATTTTCATAATCCAGAGGTTGAGCTGTGAAGATGACGCCGGTCTTGTTGTTCACCTGGAAATGACCTGGAACAACACAAAAGTAGAGTGCATGAATATCTGGAAAAAAGACGAGGTTACAGAGTGAATGGAAACACTCGATAGTCCCCCTTGAGTTATTTTCTAATGGCGTAGTGTTACGATCAGAGCTACTGTGTACCACTTGGTTTTGTTTGCACTCATAGTACTTCACATGTCTTGCTGAATATTGTTTAAATGTCACGGCAGGTTTAACAATAGAATTAATTTGCACTCCTACCCTGGATCTCTTCTCTTCAAGGTCAATTGTTAACCAAGTGTAGAGATCAATAGACCTTTATTAAAATAGTATAGCACGATAACACAGAACCTGTAACAAGGTCAAGTTTAATTCTCAAGATACCGAAACAGCTTGAAGTCTTCACATTAACTAAAGAAAAAAAAAAAATCTATATAATACTCTGTGGTGACTGGCAGCGCTGGGGGAAAAGAGAGTCACTAGACAATAGGGAAATCTCACTATCAATACCAATAGAGCTGCTTAAATTATGAACTAAGCTTTTTTTTTTACACTTGAATCATTGTTGGATCACTGACAGGAAACATCAGAGAAAGACCTCCAGCTAATTGTATTATTCTTTCATTGGCATCCTTCAACTCTTTTCTTGAAGATATTACTGCCAGAGACCCGGGGATAAATGTCTTATTTTAGTGATTTCCGGACTGACTCTAGCTCCTGTTTTCCAGGGACACGCAAGCGGATCATTGCAGGAGCTCTTGACGTACACGTGGAGCAGGAGCGACTGACTGACAGCTTTCCTCTACACTCTGTCCAGCTTTTGGCTGAATAACTTGGGTCAACCTCATACCTGTCTGGTGTTCTCTCTCTCTCCGTGGTTGTAATTATGCTCTTCAGACTTTGCCAACAAGTGCGAAAAAACATCTACAGCTTGCAAGTAGGCCAAAACTGTCAGCTCCACTTCTACAGAAAGACAAGACTTCTAGACAAACAGTCCCTATGGCTAAAATGGGATTTTTGTTCAGTGTTTGAAAATCTGAATCTCATTTTCATGTTGGTAAAATTTTTGCAGCTGAAGAAGTTGACACACTGTTAGAAAAGCTTCTGTACTTAACAAAGATAAGAGAGCTTTGTTCTTCAAACACAAAGCCTTTATCATAATTTAAGAGAAAGTGTTTGGCAGGGAGTGTTTGGAAACAAAATATCTTGTATAATAATATATAAAAAAACAAAAAAAGGTTAATTGACTGCACGCTATATTATCTATAGCCCATACCGAGTTCATTTCCTGCAACGATGGAGTAGAAGATGGTTTGATTGATGGCAGCGGCTAGAATTGTGCCCACGGGAGTGCCGAATGGCGCCAGCTCACTTACTGGAGAAAACCTGGAAAGACATTCAACACAAATCATGAGCCAAACAGCATGACCTGACATAGTGGCCGATATTCCAGTATCACAGGAATACAAAGAGAGACAAATGATTTAAGACATTATGAGTAAAGTGCTATCAGACTACAGAGAAAGGCATTAATTACTGTGATTGTGTGATTGCTTTAAAACGATAACCTTTTGGAAATAATTCATATAATTGCTTTTGTCCACCGGTGAGTGTGAAGCCTCTGCCAGAATTTTCAAACAAACTATCTGCCAAATAATTTGTAAACCTGTTGGCAAGTGTACCGAAGAGAACTGGTGCTGTTTTAAAGTCAAAGTTTATCCTGGTTATTTAACTTTGTATGAAGTTAATGAATAAATACAACATATTCATGGTATTATTTTTGAAAGCATCTTCACTTTACTTTTAGTGCCTAAAATGTTTGCACTGCACTGTATATAGATTCCCCTCCCCCCCCACATTTCTATTTCATACTTATTTGCAATATTATTGTTCCTCCTGTCTTCTCTTATGAATTCACAGTTTGAATGACACATCTTTCTTTTTTGTCAAAGAACATAACTAACTGTTTTCTTTTTAAATCATCTTGGAAAAGAAAAGACAGAAAAATAATTTATAACATCTGAAACTGTTTAACAACAGTCACTCATTGTTCAAATTATTTTGTTTTGCTGTTACTGCTTTTGTGCGTTAACTTGAAATTCTATCAGTCTCCTGATAACAACACAACACATTATTTTTTTCCTCCCTGGTATATGAATAAGTAAATGATTTTTCTCTAAGGAAGCACAATGCAGTTTGGGAAAAAATATAACTTATACATAAATAATGCAGAACTGCTTGGAGGGTTGCCAAATCGCCCCACATATCCAATAATAACTTAGTAGTGAACATAAGAACACTCAGAAGACTGAATACGGGTTAAGTGCATGGGCAGCAGGGGCAGTGAAGAAGAGAGTGCAGCTATGAAGCAAAGCTCTCATTTTTTTGCTCAGTCTTTGCTTCAACTCTCAACTATGGTTGCAGACTTTGAGCAGTGTATCGACCCAGGGTTGTGACAGCAGTGACCACTAGAATGCCACTGAAGAGACAAGCGGAGAGTCAAGTGGAAGTTTCTCTGCTGTGTGGCTGGTCTGATTGAAGCATGTTTGAGCTGCTTAAACATAGAAAAGAAAGAAAAACTGGAAAAAAGCACAAACAAATAACAAACAAACAAAAATATTTCATGGTGAGTGTAACTTGTTATGTGAGCAGACTGAAATATGTTTTCCTTGGCAAGTTACAACTTGTAACAGCTAATATCTGCCCTTGACTATAGGGCACACACGTGTGCAATCACATCCAGAAGATACTGTATGATTGTCACCACTCTCCACAGAAATTACAAGCGGCCATAAACGGCAGGGAACCCATGTCTTGGTGCTGTGTCGGTGAGGGAAGATTTATGGTGATAATGTCAGCTCGCTGCGAAACCCTTTTGTGATGCTGTTACTGCCTTCTCGTTTGTTCTTCTCATCTCTGCGAATGAGGTGTGTGCATGCGTGGTGGTGTGCTTTCTATTGTGATTTTCAGTCAAAGTTGGTCTATTATTCACAGCAGTGCAAAGAAATGTGTGTCGGTGTTGTGGGAGTAATACTCACGCCGTAATCTGTGACTGTTGCAGTCTATTATACAGAGATGTCAAAGTTACAGGGGAGAGACTATCTTGGCAGTCTGAGTTATAAACATCGAGTGTTTAAGTCTGTTAATAGCATGCTGGTGAGGGCTTTCATTTCTCTCACCTTTGCTGACCTCTCAGCTTCTTCAACAACATAATAAAACTGTCCAAAGAACAAATAATTTAAGAGGAATAATCATTGTGTTGGCCAATGTTACACACACTAGGTTTTTGTTTTACACAGGAATTTGACATTGTCATTTAATCTGTGAGAAATTAACACACAGACACACAACCGGAGCAGTGGGCTACTGTAGCTGTACACAAGGAGGAGATTGGGGTTAGGCACCTTGCTCAAGGGTACTTCAGTCATGGTTGTCTTCCTTGTTGGCACGGGCCTGCGGTCCTCTGCTGCCCCATGCAATTTCTCTTTGGGGTTTACTTTTATTTTATAGAGCAACTTTCCTTTATAGGATAGCAATTGGGAGAGGTTCCACAAGGAAGATCGAAGCAATTTATCATGGTGAAGACAGAGAGCAAGAAGAAATTCAGTCACACAGAAACGGAGCAGTGTATCTGCTGAAAGGATACGCAGGTTTTGAGACAGTCAATGACACTGTCGTTGCTGCTCATTGGAGTAAAACAACACACCCAGAAACCTTTCAGACACTTTGCAGGTATAACAGCCACTATGGAATATGTGCTTACCTCTCTCAAAAGTTTTCTAGACGAACAAAGGTGCAAATAGCACATTCTTGAAGGACAAAGAGTAAAAAATGTCCGTCTATCCATCCGAGTGGCTACAGTTACTGTCTCTGGAGACAAACAATCTCCAAGGACATCTCAGATTGAGAATAAATCTGGAAAATGGGAGCCATTCTCTAGTACAGAGGATGATACAACATAACCATCTTCAGAGATAATAGTTTAGAATGTATGCTGCAACATAATGACTTACTTGCATGAGCTCACAAAGCCTTTTACAAAAACATGCAGTGCTGTTATTGACACATGAATAATTTGTTGTTTGGATAATACTATATGACTTCTGTTCAATTTCCCTCTGGGTGTACTACTGGGGTGTCATTGAATAATTGCTTCCTCTGCGGCATCCAGGAGCATGAAGCCACGCCATGATCCACAGTGATGGGAACCAATTTATTAATGTGGCCTTCGAATAAGTAGATTACCTGTTTGGCTCAGGAACAGGCTGACAAAAACATAGAGTCAAGCCCTTGAACAATGTGAGCACAATGAGGTGCAGCGCAGCCCAAAATGTGACTCTAAATCAGCCATGTACAGTAATTGTGCCATTCATTTGAATCGAGGCTACCAGGATGGTTGTTCTGAACGTACGTGCCTTCCCTTCTAATGCATTTTTCAGCAATCTATGTGTGTCGTGGAGATTATCAGGACAGAAATGAGGATGTCACTGGACAGATGAGACACTTTTCAGCAGCCACGACTGAGACTGATACAAGTCTCACACAGAAACTTTGTGTATTTTGCAGGTTACAGAGCACTTGCAACTGGCATATGTCTATTGATATCAGACTAAAGGTCAAAAGGTGAAGTGACTGTTGTACTGGCTGCTGCAGGGTCATTTCAATCAAGTTATTAGGGCCCGAGCACCGAAGGTGCGAAAACCCTATTGTTATTCAAGCAATTATTATTATTTTTCTCCTAAAAGATAAATTGACTATTTGGAGGCTTTATCAAATTCAAAAACTCATTAAAGTTTTTACACACATCTCTCCCGGCGAAAGATTTCGTATTCTAGTAGAGTCGCGAGTGGGCGTGGCCAAATGGCTCGCTAGCGCCCCCTAAAGAGATGCCCCGGCGGCCACATTTACCTACATGCACGAAATCCGGTGGACACATGTATCACACCTAGACGCACGAAAAAGTGACCTTGACCATTACGTCACCTCGACAGGAAGTCCGCCATTTTGAATTTAGTCGCCATTTTTGGCGATTCGCACGTTGTACTTTAATGAACTCCTCCTCGGGATTTTGTCGGGCCGACTTGAAATTGAGTCTGTGCCCTCTTAACATGTTTGGAATTAAAAGTTATCATAAGAATTTGTTTTCATCGATCGGTGTGCCCGTGGCATGTCGTCCAAAATATGACATAAAAGTCATACTATAGCATGTCATCCAAAATATGATATACAACTTTTTTTTCATAATTTGGATGAAATTTAAACATTTCATGATTTAAAAAAAAAAGTCATTAAAGAAGGGGAAATCGAACTCCCAAACCTTTTACTGAGGCAACAGTGCTAACCACTGCGCCACCAACGTTCCCGGGTGATGCTGCATTGTGACAAATCTTTAGCTCAGTGCAACCTTTTTTCTGGATGCCCCAAACAATCAGAAAGGGGATTCATCAGAGAAAATGACTTTACCCCAGTCCTCAGCAGTCCAATCCCTGTACCTTTTGCAGAATATCAGTCTGTCCCTCATGTTTTTCCTGGAGAGAAGTGGCTTCTTTGCAGCCCTTCTTGACACCAGGCCATCCTCCAAAAGTCTTCGCCTCACTGTGCATGCAGATGCACTCACACCTGCCTGCTGCCATTGATGAGCAAGCTCTGCACTGGTGGTGCCCCGATGCCGCAGCTGAATCAATTTTAGGAGACGGTCTTGGCGCTTGCTGGACTTTCTTGGGTGCCCTGAAGCCTTCATCACAACAATTGAACCTCTCTCTTTGAAGTTCTTGATGAGCCGATAAATGGTTGATTTAGGTGCAATCTTACTAGCAGCAATATCCTTGCCTGTGAAGCCCTTTTTGTGCAAAGCAATGATGACTGCATGTGTTTCCTTACAGGTAACCATGGTTAACAGAGGAAGAACAATGATTTCAAGCACCACCCTCCTTTTAAAGCTTCCAGTCTGTTATTCTAACTCAATCAGCATGACTGAGTGATCTTCCTCTTGTCCTCGTCGACACTCTCACCTGTGTTAACGTGAGAATCACTGACATGATGTCAGCTGATCCTTTTGTGGCAGGGCTGAAATGCAGTGGAAATGTTTTTTTGGGGATTAAGTTCATTTTCATGGCAAAGAGGGACTTTGTAATTCATCTGATCACTCTGCATAACATTCTGGAGTATATGCAAATTGCCATCATAAAAACTGAGGCAGCAGACTTTGTGTTCATCATTTTATGTGAAAGCCAGCAAGCATCAACCTCATATTTAGCATTCGTGAGGCCTAAAGCTGATTTTTCTACTAGACCTGTAAGAAAATAACAAATTTGGGTATTAGTGTGGAGTTGAACTGAAGTGGAGGCAAGCACCAATCACCTCAAGTGAGTTTTATGGCAGAGTAATCAAAGTAAGTGACACAATCACTTTCAAAATCCCCACCAGACCACACACAACTGCAGCCATTGAAATCCTAAATTTATCTGGCAAAAGGCAAAGGGCCTCCGGTAAGGATATTTTCATGTCATCATATCCTCTTTTACTTTTCATGTGTGATTTAGTTCCTCAGCGGTTCACCAAACTCATGGAAACTGCATCGGTGCCGTTTATTGGTACATTTCGTTCACCAAAAAACAAACAAACAATTGTCAGAAATCAAAACAAAACACAACACATAGTGCAAGCCACAATGCCCATCTCACTCAAACAGAATGTTTTTTTCCCTTTACATTCTATTTCACTTGTTTATTTAAGTCAATTTCTGTAATATTGAAATTTCAAATTTGTCCACATGCGGGCATTATAATTCTGAAGTCAAACAAGTGTTTTTCCCCGGTGGAGAAAGGTGGACTATCTGTGTGTGACAGGATTGTACCAGCCATACATTTCTGTTAAGCTTTGGTGGATGCAGCTTTGGCAAAACTCCGTTCTGGAGCAGGGCTGGATAACCTGTGCAGACCTATTCATAGGTTTTCCTCAGGTCTGCTGAATGTGACTGGGGTATGAAAGACTGCGTGGAGCTGCTGCACCGAGCTGCATGGTGTAATTGCCAGGGAAGAGGCAGAGCTGACATGTTATCACCTCCCTACAAAGTGGCTGTGCCTCAGGGTTGTAAGCTGGCGAGAAATGCCAACGGGGGTGTGAAGGTGTCTGAAGTGTGCAGATTAGTATAAAGGTGTACCTGCATGTAGACATACGAGTGTGACAGAAAGGTTAGTATATACAGTAGATCATGATGGGTAGATAGATGGAAGGACAGACTTAAGAAGAAACAAACTGAAATATTGAGTGTGGGCACATGAAAGGTCAGAGTGGAATGACTGACCAGCTACATGAGCAAAAAAACCCACTAATAATGTGATAATGAAAGTGGCGCGAGTTATCAGTTGACTGACACACTGACACTTTCAGGGACCAGAGAAGGTAAATAAATTGTATATTTAAGAGTCAAGGAGTAGGCAAAGTCAAAGAGTCAATTATGCATAATGAAATATCATGTACCGCTAAGCAGGGCCAAAGTCACTTTTTATTCCTTTCATATTCAGATGAGGAAAAATCCCACCCAGAGAGGGAGTGAGAGGGAGAGAGAGGGAGATAAAGAGAAGAGGAAGATGCTGACATGTCTACAGGCAGCAGCAGAGAGTCCCGGTGTCAACATGAGAGAGGGTGAATGACATGCCACTGAGAAGCGCGGGCGGCACACAGGTGTCAGCGAGCACTCTGCCCCAGGGCAATGGCAGAGTGATGCTTACGAGACAAGGCAGAGGCGTATAAACCTTGTTGTGCACCACAGGGGCCACTGTTACCGTGTTGCATATCTTGCTACCTCGCCTTCTCTCTCTCCTTTCATGCACTGCAACACGGAGAGAACAAGAGGCAATGGATGCGCCGAGAGATGCAAGGAGTGACCCCGCTGAGTCTCTGCTAAAGTCCGTGTTCTTCTGGTGGCTATGTAGATGCAGTGCTGCGTAAAGGTCCTGGACAACGAGTCCAGACATGAGTCATTTAAGTACAATGCCGAATGCCCGTAAATATACATTTTCAAAGGTGTTGCAGCACATTTCAGCCTGACTGTTCTGTTGGTGGTGGTATTATGCTGCACATTTTTGTTCAGCAATTGTGAATCAGTCTAATTTAATGACAGCTCAGGCGGCTAAATGTGCTTGAGAGTTTGTTAGTTAGCGGCTGTGTCACGCTGGTGTTAACTTGTTTGTTCTTGCCTGGAAGCAAATTCTGAGTGCAACAAACAGAGACTCCTAAGTTGAACTAAATTACACATAGGGGATGCGTTTCAGCTCTTCCTCGAACACAAGCTGACATAAAAGGAAAAACACTGCTGTGAATGCACCACTCATGTTTGTCATTAAAACCACAGTTCCAAGATATTCTGAAAGCCGAGGCAAAGTCAGCTCAGTGACAAAGCATGATTCCCACAAGAAATGGCCTTTTAAGTTGAATCTTATTGCAGGATGTTCGTTACATTAGCATCGTTTACATTTAAAAGGACTGTCAAAATACAAGTACTGCAGCATTGTAGTCACTGATGGCATCATAAATTCAGGTGTCCAAACCTGTATTGCACTCTAATGATCGAAGGCATCTGTAAATACTGTGACATGTTTTTTTTTTTTTAATATTCAGGGCTCAATGTGTTCGTTTTTTTAAACCTGGCAATCGTTTCGAGATAAAAAGGGCACTGCCATCCCTCATTTAAGGTAATGTTAGTTGGAGCTGCAGTGTGTTATTGACCAAAAGGCGAACTTTAAAGATTACAGGTTATGTTTGGCTAGAGCGAAGAGGGATGGTGGAGTGGAGAAAAGTAAACGAGAAACAGAGATAAAAAAAAAAGAGCTATTACGAGATCCTGAGACCACTCCAGATATGCCGAAGCTTTTGGAGCCAAGGAATTATAAAGCTGTGTCATTTAGCTCGAGTCTATTCTCTACCAGGGATAGACATTATTCTGTTCTACTGTCATTGTGAGGGGAAAAAAAGAAAACACAGCAAGAACACAGCATCCAGCTAGGCCACAATAGCACAGCAGCATAAAGGTTACTGCTGTAATGTTGGCTATCAGAAAGTCCACATTAAATAGCAAACAAAAAAACTGCGGTCTACCAATAAATAACAAAAACTGCTCTTCCAAATGCATTCCTCCATTCTGCAGTTATATATGGAAATCCCTATATATGATGCACGTGTCTGTTTTGAGCATGTACACTATCAGAATGCAATTTTGTATGTATTCGGCTATTTACAATCAGAAAAGACCTGTCTGCGGTGACGTCTGTGGATTATCCAGAGAAAGAAGGTTATTGTATCTGGAGAAACACAATAATGATGGCTTTCAAATGTATTGTTGCAGCAGAAGGTGGAGTCACTCAGAAATCACAAAAAGCCGAAGGGACCTGCACGGCCAGACAACACTAGAGATGTGTGAAAATATATTTTTTTTGTGCTTCAGGTGAACTCACCATTTAACTTCAACCCTTCAGAAGCAAAAACATGGCAGGCAGTGAACACAGCAGATACTATAGTGTACACAGTATGCATTTATGAAAAAGGAAGTCTGTATTTACATCAACAAGACAGTGGCAAAACAAAGTATAATCCTGTACTGACCAATTTCAGTAACCAAGATCACTTTTTCCTCTCCTGAATTATTGTTTGCCTTTTTGCATCATACCATTTACCATTGTGGTGACCGTCTGCTCAGTTTGGACTGGTTAAGCAAATATATATATATATATTTTTTAAATCACTGAATTAAAGCAACACAAAACAACTTCTGACTGCTGGAGGGCAGAATGTAGACTTCATTAAAACGTCACTCCACACCTCTGCAGGAATTCTTCAGGGAAATGTGGACTCTGTACGCATGTTTGCTGGATTTATTTAATGACAATTAACAATACAACAGTAAACGTAAATATTCACATCATGAGCCTAACCACATTTCCATTTATCTCATTAACAATGACTCTCTCAAATTGATATTGACAGAAAAACGATCTGCATAACTTGATCATTAAAGCAAAAGAAAGAACAGACCAATACTGCTCTTTTGAGAGAAAATCATTTTAAAGGTCACTGTCATGCTACAGATTGTATTCAGGACCAATCAGATGCCTCCCTGCTGGTACTGCATGATGGTTCAGAAGCTTAACATCTAAAGGGCCTCAAAACATATGCACAACTTCCATATTATGGCAATACCTTGTTTTATAACTGAATGTCATTTGGCAACATATTTCGGGATATTTCACAACTGTTGAGGCATCAAGGTGATGCAGTGGTCCTGTTAATAAGGGAGATAAAATATATAAATATATGAATACAAATTATTATTATGTTAATTTAAAGGTGGAATTTGTTGTTTTTCAATTGATGCATGAAGTGAAAATTTGTCCTTCCTGCTTCCCAGCATTGCACCACTTTTGCTAAATATGAAAACCCCACAGCTTCCAGACACAACATTATGATTAAAATAGTTCAATTCAAAATGATCACTATACATTTCTCTCATACCAATCGCGGCTGCCAAATACAAATGAACAATTTATTACCTTCAGCAAGTGCTCTCTCTGTTGTGAAGCAAATTCAACACTTGCAGATATTAGCGCACAATGTTTGTGAGCTGCTGACACATGCTAAGAGGATTGAGCAAGATAAATGCTCTGGTGCTAACAAACTGATGGAAAAAAAAGATTTGTCTCTTCCTCTTGATTGCATTTGTGGCTCCAGAAAGTCTTGTCAAGCAGGCTCTGAAAAGATTCTTCTGTTTTCTCTCTTATTTGCAAGTGATTCCTTTTTGTTTTACTTTCCGCATCTAATTGACGACTTCCTTATCTTGTGACCTACAACCAAGTCAGTATTGCCATACGAAAGCAGATACAAAGGGAATGGAAGTGACTGTCAACTGTTTGTCACACTGTATAAAAGCTGCCCTACGGAGGAGTGACGTAGAGCACTGCTGGACACCTCTCTTTGAGGGTGGCATGTATTTGCTCCTTCTTGCAAGAATAAATGTCCGATATGTTTGATTTTGAACGAAGCCTCGGTCATTTTTCCCAACACAAACATCTCAGAAATCCTCTCTGACATTGACCGTTGACATGATGTGATACTTAAGCAAGTGTTTGCATTAAATTTTCCTGTTTTGTAATGCAAGAGAAACAATTTTTTTTTACAGCCCCTCGTCTGATCATGTGCTACTCCACCGATCACTTATCTTGCCATGCCAGACTCAGAATTTCTTTTGTATTCACAGTATGCTCGGTTTTTTTTTGTTTGTTCTGTATTGCACAAGAAAGAAAGCAGGCTTCAATCAAAAAAAGTCTTCTGGAGGGCAAGATAGAAAACATTAGCAGTGCTCGAGAAGGAACATTTACTGTGCAGCAAGACACTGCGTGCCAGCTTAGCCATGTCAGCCCATAGGACATCACTTCACATATCATCCACTGGCTCATTTAGCACACAAGAGGTGACCTGGCCAGCGCGTGTCCGGATGCTGCCGGGCAAAAGTGTTGTTCACACGGAGCCAGCTACCGAGGCATGCAATGTGATATCACACGGCGCCATGTAGGTACTAATGCCATCCTGCATGTTTTACTGTCAAATTACTGCTCCTGTCCAAATTATCGGTTCTACCACACCAACACCTGGAGGCTGGTCCCACAGAAGGACTTTAGTGCCTCTCTAACTAGCAGAATGCAGCAGGAATGCAGCAGCAGAGACCTCTTTCTGAGTGATGTCAGTAAGAGTCCAATCACATACAGTATCTGTGGTGGATTGAAATACTTTTCTTTAACTATGTTCACCACATCTGTTCAGTCAAAGTGTATTTACACTGATCAGCAGGCTCCGACTGATGTAAAGCATGTATATTTGTTTTGTTTTCAGGGACATCCGCATTAGCAATTGCTTGATAAATTGGGAGCTTTCAGAGAAACTGTCCAATTGTAATCATGCATTGGATACTGATATGAATTGCTGCTTAAGTTGGAAACTCATAATAAGAGTAGCTGCATATGACATTAACATGGTGTCATCCTCTATATAGTTACGGATGCTTATCTGGAAAGTTGGTATGAGTCTTAATAGTCGAACATATTGCTTGCGTTCACTGGCTCTCAGCGCCGACCTTTATCTGATATTTGGGATGTGTGCAATGAATGTGACTTGGCATCTGTTAGACAGCCGAGTGATGTCTGCCTATTTAGCGGAGACAAGTGAAAGGTCAGTGCGCTGCTTGGTGTTTGAAGGTTTAAGGCTCAGGGCAACCGACTCAAACCAGCGGCTAAAAATCAATCATGCCCTTTAGAAGCATAGAGGAGCTTTCACACCTTACAGCTGTGATTCAGTGGAGGGAGGAAGGAAGGAAGGAAGGAATCAAGGAAGCATTCAAGGAAGGAAGGAAGGAAGGAAGGAAGGAAAGAAGGAAGCATAGCAGGGGAGATTTCTAGATGGCTATATAGAAATAGAGAAGGCGGAAGTCACTTTTTAAATGTAGGCTTGTAGCGAGGCTTGGTGCCAGTGAGTGGGAGACTACACTGTAGAGTTTACAGCTAACCCTTTGAATGTCTAGCAATGAGCATAGTTGAGTAGGCTGTGAGCACCTCTATCAAGTCTGGGAAAACAACAGCTTCAAGAAGGCTGCCAATAAAAGAGATGTATGCAGTGAAAGCATGTCATCTGTCTAAATATGTGAGGATTACAGCCTTGACTGAATCGATAAATACCTTTTAACTCTTGATGATAGGAACATTTGATGGAGGGCGAGGAGTTAAGTTACCTTACTTTTTGATTCCTTTAAAATGAACAGAATCTTTTTTTTTTTTTATTGTTATTATTTTTTTTATTAAAAGACATTATTGTTTAAGTTTGTGAGTAATTTATAATAGCTCCAGGGTGGGAGATATGTGGGTGGTATTTCAAGCTACAGGATATCCAGCTACTTCAGGTACTGTGTGGCCATTTGTGACTCAGACTGCTGTGAACATTAAATCAGCCACTGTGGCCAGTGGACAGCCACAGGAAATGTATGCAGGCAGCCTCTGTGGTCTATAAATATCAAGAAACTGCAGAAAAGAGACGTGCTCTATAATATCCCGCAGTTTGAGTTATTACCACTGACATTCACATTAAAAGTAACAATGTCTAATGGAGAAGCTATATCTCAAGGCTCAGAAAAGTAATATCTCTATTTCATACAAAAGGCACTCTTAAGAAATTGAGTGTATGCTGAAACCAAGAAAATGCTCATTTTAATGTGTGAGGCAACAAACAGGAAGCAATTTTAGTATACTGTCACTAATTGTGTAATTAGCGAGGAAGCAAGCATAAGTAGTGACACTGTGTTGTTGTCTGTCGTAATATTCAATGTTGACACTGTTTACTATGCTAACAGTATAACTAACAGCATCGCTGAATAATGGGCTGCAGTGCTCTCCTCAGGATTGCCAGACTGCATATTAACACGGCAGGTATGGCACAACATCTGTTGTCTGTGACTGCAGTGAACTGCTGTAAGAGGGAATAAATAATGTCATGACATTTTACTTTCAAACCACATTAGACACTATAAAAGTCAAGACTACTTGGCTACACAATAATTCAAACACTTCTACACTACTCTTACGATATAGTGTAGAAGGTATATAAAAATACACAATACCAAAATACACGTAAATATTTAAATATGGACAAGCACTTCCATTGACGTGTATTTAAAAGACATTTAAACTCGAACAATATACTGCATATTTGGGCTAAAAAGGGTTAATGTTCAGTAATACAGCACATAACTAATGGCCATTTTATTACAGTGAGCACACAGACAGGAGTTCACCCACTTACTGAGGAGAAAATGAAGGGATACTGACTGTAAAGTGCAGAGAGAAGCAAAGAGAAGACAAAGCGAGAGAGTAACTGACAGAGAGAAATATAAGCAGAGAGGAAAAACTCAGGGGGATGTGGTAGCTTGGCAGGGTGGTGGTGAGGGGAGGACGATGAGGAGGAGAGCAAAATGACACACTCAGAAGCGGTGAGGCAAAAGTCTCATGTGATTTGGAGTAGATTTAGAAGGGAAAGTGCTGAGGGGGAGATGGGCTGCACGGAAAACTGCTCAGATTGCATGTTTGTAACACTAGGCCGGAGAAGTAGCCTCAGTGTGAGAGGTGGGGATTCACATGGTGGGACTATGTTAGATAGCAACTTAGCCCCTCGTCTCCAAGCGCGCGCGCGCGCACACACACACACACACACACACACACACACACACACACACACACACACACACACACACACACACACACACACACACACACACACACACACACACACACACACACACACACACACACACACACACACACACGGGGAAATACAATTTTCCAAATTTTTCCTTCCTATGTGCCCGGAGCTAAAGATTTCCCCAAAGGGTCCTGTCCGTGAGATCCATGTAAAACAGGCAATCACTGGGGTTTCATGATAGAGCTAAAAACAATCTCTATCTCCCTGAAAACTTGACCAAAATTACTCTCCAAGCTCATGCACATTTTTTTTTTAAAGTAAAAAAAAAAAAGACCCCTGAACGAGCATGAAATAAATTCACCATTACCAGCTGGTATAATTTTTAGTTAATGTTCAGTAATACAGCACATAACTAATGGCCATTTTATTACAGTGAGCACACAGACAGGAGTTCACCCACTTACTGAGGAGAAAATGAAGGGATACTGACTGTAAAGTGCAGAGAGAAGCAAAGAGAAGACAAAGCGAGAGAGTAACTGACAGAGAGAAATATAAGCAGAGAGGAAAAACTCAGGGGGATGTGGTAGCTTGGCAGGGTGGTGGTGAGGGGAGGACGATGAGGAGGAGAGCAAAATGACACACTCAGAAGCGGTGAGGCAAAAGTCTCATGTGATTTGGAGTAGATTTAGAAGGGAAAGTGCTGAGGGGAGATGGGCTGCACGGAAAACTGCTCAGATTGCATGTTTGTAACACTAGGCCGGAGAAGTAGCCTCAGTGTGAGAGGTGGGGATTCACATGGTGGGACTATGTTAGATAGCAACTTAGCCCCTCGTCTCCAAGCGCGCGCGCGCACACACACACACACACACACACACACACACACACACACACACACACACACACACACACACACACACACACACACACACACACACACACACACACACACACACACACACACACGGGGAAATACAATTTTCCAAATTTTTCCTTCCTATGTGCCCGGAGCTAAAGATTTCCCCAAAGGGTCCTGTCCGTGAGATCCATGTAAAACAGGCAATCACTGGGGTTTCATGATAGAGCTAAAAACAATCTCTATCTCCCTGAAAACTTGACCAAAATTACTCTCCAAGCTCATGCACATTTTTTTTTTTAAAGTAAAAAAAAAAAAGACCCCTGAACGAGCATTAAATAAATTCACCATTACCAGCTGGTATAATTTTTCAAATTTAAATTGCAATTTTAGTTCACAGCTCTGTGCAGTGTCAACTACGCATGACAATGATGTTTGTTGAATTTAAAAAGTAGAATTTTGTTCATTATTGCATCAAATCAGTTGGTGGTAATTGTTTGGGCAAGGATCCATCAACAAATGACATCAGCTAAAAACGGATGAGAGCGGGGGAAGATATTGAAAAAAGAAAAAGTACTCTGGGTGACAGAGATGAAAGATTAACAAGGTGAAAGAAAAATCCATCCCAAAAAGCTATAGGCACAAGGGGCTTACAGAGCCAATCGCTCATCCCCTGCCTGAACATATATAGCTCCGATCAACAGAGTCGAGTGGAACAGACCAAAGTGGAGCTGCGCATACAACTCTGCATCAAAGCTGCAAAAAATGGTGGTAGAAAAAAATAACACACTAAAAACAGAAACAGCAGTGACAATGACAGAGTTTGTTGTGTTTCGATCAAAATAGACATGAAAAAGAGTGCAATAAATATTTATATGAAACTATTCTCAACAAATTGTGAGAGAAAACTGCAATATAAAGTAATTATGGAAACTGACTTTCAGCCAAACGGAACCACCAGCTTCTCAAGCTACATTAGTTTGCACATATACATCCAGTAGATAGCAGTTGGACGAAGTTTAATTTTTTCCTTGACCACCAGGATGAGAAAAATATCAGGATTTTTTTTCTTTTTAAATTGACCAACACGTATTACTACATAGATGAGGGCAGTTAGACACAATCACAAAGTGTACTTGTGAGCTAAGAGGCTTAAAGCTGGAAGATGGGTGATAATTCTTTGTAGGTTCAGCACAAAAAGCAATCCCATTAATACATTTATATACGATTAACTTTGGTACATAATATCGATGATATTATTTATTCCTGGGTTAAAAATAAGTTTGAAATGGTTAATGCAAACCATTATGAAGCCATATATGCGTTTCCAAGGACACAACAAGTGGTGTTTCGCTCAAAACCTCTGAAAAGCAAGTGGCAACACGCTTGCTACAGTAGCAACTACGGTATAAGCCATTTATTTTAGCCAACAATGACTGGGAGCCGCTCATTTCCCTCCGACAGATGGAGAGGACCCACCATAAAGCAGCAGAATAAATCATTAAGTCAACCAAAGCCCTGCAGAGTTGTTTTAATTGTGTGCTCTGGAGCTGTAGGCATAGCTTACCTGATTGCTGCTATAACTAACTGCCTTCACAGAGACAGGCGAGATGTTCTGTGGACGTTTAGGAAGTGATTTGTGCTCAGAAGGTTCCTCGGGGAGAGGACCATGTGGAGAGATAGAGAGGCGAGGAACGAGGAGACAGTTGATCGCGGAGCGAGCAGATTGGATACTCTCCACTGGAGAGAACCTTGTCCAGCAGGACAGGCTCGAGCACCTGGCTAATGCTTTCATGGCTCATAATTTACAGCAGGCCTGCCGCTGTGTATGGTTAGCATTGTCAATGTGACGCCCTCCAGAGGTCTGCGCCTGTGGTCCCGACCTTCTGCGTGTGTGTTTCAGACAGACAACTCATTCAAAGCCTTAATCAATGGCCTTTCAACTGTGATGCTGCTGCGCCCGTGTATCAATCATTGAACAAAGCTGAGCAACGGAAGAACGTGAGCACACAAACAAAGTGCTGGATTATACACCATCAGGAAATCATTTATTCGCCGCGCACTCTAATCCGTCTGAGGAAATACACACATAGACACACTCCAAAAAAAAAAAAGCAGGGAGATGGGCAGAAAGACAAACCTGTGCACAAAGAATGACACAACATCTCAAGTGATGTGTTGACAGGTTGGGCAGGACTTCCACTTCCTATCTTATACATAAAGGCATATCAAATTCTGCTACAGAAGACAGTCTGCCAAGACTCCCCGCTATGACTGACATAGAAGCTAGGAAATCAATCGACTTAAAACAAGCTTTACTGTAAGCTCCTAACGACTGCATTGTGCCAGGTTACTTTGCCATCAGACACAGTCTGCCGAGGATCTCGAAAACGCTGAAGACAAGGCACCTACTGCAGCACAACATAATAGGCAGCATCTGTAAATGTAACTTTTTCTACATCACAGAAGACTTCTCATTGCAGCTTCAATTTGCATGTTAATAAACCATGTTTTTTTTTTTTTCAATTATAAATGGGTTCTTGGCCTCCTCCCGAATTACAGTATCACCAGTAGAGACTCTCAGCTCTGGCCCAGTACAGCCCTATATTGCAAGAGCAGTATAGATTATGTTCCCTCATTCTGCATTTCTCTCTGCTGGTTTAACAGTCTGGACAGTAAATCGTGCCAAAGGAGACTCTTGATAAACTCAGAGGGAAGCCCTGTTTTTCCCTCAGAGAGAAACAAATGTGGTTTCGCAGCGGTGATGATATACACCATGTACCCTGAAGCGCTGATATATATTTATACATAAAACACATTGAGCCAGTCATGCGCAGAAAAGAGCGCATGACAAAGATGGAGACACAGAATCAGAACTGGAGTCTATTCACTGGGCGTTGACAGCGGGTACACAATAATGCACAGATGGCTATTGTTACCACAAAATAATAAATGCATGAGGAACAGTGACTTTACAGACATTCTCAGCAGTGGAAAGCAGAATAAAAAATTTACCAGGTGATTAAATATCAATCAACGTGTTAGAGGAACGCAATGAAAGATGCGACCACAGATGTGAACGTGTGTTCCACTCTCTGCAGCCTTTTCCACCTTCCCTCCCTGTCTGACACTCCAGTCTAAGCTGCTCTTTGGTGTGTGAAGTTACATGTGGAGGCAGCTGCATCAGCAGTGTGTCAAGGAGACTTACTTGTACTCCTCCTGGGTGAAGATAGGGATGCGGGATGGCTGGAGGACAGTGATCTCCACCAAAGTGCTGTTGGACTTCACTGGCTCCCCGTCATCGTAGGCTATCACAAACAACTACAGTGGGCGAGATAACACATGTAAACAACAAACGCATGCAAATGCAATCACAAAATTACTACTTGTAACTTTTTATCCATACTAACTACTCACTACACATTTAATTGAATTTTGGAGATAGCCAGCTATTTTTTTTTGTAGACATTTTCGGCACCCTAATAATGACACACTGGCAAAATAGGATCTGGCGAGCAGCCTGCAAAGCTTCCAGAGAGCGGGTATGAACGTATTGATCTACATTCATAGACTGTGAAGAATGGAGCTGGGGGGAAGCAACAGGAGAGGGGCAGCAGGGGGAGAGAAATAGGCAGAAAGAGAATAAACAGAAACATGTTTAAAGAAACAAGAGTGAAGAAAAAAGAGAGAGACTAGAGATAGACAACATCTGAGGTTAGCGACGGATTAATACCTAATATCCCACAGCACCTGCTGCGTTGTTCACAACCATAGATGTGCCTGTGCAAGGTCACCTTAAGTTGATAAAACATGCGAGTGCCCGGGAGGGCATTTGTTTAATCAATAAGAAAACTCAATATTACTGATCACAGAAACAAAAGACGCAACGATACGATCACTGAGATGAGTCTGGAAACACGGTGAGATTGCCCCAGAAAACTTTGATTTTAAAGAGTCAATATGTTCACATTTCTGACCCACTGACATTCACTGCAACTCCTTTCACAGTAAAACAAGAAAAGCAGAGCAGTTAATATCCAGGGATGTCACAAGAACCGATACTTTGATACCAAGTCAAAGTCAAACTTATTTATCTATGGTCCCAAAGATACTGGATATGCTGGCGGTACTGAGAATAATGGATGATAACAACGACATGTGTGATGGCAGCTGCAAAAGAAGGTGCAGCAACAGGTCTGCTGTGCCTTGTGGAAATAAAATACCAAAGTCACACAGGGAGACATTTGGTGTTTGAGTTGGATGATCAGAGACAAGATCAGACAAAGCCAGAATGCAAATAGTGTCACAGAGCCTTTGGAACAAAGGAGTCGCCGCCTCAAACTTATCCAAGTACCTCGATTTAAGTAGTTTCAGTTCTATATAAACAACATGTTGTCCTCATCTCTCGTGGCAATGCTCCTAACACAACACTCACATAGGCTAACTTCAGTTTGTTCAGGCTGACGTAGCCACACCTCATAACTGAGCTGAGTGCTGCTCATAGTCAGTAGGCGACAGTCAAACTGTTCAGTCTGCCAAAATGAAATATCGTGCAAGTGCAACGGATTTTATTTTCAATTAAAGAGTTAATTTAGAAATGCATTGACTTGATAGTTTTATTATTTTAGTATCCAATTTGGTATTGAGAATAGTGGAAATTCAAATCGCATGTCTGATATCATGACATCCCAAATAATCTCAACTATGAGATATAAACAGTGTTCATTTCATGTAAACAAATTTGGGGATTCTTGTATTTGACTTTTAGGATAATTAGAATTATTATCATTATCCCATTATCATCAATAATATTTATTAATGCTGTTATCGTGTTGACATCAATAACAACTAACATTTGCCTTGTATCAAAATCTTGTAATATGAAGGCCGACCAGATCAGGCAGAGTACAGAGGTTAAACTGTATCATTCATGATTTATGATCACTGACTCTTTACCTGCTCACTACTGTACCAATCAACTAATAATAATTATGCAAGTGTACAGTGCAGCCAATGTAACGTTGTATTTCTCACTATTACTCTGCTGCTAAATTTAAGTCGACGTTCTCAACTTTTCAGCTCCAGATGTGCTACATATTGTTGCTATAACTCAGACAGCTTAAATTCGTGCACAGATCTTTTCATGCTAAATGTAACAATTTACTAACTGAATAACAAACATCGACAAAGTGACACACTGACACCAGAAGCAGAAGTTAACTCACCAGTACTGTCAACATAATCACAGCCACTCACCTTAAAGGTGACGCTGGGCTCTTCATTGAGGTTGACCTTGGTGACGACTCTTCCAGTTACCTCTTCCACATCAAAGATGCTCCCACTGTACGGTGACCGGTCCAGGTCCACTCTGTAGCGGATAAAACTGGCTGGAGTGCCCTGCAGGAAGGAGAACATGGACCACCTCAATCCGATAACAATCTACTCATCTGGACACCACCTTTCACATATTCAAATGAAACCAAAGAAGATGGAGAGAGATTGTCTGAGAGTAATTACTGTAAAATACATTCAACACATGAGGCTAAAGCAATATTGGTTCCTGACGAATGTAATTTATATAATTGTTACATTTGAGTGTTTCAATAAGCAACAGAGTTGAAGTGGTTAATGTAAGAAAAGGTTGCTCTTCTTACCGTAAGCTGAATCCTAATGTCTCTTTCCATACTCGTATCCATTCTAACAACTCTTAACTTGTCATAGCCTCCATTAGTCTGCTCCTCATCAGACAGGCTAAAATAAACTCTCTATTATTCATTGATTCAGACCTGTCCCCTTCATTTGAAACAAAAACGTCTCCATTAAATTCATCCCTTTAGTCTCCAGAGTAACACAATTACATTCATTAGTGACAGCCTGGACTTGAACATGACCCTTTCATTAAGATTAATCGTGGTTCCTGATTACTAATCATCTCTATAGCTTATCTTATTTCAGTTTCATCCCTTTGGACCTTAAATTCAGTCTTATTCTTAATAAGCTTTTTGAAGCTTTGCTCCACTGCCTGAACTGCTTTGGCTCCCCGGGGACGTGGGTAAAAACTAGGGCTAAAGAGAGATAGAGAGAGGTAAATCCTGGAGTAGCAGTGGATCCCTCGGGAGGCTTATGAACACAAACGTGTCTCTAAGAGGTTACAAAACAATCTGACTGTATTCACTAAGGGGATTCTCACAAAAAAAAAAACAACAACAACAACAAAAAAAATTGAATCTCTAAAAGCTCTTTAAATTGTTTTCTAACATGTAATGGAAAAGATGTCAGATCAGGACCATTAATAAAAAAAAAGATTTCTCACAGAAGGATCTATTACAGTGACTTCTGTAGAAAGACCTTCGCAGCAATGGCAACAGATATGGTTATATAAGTGCATTTCTAAAGTAAGTAAAAGCAGCCAACCTTTAGCTTTTGTTCTTCCCGCTTATATCATCAGAATAACTTTAATCATGTACCTATCTTCACTCTTGAACATCTGGACCATACTGTACAAACAACATAAATATTTACTGGCAAATGTATCGTCTGCACCTTCTAATTTATTGAACGTACAGCACAATTTCACTGTGACAATATGTTCCCACACAGTGACATAGAAAGGATAAAAATGAGTCAAGTACTAGGTGTACTGCAGTTACAGACACATTTTACCTCGATTCTGTCCACAGACATTTTCAGCTGTACAACACGTTTTCTCTTTATGGCATTCTACTCACAGACGATGAATATTTTATGTGCACCTCTAGAGTGAACTCACTGTGTCATTACCACTGCGGACAAGCACCAAAAAGGTAGACATACAGTACCTCAAATGAAGTCATCAATAAAATTTCTACATTTCACGTTGCAAATTTTTTTTTTAAAGAAAGGTTACTTTCCAAACATATTCTTTGTTTTGTACTTTTTCTTCATACGAATCAAATTCTGTTCAATATAAAACTCCCCTTTCAGAAAATGAAAAAAGAATCTCCGAAGCACAGGGAAGCACTGAATGATGCCTTAGAGACACACAACGCAATAGCAAGGCTTGAGCTGAGACAGTAGCAAAGCCAACAAATCAATATGACGTATTTTGGTGGTGTTGTGAAATGATTAATGTTGGATTTGATTTGCAAGTGACTTTACTGAGGAAATGGGAATCACTAAAAGCAGGAGCAGTAAACTTCCTCTGCTGTGATGATCCAAACCTCACTAAAAAAAAGTCCTTCAATCTTGTGCTGAAGAATGAAGGTTCTTACTAGAACATTTGTCTCCATGGTGATCTCCTCTCGTATTCAGGTGATTAGTATTGACGTTATGGGGTTGAGTGGCACGCCAAAAATACACCCGTTTTTTTTTTTTTTTAAAGCCATTACTATCACTGCTCCCAAGGTACAGATGGACAGATAATATCCAAAATATATGAGCAGGAATTCAGGAGAAGCATGCATTGCTCACATACAGTACAGTGTGTTACATCATCACTGCAATTCTGCCTTTCGCTTTCTTCCTTTCTTGAGTGCAAGTATTTATGAGTTATAAGCTCTGTTCCACCAAACTGAGGTGTCTATGACAGCCACCCTGTCAATAAAAAGCTTTGAGCTGCCGTATCCAGGTCAATAAGAGACTGGGTTAGACGGCTCCTGTTAGGAGATCAAATCCCTCAGTCTGTCAAACCATTTTCCCGTGTCACTGTCATGATTTAAGCGGTGCCAGGGTAACATAATTATGATTTCTTATTTGTGCTTTAGCACTGCTGGATATTTTCTACTGTACAAAAAAAAAAAAAATCCTGTGTGAGATAATGAAAAAAAAGCCACAACTTTCACATTAACAAAAAGGATTTTAGAGTTGCAACAACAGTGAGGTGAAGGAGCAGTAGAAGCAGGAGCAGGAGGTATCTCCCTCTAAGTGAAAAAGTGAGATGTACAGCAGTCACTGTGACATTCTGGAGACGTTCAACCACCCACAGCTGGAAATGACAGGCAGCCATACCCCTCAGCGTGCATGTGCTGCAGAGGGGATGCAATCGTATCCGGCCCTATTGAGATCCCACCGGCGAGAGGGACACTCATGACAAACATTGAGTCCAGTCCTACAGGACTTTACAGAAATACACATTCAGAACTGGAAGCGATATTGTGGCACAGCAGGGAAATCATTATGCCCTTTTTTTCCTCGTGAATTTTACAAATATAAAAGGAAAAAAAATACTTAATGCTTCACGTGACTGCAGAAACCCTGTCGAGAAAAAAAAAAAACACAAAACCAAACCAAAAGGAAAGAAAGGTTCAAGACTGCTAACTCACTGAGTGCAATCAAACATCAAGGTGGGTGGGCCTGCTAATAAAATAAGTTAATTTGAGGTAAATGACATGGGTCCAGGGATTCTCAGAAACTGGACTAACTACATAATTTCTAACCTGAACAGGCTGTCACTTTCTCTCCAGTACCAGGACAATCTGCTTAGATATAGGGAGTTAGAGGACTGTGAGGAAACATGATGCTGTCTGAGGCAGCTGTAGATGACTCGCAGGTGATGAGGTGAAACAAGATCCCCTCACAGTGAGAACTAATGGAGAGGAATGAACGTACACACAGCACCGAAGCTCTAATGAGCATTGCAGTCTTGAAAACATCTTTAAAATGCAGTGCGTGAAATGCTGCGGTTGAAACTGGCTGATACTCTGACAGCAGCATGTCGGTAAAAATGATCAAGTAAGGCTTTTTCTCTCACCAATGTTGTACCCAGTGGATGTCTTAAAGAATACATGCATTTGAAGTGTGACACATCTATTTGTTCTGACTCACTGGTGGATCTTGGTCCTCAGCAAAAACAGTTGTGATGACTGTTCCTTTCTCTGCGTTGGGTGCCACCATGCCCTTATACAGGTCTTGTATGAAGATGGGGGAGAAATCATTCATGTCCTAAAATGAAAAACAGATAAACAATTATTGTACTGTTGATATTTGCATGTAACATTGCAGTTATATGACTTGTACGCGTCAGCACAAAATATTCAGTCACACTCCCATAAATGACAGCAGTGAAGAAGAGGCTGTGTAGATTACATTTGGTATTAAAAGGTTAAAATTAATGAATCAACACATTCTACTATGACTTTTGCTCATGCTGTCTGCATGCTGCACATGTAATATTGTAGCAGTTTAAATTTAGTAGTTTGTTTGACTTCAGTTAACATTTCCCAAATTTCTCCACCTTGTTAATTCATCAAGCCCGCGGCTGTGCACGAGTGCTTAAATAACCATGAGCTGAGTGTCTTCACACCTAAACATATTCATACACTGCAATTACACCTTCCCAGGGGAACATAATTCATCCATGTGTAAAATAATGAAGTATAAAAATAATATTGTGGCAGACTGAAAACCAAACATGTCATAATAATAACAATAATAATAATAATAATAATAATGTGTAAATTGAACTAATATGGTTTTCTTTATTTTGCTCACCTTTTTGTCAGTGTAGTGCTAACAAATCCGTATGTTTAATTAAATTGTGACAAAATTCTTTTGGTTTACTGATAAACATTCACGCTATAGTACCTGGTGATACGTAGATTAGCTTGTTGTCACGCGTCAGTGTTATGAATATGAAAGTTTTATATATAAGAGTTTGGATCAATAACAATGTGTTATCCTTTTAAGATATCTCAAGATATTGATATCTACATTTTAAGGACTATTATGGTACATATACATGAGAGTTTTCTGATCTACTTGAATGTACAGACTGACATTCTATAGAAACGTCGTGGGTGTATATTCAATATGACCAGATGTTTATATGTCTCATTCCTTGAACAAAGCAATAGCCATACAGACATGAAAACACATAAAAGCAACATCAAGAGTTGTTGACAAACTAGACAAGAAGGCTGACAGGTTACCATAAAGATAATATACTGTATGAAAAAGAAACGAGACTAATGAGATGAGGAGGTAGCGTTCACAACATTTCTCATCTTTTTCTCTACATGAAGCCCCCTTCAGGCGATGAAACTGCTCCCCGAACACATGTGAGAACTTCACAGCTTTTAATCACCTTCCAGTGAATAATACACAGCAGAGCTCCATCACAATGTGGCTCGGCAAAGAAACGAAATCTTGTTAACTGTGCAGCACTTGCTTTGCTGTGTGAGGATGGAAACTCAGTAAGCCATTCACATATCTCTCAGGGAATAGCTTAACTATAATATAACTGCTGGAGCCTGATCTTCCTTTCTCTTGAGTTTTCTCTTTACTTTTCATTGTTTTGGTTGAGCCATGGGCCACAGTATGGGTTCTATATACTCAGCGGTGGAGGGCAGCTTCCCTTTGATCTATACACAGGTTTAGTGTTTCCTAGCAGAAAATCTATGATCCAACTCTTACTTTGAACAACAAAGCCTGATCCTTGTGCTGCAAGTGCTGACGAGGAAGTTGTAAAGAAGACGCATGCACCGACACACTTGGGTTTGCTCAAAATATGCATCTGCCACATGTGCCACACATAACAGTACTTTATCTTTAGTCATTCGCGCACACACCGCTTTATGTTTCTGAAGGTAAAAATAAAAGAGAAAGTTTGGGATTCATTCAAAACAGAGAGACAAGCAGGACACTCAATCAATCAAGGTATACGATAAAAGAAACAATACCAAAATAGTGCAGGGGGGGAAATCAAACTCAAATTACTTCAAATAACCTTCTGGAGGTGATATACGAGGAAGGAAGTGAAAATCAGTGGAATCAACTCCATCTCTAGTCCCTTAGAAACCTTTGTGAATACATTATGCTCATTCTAAGTCATGTCTGCCATTGGTTTGATATCAGCTGCCGCCTCATGCTATCAAACACCGTGCCTAGGTGACAGCACAAAGAATGCAACAAAGCTCGTCTTTATCAGAGGACAAACTCACTCTACAGGTTGGCAGATCATGTGGCGACTATGTTTGAACAAGCTTAGGCCCTTCCTCCCGTTCCATGTAATATAGAGAGCTTAATTCTGAAGACTTTGAGACAGTCGCAAGGCGTGAACTGAATTCATACGCAGAGATAAATGTACACGCATTTTTGAAGAATCATAAAATACACAAGCATGAACATACACAAACACTCTTGCATACACACATGAATAGTATCACAACACGAGGCGTCTAATCCTTTCGTTGGGATTCAGCTGTTAATCTCTTGAAAAGGTTGGAAAAGGAACACAAGCTCAGGAAAAACCTGACATAATTGCTGTCACAAAGCTAATGAGTCATTCAGATCCGGAATAGCACTGTGTGCGACACAGAAACACCTATCCATCACTTCTCTTTTCCTGGTAATGATGTGAGGACAAGCAGGCTGGAAGGCCAAAATGTCTTTTACAAAGGAAATGCAATCAGCTTTTGCGGTGAATGGCATAAAACTGAATTCCATGTCACAACAGCAGCTCAGGTTCAATGCTGTAATATGTCTCCAATCCCCTTTTGAATTGGGGCTTATGCAAGCTATTACTACTGTAAAACTATGCTAATGACTCACTACATATTCACAGCCAGTGCTGCACCTCCAGAGGGACAATGAGGATAGATGAAACGAGAACTGAGAGGCTACGGTCGACTTGGCTATGTGGGGGCTCTTACCGTGATGCGGACCGTGACGGTAGCTTGCCCCGGGGGCATGACCCCATCTTGGTCGACAGCTTCCACCTGGAAAGTGTAAGAAGTCCCCATGCCCATAGCTGCCAGGTCCTCAAAGTCCAGAGCCTGCAGCACAGCTAACTCCCCAGTGACAGGGTTCAGAGAAAACAGCTGCCTGGCTGATTCCGTCTTGATCCGATATGTGACATTGGAGAAGAGGTCTGAGTCCACCGCCTGGGAGAAGGAAAAGTAAAGGCAGGTGGGGTTGGGTGGGGTGTGTATAAAGACAACAGATGACGTGTGGAAAAAGCTACAAATTCAATTTAAAAAAAACAAAAACCGGGACCCTACATTTGGACACTGCATAAGCTGGTGGGTATATAGGCTGTAGACAATGAATATTAATGTTTCTATTTTAATACTGCATTTTTATGCTGCAGGGGTTACTTACATCAATCATTAATCAGCCTCTGATTAAATTCAACCACTAAAGAACACTTAAGTTGCATTAAAGTTCCTCTTCTGGCATTGATTAAACCTCTAAAAACTCATCTCTGTTCATCAAAATTACATATTTAGAAACATTTTCCTTAAAGAAATCCCCTACTGACTAAAGTGGTTTGAGATGCAGCTACACCGTTGCCTTCGTATGCATTGATCCATGAGGGTTGTTTCCATTTGGCTATTTCAATCCAGACATCTGGCCTGGACGTGATCGGATCACAAGTGGCCAGCTTTAGGCCGAGTGTTTCCACCTTGCATCAACATGTGTCCTGGGTGACCACCTGTGATCAGATCTCACTTCCCCAGCCGTTTATGCAAATGGTCACATAGGCTATGTCACGAAAATATAAAAGCAAATCAGCAGAAGAACAGGAACCTGAACATCAGAACCCCAATGATTCGGGTCAGATGAATTCATTGTTCCAGCGCGTCTCCACCGCAGTGGATAAAAGCAGCTCTCACAGCTGTGGGTCTGATGCATGTCGTAAATCAAACCACAAAACAAACAGATGCATGAGAAGAGGAGTTCAAGCTACAGGTAGGATATTTAATGCGCTGTCTGTTACAAATATAGGGATATGATATATTTCACGTTTGTAATTGTCTGAACACTGGCGTTTGTAAGTATTCGCAGCCTGAAACGTTCGGCTCGTTAGATGAATTCGTTGTTATACATTATGTTATTATTATAATTATTGATCCACAGCATCTCCGCTGCGTCTCTCCCACAGCTGTGGGTCTGCGTGTTGGAAATTACGCGATATTAACTAAAAGAAAAATAGATAAACCCAGAGGAGGCTTTGGTGAGACAAGCATCGTGTGTGTTTTAATTCACTAATCAGCTGCTTCATAACGTAGCCTAAATTTGCAGTAAGTTTCTCCTGCTTTTAGTCGGCTACAGTTCAGCTGCACTCAGCAGAATCACACAGGAGATTGAATCTAAATAAAAGAAGAGCAGGCAGAGATCAGATCAGGTGAAAGACTGAATGGAGAAAAACAAATCCAAAACTAACAAACCTTCCTGTAACGTGACGGTAACACACCGGAGCGCCGGGTCAGATACCAACACTGGAATGTAGCGCTGCATTTATTTTTAACTGTTATTCAGAGGACGTCAGCCGAGTAGTCTTACAATGCCTCCTCCTTGCCTTTCCACTGCTAAACGAATGTGGCCACATGCGTGCCAGGTCACCTCCGAATGTGGCCTGAACAGATCAGAGCTCAATGCTCTCCGAGTGCGTTTCCACCTGTACGTTTGCTGGCCACTTGTGTGGTACAATCACAGCCAGGTCGCATATGTCCGAATTGATGTAGCCAAATGGAAACGGGGTGGAATGTGCTAGTCTCCACCTCTATATCCACCCATCCCTCTGCCAATCACCTGCACCTGGGTCTGGCAGCTCGATGGCACGAAAAGCCCCACCTCACCAGTAAATGGTGATTGCTTCTTTAGATATGTGACATTTCAAACCATTTTTTTTTATTTTTTAGATTTACATATAATTTACATGGGAAATATTTAAAATACATCTAATATATAATATAATTATAGAGTGTTGAGACGCAGAATGGATATTGTTGCGTTGTTGCAACCCCCTGCACACATGGCATTACTCTGATAAAAAACAAAAGGAGTTTCTACAGGCAAGAGGCTCAGTCTTATGTTATTTTAATGTGTCAGCATAACATGTTGCTAACATTTGCTAGGTAGCGCAAAACATAAAGTGCAAGTGAGGCTGTTTTATTAGGACCATGAAAGTCTGAGATATTTCAATACAAAAAAAAAAAAAAAAAAGTCAACCTCATGTTGGTGGTAGAGGGGATCACCGAAGTCAACAGAATAGACATTGTGCAGTATACCTGTCCAAAAATTGGAACTGAATAAGTCAAAACTTTGACCTGCTGGTAGCGCAAAATGGAAACTCAAAAGACCCAAAACTCTCTGTGGCAGTCAAGGAAGATTCAGTGGCTCACCAAAGTCAGTAGGTTTTTATCTTCTGGGCAAGAAAGGTGGATTGACTGAGCAACCGACGGCCAATGCAATCCTCATACCACTAGAATGACTAAATAGCTAAAATACATCCAGGTATGAGCAGCACGTTTTAATCTACGTATCTCAGCTACTTTCTTTTCTGTGTGAGATAGAACGACAGATGCTGGTATGCTCTTGCGGTGTCTTGCGTGCCACCCCCGTCCGTTTAGAGCCGAGGTGTGTTGTTGTCGAGCAGATTAATATTGTCACAGTGCCACTGTCACTCACACCCCTGACCCTCCCCTCCTGTTTTATCCGTCTCCGGGAGACGTCACTCACAGTATGCCAGCAATTACGCGCCTCTCTGCTCGTGTTTGCTCCGCATGCAAAGGGCTTCCCTACACTTCACTTACACAAATGCACTGACATTTGAGATGGTTAAGGCTTCACCAAAAGACACATTTCTATAATGTAAAAAAAAACAAAAAACAAAAACAAACTTAAAAAAATGTATTAGGAATTATATAAACGTTTGTCAGGAAAAGATGGGAGAGAAGAGAGAAAGAAGAAAAAAACAAAACGATACTGTATCGAAGCCTGGTTACGACTTGAGAAAAACAGCTGTAACTCTGCTGTGTAAAAATGCCCAGAGAGCTGTCATGGCAGGAGAAAATGTTTTGCTCTCTGCTGTGTATGAGGTTGTATATTTTGTCTGTCTGTGTAAATGTAAGCATTTGACATTTTTAACTATAAACTACCAGCTCTTGAAGTTAAACGATGCTAAAAGCCTGTTAGCGGAAGCACCTACATGATTTAAAGAGACAGGAGACGGGTAGAAATGGAGAAAAGGAGACAACAACTTTGGGAACAAACACAATAAACAAGTTCTTACACTTAGTTTCAGGACCAGAGTTCCCACGGGGCTGTTCTCAGGTACGTTCACCACATAGGATTGCTGGGAGAAGACTGGGCTGTTGTCATCGATATCCGTGACTAGGATCAAGAGGGTCAAAGTGGTCCGTCGCGGGTTCACTGCCCCATCTGAGGCCTCCACCACCAACTCATATTGGCTCTTCAACTCCCTGTCAAGTGGCACTCTCGTATAGATGCTTGCATTAGCGCTGATTGTAAACAAGTTGGGATGATTCACTATGCGGTATTGCACCTGTCCATTAGCTCCTGCATCTGGATCTGTGGCCTGGGGATAGAGAAAATGATCACAGGGCTCAGTTACGGGAAGATTAATGATCATCTTTGTGCAGTTGGTGTAGGAATACGCAGAATATTAACATCGGAGCAGCTCACCCTCGTAAATGAACTGCTTTTGTTTGTGTGAGTGATGTGATGTCTGACACTTACAGCTTTTGTTGTTTTCAAACAATCATGATTTAATGCTCCCAAAGAACTACTGTGGCCATGATTAATTTCACCAGCATATCTGCACATGTTTGAGTAGTCAACTAAACAGAGAGACAGTGTGAAATATAATTGATAATCAGACGGAAGCACAATAGTTGGCTAATATGTGAAAAGAAACATCAATAAAACGTCATCAATAATCCTCTTTTCATCGTTGAGGCTGCTCAAGTAGTATGACAACCTGTGGGAAAGACCATTTTGCATATACCAATAATAGAAGAGAGATAAATATTCACTAAGATACGGCAGATGAACAACCCAACACAGATATTTCGCTTTAGGTAAACAGCAGATGTTGTGAGTTTGATCCATTACATGATCCATTAGAGCTTGGCTTCATCTTAACAGCTTGCATATTTACAGAGGTTTCAAGTACAAAGCCACGTCAATCTACGGTGCAGCAGCTGAGCCAAAACAACTCCCAGACATTTGAGACTCATTTCTATGTTCTTTATGTTGATTCTGCCAAAAACTCATGAGCAATCATCTGGGGAAAAAAAACAGAACACAAAAGGAAATAATTGAAAGCTGAATTAAAAACTGTGAGAGCATGTCATTCTGTAAATAAAAATATTAAAATAAAAACAGAAAAAAATGAATTGTCAGAGAACGAAGAGCAAAAGAGAGGCACAGGTGATGCTGTGATTATTCAGCAGGGCTAAAATGAGTTTGTAGTGTTTTAATTCGTGTGTGGATATGATAAGTGAATTTTATAATGCCTGTGTATACATACACGTGTGTGCGTCTTCTAACAGTCTCCTGTGTGGTGGCAAGTCTGTATTGTAATTGAGAGGCAGAAGGAACAATGGGAGGAGAAAAAAAGAGCTGGACGTACATCAAGCTCCATTTCAACTGACTGATTGGAAAATATTTCTCACCCTCAGTGCAAGTAAAGACAAGGCAGCACAAAGGAGGGAAGAAAAAAAAAAAAAAGGAAACGGTGGAAAAGGAAGGAGGATACACATTTCTAAAAGCCGATTGTAATTTGTTTTACATGAAATGTTTGAAAAACATTCCAAACCAAGTCTAAAAAAAAAAAAATTAACTTGGCATTTTAAGGGTTTAGAAAACAACCAGATTATTTATTTATTATTTCATAATTTCTTTTGTCTCTTGTGTTGGGTTTTTTTCAGCAACAAGAAAGTAGCCCAAAAGCCACAAAATAAAAAACACCCACGTCCCAATCAATCAGTGTATTTTTTTTAGAGCAGCTGAAGTCAGACACACTGGCCGGGCAGAGAGGAACACATACTAACTTATGATAAAACATTAATTTGACCTTTTGAATAATTTCATCATTCATTGTAGCATCTGAAATTTGTATGATTTTTCAAGTCAATATGTGCATATGGATCACTACTTATCTGCAGTGATTACATGAAAACAGAAATGATCACTGCTCCTTGCCTTGTAAGAGATGTAATCTAATTAATTCACATCCAATGAAATCAAATATCAAATTAGCATATTTGTAGTCAGAAAACAGAAAAGACAACAGTGCTCTGCAGGAGACATGACAAACACGAGCAATCATGTTGTAAATTCAGGCCTTTGTCCACATGATATAGTCCTTTGATCGTGTACTGTAGCTTGTTATTTACTGTCTAAATCACTGTTCTGGTTTTCCTCGCACTGTTTGTTAGACTCTTTCACAGAGTTGTTCAGCCAGGAGCCAGGGGTTATTTAGTGATGTTAACTTGCACAGACGTCTGATTGTGAGGTGGTGGTTCGCGAGAAGGCCCGTGCGCCGATTGTCGGAGCAGCAGATGATCCCGTACGTGCAGGTCTTCGCCGCACAAAAAGCAGCTGAAATTGGTTGGAGCAGTTTAAAAAGTCAAGGCCCCGCACACCACTAATATATTATACTCCCACAAATGTGTCCACTATTTCTGCTTTTTTGCATTTTCAATAACAACATATTCATCTTTCTTTGGAAGATGAATGTGTAAACCCTAAACTTCAGTCTGAATCACTTATATTGATAATGATGTCTTGTTGTTGCCTGGTTTCAGCATTTTCAAACATAAATTTAAGCACTGATGTCTTCTTCTCCAAACCAAACAAAAGGAGTGTGTTCACCAGGTGAAATGCAGCATGACATAATTCTGCATATGTATATATACACCATTAAATACACGTTATCAGGGAATCTGCCTGGCAAAAATTAAATGGCATCATGTTCAACAGCCTGTCAATTAGCGACAATTTTACATGATGCTTTCTATGATGTGTCTGACACAAATGCTAATCGATTTGTCCTCCGGTCATCTGCACTCTCAGATCAAGGCTCCCTGCGATGAGCAAACAGAATGGATTTATGTGGTGTAGGATTTGTCAGTGACAGAATAAACACCTCTATTAGCACGGCCAGCAATGCTGTCACTTGTGATAACCCAGTAAATCGTCTCCAGTCGGTGTGAGTGTGTGTAAAATAAGAACAGGTGGGAACCAGTTCCAATTACTGCAACGATAATCCAAAATGCTTTAAGGCTAGCATTAAGCTACTTAATAGCATTATGCATTTGCACTGCAGTCGTCTTCACGTTGGCAACTGCTTGAAGCTTTGTGGTTTGCCGCATTATTACTCTCTCCCCGCAGGGGAATTTAAGGCAGTACATCTACTATAACACATCCGATTTAGATTTGAAATACTCGACACAAATAGTATCTTAATTCCAACAGTCTGCATCTCATTCATGCTCTCATCTGTCACTTGATTCTGTAGTAGCTGTAGGCCAATGTTTTGATAGGGATGACAACAAGACCAACTTTAAACAAGCCTGCACTTGCACAAAGCTCCGAGAAAAACCTCTACATCACAAGTTGTTATCCCGGCCCACGGAGAGAGACCTAACAGTTACTGAAGATTTGTCAGCCTATCACGACGGATGATGAAACACAGAGAAATACTCAAGTAAAGAACATTAAGTGACGATGTTCTGGCTGCCCAACTTTCTTATCTTCTCATTTTCTCTTTTCAGCTCTGGCACATGGACAAAGTTGTCAGTGTCAGGTGTGTAAAACAGTGTGCGAATGTGAAATATCAGTTAATTAGTTAAGAAGCCATTTAACATTTCTTCTGCCTTCTTTCTTGCAAACTCAGACTGTTGACTATGTAACATAATTAACATTCATCACAATATTTAGAAATCAAATGTATCCTCTCTTGCTTCTGCACTTTGCTGATGACTTAATGAGGCTGTAAGGAGTTAATGAAATGTTGAAAACAGGCATTTTATCAAATTCATTGTATGCACTAATTGGGAGTTGGAATCTCAATGTTACATGTTTTTCCCTTCCTGGCATTCAATTAAACCTCTAAAAACAAATCTCTGTTTATTAACATGACATATTTTGATGTTTTTTATTCCAAGAAAAAAAAAGAAATCCCCTGATGCCTTAAAATGACTTAGATGTAACTCGAAGCCAATTTCGCCACTTTCCTGCAGCCAGAGCTAGCAGGTCAAAGATATGGAAAGCTCCACCTCTAGGTAGACAGAACTGGTTCCTGAGGTGTGTGACGTATGAAATGCTGGGTGTCTAAATCTTTTTTTTTTTTTTTTTAGAAAACTAAATTTTTTAGTTCATCACTGCAACTCCAAAACACAAATCCTCAGCCACGGACGTGAATGCTTATTTCACCCATGATGTCTTCTAGCATATACAAAAAACACCACACAGACATGTTAACACTGCTATTATAAAATGTGTGCAGTCCATCTCGTTTGCACTTTGCCTTCAACTATAAAATACCAGCTTAAAGCATAATAACACTTCACAACAGAATACAAAAACACGTATGCTATGTGTTACGGGCAAAGTTTATTTAGAAGTCACATCCTGAAGGAAACGGGTGGCCTCAAATACTGTGCAATGAGCATGATATATTAAAATGATAAAAATGTGCTCCTCGCATGGAAAATGTCTCTTTGCCATGAAAGGATTAAGTCAAAGAGATAAACCAGAAAGAAGCAAAAGGATATCATAGAGTCAGGCTGCAGGTAGACATAAATAATAGGTAACAGAAGTTTAATGACAAACTGTGCTGAGTTTTCAAAATGTCAAGGTATTTAAAGTTTTCCAATTTTATTTGTATTTTTATTAATGAGGACATTTCCTTTTTTATTGCCTTTTCTCAAACAAAGTCAACTCAAAGCGCTTCACAAAAGGAATACAAATCTATTCAAATTTAACATGAGAATGAAAAGAAAAATAAATTAAGTAGAGTAAATTAAATTAAATTTCAACAGTCTGCATCTCTATTTAGTTATAAAACAGTGTAACAAGTAAATTAGTTAACATGAGGGAAACAATCCATGTCCTATTCATGGTATTTTTACCAAATCGAATCTATTAAAGGACCATCATATTCTCTTAATTGTGTTTACCCTACGTAATCCGTTTAAATAGTCTGCAGTTATTTACTGAAACACAGTGTTACATTGAATAAAAAGCCTCTGTACCTTCTTGATCATCTACAACAGGCTGTGGCCTCTCTGTGCTTGTGCATGGAGAGCAGGATTGTGTTGAGCTAAGTACTTTAATGTACTTTTCTTTTCAGGCGCAGCCTCAGCTCCTCCTGGCGTGGGACCAGCTGAGAAAATTGTCCAAAGCGGGACAGAGGGAGAGAGTCGGTGTGGTGGGCTGAGCCACAATCTAGCTGCTGGCTGCATTTCTAAGAAGCACTTGGAAGTGCGACAGAGGACGGTACATTTACCGCATGCAAACACCAAGCTTCCTTCATATGTCCTTTTGTCTTCTTTCACACTTCATGAACTCCTTACATTTAGGGGTAGCCCAATTTAACACCCCCTAAAAAATATATGCAATGGCATGCCTAATGTTAAAAGTTATGTATCCTGAAAGATGACAAATGTGAGAATTCCTATTTAGCCTTGGCAAAGACCCGAGGTTTTTGTTTGTGTGAGCAATTACAAAGACCTGACAAGGATCTGAAACGGCACAGAAATGTATACTCTCATCAAAATGTTCTTGATGATTCTCTAAAGTATTTGCTGTTTAAAGCTACAATTACTTTTATATAAATAAAGATGGAAATATTTTGGAGAAATCAACAACTACACAAAGATACAGGTTATGTTGAGAAATGATACATCTATTTAGTTAAGAATTGTTTATTTTTTTGAACATGTTCATTACACCTGGCAACGTACTGTCAATTACCAGTTACCATTTATTTTGCTATATTTTTCTGGTGCTGTGAACCTGCATCAAAGAGCAGAAAATACTCAGAAAAAATAATGTGTATATAAAATATCGTGTGATATTATAAGAGTGCTCCAAACACCCTGCAAATTGCCCTAAAATGTATTCTTGCTCACTATTTTGAAGCTAAACTCTGAACTGTATTGAGGTTTATATTGTGTTTCAAAACACTGAGTTGGGGGGAAATGTGGGGATTTAGGTGAGAGATTATATTCAAAATCAGGGAGTGAAGCCGTATGAAAAATATAAAAAAGGCAATAAAAAAAAAAATCAAGAACCAAGGATTGTACTGCCTCACTGTATGCCTGTGGTATGTGTGCACATTCATAGAGGGTGTCAGCTATCATTATTCCATGAATTACCCCGTGACAAGCATCAAGCCAATTAATCTACAACGGTAATTAGAAAAATCTGGCAGCTCCGTGGCGCTAAACCGAGGCAGCCATCAGGGAAGCAGCTTTGCCCAACAAGATTGACCACATTGAAAAATGACAGGTATTATTTAATGGGCAACAACAATGGAAATGGAGGTACAGTCAAGACTTAATGGTCGGTATAAAACAGGTGGACATGCAACAATGAAAAGAATAAATGGAATCTAGAGGGCAAAAAAGGAAGTTTAATAATGTCAGAAGAACAAAAAGATCACAGTTCCTATGAAACATTACACTTACCCTGACTTGTCCTACGAACAAATTGGCCTCTTCCTCTTGAACAGTAAAATTGGTGGGAATGGTGACATCAAACTTGGGGTCATTATCGTTGACATCAGTGACGACTATGTTCACCGTGGTTGTGGAAGTCTGAAGGAAAAAAAAAGAAAAAAGAGCACAATAAAACAACCCTTTCCACCCTTTCCTTTCATATTGAGTATAGAGCTTTCATGAGAAAGACCAAAAATACAGCTGAAAGATTATATAGAAACTTGGATCCTGTCTTTTGGGTAAATACTGAAATCAACTTTTAAATGAATAATTTATGGTGTGACTGTAAAAATGAGATTTATCATGCTCAAGTAAGAATTTCAAAAGGATTAAAATCAAATAAGGTTGACTATCAAAAATTTACAATGAATTACTTTTTGGAAGTACTTTTGACCTTGTGAATTCGAGGACAACCAAAGGCCATTTTAAGACAAAAACAAAAAATAGAACGAGAGTGCTGTGGAGAAACAACACAGGTTAGCAGCTATGGTTGGAAAAACAAGCTTTCATGATGTATAAAATGCAGGCTGGTTTTCTTTTACTGGTTGGCAAAAGACAAAAGTATAATAAGTCATTTGTTAGGAGACAATATTAATGAAAAAAAGGTTAAAAATAAGCAAGAACCAAATGCTAAACTGTTTTTTCAATCAGAATCTTCCTGGTCAGGAGAGTATTGGCATTTACAGTCTTAAGTAAATTTTCAAGAAGACAGCAACAATTCTAGTGTTGATATGCGATGAAAATATTCTCAACCATCCAGGAAATTCAAACACAAATACACTACTATGCCAAATTTTACTATATGGTTAAGCAAAGCAAGGACTTTAGAAGCCTTTGCCAGTTCAGCAGGGTTTCTTCCTGCTAAGCCGTTTGAAATGCTTTAATACGCTGCACCAAACCCTGCAAAAAGCCCTTTTAGACAATGTTAAAAGTCTTTCAATTGCTATCACTTAAAAAACAAATTGTCAACTTGTTAGTCATACTACTGTGATGCATCTTAGATGTTACAGACAGAGTAAATGGCTTAGATTTGGTGAAGCTTTCAAAATAAATTTATAAACATTGGAAAACCGATAACTCCCTAAGTGTACACTGTTTGTTGGTTTCTCATTAATACTTAGTACTGTATAAAACTACTGATATGCTGGCTGACACTGGTTCATGGTCGCTTTATTCAGATTTCCACGTGGTTATGATCGCAACAGTTTTTCCCTCCTGAGGTCAATAGGCAAAATAACTAATATGAATATTAATTCAATGAATACGCTTGCTTAAAATGTAAAGCCCTGTTTGCAAAGGGAAAGTCATAATGTTTTAACATTCACATCACAAGACGGTACACCTGTATATAATACTGATGTAAGAAGGAAGGGAGTGTATTCATCTTTTGTATTCTTGCAGGAAATTATGCTTGACAGTGGTTATTAGGAGAAAACTAAAGAAGGTTGAAAAGCATATCATATCTATCGTATCTTTCTTTGTCTTAGTATCAGCTTTTTCCTCTTAAAACAAAGGTTGACACATCAAGCATGCAGACTTCAGTTATTCAAGCAACTTATCACATCTGGCACTTTTTATTGCATTAAATAATTAACCACAATTTGCATGTTTATCTTTTTGATCTCCAAGTTCACTGGACAAATCAAATCCCCCGCAGCATTATTTTAGGTGTCCATGGATTTGTAAGGCTAGTGTGGACCACTGCACTGCTGTTAACCTTCAAACAATGACACAGTACACCCAGCTATAGCACTTCTATAAATCAACATTGAAAATGGCTGAATATGCACAATCTGTAATATCTCAGTGCCCTGGGACGATCCTGTATGCAAATAACGGTGTAAATGGCTTCCTTTGGGGGAGGAAAGATGGGTGGGTTATCGGTGGAGTTGGCCCTTCCAAGGAAAAACTACTCCCGAGAAGAAAGCTGTTTGAAGTTGCCCTGGCAGACATTGAGCACGCGTCGTGAAGAAAATGACCTACTTCGTGTCACCTTTATCTCACCGTCTGTTGGGAAATCCTTCCCCATTGTTGTTTCTTTGTTCTAAATTCTGAGACGCACGTAATCAGCCTTTACATGTGCATGTTGACATGGCAGGTAACCCATCCTGAAACACACCCATGCCTGTTACTTGAGGTGAAGGTAGAATGCAATAGGATGCAGCTCACTGTCAGCGTTGTGATGGGATCTCCTTATTTTTTCATTTCACAGAAGACCCGAAGCCAATTAGTGTCTACAGCTTTGCGTGGGTATTCTTATCAAAGCCAAAAATCCTACCTCCATGGACAGGAGTGTGATTAATGAGCTGCTATTATTTATTTAACATAAAAGAGATAGGAGCTCTGTGATGTGTCGTCTTCTGTCCTCACAGCCAGAAAGATGCAGAGGTGGCTGATGGTGTTCTGCTTTTAAGTGACAATCCTGACCAGAAGCTATATTGCAGGGACTGATATGATCAAGCTGTTAGGAGTCATGTACTCGCTCCTCCGAGGGAAAAATAACAATTTTATCCAGCATCCAAGGGTGAGTTTTGGGGATCTGAGTCTACTTCGCAGCTTTGATTGAAGCTTGCTCTGTTGAGAATACAAATTTTGAATTTGTCACACAAATGAGCACAATTTGTCTTAATGCACGAGTAGATCTGGGAGTTAATATCACGAAGAAAAAGTTTATGTATGCAGGCACGTGTCTGCAAATTTGACTGTACTCAAAGAGACGTAGCACCAGGGGGGGCAAGATGGCTTGCCTCGTTCCTTGTGTCAGGTTTCCATGGTGACCCAAGTTCTGTGCTAATTACACATCCAAATCCCCTGTGTGTCCCCCCTCCCCCCAACCCCCCCGTCCTTTTCTCTATCGCTCTCCATCTCCTTTTGGTCCCCTCCTCCTGTGCTTATTTCGATCCTTTTTCATTTTCCAGCCATCCTTGCAGAACTCTGTCGCACCGAATGAGCTCTGCACCTCCACACTCCCACAAACCTTTACCTGCTCTCCCCCATTCAGCTCACTTCCTGTTGTGACAGCATTTCTTCCTGGCTGTGACATTTAGCTCACACAAGTCAGCCCATAATTTACTCGGTGGACAAGATGTTTTCGCACACGCAGACACACACACACAATATGCAGGTAAAGGGTGTCGGTTTGCAGCCTGTCCATCAATATCCGGACAAAGAGCACCAGCTTGTGGCTACCTCATTCTGTGAGGTGAAGACCCATCTTACACGCTTTTTATTTATTTGCTCTTTTTTCTGTGACCCTGTCACTGTCCATCTCCTCTGCCGCCCTCACTCTAACTGTTACACTCTTTTCTTCCTGTGCACTCCCACAGTTCTGGGGCTCTCAGTGGGAAACACTAACACAGGCTTCTTCTGTGGCTCCACTTGTCCAACACGCTATATCTGCCCAACAGCTGAGAAGGAGCAGTGGATCTGAGTGTTTATGAGTGCGCAGGTGAGAGGGAGGGAGATGGGGGGGGGGGGGGGGCAATCAACATGACTCTTGTGACAGCTCATCAGCTAATGTTCATTACCTATCACACACGGCATCTTAAAAATGAAACCGCATTTCACCTCTGACTGGAACAGAGATAGCTGCAAAAACTGAGCCAACTGAGGTGAAGTCTAATTAAATTAAGTCGGTTTATATGATTATCAGCTCTCGGTGGGACACAGAGCAGCCAGCGTTCTCTTTTGGTTATAGTGTCGACTCTTTCTCAAGGCTAAGTTACAAAGCAGCTGTGAATGCAAACACTCAAAAGTATACTACTCAGATATTCGTGATAAAACTGAACAAGCAGTGACTTTTTTTTAAAGGGACTCAACTGATTCTACACTTGAATAGCAGTTTACTAGTCATGGTTAGTGCATCTGAGACTCTGAAAAGAACTGTATAATGTCAAGTATACGACAGTAACATGCTGATGATATGATGTCATGATGATGTCTTCATTGTAAATTCAGCGTGGGCTTGGAACTAAATTTATAACAGAAAGCCTCTGTTGAAATCTGGAAGTGTGAAGACTGAGAAATGTAGGGACTTGCTAAACAAAGGTGGGAAAGATGGGGGTCTAATTAAAATATGCTCTTGGTTGTATGATGGGAAATGCAGGATTCAAGTGAGAGGTTGAGAGGTGAAGCATCTTCAAGACCTTCATTAAAGTCCAGTTGCTTTTGGATAACACTTAGAAATACCCTGACCTGGATGACAGAGAATCTTCACAGGAAGCTTGATGATATTAGAAACTTAAAGTTGGGCTATTTTGGCTTCTGTTGCTTCAGTTTTGGACATTGTCTATCTCGCTATTTTTGATTTATTTATTTTTTTCTCAAGTCACTGAATTTTATGGCAGTAATTTTTTAAAAGGCTCATCTTTGCGCAAAGAGTGTGCTCATTATCATTGTCATTCTATCTTAACAAAATAAATATTATCCCAGTCATGCTGGGTACAATGCTACATTCCTGTAGCCAATAAAAAAAAGAACACACAACTATTAAAAAATACTGATTGCTCAAACTGGCTGTACGTAAAATACACCAACAAAATATACTATTGTCAGATGTAAAACAGCAGACGTAAACGCTATTTGAAATGCAGACAGCGAAGCTAGAAGTTGTATCATTCAAGCACCATATGAGTGACAGGGAATCTTAGTGAGTCTAATGCTGTGCAAAACACTTCGCAAGCTCAGTTCATTTGTCAGTGGAAAACATTAACATTAATGCAATGGTTATTGCCAGCTCCCTTTGTAATTGTAAAGACAAACATTTGGTGAGTGACAATCGCTCTAGTTTGAATAAAGGGAAGTTATAAATAGACTGACAGACTCTAAAAGTTTTTTTCAGATGAACACAACTGGTAATAAAAAAACTAACTCTTGAACAATAGAATTCACAGCAGTTATTTTTACTATGGCTTTCATTAATCAGTGAGGAACTCCCAATAAGGAACTTAACAGGTTACCAAAGTCTTAAATATAATTTCTAAATACGGTGTATGGAGAAATATGAACAGCCAGGACTTAATATTCTGGTCTCCCATCGATTTGGCATAAAAATAAATGGTGCTCCTCACTTCTAATGCCACCACAGATTTTCTGAATCCGTGACAAAATCACAGGGCATTAAACTCTGTGAGCTCAAACACCCTGTTAGACTTTCCAAGTTAATGAGGCGCCTGGGTTCAGCGAGCCAAATTTCCAAGCTAATAAGCTAATTTAAGATGATATTATTTGAGCTTAATGTGCTCTAAATGTTTGAAGATCATCAACCCTGAAGAATCCGGCCAATGGTTTAAGAAAAAGTGGTTGTGCCTCACCCCTCCAGGGTTGCCGTCAGACGCTGTGGCAATCAGACGGTACTGATCAGTGGTCTCTCTGTCCAGAGGCTTGCTCAGAAGTAGAAGGCCAATCCTGTAGAGAGGAGTCAGACAAGACAGTGGCATTACTGTTATAAAGAAGGACACAACAAACAGCTTGTAAGGAGCATTCATTTAAAGAAATGTATTCATAAACACTTCATCGCTCATGAGAGAGAGTTTATTTACTTCCAGATTTGACAGATTTATAAAATGTGGCCGCTAATCAAAGAGGATGAGTTTAGGGTGAAGAACAGGTGGGAGTTTAAATGCTCCCACTCTGTCTTCCTCTCCATTTAGCCAGTCTCTTGCTCCCAAAGCGCATGGACGACAGACAGAAAGATTCATGTTTTCCTTCAAATGACTGCAGCAGACACAGCGGCCCTCCTGCTCGTTCACAAGGTATAATTTGGCTCTCCGGCATTCCAAACACAAAGCATGGATGCATTCCCATGTAGAAAGGCAAATTATCTTTGTTTGCACACAGGCACACGAGACAAGCGAGAGCAAGTGCATCCACACACAAACAAACACACAGCATGCACAAAACAATTTCCCTGCCGCACTCCGGAGAGGCTCTGCCAGGACCACAAACGGAAGGAAAGACGAATGCATCTGAATGCACTGCTAGATTAATGCCCAAAATCGCAATTCCCTGCTGTCACCCCGTTCCTTCACATTTCTAATTTAAAGCTCCTGTGGCCAAACAGTTCAAGCAGAATCTGATCACCACTTTCCTCCTGCCTCTGCAACCCACAACAGTCAAACTATTCAGACTCTTTTTAAAATCTTACGGACAAATTACTGAAACTTTATTCAACGTCGTCTATTTCTCTAAGCACTTGTCTCAAGTTACAGTGAACACACTGGTTCGAAGCCACCACACCTGATGATCAGTGCTTAAAGAGGGCAAACACAGCTTTTTAAAACCTCCATTAAAGTGAGGCACACCATCCATCACTGGCTGCTGTGCTGTTGTTTAGTTCTACATAAGCAGGAGAGTAGAAAATAGCCCTCTCTGTACTCAGTGAAGCGGAAGTTACAGGAAGCTTTGATGTGAATATGATAATGATGATATACGTTGATAACTGTCATAATTATAGGGATAATGATGATGATCTTGATGGTGATAATGACAAAGATTAGAATGATTAATGCCGCTTAGCTGGCCTGGGGACTGTTTTTCCCCACTACAGCTGGAATGTTGAACTCCACTTGAGCGGCTGGGTCTGAGAGGTTCACTGATCATGTGTGATAGCGTCCCGCCTCCTTTCCCCAGCCACCGCAAATGAAAAGATGTTGTCAGACGGATGGACACTGTTAACAGCATCGTCTACCCTGCCAGCGGTGCGGGTTACAGGCTATTCATGCCAGTCACTCGTCACAGTTGATCTTTCATTCTGCTCCGCTCAGGTCTCTATATGGTCAATTGGCCTTGAGGCCCAGGGCGGGGTGAGTTCCAGGTGGCATGGATGTTTCACCTGAAGTCAAAACTGTCTCTGTGAGGTAAATAACTGAGCTGCAATTTCAATCTCACTAAATCTCAATTTTCACTAAAAGCAGACTTTTGTTACAGATTTAAAGTTCTTTAGACTTGGAAACAGAATTACCAACTCATTTAAGACACGGTAAACTTAATTGATTTCACAAAGCGAAATTAAAGATACATTTACGGCCTGGAAATGTTTGATAGCTCTTAGTGTATTTATTTATTCAAACTGACTGACCAATTGATCACTGTTTGGTTTCACTGCCCTGTAAAAGTGCAACTTTCTCTGACCTTCCTTCAATTTCTGTTTTAATTTCACTTTGAAGTAGAGCTGCAACGATTAGTTGATTAATGACAGAAAATGAATTCTTTTTTTAAATGAAAAAACACTAAAGTTCTCTGATTTCAGCTTCCTAAATGTGAATATTTTTTGGTTCCTTTAGTCCTTCATCATAATAACATGAATGTCTTTTAGTTGTGGACTGTTGGCCAGTAGAAAACAAGATATTTTAGGTTGCCCGTCGGGCTTTGGCAAAAATTGATTGAAGGTTGACAACTAATTGAATAACGGAGAAAATAATCGTTATTTATTAGTTGCAGCCCTACTTTTAAACAAGACGGTTGGCTGCCAACTGGAACACACGGCAAGGATAAACATTGGCATGGTTTCCACATTTTGAGAAGAAACAAAAAATAAAAAGCTTGGTTACCAGCATGATACTGTAATCAAACAAACGTTAGAATAACAGAAAGATCTGAAGACTGAAAATCTATAATAAACGTTATACACCTTCAAAAAGGTTAATGTTTGTAAATTTCAAATGGTAGCCTATCGGATTTGAGGCTAATCCGATACTGATACTTAAGATATTCTACATCTTATTGAAGAGTGTTACTCATTTCTTTAAAACGATTCCAAGATTCTTGACCAAACAGTTTGTACCGAGTTGACGTTTCATAGTTGAAATTAACTCAACATTTGTTTCTGGTGGACACGTGTAAGAAGAGACATAATGTTGAGTGAATATGAAGTACGTCCACCTCCTTCAGGGGAACCTGCCCTATTTATAAGGGGTTCTAGCCTGGAGAGCTCATTATTCATAGTAGCTGCAATGAATCAGCCCCATATGTCGCCACATGCAGAAATGCAAAAACCTCTTCATCAAATCACATCGGAGATCTGAGGGTTGAAAAACGAGACTGTGAAGTAGGGCTCTGTGTACTGCACACTCATCAAGTGTACCAGCTAATCATTTTTTTATTCATCATGTGCTATATCAGCACCTGCTTGAAGTTATTATATTGATAGGCTGCTGAGAGCTTGTGATGTGATTGTAATATTTCTGCCACACAGAGAATATCCAAAAGGAGAATGTATCTATTCATTTTAGCAAGATTTCGGTTATATTTGGTTTAGGAGATTACAGCGGCAATGGCAACAGTTGCGGGGATTTTAATTATAACACTACATTTTTGCTCACCATTACCACTATGAAACCATAAAGTAAAAATCCCTTCATAAAAAGAAATGATTTTAACACTGTGGATACGATTAAGACAAACAAAAAGCAGACATACACTGATGCAACACAGCTTTGTCAGTTCATAGCTGGGAGACTGAGGGTGGAGACAAAATAGGCTTTAATCAATTCGTGAGAAACGTGTCTGGCAGGGTCCTGCGTTCTCTTCTCTCCATATTTGCTTACTTATTTAATGGATGGAAAAAAAAGCCCTGACTACATCAATATTTCATGCCTTTCTTTTGCTCCATGCTTGCGGTTGAGTGAAGTGGCTTTTTCGAATGCTGATGTTGATTATGAGATTTAAGGATGCGATATTTGTGTGCCTTTTTCCTCCCCAGTAATATTAGCAGTGTAATGCTCTGTTTCATATCAGACTGTGAAGAGGACCGAACTGAGAAAGCAGAGGGAAAGATCTCCAGTCACCAAATAAAGTTGCATTTTGTGTGATCAGTTATTCTGAAGTCAGCTCTGCCTATCTGCTCCAGTTATCTCTGACCTCGCTGGTAAAGAAGACGTGTCTCTTAGTGCTTTATTTCAAATTACTAGGGCAGTATTCTAGTAATACTGTATGATGAAAGGAATTTGTCCTTTCCATCTTATACCACTGAGGAAAATACAGTATTGCAAATTGTAACCAATCACAAAAAAAAAGGAGCTTTGATCTAAGATATATTTACAGATGTCGAAACAAAGCTAATAATTGACAAGGCAGCATCTATTCCAAACCATTACAACTGCACATCTCTTTTCCTATCGTTCCTTTTTCCTTCCACCACTCACTCAGGTAGTCTACAGTTCATCACCAGAGAGAGCTAATGATGATAGACCCGGCCTGGTTTGTTCGAAGTGCCTCCTCCATGGTCATCATAGTAAAAGACAGAACAGCATTGTCAACATGTTATTACTGTTTGTTTAGCCTTTGTTTCATGACTGTCTCTCAAGTGCAAAGAAAAAGGTTATCTGAGATTAAGTGTTACGTAGCCCCTTTGATTGTTATTATTACCTCATAAATTCAATAAAGCTTTTGATAAACCCACTACTGTGAACAAGAACATTGTCTTGTTTGGTCAAAAACCTCAATAAACTGCCAAACTCATGTCTTCGTTTTTAGAGTTATCCCTATGACAGATTTCCAGGGGCCTGTTTTGTTAGTTGGACCATAGCCACTTATCCTGTTCAGCATGCATTGTGAGAAAGTTGGCGTAAGTGACATACCAACAAAAATAATCAGACATTTTTTTTAGATGCTACAGTTCACCAATAACCTGCGCAAGTTTGAGAGGAACCAAGAGAACCTGAAGAAAAATTGTGCACAACCTCATCTGGACTTACGTTTCAGTGAGGTTGAAGGTATTCTGAGAATCCCCACTCACGATGCGATATGTGATCGGATCATTTTCTCTGTCTGTCGCCTGGAGGAATAAAAAAAAAAAAAAAAAAAATCGAAGAGTATAAAAGTCAGACAATGTCATTAAAGCTGAAGGGTATAAGATTAGGAAGTTGTATCTCAACTGTCCTGATCTATATACATTATACAATATATCCCCACAAAGCACAACTGTAGCATTACACCAAATACATTATGTGAGGGTGTGTATTTGTGACTCACCTGCAGATTGAGCAGAATAGCTCCTATCCTCATGGCTTCGCTGACTTCCACGCTGTAGGTGAGCAGAGGGAAGCGTGGGGGGCTCTGGTTGTTGGGTGGCAAAACTTCAATGTAGACTGTAGTGATGGAGCTCCTGGCAGAAAGAAAAGCACCAGCCCACTGACAGCATCAGTTTCAGTTTGACAACCTGTTGAGCCGCACAACTGTACCTGCCTACAGCACAGAGAAAAATGTTCATAATATATCTCACATCGAAGTGGACTTGTGTGGAGTTTTGAGTTTTAAAGAAAGTTTTCTTTCCTGGTTCAGAATGGTATCACGAATGTTTCTTTGTGTACTCAAGTGTCAAACAGAAAAAGCCTCTTCTTCAACATTTGTTCACGAGTGCTTCAAATCAAGACTTTTGTTCTCAGTCGTTCAGAGCAACACGCATGAAAAAGGAACTAACTGCGTTGATTAATTAATAGTATGTTGTGTGACACATCTTTTGTGGAACTGTTGTAAAGGTACCTGCAGCCTGCTGCAGCTTGCTTTATTCCTGGGCTATTGAAATATTTCAATGTCTTTGTTTTACTTGAAATAAAAAAGGAAAAAATAGCCCACCCGCAGCTACAATGTACACTTGTCTAAAATGATTGGCTTTTAAACTGAAAAGAAGAGAAATTGCTTTGTATCACAAGATAAAGAGAAGAGTATGTATGAGAAATGTCAAACATTCACTCACAGCAACTGATCAGAACTGCTACTTTTCAATGACTCAGCCCAGAAATGATGCTTTGGGTCATTAACAAGCTAAATTGTGAATTAGTATGAGCACATCTTAAATCAAATAAGACTTGTAAAACATCATGTGCTGGGGTGCTCCAACCCCCTGCCACTTGAGAAGACATGCATAAATTAAACTGACTGCACACAAATACATAAATAAAAAACCCTGCTCTTTATGAAATAGTAATTAACTTAACATCACATTGATCCCAATAAAACAACACCACCCACATTCCACTCATGCAGAACTCCATTAATGTTCACAGAAATCATACACAAGAGTTTTAGAAGGGTGCAAGGCCACCATACCTTCTCTGGGTCTCTGGTGCATTGTCAAAGGCCCTGACAGTCAGTGCGTAAGATTGTCCAACAGTTAAAATGACACCCGGCGCCACAGTGATGCGTCCAGTGCGATTACTGATGATGAAATGTCCTTGGTCACCAGCCAGTATCTCATAGGTCACCAAACCGTTCAGTCCCTCATCAGCATCTGCGGCTGTTAACTGAGAGAATAGAGGGAGGTATGAAACAGATACACATTAAACACATGGTGTGTCTGCGTTTTCTTTTGTACTTTGTAGTTACAAGGAGGTTGTAACTGTCTGACTTCAGACAGTTGCTAAACATATCCATATACATATCCATTTGGTGCATTATTATTATCTGCTCTGAAAGATGGGATACCAACGTGGTTGGCATTTAGCTAAAGGTATACATGTCACTAAGGCTGCAATAAGACTACACTCAAAGTGATTTCAGTGTGGTGACCTTAATGATCAATAAAGCTGTAGTAGGAATTAGTTGCAGGTTGCCTTTGGAAAGACAGCTGTCATATATAGTTCTTTTGGGAAGTAAGATTAAAAAAGCATAATATATAAATATATAATTTCTTTCATACTTTCTTCTCAAATGAATTAAGCAACCACCATTTCCTTCGCGCTAATTATTTAGGGCATCCTGCTGCTTGTAATTATGAGCCCTCTTGGTGTAGTTGGCTTCATATCTTTAAGGCCTTGCAACTTTAATCCAAGCTACCCCGACCTCCTTTTTTATGCTCCTGTCGTTGGAGTAAAAGCTGCAGCATCAAATAAGCAGTAGCAACCTCAGGGGGCTTGTGGCTCATAAACGGCTTATAAAAATCGGTTAAGCGGTCATACCAGACACTCTGTGACCCCTGGCCTCATTTTGGGGAGGGTGAAACGGCTGTTTTTTAAAACCGATTAAACTTGACCTTTTCAGTGTCTGCCATTTTTTTTTTGAGAGGCAGTGCCGAGAGGACAGATGAACTGAAAGACAAAAAGATCACGCTGTGACTACCAAATGAGAGACAATGAAATGATGGACCTCCCCCCACATTTATAACACACTGGGGTTAGGGATTTACATTTCCAAGACAGTCTGCATGTAAATGTACCTGCACGTATCATTCCTCCTTTGTTTGTGCATAGAGGTTTGATTTAGTTGGTGTTAGCATGTGTGTGCGTGCATAGCACAACACAAAAAAATAAATAATGACCTTTAAAGCCAGTGCAGTCATAGAATCAACATTATATCATTCCTATTAATCCATAAAAATAATCACAACTGACTAAAATGTTAAAAAAAAATTAAATCCTGTTTTTAAGCGAAATCCTTTTACTGCAAAGGGAAGGATTTGATAAATGGGCATCACTGAGGCCTTGCAGTATGAATTACTCAGGCTTGTGCACTGAAGATGGAGATAAAAACAGCTTCTCTGACTTGTCTGTCATGGCTGCAGATCAGATGAAGGGAACAGTGCCTGTCAACACAATGCACTGGATTGTTGTGGTTATTTACTTTGAGCGTGAAAAAAACGTGTATGAGAGAGATTCTGTTTGATGGGGACAAAGACGGAGGCGTCGAGCTGAGTGCCAGAGCTGGAGACCAGAGGAGGGAGAGAGGTGAGACAATGATTGTTGGATTGATTACCTGTAGTATCGTCTCTCCTGGCTGCATGTCTGTGAAGACGTCAACGCTGTAAGAGAGCTTAGCGAATGTGGGCGTGTTGTCATTGGCATCAATGACCAGGATGTTGACAGTTACTGGGATACTCTGCTGTACGCCATCTGATGCCACCATCTGTACGCACAAGAAAAAGAAAACATATTGTAACTTGCTCAAATAAATCACAGACAACAGATTTCTTTCATTGAAGCATGAGCTTTTTGAATTTTTTTTGGCTTTGATAAGTGAATGTCAAACATCAACATGTTTTTATCAGCCCAGTAGCATCACTTGCAATTTGAATTTGTGTATTCTCATTGTTCCTTCCTTTAACATTTAAAAAGCCTTTGGAGATGAGACGACAGGGCTCGTATCAAGCTTGCCTAAAGGACAGTTTGCAAGCTGATCAAACTATATGTTTATTTGTCCCTGGCAGCTGTGATCTCCAGTACTTGGCAAGGGAGAAGGAAAGTGAGTAGAACAACAAATGAAGTGCAGGACAGAGGCGATCTAAACAACAGCTGTAGCAGCAACAAGAAATACATGTTTCTGTAAGGGGAAATTGCTTTTCTCCCAACAAAAAAAGTGCATTCTGCGCTGAAATGGAAATGACAAGTCTTGCTGGTTATACCATGCAGTCAGGAGGGAGCCTTTAGTAGCAGCTAAACATTCACAGTGAAAGTGTTGAACAGAAACACATGATTACATATATGACAGCCCTTTTTTCTTCTGTCAATCTGCACTTCTGTTCTCCTGCCAGTCCCAGGAGAGAGATGCCAGAATGTTGTGGGGAGCCAGAGGGGAAAGCAGATTTGGATTTCCTGATTCATCCTCACTGTATGTATAGGCCAACTGTACTTATAGACAGTTATACGTGTTGACTAATGTAAACAACATAATGCCTGCCTGCTTGCTCATCCCTCTCTCTCTCTCTCTCTCTCTCACACACACACACACACACACACACACACACACACACACACACACACACACACACACACACACAGTGAGAATACAAACAAAGCATGAACATAATAATCTTTGAGGGCTGGTTTTTATCTAAATTGGATCTGTGTACTCTCTCCTTCCAGTCTGGGGTACTTAGAGTAATTATTAAATTAATTTGATGCTAGCATTTGCGCAATGACAAGATTTCTCTCAATAACACTCTTTGAAATGAAATATTCTGCACAAAAGCAACAACAGCACAGCCTTCAAAGTCTCTGCAGTTATCTAGTAAATATTATGTTAGCAATCTTTTAGCAGGAACTCAGAAAGCCATGCATTCATTTAAAATGTCTGATAATATCACCAATTAGGATTATTTCTCCAAGACACCATGTTTCCTCATGTATATCACTTTATCTTGCTTCAGCTCCAGAAGTGAAGAAAAACATCTGACTGACACATTGACCTAATTGTAGGCTAGATTTGAACATAATGGTATGTTATGAAACAGCAGTGCAGATTTTGTACTTAAAAAGAATAGGATGCCATTAGTAACTCTATCCTGCTAATTTCATTTATGTAGGCTATGTGTCCCACATTAAAAGCAAGGTCACTCACGGCCTCATAGACCATCACTGTACTTACACATGTGAAACAGTATCACTGGACTCCCACACATGGTTACTCAATAAGGCATGAGTGAAACACAAGCTGTTACAAAGCCTGAGTGGACAGGTAGATAGATTCATATAGAAGCACTATTCTGGTCCTGCCAGATGTACAGTATATAGGATGGGTGAAAAATTCTACTGAAAACATCCTTTATGGACAACCTGTTTATGTTTTATATTCATGTAGCATGCACAGTGTAAGATTGATGGGTTAAGTATGAGAGGTGGATCAAATTGATTCAAGTATATAAGAGCTAGGATCATATTTTGTCAATTGGTGTTGCTAAAATATCAAGGTAAATGTTATTTACAACAATAACCATCACATTTTCCTGAAACACCAGTTTTAGTAATAAAATATGTTGGGGCCCGGTCAGACTCAGCCCGAAGAAACAACATGGGGCAGCCACCCTGTGGACCCACCACCCGCAGGGACAAGCATGGGGGTCTGGTGCGTTGCAGACCGGCTGCATAGACTTGCTGTAGGGACGTGGAACGTCACGTGGCTAGCGGATAAAGACCCGGAGCTGGTGTGGGAGGTGGCGTGGTACCAACTAGATATAGTTGGGCTCACCTCCACGCACATCACTGACTCTGGTCAGGACTTCGTCCTTTTCTGGAGTTCGCCAGAGTGAGAGGCACCGGGCGGGAGTGAGGATACTCACAAGCCCCTGGCTGAGCACTGCCGTGTTGGAGTTCTCCCCAGCGAACGAGGGGGTTGCCTCCATGCGCCGGCGGGTTGCAGGTGGGAAGGCTCAGAATTTGTAGTTGTATCAGCTGATCTGCAGCTGTATGTCTTGGACACTCGAGTGAAGAGAGGGGCAGAGCTGTTAACTGATCACCACCTTGTGGCGAGTTGGATCAGATGGCGGGGGAGTCGGCTGCAAAGACCTGGCAAACCCAAACGCGTAGTGAGGGTGAACTGGGAACGTCTGGCGCAGACCCCGGTCTGGGAGGTCTTCCAACTCTCGCCTTCAGAAGAACTTCTCGCACATCCCGAGGGAGGTTGGGGACATGGAAACCGAGTGGACCATGTTCAAAGCCTCTATTGTGGACGCAGCCGCTAGGAGTTGCGGTCGGAAGGTCATCGGTGCCTGTCGTGGCGGCAACCCGAGAACCCGGGGGTGGACACCGGGCGTGAGGGAAGCTGTCAAGCTGAAAAAGGAGGCCTATCAGGTCTGGTTGGCTCAGGGGTCTTAAAATCATTTTGCGATGGCACCCACAACATAAGAGTGATAGTTCATACCACAGCTACTTTATTTAGCTCTTACAAGCCACTCGTATCTCCTGCTTTCCTCCACACCATTTCTGTTAGTGTACTATAGCCAGTCACGGCCAAAGCAGATGAAGCCGGGATCACTGGTTGCGACACTATAAAGGCTTCTCTTTGTGTCTAAACAAAATCGACCTTCTAATGAAGTGCAGCGTGCTGTGCTGTGTTCATGGTGTCCTGCAATAATCAGGGTCACAACAGCACTAGAGGTTTAAGTGCTGTCAACACCATCAGAATCTCACAGCAGTATATCGTAAAAGCAGTATACAAGCATCTCGGTAATAGAGACTGTACATTCTAATGTAAGGTGAAAATAATCAATACAAAGCAGCAAATAGGTTCTCTTTTACAAAAACGCAACCATCTCAAAACCCCTAATCTGAAAAGCATTTAATGAGACCTGCCATCTCCAGGAGAGACATTCACAAACAACTAAAAACACTCATTCAGGCAACAAGCTTTTATTCTGGATGGAAATATTGATGAAGAGGATGCTTCAGAGCATATCAGAGATATAGCAGGCACATTGCTACTGATGATCCAGGAAGCAAATTTGTCTTTTCTATCTGATACTGAATGAAGCCGCCATTCTAAACAGCTGTAAGGGCCATTCAAATCTAAAAATGAAATGGTGAACATTGATTCACCTCCCAGCGTCTAAGCTCATCATATCCAAAATCACAATGAAACTGTACTGGATAAACAGAACTGTGCACACAGAGCACTAAAGGGTAAAATATGTACACACACACAAGAAGCACATCATGTTTTCATTAACTAATGATGCCCATAACACTTCAACCAACCCAACCAAACCCAACTCTAGATTACAAGCTACAGTGAACCAAGTCATCCTTGTTCAGAAACTCCTGCAGTCCTCAGGGAACCATTCCCACAGAACTCACTGTGGACTCAATGCCGGTTCGCTGATACTCTCTAATCCAAAAGGGATCCCAGAGGATAGGAGGAGCTACTGTATTTCCAAAGAGGCTGCCATCTCTCTGAGCAGCAGAAAAACAAGTTACTTTAGTGAAACAGGCTGCTGATGTCAATGTAAAGGCAATGAAAACACCAAATGTACAGTAAAAAAAATTAAGATTAATAAAACATTACAAAGTTAAAGCACAACCCACATCAGAATCCTACTGGTATATTAAGCTAGCAGCATAGTTCAGTGAGAAGAATTCCTAAATAATATATATATATATTTTTTTTCAAATAACCAGTTCATCATTTCGAGATACATTCTCTTTTGCTTATTTGCTGAGATCAGGGTGATATCAGGCCATGATTTCTAGTGTCAGATTATTTCTTTTTTATATGTACCAGATGGGTATATTGCAGTGTCACATTCCAAGGCAGATCAGTTAGTTTTATAATTATGGCAATCACGATTTTTAATTGACATCTTAAAAGCTTCGGTTGTTTGAGTATGATTGTCTGAGTGTTGGAATAATCTATAAATTAAATTGCATTTTTACAACAGATTTTAAATCCAATTTCCTGTCTTTATGAGGAGACGTGAGCTGAAGTCTGTGGTGGCTGGCAGGGCCACAAGCAAATAGATGAAACACATCCAACGTAAGAAACACCTTCATTAATTTGACTAAATTTAACTGAAAGAAATATATTGCAAATACAGAAAAAACAAGCAAAATCATCTCCATACAACCAGAGAATTAAGTTATAATTCAATAACAGATTCTGAAGGACACTAATTGTCGAGATCACAGATAATTGGTTACAGGTTACAAGACTGGGGTCCTACAATCAGAATGTTCAGGCTAAAATAATAGTTATTCCCTTTTGAAAAATGTTTCGTAACAAAGCATTCAAAAAGTTGTAATGTCACACGGACAAGTTCAGAAAGTTCTGTGCCACTTGCAGCGTTTCCACATTGGAACTTTCTGTATTCTCAGCGTGCTTTTTCATGCTGCATTTGCGCTGTCCAATCGGTCAATGGGTTTCTTGATTATTATTTTTTTGTCATCTACTCAAGTGTTGCCATCTTGCCTGGGTTTCTTAAATTACAGTAGCTCTATAAAGTATATACAAATAATTTAACATGAAATAAAAGTTAACTGATCATACAAAACAATAATACCGGTTGATCTTTGAATGGAAATGTGTAAATCAAGTGAACAAACTAGTTTACTTTACTGCTGTTTGCCAACTGGTAAAGGTCATATTGTTCTGGAAGTGTCAGGTCAGCTTTATGTCTCAAAGTGCCTCTTGGTATAGCTCTAACCTGTGACTTCTATTAATATACACTAAATGGGGGATGTAGGTCACAGGTCTACAGTGCTGTCTTGCAGATAGCTACACCGAGTTGGAGGCCTACCGTGAAAGTATAGGTCATCTGCTTCTCTCGGTCCACAGGTTTGAGGAGCCTCAGGTAGCGGATTATCCCAGTTGGGGTGAGGCCGAAGATCGTGGTGTAGTCATCCAGGGTAATCTTCACCCCGGGGTCTTTTGTCTTCCAGCAGAAAGATATACAAAAAGAAACGTGTTACCATGGCGACACAAGTGTTTCATCAGTTTTTCCAAGGCCGCAGCTGTGGGAAGACCTATCAAACAGTACATTTTGATCTGCCAAAAAGTTGAGAGAGTAAACTGCTGCCAGGTCTCCCATATGTCTTCAGTCAACAGCGGAGGGAGCTGAGAATGGAACCATAAACCAACGTCTTTCTGAACATGATTGGATCAAGGAAACAAAGGAAGATAAGAAAAGACTTCTGCTAAAAGAGCATACACCTATTACCACTCCTTATTGTAAAATGGGGAAAAAAAAAAAAAAAAAAATTAAGCGGTAGTTAAACAATACGGATTTTACAAATTTTGTTCAAGGTGTAAAGTTATGAAAAAAAAAACTTTAACATAAAAAGAGCCATTTAACAAAGATGTGTCATCACTGCCGTGTTAACAAATAAACCTGAAGTCCATTATGGTCCATTGATGCAAGTCAGCTTCGATTCACGTCCATCAATGAGTCCTCTTAAGAGAGTTAGGTAAACATCAGGACCGGGTGGCTTATTGATTTTGTTATCTCTGTTTCCACTTCACTTTGATTTGTTAATCTTCTCCAAAGACTCAGTGGAGGTATATTTTGAAAGATGAACTAAAGGTAGTGATTATTTCTGTTGCGTGTCTGTGTTTTCCCCCATTTGAATATAACTCCATCAGCGCAGTTGGTGTATGAAATTAAAAGCTGCGTCCACTGTGGTGGGTGAACGCACACAAACATACACAATTACACAGTTTGTTAACTGTGCCAAACAAATATGTCAACACACCCACTTCATCCAACTATACACATACACACAAGAGTTAACTCATAAAATAACAATATTCTTGACAGAAGTTGGTATTCAAAGAGAATAATTGCATCCGTTTTGGTTTCAGGAAATGCAGAAACAGCAATCTGCATATAAAGAAGTAGAACACTTCAAAACAAGCAAAACACTTCAAACACACACTCCTATTAGGATACAACATATTATTCTATGCACACACCCATCATTACCGGAGACCTGCTTAGTATTTGATTCATTGCTTATGAAATTTGAAAGTAACAAAAAACATGTAAATTGTTTTTTAACAGAGTTACAAAGTTGATAAATTTCAGTTAAGGATGTCTCCAGCAGTGATGAGCACTCTGTTTTTACTTTCTATAGAATGATCATGCATTAACAGCAGGGATGTCCTGTGTCAATTTACAAAAAAAAGGATGAAGCCGATCAAGTTTTCTTTTTTTAATGGATCATTACTGGCAATACAAATTCTATTCACTTCTGATCCTTTGTTTATAGTAACTTATTTCACTCTAGGTATGGCAGCTGTCAAAGCCACCTGATTTCAACATTTACAAAAACACTGGACTAAGCTAGCAGGCAACAAAACAGCAGACATCAGTTTAAATTCCAGATATGAATACTGACATTGAGCCACAGCGGGCAAAGGGAGTACTTTTCAGGTACACCAGACAAACAAAATAAAACAAATGCATTTAACCTTCAGCATTTTGTTCCAAGTGGAGCGCGAGAGCAGGTCGTACTCCAAAGACATTATATAAAAAACTGTAGGACGCTACATCAATATATTGTAAGAAACCAATTAAAGCTGTGATGCAGGTTTAATGCAAAGCTATTAAGCTGTCAAATCCCAAAACTCAATTTGCTTTACCCATATCAATAGAGGCCTACTTTACGTTATTAAGTGAGCACGGTACAGCTGCATTATGCAGCAAAACATAAATACTGGTCTAACTCAGGATCAGAAGATACTCCAAATTTAAATGACTCGCATTGGAGATAAAGAGTAAACAAAATCTGGATCAGGACATCCCTTTATTAAAATGTGTGTGTCTGTGTGTATCACTGCATCTAAAAGCAGCCCCCTTTACCTACAGGTGTATCACCGGGAGCCAGCTATAACAAGGGAAAAAATACAGCCTGATGAACATGTACACAACACAAACACGTATATAAATGTGGACCTTTAATCAATATCTAATCAATGCACTACAAGCGCTTTGTGTTTGTATGCACACACACACACACACGTGGATGGACATGTGTAAAGTGTAGGCAACAGGGCATTTAGGCTGATAAAGGCTCTCTCTCTCTCTCTCTCTCTCTGTACCTCCTCAACATCATTATCCAAAGCGATGATTCCCAGCGGGGCGGTGAGGTTGTTGCTGGCTGAGATTGTTGTACCGACTGGGGAGGACTCACTCACGTAGCCCTGATAGGTGGCAAACTGGAAATATGGCGCCTGATTGTTCTCATCCAGGATCTCAATGATGAGGTCAGCGTAGGCAGGGAGGGGATGACCATTGTCCTGTTCAGCCTGGAAATAAATAACAAGACTGAAAAGTCACAGTGTGAGAAATATCAACAAGACTACTGTGCTGGGAACTTGTGCTGCCCCAACTCTTATGAAAACAAAGGGACAGAAAGGTATAATTTCTCTGAGTGTCATTTCAATTACAAAAAAAGCTGTATTGACTAAATTTAATCAGGGTCCATTTAGGATTAGGACTTAGTAATTACCAGGACACTTAACGAAAATACCACCGTTTGCAGTGGAGAGAGAGTAATTAGTGGCTCTCCTCCTCCGCCAAATGAGTGAGTAGTGATAAAAGAGGCTCATTGGGAATATTACTAGCCGAGTCAATGTCAAAATTAACCACTTAGAAATTAAGGAAGTGTACTCGGACTGCCTTCAGGTCTGTCTCTACTGTGAAAAGTCAACTTAAGTGAACTGTGCGTCTGTTCAGCCTCTGTTCTGCTTGAAACCTCAGGAATGAACCATGGCACAATCTGATATAATCAAATCTCCAATGACCCCACTGGCACATCTCTTCAGCATGTTAATATTGTTCTCCATAAACAGACATGCAGTATAAAGGCATTGAACAGAGCTCGTTGAAAAACTATTATTTAAATAGCTGAATCAGGTCACAGTCAGTTCATGAGAAAACCAGCATTATTCTTAAAAAAAAAAATTCCATTTCTTCCTCACAAAATCAATGTTTGTTTTAATCTTGAACTAACCAAAATACTAGAGCATGCCATGTATCTGGACACAACAAATGTTACAATACGACTTGCAGATAAATCCTCAGAGTTGTAAACTCTTCCAAAAATGCACGAGTCTGTTTGTGTCACGCACGGTGAAACTAAACTGGATCAGTCTGTAACAATCACTACAATGCAAACATTACTTCCTCTTCATTTTCCAGCACAGTTGGTGGATAACACATCGGCTTCAGTAACACAGTATATTACCTCAAATCATAGCATGTGCTCTCTCTGCTGCTCAAACTGTACAAAAACCTAAAGGAGACGCACTTAAAAGCTGAGCTGCATCTGACACTACCACAGCCCAGTCAAACCAGACCAAATGACGGTGGTCTGGTCAGGCTGTCACTACAATCATTCCCCTCCTGAATGTGTTCATGTGAATGTGTCACTATTGCCTCCCACACGGGGATGCCTCAGAAACATTAAGGTTTTGAAAATACAGATGGAGAGGGGGAATGAGGTGACATCAGTTTAAGCCTTGACCTGGAACTAATTCTGCACATTAACTCGATTTCACTGGGCTTGTGTTTCAGAGTGCCGGTTGTAACGGAAGAATATCCTTATACGGCCAAATGCTGAAGCGAAGACTTGAAGTTTATGGTCTGGTGTGTATACCCTTGTGTGTAAAGCTGACGTTCACTGGTTATTATTTCAGGCACAATGTTATGCCAGACTATCTTTCGTGAACATCTTCTATCTTTTTCCCTTATCTCAGTGATAATAAAGAACACCCACAAGATGCTGACCCGGAGATCCAATCTGTTCGCAGAAACACCTGAGGGAAAAGTGCTGTCATTGACGGACATAATGTGCGTGTGTGTGTGTGTGTAGATGTTCTCTCTGTTTGCCGACATCCATGCAGGCGCGCGCACACACACACACACACACACACACACACACACACACACACACACACACACACACACACACACACACACACACACACACACACACACACACACACACACACACACACACACACACACACACACACACACACTTTTATCTGAGAGAGAAGACAGGGTGTAGGATTACAGTGTTCCCTGGTGATTTAGCTCTTTAGCGGTGTCCCCATTTCAGAGAGGCAGTACTAAATGACCTGTTCTCCACTGCTACAACACCGAGGCCTGGAGGAGATTCGCTGCAACCAAAAGTCACTGTTTATCACTCAATCTTGATTCACCCTTCCTGATTCCATCATACCTAAAGTGTCATACTGCATCTCTTCTTTCTATTTTCTGTCTTTCATAGCTATTTCTCTCCATCCACATCTTCCTTTGTAACTTGTCTTCATTTAATCCTCGTCATCTTGGTGGTGTGACTCCATCAGGGTCGGTGATTACTTTTAAAGAACAACAGATGTGTTATCTGAAATATGCTTCAGAGTTTGCAGCTCATTTCACCATTAGCTTACCTGAAGCCTTAGCTATGTGGACCACATACTGTGGTGTATCAGTGCACTCTCAAGATACCAAAGTCTAATTCTCACTTTCTTGCTCCCCTGAGTCCTGGAGCAACAGTTCCTCCTCCTCTTCATGACTCTGGTAGATAAGGCCCCTATCATCCTTCACGCACATCTCTCTATCCATCTTGGTCTATTCCAGCTTTCTTTCCTCCAGCTATGCACAGTCCTCCCAAAGACATGCAGAATACTTCTCATATGATCAACATCCCCTTCCTCTTGTGGAAATCAGGTCTTGCTCTCATCTCTTTGCTCCCCAGCTATACCAGTAAATAGTGGGTTACATGGTGCTCAGAGGTGTCTAGAGGTTAGTGATGTGTAGATGGAAAGTTCATCTTCACTGCTGCTCTGCAGCAGCAGCACCAAAGCAATCCCCGACTCTCCCTCTAAATTAGGATGCATGAGAGTGCAGCAGCCTCTCCTCCTGCTAAGTCCATAAATCATAACATCTTTTTCACCCCCATCTCCTAAGCAGCTGAATATAAGGTTAACGGCCTTTAGGACTGAGGTTATCTTGGTAGAACAGGTAAGAGTGCATGCTAAAGTTATCAAGATATGAGTTCAACTTGACGTGGCACAAGCACATTAAAAATATAGTCGATATGTTGAATAAAACAGCTTTGTTTGCAGAGTGCAGAGGAAGCAGAGCAATTCATAATTTACCGTGGGCTGAGCATGGAAAAGATTGTCACATTCAGTAAATGTTTCTGCATGTTTTGTTTTTTAAATGCCATGTTTCAAACAAGCACACTACAAAAACCTGTGTAATGGTGAACAGCTTTTTTAGAGGGTTTAGGTTCAATCAAAACTCCCATAAAACTCTTGGCGGTGATGTCCTCTAACCTTTAACTAAACTAGCGCTGATTCTGACAATGCAAAAAATAAGGGCAGCAAAAGTAGAGTAATTTTATTGTTTACCTTGATGATGAGTGTGAACCTTTGATACAAGTCCCTGCTGATTGGCTGCAGCACACGCAGCTCTGCAGTGGTTCTGTTCAGGGAGAAATATGCTGGATATGTGACTGGTTGACCTACAATAAGGAATAAAAACGCTTACGTTACCATCAAGAACTGCAGTGAACATTTAGAAGACAACTCATGGTATAACAACGGCAGTAAAGAGCATTAAATATGTAAAATCAATGAAGATACGTGATGGACCTACCAAGCAGGAAGTAGTAGAGAATTCCAGGTCTATTCGATGGGGGCTGTATGTTTCTGTCCATGTCCACAGCCCGGATTGAAGGGGTTACATTCAGTGGGTTCAGTTTGCTCTGCAGTCAGTCAACAATACAGCAAGACAATGGGATGCAAATCCATTAATTTTCTGTCATGTAGTTGGGATATTGCCTACAAAAATAACTTGACTGCATTATTATGCAGAGACAGGAATTTTGAGTGTCTTGTGAAATGGAAAATTCACCCTAAAAAAGATATCATCTGCCCCAGAAAACATTTTGTGTGCTATATATTAATATTTTGGCTGCGGTATAATCGTATGTGATGTGTTGTACAATCCTCTCAACTCTGCTCCTCCACATAAAAACAGTATTCTCTAGAGAATGTGCTCTGGACTCTGCGCCTGGCCCATTAAACTGTTTACTGCTTTCAAGGGGGATGAGAGGAGCTGTTGTGATTGGCTGTCGCCCCAGCTCCACCTGCTGATACTGTATTCCAACAATATTATGTTAAAATGTAAGGGGCAATAAAGTAATTGTGCCTTGCTGTGCTCGGATTACACTTAAATAGAACACTGCAGCCACGTGTTTCTTCCCTACATCTGTTTTAGTAGCCACACTTCTCCCACTTTTAGAAAAACCAGAGGATAGAGATCTAACTTACTGTGGTATATAAAAAATAAATAAGAAATTCCAACACGGCGTATCAGGACTTGTAAATCATTATACATTTCTAATGTCCATTTAATTTTGATGTTGGCAATTGCCTTAACAGTAATAATACACAGGCCAATTATTAGGTTACTTAATAATTAATTCGGAGGTTTTTGATATATTTCGCATCAGCATACTTCTAAATGTGCCCAATAGTGTTGTGCATCTGTATGTGGTGCTGTAGGCTACTTTTCCTGCACAGGCATACTCAGACATCATCAACACTAATTATCCCACCTTTACCTCTGCACTTTTGCACCAACATATGGTAAAGTGGGAATATGTCTAGCACATCACATTTAAGTAAAACTGTCTTCATGCAAATGCCTCCATATGGCCGATACAGTATGCGCGAGTAGAGGCTCAGGGGCCTGATATGAACTTCCTTAGCAAAGACAGGCACATGGCTAATAGCTCTCTGGCAGAAGAATCCCCCCCCCCCCGAGGGGGTATATTTATATCCCACAGCTCTGGAGTAATCCTTACACCCCTCCCCAACCAGCCCTCTCGCTTTTACAATGTCTGGAGGTGTGCTTAATCAAATCCCCCTAGCTCTGCACAATGATGATTAGCTATAATACCCTCCTCCAGCAGTCATTATACAGGGGGACTCCAGAGCCCACATCATATCCCCCCAGGGCAAAAAATAAATACAGATCAACTTATTAATGCCTGTCTAGCCATTGTGATTAATTATAATACACTCATCAATTATGAGAAGACAAATCTCCCCATGGATAGACATGTTAGCATAATGGTTACGCTGCAGAATTGAGACACATCAAGAGACCAGCAAAGTCTGACAGAAAAATGCAAAAGCTAACGTAGGTCATTCTTAACAAAACTGTTATGAGATTACATTGTACACTGTTTAAGGTGAGTAACAGGAAGAGAGTAAGGGGTAAATGTTATGAAACAGAATTAATAAATGAGCAATATTTTTGAGATATTATAGGAGACTTTCTATTGACAATAGTGTAAGCATGTATTGTATAAAGGGTAAACTTCACTGTAACGTATTTGTATGAGGCTTGTATATGGTTCGATGAAATCATGCTGTGCGGAACAAGAAGAAAAAAGAAAAAGAAAAAACAGGGAAAAATGCCAATATTTTTCTAACTGATGAAAAAGCTACCTTTTGTGTAGCTGGTGCTCCCGGGTCCTGCACACTTATCAGTCTTCCAACTTTCATCATATATTATACATTAACAGGGACAAACTCCCTGGAAAGTGGAACGTCTGGACAAACAATTGTGACTTACGATGCCCGTTCAACTACAGCTAAAGACACACATATACAGACAGAACAAATACATACGGTACATGTATATAGATTTTCGTTACTCCATCATCCTCTGTAGGCCTCTGTCAACGACTTGATTTCTCAAGCAATCTATATACTGCACTGTAAATCCCACTGTGGCTTTATAAGAGGCCTTCGTGTCTTTCAGAGCCTGTTCACACCTGTCATTATGTTTCCTGGGGGATCAGATCACAAGTGGACAGTTCTATTAAGTACAGCAGTTTACATCCGGCATTTCATGCGTCTTTCAATTTGAAACACTTCATTCTAATAATCATTTCATGCATGAAAATACACAGTGCATATAAAATAGATTTCTAAATCAAATAGCTAAAATGTATAAAGCTATATATAAAGTTATATATACTTTTTATTAATTGTTCTTTCCACCTCAGATTCTTTATCTCGTATTCTCGGTTTTCATGCTGTCTTCCTTTCTCTTTTTTTTGGCTTCTATGAATTCCAGTGGTGTTCAGCTGTCATCCCAGGTCAGCTCAGAGCTCTAATTGCTGGTATAACGGACCAGAAAATGCCCCCAGAATTGCCATGCTGAGATAAAACGGCAAAGCGCGCGCTGCCTCCAGGTGAGGAGGCAGAGAAAAGGTGTACACGGACAATTAGGATACTAAAATGTGTGGCGATGGCATTTAACAAGAATTTTTACATGTGGCACAAATCTCAATCATAAAATCACAATGCCTATGCACAAAATGACAGACAAACACACAACCTGCGTGCAAATATGCACATGCTACTAACAGGAGGAAACGTGTTAAAATGACCTCGTGTTAGAGCAGCGTGTTCTAGCTTGCCTGTCTGCCTGGTTCTTACCGGTTCAGTAAATTCAGGGATGGCAACGCGGTAGGTGAGGGGGTAGCAGTCGTGAGTGTTGTTCACCAGAACACAAGGCAGGAACATGGGACCCAGATCGTCTCCATCCAGAACATCCACAGTCAAAGTCGTAGTAGCTGTTCGTCGGTTAGGGAGGTATGGAGCGCGGTCCTGGAAGACGAACATATGCTTTTAATTAATTTGAACCTTGAAACTCCCACACAATGTGGTGCTTTGCGCACTGGGGCAACACACTGCTCAGGCTAAAATCAATAAAACATGTTAAAGCCATAACAGATCTGTGCTGTTGTTCTTCAGCATACATTTGTCTATAAATAGAACATTACTGAAATATTTTCAGTATTTTTCTTTTTTTATTAAAAGGCTAACAGGGGAAATTTAGAATATGCTCTTTCCATAAAAGACCATAATCTCTGCTAAATGACAAATTTGTTATTTAAATGCAATTAGGAAAACTTTCAATTATATAATTTATCCAGAAAAACGCTGTCAGACCATTTTGATAAAAACAAGTTTAAAAATAAAATAAAATCTGAATATCAATTTATAATTGTATTCAAAACAATTCTACACTTATCTGCCTAATGTTTTGTACAGAAGACTCTCATATCCTTGGCAGGCAGCTTGTCAAGTAGTACTCAGGTAAAGATGCTTTGATGTAAGAGATGTTAAGATGTAAACGATGTGTCCAACATCAAACCACTTCAAATCAGACTGAACTGCACTGCTCCTTTTGCATTACACTAAACCTTTTTCTTCCTCAGAAAAAGAAATTCTTCGCGATAAAACAGAAACAGCACAGCAGTCATCCTTAAAGATTGCCCGTTGTGGTACTGTTGCTTGGCAGAGTGGTACCCTGAGAAGTGAGCAGTAGAGCACTTCAGAGATTTACATTCTCAGTGTAATTGAACTTTTGACACAAGAAGCGCAGAGTTCTAGTAAATATCACGTCTTCTTCCTCTCTGCTCAGATGTCCTTTTGCAAGAGGATGTGAAACCTTCCTGGAGGACCTCTTGCCAGTGTAACCGAGGTTTCAAACAGAGCAATAAATACCCATATGTAGTGAATTACACAGCCATAAATAACAATAATTAAATAAATAATTCATGGTAAAAATCTGTGCTTGAAGTGGGCCTGTACTCACTGGTTCCTAATTTCACCTGCCGGTTTCTCTCTGTCAGTAGCTATAATCCAAGTAATTAATCTTACAATAATGTTGGTCTGGCACCAAAAGGACAAAGACTGTATGAATCAAGTCCCACAGAGCTGTAAAAGTCAATGTCTTCCTAACCAGTCCTAAATGCAGGCTGGGAGCAGGAAGCTAATGATAGCACCACTGCTAGCAGTGAAGAGCCTGCGAGTATTGAGTATTGTATAGAGTATTGTTAGCATCAGCAAAAACACCTGTGGCCACAGTTCAGTTTTACTCCAGAAATGTAAGCATACTGTAAGTATGGGAATATCGTATTCATTATTAATAGCAACAAGTGGCGTATGCTTGCTGAATTAATGCTACCATCAAATATTCAATTAGATAATTCAACCTAATGGTCTACAGTCTCTCCGAAAGTTGGCTGAATGCTGCAACTTTATTTTCTGTATGGCCTGTCTGTCGTAAACAAACTTAAAACCGTAAGTTATTTTAAGCCTAAAATAACTTATTGTGAGTAAGAAGAGGGAAAATGAAAGTTGGTTTAAGTGTAACTTAACTGCTTTCCACCTACTGGTAGTATTTTGTATCTGTATTCTGGGCTTTTGTTGTCGTTAGTCAACTCACGGTTTGTTAATTCAAAGGTTAAAGCCTCTGGTCTATTTCACTTGGCTCCGTCATTCCTCCGGACCTAGAAGTGTTACAGTAGCTTGATAGGTGCCTGTGATGCAGAGACACAAGTGCCACACCAGCCTAAAAAGTCCAGTCTTTTGCTCTCTCATGCAGGAAATAGAGAGAACAGGAGATGGGTTGACAGCTAAATGATTATTTGTCCTGCAGTACTTTATCTTCTCCATTTCACAGTATAGTGTTGCATTTAACCACTGCTTGTTAGGGTATTCAGTTATGTAATCTGGGGTTGGAAAAAGATAATAATAATACGAGTCATGACATTTTCTGCTTCAATTTAAAAAGGTTCCATTTAAGGAGACTTTCAGCTTTCACAAAGTAAGACTTTGAAGCATCCAAAACAGACCATACAGGAATGGTGAAACATTTGATCCCAGCCGGGGTGTTTCTCCAATTGACATAAAATTCTTGGCTGGTAACTCCGCAGTTGGTCAAAGACATTTGCCACCTAATGGCTACGGGTTAGGGCTGAAGATAGAGCATAAAAATGTGTTCCTTCCAATTCAGTACAACTTTTAATGGCACTATTAGGATTACTTGTTCTTACTTTTCACTGTCGTGTTTTCCAGTGAGAGAGTGAAGGAAAATGCACTCCCTCAAGTAAAATCCATATTTAAATCAATCCTAATATGCAAATATGCTCTGGTACATACAGATTGTAAACAGTTATCTTTGAACTTGTCAAAGACTGCTTCAGTCAAAAGTAAGTTGTAATGAAAGCCTGAGGGGTTCAACCCTCTAAATTTTGCGGTCTGTGAGCAATCTCTGAATTAGCATTACTTAATTATAGGTAAAACAACTTGTAACTGACAGCTAATTGAGAGCACCTCAAATTACTTGTTACTTATTAATATGTCATAATTAAAAAGCATCCCTCGTGTGACTGGTAAACCTGAAAATTAAAAGGGTGGTTTATTAATGATGACAACAATTTGGAAAGAAAAACCTTGCCTTAAAAATGCACTCAGATATAGAAATTAAGCAATTCAAAGACTTGGACTCATCAGAGCAGCAAACTGTTGAGTTCTTCTTCAAAACAAAAACAAAAAATATAACTGTAAAAAAACAACAACAACAAAAAAAAAACATGTACAAATCAAGCCGATTTATAACCAGCTGATATTGCACACTTGCTGGTTTTACACTTCTTTCTTCAAAAGCGGTTGTGCCTGTGCAGATTAGTTACATTACATTTCATTTAGCTGACGCTTTTATCCAAAGCGACTTACAATAAGTGCATTTCAACCATGAGGGTACAAAACCCAGAACAACAGGAATCAAGAAAATACAATTTCTTTAAGAAAGCCAAACTACAAAGTGCTATCAGTAAGTGCCATTTTAAGCGCTACTAAAGTTCTACTATTCAAGGTAAAGTCGGAAGAGGTGTGTTTTTAGTTTGCGGCGGAAGATGTACAGAGTTTCCGCTGTCCCGATGTCGTTGGGGAGCTCATTCCACCATTTAGGAGCCAGGACAGCAACCAGTCGTGATTTTGTAGAGTGTTTAGCTCGCAGTGAGGGAGCAACAAGCCGATTGGTAGAAGCAGAGCGGAGGGAGCGGGCTGGGATGTAGGGTTTGACCACAGTTCACTTACATTGGCTTGGACCAACACCAGGTAGCGGGTTCTCTCCTCATAGTTTAGCCTCTCTGCCAGAATAATGTCTCCTGAAAGGGTGTTTCCGACAGCTACTGTCCTGTTAGAATCCTGAAAGGGAAAAGACGGAAAGAAAGGGGGAACAATAAGTCATGATTGCTGAATAAATTGTGTAGAGGGTGTTTAATATTGTGTGATTTGTCCTTATACCGGGTCATTGGGGTTGTAAAGGATGCTGTATTCTATGTGTCCATTGGGCCCGTCATCAATGTCTGTAGCGCCATTATATCCTGAGAAGCCAGTGAAAATAATCGTTCCAACTGGTGTAAGCTAGAGAAAAATTTGAGAAAGAAAAAGAAAAGTGAACAGCTCAAACAGCCCCTGTGAGTACATCAACTTACAGCAGTGTATTGCTGTTGCCACTCCTCCCCATTAATATACAGACAGAATGAAAAAAAAAAAATCAAAAGGGGAAAGTTGCAGTCAGCAGCAGTCTGAAGGCTTACGTGCAGCACTGTCAAAATAACAGCAAGTAAGTATGAGAACCACTGCTGTTCCCCTGAGCCCTCAGCAGAGTCCACAGGACCAGGCAGTGGGCAGGAGATCTTGTTCAGGGGAGTTGACAGCAAAGTAGAATGACTCACTGCACAGTTAGGGCAGCTGCATGTGGCTATGATAACACACTGTGACAGGAATTCTGAACATACAATGCACAGAAAGTGTGTACAATACATTGGGTTAAATTAGTGCAGGTGTTGCCGGGGTGTTCTGAAGGAAAAAAGGTGTTACTGTCTTGTGCTCTCTAGATTTATATGGCTGAATGAAAAGCAAGCTTCTACAAAATTCCCTAATGTCTCATGACCTGCCAGCCGGCATGAATACACACTGCTAGATCTACTAGTCAGCCACAATGTGGGGAAAAAGATTGTGTTGCCACATTACACAGAGCTGTTGTAAAAGACAAAGATGCTGAGACTGCAATCATTACTTGCATATTGAAACATAATAATTTGAAGTTTAGTAGAAATGAACTAGTAACTACATCTTGAAGGCAGTCAGGACGATAAGTTCCTAAACAACATGAATCAGCCACTAGATTTGAGTTTCAGGTCCATTTAGAAAGTCAATCTGCACCAGTGGGCTTAGACATAAAGCAGCTATGTAATTAGACAATTAAAATCTTTGGCAGTCTCACTGACTGAAAAGGAATTTTGTGGCAAACAGCAATGCATGCCACTATGTCATCCTTTGTGAATCCCACCCAGGGACACTGAGATGAATGAGCTGAAATAAGCACACACGCTGGGCTGGACCAATTTTCACTAGGATTGGCTAATTTTTCAACCAAGAAAACCTAATGCAATCAGTATACTTTGATGCTACAATAGCATTCAAACTATTCACACAGTGTCTTTAAGTTTCAAATCATACAGAACCAACAAGAGAACTTGCTGCCTTACCTCATTCACTGCAACATAGTAGCGCGGCTGCTGAAAGCGAGGCGTGTTGTCATTCTTGTCCCTCACAACAATCCGTACCTCGTGAAAGATGACAGTACCAACCAGCTCATTGGTGCACTGGACCTCAACCACAATGGTGGTGATGGATTTGGGGGGCTGGAAGACAGAAATTTAGGTGTTGGGAGTTGAAGTTGTTGTATATTTCTAATTCCCTTCTTTCTGACATATAGCTGCCTGCGGTAATGATAAGCTGTTGCTAACAGTATCAGTATTTTCATTATATTTGTAATTTCTGATAAACATTATGCATAATTCATCAGATATTATAAATTGATACCTCAACTGTTCCACTACTCAATCCTCTTGTTGATGATGATGCCAACATAGTACTAGTGTAAACAAATCGTGGCTGCTGTTAATTTATATTTTAGGCTGTCTTGTGCAGCCTGATTTTTCTTTTTGAATATTAGATTCAAGATAATATGTAAAAAAAAAAAAAAAAAAAAAAAAAAAAAAAAAAAAAAAAGTTTGATCAAAAGAGCTATGTGCCATGTGCTAAGCTCTGTTCAAATGTATTGGACAGCAGCAGCTTGTCCTATCGCCACCACTGCTTGTGAGACATCATCTGAATTTAGCAACAAGGGTGAAGTTGCCCTGCGGCAGCTTCTTTCCCTCCCTCTCCTTTTCCTTCGCGGAGGTTTGCCTCTCGTGCTCCTCCACTTTTGTCATTTCTCCTGGCCATATTTCGGAGACATTCCCATTAATAGCTTCACGTCCACCTCCCCTTCCCTTGATCCATCTAATCTAACAACATATTTTAAAACAGCTTCTTTGCCACAGCAGCAACACCCTATTCTAATCCCCCCAAATCTCACATCATATACTGTACAATTTAGACTGATCTGTATGCACTGCAGGTTCAAGTGGACGTATTATGCACATGCAGAGACAACCATGTTAATTTATTCACGATGTTTAGCACTAGGGGTGAATTATTGTGCTACACTGACACAAGTTTTTGTTGCCTTTGATAGTTATAAAATAAAAAAATACATTTCTCTCCATCTCTCCTGTACTCACATCTCTGTCCAGAACGCGCCCGGTGCTGTTGAGGTAGAGTCTCTGCTGTGCTGGTTCCAGTATCACCCAGTAGTCATAGTTGTCCAGTAATGTCAGTGAGATGGTTCTGCCGGGGTCTTGGGAACGGCCTTTTATCTGCATGCTATCCACCAAAACCGTACCTGTGGGGGCAGAGCAGTTCCTGTTTTAATGAATGGCCATGATGTTGACAGACAGTCATCCTTCAGTGTTTTATTCTTATGTTAATTGGTGAGCTTGTTGGCAGAAAAGAAGTGAATCGTAAATTAAATGGCTTTTCATAAGACCTATGCTACCTATTGACTATGAAAACATAACATAGAAAAGCAAAGGAACTGGAATATGAGGTTAAATAACTTCATTCAGTTGAAATTAGATCATTGTCATGAACAGTAGCAGTTAATGGGATTTTTCATTCTGTGTAACATGCTTAACCTTTTTAATCCTTTATGTAAAACTTTCAGGAGAAACTTAAACATGTTTTTTTTTTTTTTTAAACTTACGCCTACAGTAATCATGAGAAGACTGGAAATAATGTCTCAGACCTGTATACACTACTCCACATCTTTCTGAGGCAGATTTCTACAACTGATAATTATCATCCTAGGGTGCATCAACACCTCGTTTACGTTACCCAGCTATTAATCAGTGATTAATTAAACTCTTGCCACGGCAGACCTCTGTGACAAGCCAGTTACATCGGAAGTTTGTTCGACTCTCGTGGCTAAATCAGTGGCTAAAATAGGAACTAACAGCTAATGCAAATTCGAACTGCTCCCAGTTACTCAAGCTGTGTGGTGTTTTACTTCAAACTACATGTACTCATAAACCATGCCTGAAAATACCAAATTCAGAAGGATAACATTGAATGACGAGGAAAAAAAAAAAAGGTAAACAAAACTTATATTCCACTTACGGCGTGGCCAGAGTTATTCTGTGAATCAGTTTTGTTAGGATAGTGCTCACATGTATAACACATTTTGACCACATGTTGCCACATATGATAAGATGGGAAAATGTCAAAAAGTTGGGTTTCTCACTGTCCAAAATCAAAATGTTTTAAAACCACATGCTATCAAATAAGCAAAAAAATGAGCCAATGCGCTATTTTTAAAAGCTTTAAATGAAAATTAGTTAATGTTATAACTTATTCTGATTTTAACCGTATTCACATGGTTTATATTAATATCTCTGCATGATTCTAGTATTATCAAGTTTCCCGTTTCTTTACTGAGGTACCACATTTTGTGAGTGATTTTATTTTTGACAATTATTTCCTTCATTTGACTGTTTTCTGGTGCGCATTTAGACCTGCATTAAAATTGGTGACACCGTTTAGATTTATTGACTTACAGCCTAATAGCTCTGCATAGCTATAATATAATGGATAGTAACATTAAGTAGTTCTATCATTTCCATAGAATGCCTCTGCAGTACATGGTGTCGCAGGATTTAGAGAGACACTTCAGCAAAATTGGTAACAAACAAAATGCCTACCGACAGAAGCACGTTAGATGTTTGGTTGACCTTCTGAATGCATAGACACAAAAAGACACTCTGCTTGCAATGTTCACTGCTGTTCCTGTCATAAAATCAACAGAGACTGGCGGCTGCTTTAATGCATTTTGTGTCTCAGTGGGTCACTTGCTTGCTACGCTGTGTGGACAGAGATGAAATGGAGCATAGAGGGATTATTTTGACAGCTGTCATTTACATGTTTGGATTAGCATATGATTTATTTATTTAAGATATCATGCACGATAGGCTGTGAAAATAATCTGTTAAGACACAGTGTTAATCTAAATTTGACTGTTTATGCTTGTTAGTGCTGTTGGATGACTTGCCTCAGTAAAAGAAAAATGCTTTGTTTCAATTTGTATACGAATATGTAATTGGCTAATCACATTTGTAAATCACATGACAGACGTTTTACATTGAAGTGCATTTTACAACTGCACTACAAGCTATTCATTTACAGGCATAAGTAGCTCATTTCATGACCACTATGAATACTGTTCATTTCATAAAAAGGAAGAGAAGCATGTAAAGCTTACAGCATGTGAGCAAAACAACAGCTGGCAAACATACAATTTTAAGTATTCAGGTGGCTTTATTTTGATTTACTGCCTTTTTCCCATCTTAAGCCATCCCTTTTATTTTCCACATGTCTCGCATGTAATTAACACGATGCATAAAGTCATTGAGGTGCAATAAAAGCCCAAAAGCAAATTTTAAGTTTCAAGCTAGTTAACGTGACCATAAATAGATGTTTAAACTAAAAACACTTGACGTGTCTTCCTAATCTACTAGCTGTAAATTTAGGAGGATGGCGGTGCGTTAATGTGCTTTGTAATTGCTGTCCCAAACACCTTGTACTTTATCATTTCATAAAGCAGGTTTTGTCATTTAGCCATTAGTCACTCAGGCTTTCACATACTCAAGACAGAGCACAAATGGAGGTGTAATGGAGGCTTTTGCATTATAATTATAATACCCACTGCTGCATTTTTAAGCTCTTATTAATGACTGTGCTCCTTCTCCTGGTTTGCAGCAGTCAAGGTTTGATGCATTTGTGTGTTGCGATCACAAAGACCAATAATTATCTGTCTCACTTGGGCTAAACTGAAAAAAAATGGTTCCTTGAAAAATTTAATTTGAAAGTCAAAATAGCCCTGTGTTGCTGGTTCATTAATCTAAACCACAGCTTTTCATAAATATATCTGCCTCAGTAACTTGAGTGGTGAACTACATCTTCTTGAAACTCGCAGGTTGTAAATTATGCAGCTGATAACATTACAAGGGAGGACACAGAGAGTCTCCTCTTTTCTCAAGTTAATTGAACTTCAGCTTTTCTGTTGTGACAGGCAATACTCCCACTGCTCTGGGCACTTCCTCTCTTAATATCAGGCACACAGAAAAGTTGTTGTCCTCATCAGTCAAGACGACGGCAGAGAGTCAGACCTATTCAGACAAGTGCTACTCGGAGGTCCACATACTTTTTACTGTATACTTCATTTGTCAATAAATAAAATTACTCTGTTTAGTAGCCTGTGACTCAGTCAGAGGCGACTCTGATCTGGGCTTCACAGTGGACTAACCCCACAGAGACAACGCAGAGGGCTCACTTTTATCCCAAATATCAATAATGCTGGCATCCAAAGATGATGGCAGCAGATAAGTGACAAGGCCCATTTCAGATAGGATTCCAGACTTAGCATGAAAAAAGGTTAGATGCATCTAAAGGTTCGTTGGTATTAGCACTGAGTCTTGTCCAAAAAACAACAACTTTGAGCTTGATCCACAATCTGAATTTTTCTAGGTTCATGGTACCACAAAGAAACACACCAAATGCAATAAGTTCGCGTGGGAGAGTAAAAACAATTAACTCACAACTACAAATCAAAACAGCAACAGAGCAAATATTGCTAAAGGCAGGAATCAGTCGATTAAACAACTTATTTTTTCAAAAGTGGCCTACATAATTTTATCTCAAACAAACCAAATATGGAATACTTTTTTTTCCTTGAATGGGAGTATAAAGTTCACATAGAAATGTTGGTATGTGTTTGAAAGATGGGGGCCAAAATCGCTGCAGTTATCTTGTGCACATAGCTCTTTTCATGCCGCATATAAATGATCAACAATTTGAGTTATTCCTCATAGAAGAAATCTCTCCTTAATAGTCGTTTAAAGGTTCTCTTTTTATGCAGCAGTTAAAACTGTTAAAAATCACTGCACTTGTTCCCACTGACTTTAACAGAAATCGTTTTTATGGGTAAACGTTCAACAGCAGATCAGCTGGCTTTAATCGATGAGAACTCCATGTTCTAGTTTTGTGGCTTTTCACAATCCAAAAACTGCCCTGCTTAAGGCAATAAATGAATGACCTTATAGTTTCAACCAATGTGAGAACATCTTTCCATGTCTGTGCAGCGTTTTAAACATTTGCTATATTGCTTCGCAGACTTAGTGAGCAATAGGTGCAAAAATATTGAAGTCCTCATAACTAGTTAGGTCAGCTAACCACCTGATTTCTAACCCCTGCAGGCCTGTACCCCAGTTTTTTACTTAATGCACAACAAATCCAGTTGAACAAAGTCAATATGAATAAATTGACAACTAGTCTGTGTAAACTTAACTCTTTTAATTTAGGAAATTTTATAAGATTTTGCATTCATTCCTAAAACAAATCTGGTGATTGAGTTGTGTATTTGCAATGTCCCATCTCGATTACTGTAGTTCACATTTGTATGAAAATCATAAAAAAAATAGTTGCTGGCAATATAATGAGAATATTAGTTCTGTCCTGGCATCACTTCAATGGTTGATTATTAAATTTAGAAGTGATGTTAGGCTCTAACTGATAACTCTAAAAGCACAGAGGTGATTCCTCATCTTAATGGCTGAGGTCCTGCGAAGCACCTTTTTTGGATCTTATGAAGTCTAGATAACAAAATGATGTTTGGTTTTTGCAATTCAGGTGCCACAATTTGAGAACGAGATAACTGATGATCTGATCAGGGCAAAATTGACTATTAATGACCAATCTTCCAGTCTGGTAACATTTATATTAACAACTTTACTATTTACAGCCATTTGTTAGCACAACATTTGAAAGAGCGGCCATGTCCAGGACTTTGAAGAGCTTCTTAAAGCTGCCCATGGTGCTGAAGAGTACGATGAATAATGATTATGGCATGGTATGTAGTATAAATACTGGACCTACAAAGCTTAAGAACATGACACAATGGTACATTATTTAAAAGTAACAGAACTTTTTATATTCATCACACACCAGAATAAAAGAAGGAAAAACTATTTGATAATATATGATAATACATGGAAAATATGAAATCAAGGCAGTTAAGGTTACCTTGAGAGCAGCAGTGTGTGGGTTATATTTCTGCCTCTCATATCCTCTGCTTTGTTCAACACCTTTTAATGTGTTTTTAGTGTGTATTCTTGTTGTTAGCCACAGGCAAGAAGTATACCATGTAGGGCACATTCTCCAATAAATATAAAATTCAAGTATGTAATGGAATATATAATGAAGATCTAGTAGTCTACACCTAGTAGTCTTCACCAAAGGACAGAATTATGTATTCATAACTGTGGGGCCTCTGCAGCACATCATCGTAGACTGAGCAATGCTGCCTGGCATGACTCAGAGGAGGAAGAGGTGAATGAGCCTCACCTGAGATACTTTAAAAATGAAAATGTCTGTGTATTCACAGTAAGTGGTGGTCAAGCAGCAATTATGGAAATGATACAATTGAAATGTCATGTAGGAAGACTAGATGGTATTTGTCTCAAACCTTCATTGAAGTGTTTAACTTTCTTTAAAACTCACACACCGACTACCCACCACTCAAGCAAAGACTCTCATAAATACATACAGTACAAACATGAGCAGAGCACCAGCTGTGAAGACTGACTGTGCAGAATACATTGCCAAAATTAAAATAGCGTATGTGTATTACAGCCCCCACCAAATCAGAAGGGATGTGATATTACTGCCATCTCAGCACTCCAAAAGCTTAATAACCGCTAATTACTTTTGATATAATTTGACATGAAAAACATCTGTCAAGGTCTGCATTTTTTTCTGGTGAATAAACTGGAGTCAAAGTAACAAATGAAAAAAAAAAAAGCAGCAGCTGTTTGCGTCAGTAAACAAAAGTGTTGTGAGGAATAATCTCTTCCACTGGAGGAGAATCAACTTTTTTTTTTTTTTTTTTTTACTTCCTTTTCATACTGGGTTGAATGTTCATAGTAAGTGTGCACACACTGAGTTTACATGTACATGCCTACAATACATAGTAGACAGACTTGGGTCTGACTTTACAGCAAGACTAAAGCTAGCGCTCATTTGAAAAGGCTGCAAGAGAAAGCTCTGGGGGAGAAAAAAAAAAAGCTTAACTTTTACCACGATTCAATAACCAGGACACAGCATTTTGACATATTGAACACTGCTGGTACATTGTGAACAATTGGTATGATGAAAGTAAAAGAAAAAGCTGCTGTGATAACTTTTCCAATACCCGAATAGATACACCCCACCAACAAAGCCCACTGCAATGTTTTACCACAGGGTTGTTTGGTCTGAATGCTCATTAACAGTTAACAGCCCTGCGAGCAGCTCACAACATGCTCACAGTGACACCGTTAGGAAGTTGATGTTAAGTAGATATAATGTTAAGATGTTCGGCATCTTAGTGTACCAAGTTAGCATGCTAACGTTTGAAAATCTGCCCTAAACACAGCGATAGTTGAGGATTGGTACGTGAAAGAATGTGGCAATAGTTTTTTTTTTGTTTTTTTTTATGATTTTAGTAATAAACTGCAGTTTGAGGTTGAATGAAAAGTTAGGCAAGTAATTACAGTCAATCCTAAAGGAGATATCAACATGTATATACCCAATATGCATCAACCATTCAAAATTACATCGAGTACAAAGACAGCAAACATTAAAACACATATCTTTGGTCTTTTGTGTGCACACATGCAACACGTGTACAGGCTAGAGCATGTTGAGGAAAGATGTTTTGTACAGGCTATTCCACTCCATATGGGATAAAATAAATAAATAAATTAAAAAAACCGTGGGTTTTGATCCCTGGTTTTATCATACACTATTGAGAGGATCAGACTCCATCTGTGTTCCAAAGTTAGGCAGATGCTCTGCTACCATCAAAACTTCAATTTATTCCGAGGATAACCAGATGACCTGCATCAAGTGAGTGCAGAGTATAGGCCAGTGTATTTGATTGAATGATAGGAGATGATATGATGCAGCCAAACCATTCAGGGCATTATGTTTTCTATCTGTAACATTTCATGTGATCTGGGAGGCATAACTCCTGATTACAGTAATTGGGGCTAGATTCTTGTCCAGTCAAAAAAACAAAATGCGTTCTCACACACACACACACACACACACACACACACACACACACACACACACACACACACACACACACACACACACACACACACACACACACACACACAAAAGCACTCTAATTTCATTGACTGCATCTAGCAGTGGGAACTCTACTGTCTGCCAACTTCCATAATGTTGCACATCTAAAGTATGATCTGTGCACAGGTTCCAAAGCAGCGCCTCATGCCTCTGCACGATCCAGGCTGGTTTGAAAATTATAAAAATAAAAATAAAAAAAGAAGTAAAAAGCTGGAAAAAAGAAACCTTTTGGGCCAGTTGCCAAATGTGGCAACAGCTACCGATTCCCACAGATTTCTGTCTGTTTTGTAATTGTTAAGGCATGTTGGTTGTAGTGAAACAAGTACTCCCAGGGTCCAAAGATTTGTTGGCATCACCTGGTAGAAATGAAGATGACAGAAAGTCATCATAAATAAGCCTGTAAAATCAAATTGATGGCATACTATGTTGTAAGTATATAGTACAGGCATACATTGTCAGTTGATTTTAATTGTGCTGGAGCAGAAGAAAAATCTAATAATTTAAAATTCTTCACACATCTGTGAATGAATGAAAAAAATATTTCAAAACCTAATTTGCTTCTTGACAAAAATGAGAATGCTGGAATGTGCTGAAACTTTCATAAAATAAAAGAGTGAGGCAGCAGATATCACAGTGTTATCAAATTATATTAACGAGCTAGCAAATGTGACATTAATATTTAATTTTGAGTCTCACCCATATCTGCCACATAGTTGGGATAATTTTGTTTCTTTTGGTGCAATATCACCATTTGAGATAAATGGGCCCAGCAAATGCATTTTGACAGTTTAGCTTTAATAAATTAATGACAATGTAAAGAGGTTTAGTTTCAGTCTAAGCAGCCTTTTATGCAGTCCTGAGTGAATGAATGAAATACACAGTTTAGTAAACATTGACATAGACTATACAACTAATCATAAGTGGATCAGGGAGGCCTATTTCTTTAAACAATCTGTTCTCTTTTAATCAACGTAAGTCTGTTATGATATACACTTTGAGTAAACAGTTACTGTGAAATGGTGATGTATTATGTATATAAGAATCAAGTGCTGTATTAGACTTTTCCAGGGAGCATATGGCTTGTGTGGTGAAAGAGAAGATGGACAACACAGATTTAATGGATGGTAGAGAAAAATACAGTAGGCCATCAGCAGTGTGCTGATAATAAGGTGTAGATAGAAAGGTTGTTGTTGCTTTATCTACTAAACAATACAAAAAAGTACAGACTGAAGAATATAGATATTTTTGATTTAACCTTTAATTCCAAGATACATAGATTTTATCACAATGAAGTCAATAATGTACCATTTACAAGGTTATCTATAGAAGCATCTATAACCGTGTTCCCGGTCACCATAATGACAATTGCCATCCAATTTGTTTGCTCTACATTGGAGGTAGTGGATTGTAAGCAGCAGGCTACGTGACATGAGCACGCACTGTTATAATTCAAAAATCACTACACCGTGAGGGGAATGGACAAACACAAACCTTGGTTTGGGTAATTTGGTGGTTGGAACAATTCATGCTGCCAAAAACGTGACGATATCGAATTACTCGATAGAAATCTTTACATATTTCTTCACAGAATGTTGTCTTTTACTCTCCCAAAAGCTTTTAGAATGGTTGCAGAGCAAAAGGACATGTCCAAGCACTAAGTCAGTGACAACACATACAATATGTCAGATGATTCTACATCACCCACGTGGTGTAGAATCCATGGTTACTTTCAGTGTGTCCAAGACCTTCATCTGCTCCCCTACAGCCTTTTAGGTCAAAACCTTTAAATGAGAAACCTTTTTCCAGGAACGAAAGGGCATTCATTGCCATGAAGTTGTATGTGAGATGTAGTGCTTTTCACAAGAGAATGGACAAGCTCAATCTATGACTGAAGTCCTATCGATGTTTAAATGCCAGACAGCTTTGGATTTGTCGACAGTGCCATGGTGATCCATCAATTACATGAGGACATTTTGAGCTCGTAAATAACACGTCTTTAATAATTCAGTTCAACAGGGTGCTGCTCCGCTTTGAATGCACAATTTAAAAATCAAGAGTGAAGCAGGATACAAATAACTTTGTCGAGATTAGATTTTTAAATTCAAAGTGTGTATCAAAGTAACTGAATGATATGTGGACAAACACTTAGTCATATATTCTTAACCATCCTCTAGCATGCTTGATTAGTATCTCTACATCTGAAATAGAGGATCTTTACAGCTGGAGCGGCTCAATTGAGAATGCAATTGATATGGCTGTTATCAGACTATTGAGTAGATGTCGAACAATGATATATCAATAATTTTTTTCCTGGGAAAAATATCAATGTCTTTGTTGAACACATTTAAAAGATTCAGTTGGAATTATACCGAGTTGTCCTGTATGGACAAACATAGCTACAATTAAACATTTTACAGTAACAACTACTTGCCAATAAATACTGTGATGATAACGGCTTTTTCAAAAGTCAAACTGGGTGTATAATAAATGACAGAAAGCATTTGTGCATCCCTACAATGTTAGTTTGAACATATCCTGAGTCGAGCTGCCATCACTTTTAAGCAATTCCCTCTGCAACTTTATATTGGCTTGAAATGAAACAATCTCATCTCTCCTGTTTCTAAGTTTTGGGAGAGAGTGATGAATATTCACCAATATGTCCAAACTGTTACAGGACACAAGAAAGGATCTTTAGTTTTTAATGATGACAAAATTTAACCCCGGCAGTGCTTTGTGATCATTTTAAATTCCTTCTGAAAAAATTTCACAAACAAAGAACCTAACATATTTCTGTTGGAATTAAAACTTAGTTGTCCAATGTGAACAATAATCATATTCAAATCTAACCATGAGTTTGTCTCAACATCGCAGTGACCGAATACTCTGCAGCTTCATCACAGCCTCTGTTAGTCTGACAGCCAATCTTAAAAATACAAGCAAACTGAAAATAAAACTGCCTTCATCAACAAGTAACAAATGTATTATCAGCTTCCTGCAATAAAATAAATGTAATTCATAGACATTATGTTTGAGAAACGGGGATTCCTTAATTGGAGTAATGATTTGAGAAAAAACTGGTTCACAGGTAGAATTTGGATGTCTTGGCCATTAGCAGAGTTTTGTGTGAAGTAGAAACTGTCCTCGCGCACAACACTATCCTCTCCCTGCAACATATGTTCAGATATAAAAAATGTTTTTTTTAAAACACTCTCTTTCACTATCACGAATACAAAAAAGAGAAAAATATTCCAGCCTTCACTCAAAACGATTGCAGAGGGTACAATGGTGATGGGGAGAGACATATTGTTACCAAACACAGTTTTGATGCCACCTAGGTTACTAAAGTGCATGTAATTTACTGCCTTAACAACAAATTAGTTTATTGTGTGCATGTAATCATAGTCATTTAATATAAAGGAAGAACCCACTCAAAATCGGAGGGAATCACTGTATCTGACAGCCAACTGTTCTCTCATATATTTCATCCCATTCTGCCTCATTTATAAGTTACCAAGGACACCTGCTGAGAGATCAGGGAAGCAAGGAAAAGTCGCTTAGCCTTGGCATATACAGTGTGTGTTGTGGATAACAATAACAACCGTACCAATGTCCCAGCAGCACCCTACCTTGTCACTGTGATTTGGACACACATTAGTTTTAATATAAAAATAGTGGCAATTATACAATTTTCTTTTATTTGCAACTTCTATTTTTAAAAGAATTTTGCAAACTTGATTTCCAACTATGTGTATGTTAAATAACAATATTAAGAGTCTACAGCTGAGTTAGAGTCTCTGTAAAGCTGCCCTCAGGCTCAGCAGTGCTCTGCGCTAAATTCTAACACTGGCAAAGTAGAGCTGAGGCTGTCGTAATTTTTGCAGGTATTTGATCATAAATCAAACTATTGGACAAATTCTTGACCTGATAATGGCACTACAAGAAACATAAAAGAACAGTATAAAAAAAAAATGAAAGAAAGATTCATTCACCACAACTGGACATGAATGTCTGTACTAAATGTCATGATCCATTTAATGTAATTGTTTATACAGTTTATAACTACACATTTTCCTTTATTCATGTACAGGTCTATGAATATGCAAGTAGTCCCCATCTCTATCTTCAACCACCTCCATATCATTGAGCTGCTGGTTCAAGCTGCAACTTGATGATATGGAAAGCCTCACCCTGCCAGTTGATGGGATTGGTTATTCCGGTATGTGATGTTTGAAACCCTGGTTGTGTGAATCTGTGTCATGTCTTCTAGTGTATAAAAATGCCACATACACATGTTATCAAGGTTAAAAACTGGACTTTCTCTGTTTTTTTTTTTTTTTTTTTTTTTTTTTTTTTTTTTTAATGTTTCAATAAATAAGTGAACATTTTGACCTGTTGGCACTATATCAAACGTTTGGGGATCCTCAGGTTTCATGACCCTGGGACTACAAATGCCTGAACAAAATGTAATGGCAATCCAGCCAATGGTTGGTGGGATATTTCAGTTGAAACCAAGTGGGTGACCCGCTAAGTCATCTCTATAGCAAAGACTCAGACTGTGTTCCAAATGACATACTTCCCTTAGTACACTCACATATGAGTAATCTTACATGTTAGCACTTTTACTTGTGTAGTATTTTAATTTCAAATGTCTCAAACTGCACACTGCCGCCCTGCACTCACTGGAAATAACCGTAGCATGTGAATGCGTCACCTGCCGGCATATCTTCCAGCTTTAATTATCTTACCATGAGAAGAACGTGTTTTTGTGCCCTCTGTTTAATGCACACAACATACACACTGATGGCTTTTGTCCAGGAGCAGTATGGTGGTACTTAGTGAAAAATAAACACTCTTGTGCAGTGTTGTAAAAAAGCTATATCTTCCTTGGTGGCTGCAGTTTGTAAATACATTGGTTGTTTCTCCCTTTCCTCTACGTGGCCAAATATGCAACTTGTCCAGCATTTCAGACAAAAAATTTGGACCATTTTAAACTGGCTACTTATGGTGTACATTATATTTCCATACTTGACAGTCTGAACACACTTATTCAGTAAAAATGGTGAGTGTTAGTACGTAGGTAAGCGGCATCAGACTCACAGCAAAGTGGGAGGTTGTAGCTCAAGAAGTAGAGCTGGGAGTTGTGTAAACTCGGGCTCAGTGGATTAATCATTTGGCAACTGAACAAACCCTAAATTGCTCTGTGTGTATGTATATATATGTGTGTGTGTGTGTGTGTGTGTGTGTGTGTGTGTGTGTGTGTGTGTGTGTGTGTGTGTGTGTGTGTGTGTGTGTGTGTGTGAGTGTGAGTGTGTAAATAGGTGAATCAATGGCAAATTGTAAAGTCACCACTTTACAACCATGACCAACACAAAAGTAGGACTGTGGTCAGTCACTCGATACAGCCACTTTCTGTTTGTTGAACAACATGCTTTACTCTGCTTGTCAGTTTCTGTTGTGTTAAAATGAACTCGAAACATGAAATACAAATGACCAATCATTTTAATGTCTGTTGAACCTACTGTGAGGATTAAACTAATGCATGATCTCATTATAATTTATTAATTAAAAATGAATTGATGAATGATCTGTATCTAATCATCAGAGGAATGTAAATTACCATCTGAAAAACACAAATAAATCCAATAATAAAGACGGCTTTATATGCCTCCTTAAGAGCAGGTTTGACTTGGTTTCAAAAGAAAATAGGATGCTAGTACACACTGACACACAGACAAATGTTCCCCTGCAATTTAAAATGCTGTTCCTTCAATATGTACGAGAAGCAATCCACCAAAACTTCTTTCAAATTGTAGTATTATGTAAAATAAATTAACTACATTCTTGCTGCTTTTTGTTGGCAATGAGTTGTGTACCACTCCAAAGACTCATGGTGGTTTTGATTAACCTTAATTGCATTGCAGTATTAACAGTTATGAGTTAGAAAATGCCAGCCTCATTAAAACTGCCTCAAACATCATTATGGTGTTCACAAACTTGGCATCTCTGTTTTAGTAAAACAGTCCAAGCAACTCTCTACTGATGATGCGATCAACATAATGCTGGCTCTGCAGCCTTGGGGGAGAAAAAAACAATCCACTGTCAAGTGAATTATAGAATAAAAGGTGTAAACAGTTTTCAGGGTTTTGTCTTTTGTCAAACAGGTTTTATTGTGGTGTTGCTCATGCAGAAGGCAACTTTTTTTTTTGCAGTTTCCCATCTCATCTGCACCACAGTACAGTGTGGAAACGTAGCAACTATCAGTCTGCTCTATAGTCTCTTCACATACATAGGGGGAGAAGCTGCAGTGAAAGAACACTGGGATTCCCTTAGAGAGACGTGAATGAAATTTTTTTTTTTATGATGACACTATTAATCTAGGGTGACAATCCCACCATATTCTGGGGGAAAACCAGCTGAATAATGTAGTGAGGGTTGTGTGCTCCCACCAGGGCCAGCACTCACAAAAAAGCCATTTCTCACTATGACTTTTAAAATAAAATAGTTGGGGTAAACTTAGTACAGACAGCTTACTTGTTGTGATTTTCTCTGATCATGCATAAAGTAAACACATTCAGTTAAATTAAGCAATTTGACTCAGAGATTATTTGCATTTGCAAAGACTGAGCATTTTTCATTGATATTTAAAACCCCAAAGAATCCAAGTAGGTTCATGCAAATAATGATACAGTGCAGCTTAACACATGAAAGGCCTATTTCTTTGTCGTAATGAGGATAAGCACGTGATTTACAACAGGAACAGAAGTAATTATGCTGACCGTTTATCTCCACAATATACTGTAATTGCTGTTTTTATTTGCACATCAAGCACTAATATGTTCTCCACTTCTAAAAAAAACAAAACAATAGCCTTTACAGGAATAGTAGGGGCAAGTACAGGCTGTTGCGGGCCACTTTAAATCTGGTAAATAAAGACCTTCAGTGTCTGGAAAGCAGAAGAGTTGATCATAAATTGTGTTATATAAAGATAATGGCTCATTAGGCGAATACATTATAAAAAAAAAATAAAAAAAAGGTTCTGTACTCAGGCAGTCACAATGTATTGTATGTGGTGAGCAACTGAGCCTCACTCGGTGTCCCGCCCTCCTGTTTTGCTCTCTAATCCACAATGAGCAGGTGTTGTGCACTAATCCCGGCCTTTCAGCTATGCTCTAATTATATATTGATGACTTGGCAATAATCACAACTGGACGGGACCGTGTTTGTTTGTGTCTGAATATGTAACACAGAAACAGGAGGAGAGAGAATGCGTTTGAACAATAATTAGACATCTGCCGAAAATTATATATATAAAAAAAGTGAAGGTCATGAACAAAAGCAACATGTCCCAGGTTAAGTATCATTCACTGACACAGCCTCTGTAACTACACTTAAACAGAAATAAGCACGGGCACATACACATGCTAAAAATGTATGTGCACACAAGACAGCAGTGCTCGTTTTGTTTGAGTAACAGATTCACAGCTTCACGAAATCAAATTGCCCACTTGGGTAACTCCGCCCCACTTGTCCAGATGTTTCCACTCCTGTTAAATTGCAATTATTAAGCACAACAGTGATGTCCAAAGTCCTGATCAGCAAAATTAGAGCTAACCTTGGGAGAATATCATAACAAATGTTCAATATGGTCTTAAAAATTTAAGCCGTTTGAAATCGACCCTCCTGCCAGACCACAGTCAATCTGATGTTCATGTTTGATGACACACTAACAAAAACTGTCATGATAGTGCTCAATATTTGTGATTTTGAGATTCTGAAAAGCCCATCCTAAAACAGCCAGCACATAGACATACAGCAACCCTCACCCTCTAGTACACTGCTACCTGCACCCCGCACTGTTTTTTCAAAGCAGCTACAGTATTGTACGTACAGTTAGTTAACTCTGTAACAGTGCAATGCGAAGCAGTGTCCCTCTCTTCACCAAAAGATCAGTATATATATATTCATATATATATATATATATATAGTATATATACATTATATATGTGTATATATATATACATATATATATACACTGATCTTTTGGTGAAGAGAGGGACACTGCTTCACTGCTGGCTGTTTATATATATATATATATATATATTTTTTTACCACACTTGGTAAAAGAGTTACAAATTATACCCTTGCCATTTGTACAGAGCGACACTGAAAGCCCTATACATCACTTTGCTCCCCTGCTGACAACTACTATTGTTTGAATCCAGTAGCATTCAGGGATATAGGTGTTTGAAGATTCATCATAGTGAGGCATACTGCTACATGCTTGGGGGGTTTCTAACTGGACTATTAGCTTAATGTTGGACTATATCTTTAGAGAAAATGTTAACTGCCTTTCAGGTACAATTAACTGAATAAAAATGTTTCGGGTACTGTAGGTCTAAGGTAATTCAATGTTAATTCAAGAATTTGACCCTTAATCTGAAGTACGCATTTAATTTCCAGTGCAAGCTCCTGCTAGATGTCACGTAAGGAAATGTAAAAAAGGAATAAATAGATATAAAGAAAAGGAAAGCCTTAAAACTGACTACATATTCTAAATGTCAATGTAAATGAATGAAGCAACAGGGAGCATGATTTAACTAATGACAAGCTTGGTGGAGATTGAGGGACTGGATTGACTTAAAGGAGAGAAGGTAATGAGTCCTTGGTGGCTGAGAAAAAAAACTCACATAGGCATCTCATTAATTGTTTAAACCTCAAACATTTATCCCTTTCTAGAGATGCCTACCAGCCCTATGAATCCTGCAGACATAGGACCTGGTATTTTGCTCAGGAGGAAAGCCAGCACCACTCAGAGATCGTCATCCAGGATGAGACAAGAGACCTTTAAACAGACATGGTATTCAACATTGGCACTGTATTTTCTCAGCTCTGTCAAATCTTTTAATGCCATGTCAGGGCTGCTCTGTGACGAGTTGTACTCGGTGTAAAAACAGAAGCAACTAAAAGTTGAAAACCGACCTGAGAAAAGAGCTGAACCACCACACAAGTTTTAGGTGGCTCACTTTGTTCGTCTTTATACAGACACTGCTGCAGTCATCGCTTCATTTTCTGTCTGGTGAGCTTTGTGTGGAGCGGTGCGAGTTCAGAGACAAGCGTGAAGAGGCAGAGTCAGACAAAGGGCATTGTTTCCTCCCAAGTGTGTACTTTTCATCACATGAATGATTGGTTTGAGTACTTGTAACAACAAAAGGGCACAAAGTGTTGGAGTGCTCTTGAAAGTAACACTCTCAATTTTAATCAATATTGTATTGAAAAAAAAAAAAAAGTGCAGGTTTTTTTTGTGAATCCTCTCTACGTATAAGAAAACAAATTTAAGCCCATGCAAAAAGTAATGAAACTGAGCATAGTTATAATTAAATAGACAAGTCCTGAAATGTGGATATGCATGCAAGATAATACTGTGCCTCGGTCTGCACTTGGGTAATATTAACAGCATATGATGCGAATGTGAAATTTGCATCATCGACCCCTCTTTTAGGTGGTGTTAAGCAATGGAGAATTAGTTCTACATTAAGAGAACTAATGAGAGAACTATATACACGTTTCTTCATTTGCATTTTGAGAATAAGGTCAAACATTTAGTGTTAGTGCCAGGCATACAACATTTTAACTTTATTCTTGAAATTTCAACATTATTCTTGAAAGGTAAAATTTAAAAAAAAGTCTTCTTATTTCTTTAATTTTTTTCCTTCATGGCCCTAAATCTCCGCTGTAGTTTTAAGACTGGTGATGACTGTAGTCCTAATGGGAGGCTTATAATAAATCAATCAAAGTGCTTGTCATAACAATTACTGTAAGCCTGGTTATATCGCTGGCTATAAGTACAAGCTGGACCTCTGCCCAGTACTTGCAATGGACTTGCAGGCAAGTAATTAAAAATGGTCAGTTATATGAATCAAATTATTTGGGCTGTTTTGATCTAAACCAGGTCCACCTATACTTCACCTACTGTACTAAAGAAAAGTAGCAGTAACCAAAGGAACCCCTTTCAAAGCTTGCAGCGTTGCATACCTTTACCAACAGAGATTAGGTTTGATTTCCCATCAAACCACTTGTTGTTTAGCATTCAGGCCATCCATTGGATAATGTTTCAAATCAAACATACATTTAAGTGACACAATTACCTGCATCATCTGTCTATGGAGGATTTTTTTTTTACATTGATTGCCTCATTGAAGGGGGTGTCAGCCTTCATCAAAATGCAATGATTTATCAGCATTTAGAGTTAATTTACCTTGGCAGCACACCACAAAAGAATACTAAATTGACTTCCCTTTAATAAAGTCCTTCAGTAACACTCATTTTGATGTCCTGTAAGCTGTTGTTCAAAATGCAGAGGATGGAGAGTATCCTCACACGCTTCAGGCAACAGTTGATATAAATCATGAATTTGCAGAGACAAGATAAAAGCTAGGAGACAACACTCTCATTCATGGACACCCTGATTCCCAACTGTTTTCATAGGAAGCCTTCTGTCAATGGAAAAATACACCCCCTCTCAACCACTGCCTATTTTCTCTCCTCACATATGCAGCTGCCCCTATATAGATAGAAATCTCTTCAATCTGATTAAATGCTTTTGGATTTAGCTCAAAGGCTGAAAATGCAAAGGAGCCTATAGAAGACGAGCTTTGGGAGGACTTTTCAAGAGCGTAAGACTTTATGTGTTGTGTCTGGAACCTGTCAGCAGGTCTGCAGAAGCAGCAGCTTAGATAAATTAAACATGTTACGCTTCATTTGAGCAACGGGGTTGCTATCCCCTCATGACTTTCCTCTTCCTAAAGTGAAAACCTCAGAGTAAAACATAGCAAAATGGAAAAAAAGGGCAAGAAATTTAGCTTATTTCACGATGCCTATGACAGAGTCTATTGTGTGCCCCGAGTCAAATATAATTCCACGCAGACAATCTATGAATGAACAACTGTTGACACAGTAAAGTGCCTTAAAAGTTGAAAATGTTATCATGTTTCTGAACAACACACTTTATCCACAGGGAACCTTAGTTTCATGGCTCTTCTGCTTCAGATTAGATTTGCTCTTCTGTGAAGCTAAGGGAGAGGATTATATATTTATTTGTTTGTCTATCTTTTCTGACCCTGACCAAACAAAGCCAGACAGACGGGTGATTATGTTGTTTTCCTTCCCATTCACAGACATGAACAGATATAAAGGCAAATACTCAAAGAAGATGGGATCTTATTATGTGCCATTTGTATGGTTTCTGTGTGACAGAAAAAGAGAGATGAAACACATTTAGAAGGATAATTGCTTTGGTCAATAACGGCGGCTTGCCTGTTTTACATTCCATTATGGAATGGACGGGCACTGGCCCGTTTCATCACGGAGAGATAAATAAAAGGATGGTGGAGCCAGAAGAGACCCATATCCCAGGTAAATGAGAGCTTTATGAAGAAGATTAGTGCAAATCCCTCACAGAGAGCATCGGCACATGTGGGCCGAGAGAGGCTTTCGGATAGAGGTTTGGCCACCTCCATCTCACAAATTCCCCCAGCAATCGATCAAAGCCCTAAATCACAGCTGCACAAACAGAGAGGAAGGAGTAGGTGAGACTATGACAGCCTGAATTGTAGGCCATTGCGCTGATGAATGGGCAGTCATATCTGATGCAGAGCCGCCCATTCATAGTATCTCGATACAAATATGCACATAAGGCGTGTGCATATGTGCACATACATTTTCTCACTAACATACAGAGCCACCCACGAAACAGAGCACATACAGTATTGCAAGGAAGCAGGGTATCTGTGAAATATTGTTGTGATTGTATAAATAAGCTCTGAATACCATCTGTAGTGAGAGCTGCTCATTAAACTCTATTAACCTGCAGTACTAATATCTGCAGGGACAGTGAGACAAACACACACCTGCTCCATTTAGGGAAAAAAAAAACATTTCTCATTCCCTCAATGGATGTATAGCTCCTTCCCAAGCAGCAGTCAGCACTCCCTATCACATATACACGCATATTTGCACGTAAAGACATACTTGTCAACAAAACGCATTATCGCAAAGAGCCCTGAAGGTGAGCGAGGAAAAGAGAGGGAAACTCGAGACAGCTGAGAAGTGGGTGCAGGTGATGAAGAGGGCAGAGGAAAGATGAAAAAGGAGGCACAGAATAGTTTTCTCCTGACCCACTCGAGTGCTGCGTGTCTGATCAATGCTTCAGTGATTTCTGTACTGCTGTAGCACAGGTAAATACAACCTGCGCTGGGAGCAGACAACTCATTAACGGAGCCCCACATCAAGTCTGCATGCCAAACACCATCTGCATTCACTGAGAGACACACGTACCGTCTTTACCCTGGGAGAGCAGTACAAATATACAAGCCAAGAACAACCACAATGTATTTATCTTTAATTCAAAACGCAATCAAAATAACAAACCATCGTGTTTGACTAAACATCTCCTCTACCCGCCTGCATCAAGCTGAGCTTTACTCTACACTACAACGCTCAACAGTCCCGAATGGCCAAGTATTAATATGTATTATGTTACCAAAGTAACAGTCACTGTAGTACAAAAATAATCCCTACAGTGTAATCCACCCCACTTGAGCACAGCAGCATTTACCATTCTGGAATACAGCGTAAAGTAGGAGTAAAAATAAGAGAGGAACATAGAGTTGGTGGGCGACTGTTCGGTACATACCGTTGGGGCTCTCCTCGTCAATAGTCACTATGGTTGCAGGGGGGCCAGGCCGGGACAGTTTACATGCTGCAAACACAAGAAAAACACTTGGATTAATATAAAAGACACTCTATTACTGTATGTTGTGTATATTACTTTGAAATAATATGGTAGCTGATGATTGCGTGTTAGGTAGAATAAAATCAAAGAATAATAATAAGTACAATAAATAAAAGTAGAGTTATAAGTAAGGCCAAAAACTGTTGTTAAACAGAAGTTTTGGAAAGTAACTAAGTACATTTATTTAAACTCTTTTAATTACAATTCACTGACTAGTTTTAATTCATGCCAGATTTTTTTCCTGGTTAATTATTTAACATTTTAAACAAAGCATACCATAAACTTACTTGGAACTAATATTAGTACTGCCACTAACTGTCTGTTGGGGGACATAAATGAGGTTTTAGCAGTTAACCAAAGAGCCAAGATAATATGATCAAAATTACAATTTCAGGCCAAAAGAGGAGAAATTATCCAGTAGTTTCTCAAGAAAATATAAACACTTCGGTTGGAAACTGCTGGAGCAAATTAACTTATTTTAATTTATAAAGTAGGTAAAAGTATCTTCACCTTGACCAGCTTCACTTGCTTTTAGTTTTTCAACTGCGCTGAGTACTTTGAATATTCTATTTAAGTAAAAGTACAGAAATATGAATGAAGGACTGACGTCCACATATTGCCAACAGCAATGTTACAACAACATAATTTTTTTTTTTTTTTTAAAAAGCAGCTGGCATACAATCACTGACAGTTTAAATATTTAATTGGTGTGAAGACGAAAAAACGAAAAATGTTGTCTTTCTGTAATGCCGATACGTCTTTTTAAAGCAGGCGGCATTAATAACTGCTCCCACAGAAACATCAACAGGAATGGACTGCACAATACAGACAGCGGACAAACAGGGTGGTGAAAGCATGTGGCATCATCATAAGCAGAGCACTGACGGGAGCGACTTCACAGATGGAGGTCACAGCAGCGAGATGGTACGAGCACATGGGACACAGGTAATGGCAGCTTGACAGACAGCACCAGATGGGGCAGCAGGAGAGGTGGAGAGGAGGAGACGGGAGAAAGGGAAGTGTCTCGTCTAGAGGAATAGGCGCTGCCTTCGAGGCAACGTGCTGCGCAGCTGATGTGAGGAAAGTTCAGGATTAAATGTCTTTCAACAGGCGAGAGAGGGAGGGGGGGGGGGGTGTGAGATAGAAGGACATGGTGCAAGAGAGAATATCGGGATGTAATAGCACAAAAGGAAAACGGATAACAGATCCTTGCCCTCTTACCCTCATACTGCCAGTCTGAAGGAAGTCAGAGGTTAGTGTAGCCAGAGGGAAGCAGAGCAGAAGCATGGAAGGAAAAACAAAAAAAGAAGAAGCATGCAACAGTTAAGGAAGAGCTCTGAAGTTAGGAAGGAAGAGAAAAATATCATTATATAAAAGCAGAAATATTAGAAATGGGGGTGGGAGGGTGAAGAGGCAGTTTTAAAGAGGACTTCTTTAGAGAAACCTTAGATGTTAATGAACCACACAGTTTTTACATGTTACTGCCAGTAGATGCTGGCTGACATCATTCCACAAGAGAAGCAGTGAGGTGCAGTGTAAATAAGAGTCAAGTCAAATGTCCATATATTTAGTGGTAATATGTGACCTGGAAAGAGAAGAAAGAGCAGGAAAAGTCACAAAGAAGTTATTCAAAATATCATTCTCTCTCTTTAAAGACCGCTCTGCCTCCATCTTGCCAGATATTGAATCGCAAGCAGCTTGCTGGCAGGCGGTGTCATCTTACATGACATGTAATTAGAGATGGACATTGACACCCATCAACAGTCAGCACTCTCGTGTTTCACACCCGCCTTCTGTTGCCTGACTTTGTTTGTGCAACTATGCACCTGTTACCAGGTGCAAAACAGTGGATAGTTTTCTTATTAAATATGCATCTCCACGAGCCATCACTAATGTGGTGGTTTAAAAGTGCAAATTAATCAGATAAAAAGCTTTGGATGGGATCTGCCTGCATCTTTTAATCATGGCCGTTTCCACAGAGTAGATACACACAATAATTAGCAATTGAATGGCAATGAAAACCTGAGGCTACTGTTGGGAATATGTCAGGCAAATCATTAATTGCATTTTCACTCTCTTCTTCCCCCTCATAGAAATGAGTGTCATGATATGGAAATGTTTTTTATTCAGAGTTTATGTAGAGCTGAGATTTACATCCATGCAAGGCATTTCGTCTTCGCTCCTAACATGTCAGTGGGACGATCCATTCTCAGGACAAGACAATATGATGAAAGGCATACGCAACGTACCCAAACTTAAAATCCTTGAGGAATAATCGTACAGACATACTTATGTTGCACTGCTAATTCCAAAGGTGTACTCACTGTTCATTTCTGTGATTTTATGGCAATTAGAAAAGCTGTACCTGTCTGCCGGAGAAATCGGGTTTCCTTTAATAGCGACAAAATGAACAGAGCAAGTGGGTCACACCTCGCAATCTGAGACACAAACAACAAGCAACATCAAAATATGTATGCAAATCTGCTCAGAGAATATACTCTGTGTGAAGTAGAAGAGTGTGCCCCCGTGTGTGTGTGTGTGTGTGTGTGTGTGTGTGTGTGTGTGTGTGTGTGTGTGTGTGTGTGTGTGTGTGTGTGTGTGTGTGTGTGTGTGTGTGTGTGTAATAAAAGGGTCTTGCACTCATTTTGAGAATCTTTAAGCGATCACAGACATTCTGTTTTGTTAGTTTTGCATATGTGTGTTCAGGCAGAATTGTGTGTGTGCGTGTGCATGCGCAGCTTTAAGTGGTAGTTGCGGCACTAGGAGAGGAAGATGTGAAGAGTTTACTTTGAAGACAAAAGGCAGAACCCAGCAGAGATAAAGAATAGCACCTCCATTTTGCAGTGATAACAGTCCTATATTGCGATCAAAGAACAAACATGTTGCACTCAATTTCATGTGAACATGAACACGTACACAGAAAAACTCAAAGCCTGCTCACAGTCGTGTTCACTACTAAATTGAAACGATCTCAACTTCTTGCCACTTTTACACCTTTTAGCAGTGGGTGATATTTTCTATTGACGTTCTATGTCAAGCTTTCCTCCCATTTAAGAAGTCCTCCGGTATAATGAGAGAATATCAGAAATGTTTTGTGGCCTTGTCACTTCCCCATGCCGTTCTATATTTTTACAAGAATGTGTCAAATTGTCCCATCACATCTCCTGTTCACCCCCGCCTACAGCACTCAAAATAATGATGCAAAGTAAAGTGCGCAGGCCCTAACACATACAAATATGTAGTAAACAAACACTATTTCAACATTTATCTACAAATCTGACAGAGCCTGACCCGTCCTAAAAAGCTACCCTTTTTTATCGTGGATGCATAGAGATGTCAAAGAGAGGATGGTAAATACATAGATAGTTTGGTGTGGCAGGATGTATATTTAAAACTGCAGAGAAAAGCCAAACTTTTTATAGAGTACGATGGATATTGTATACAGTGACTACATTATGTTGAGTATACTTGTCTGACATGTCGGTCTATAAGGGGAAAATGGGGATAAGGGACAAAGTGTCTCGCGAAGATGTTTAATGCAATCGATAAAAACGGTATGCAGGAGCACGGGGCCCTCTGTTACTGAGGTCTGAGGTCAGTTAACAGTCTTGGACTTGAGAGTGTTTTCAACAGTAACCAGATTTTAAGAATAGAGAGCATTTAGTATCCCTCCTATCAACCTTATTTTCAGATACAATATTGTGGTTGGATTAAAAAAAAAAAAAAAAGGCTGGTGACTGTTTGAGGCGTTGTGCAGGTATATATATAATATATATAAAGTACCTAAAGATTATTTTATTGGAAAGAACTGTAATGTTCTATGCAAGCCAATGCCATTAGAAAAGAGGAAGCCATTAGAGTAACATCATGTACCAGTTGAATCATCTGTCAGAGAATCTCCCGCCCTCAGTCGAGTGAAATTCCTCCTTCGTCAAGCAGTGTTTTTCTTTCTTTTCTTTTTTTTTTTTTAAGTTAGGGTGATTTTACACAAAGGAAATTGAAACTCTCGCTTCCTTCTGGTGTGAAGTGGAAGTTTCACTCTCCGTGTTCAATGTCTTAGTGTTTGGTTTCTTGAACTTTTGTTTGAGGGGTCTGAAGTCAGTAGAATTTTGTACGACTAAATGTGCATACTGAATATTGATTTCTAGCTTCCACACTTCCCATCAGATTTGTTGGATTCTGTCACTGGTTGAGTGCTTCTATGACAGATGAAAGATTCGCTATTGTATATTTCTGCAGACTTTGTTGGATTTATGACAACAGGGTAGCTGTTGGTTCTACCAGTGCGATGGACTGAATCCAAACTCGTATTGACTACAAGAGGAAAACTGACATGTTCTCAGCTAACATTGCATGAATCTTTATGATGTTTGAATTTGTCTAATTTAGATTAAATTTTGTGTACATTCACCAAATTGTAAAGGATACAAAAGTAAGGCCAAAAGAACTGCAATTTTTTTTTGCAATAGTTGGGTAGATTACACTGATGTTCATTGGCATTACTTTGGGAGCACAACTCAAAAGCCAACAGGGCTTTTGAGTCGTGGTCCCAAAGTAATGCGCCAACTTGTTTTGACCAAATTCACATTGTATTAACACTGTAGATGATTGTTGGTTTGTAGGCATGTTGCAGCAAACTGGTTTCAAATGTGAGGCCTAAGGGCTGAGGTCATGTACCCAACTCATTACTAAAGCTTTTACGACTGCAGCGGGTTTTTCTTCTCAGACATGAACATTTAAACGTTATTAGGTGGTGGTATAGTCAGATTTTAAAGAAGTGAATAATGTAACGAGCAGCATTCAATTACTAATAGATAAACAGGGCACTGTACACTTCAGACGCCCAATCCACAAACAATCCAAAACCTCAAATTATAACCATGGGGGAATTTTGCTGTCACGTAAAGAGATCTCACTAATCAACCTGACAATGTTGACTTGAAGCCATAAAACTTCAATTATGAAATGATTACTGTTTGACTCGCAAAGGAGTCGGGTGGAAAAAAGTTTTGCTGGCAGGCTTCAATCAATTTGTTTGTGATTGAAGAAAAAAGAACAACACTTTTTCTTGCTAAACCATGCCATTTGACAAAAGGGCAGAGACCTGTTTAGAATTCATTAGACAATGAAAACACATGAACAAAATGCTTCTTGTTATAACGTTTTCCCAGTTAAATAGGATCTGCATAACTCGAGGGCACTTTCAGTGGCTTATCTTATCTCGTAATAAACAATATTTAATAATATCAATGATAATAATCAGTGATAAACGTCTCCAGTATGTACTCCTATGCACCTAAAATAAAATAAAAGCTTTCATATGCATCACCAATGTATCACATGTATATTAGTTCTTTCATGAAAATATTTGAATAAGAGAGTCCTCAGACAACCTCCTAAGCAATTCAAGTTATTACAAAGCTGCCCATCAACTGCTATATTACTGAGGGAACAAGACAGTAATGAGATGAATTCTGCTCACTGACATTTAGTTTCAAAAGGCTTTTTTTTTTTTACCTGCCACTCGATTCGATGGCCTGTGCCTTCACCTGCAAAAGCACCTTTTTAGCAACCAATAAATCAAACTGCTGCTTTCTCGGGCAATGGAGATTTAAAAAAAAAAAAAAAAATTACTTTAAAGGACAAGTAACCTAAACAAGCAAGGTGGTTCAGAGGGCTGCACTGTTTCAATCAATCTGCCAGACCTTTACAATACACCTACAAAGACTCAGAAGCATCTTATTTAGATAACTAAGATATATGAAATTATTGCCCGCTCTAGATGTGGGCAGTCATACAAAACAAACTGTCAAAGAAAAGCGAGGGATCAAAAAAAAAGAGGGAAAGAGGTAGGACGATTATTGAGAAAGGGCAAAAGCAATGAACAGGAAAGTGGGAACTCAATTCTCATCCTTTAGATGGATGGGAAACTGCCAACTCAACACAAGGTTCCTCTTATCATAAAATGTTTCATACTGTATGTCCATACACAATCATAAATGCTTCTGCCCTTTTAAATAAATATCAGGCCCTATGCAGTGATAAGGAAATGTCTGACAGAGCCTGTGGAAAGTTATTCTGGCAAGGTCAGGGAAATCTTGATTAGATATTTTCTCTTCTTTCAGTCCCAGCACCAATGGTCCACCTGAGGGAAAAATCTCTGAAATGTCTGCTGACCTCTGATTTGACCAGCGCCCATTAAAAAAAACCTCGAGGTTAGAGGTTAGAGTTATGATTAATCGCAGAGGTGGCAAACAGCCCAGGGTAGGGATGAGCGGACACAGAGCAAACATGGACACTTTTAATTTCCCAGCTAGATTGATGGAGAATATTTTGCATGGATTCATGTCCAGTGGGGCAATGTGGCATTCTGGGACAGGTCCAGTAGGGGCTGACAAAAGGACAGTGAGAGGGACAAAGGGCAGCTATCCAGTGGCACCAGCTGCCAGGTAATGGCTGCTTTTGGGCAACAGCAGGCCAAAACAGAACAGCAGTCTGTGATGTAGTAAGCAGGACTAAGGCCAGTTGTCCACAGGGACCAGTTGTCAGAACTGGGCATTACCATTCACATTATACAATAATAAGTAACATAAATATAAGAGCTATATTTAAATGATCTAAGGGGAACTGTCTAAGTTGTATTTAGTTCAAAGGTGCATGCTTCAAAGGAGTTGCACTTAATCTCTTAATTAATAGAGAAAAATAAAACCAATGTGTCATCTACTATTTCCTTTAAAAGCCAGGTTTACTTTCACCTGGGCAAACAGATATTATAATGGCAGATTTACCAAGCAGTAAAAAAAAGAATGCTTCTCTGCAGAGCAAACAAATCGTGTGCAGACTGATGTACACAATAATAATCTTGGGCGCAAGTACAGTTGCTATTTAACGAGTGAGCTGGAGGGAGGGGGCCTAAATGTTAAATATTGTGTTATGGCTGACTTGGTTCAAATTATGTGCCGTTTTCTTTGAAGGTTAGGATAATTAAGTGATGACAGATTGGAATAAAAGAGCTAAAACTATAATAAAGCATCAATCATGCACATCTGTTAAAATCAGCAAAAGCCTCAAGTTTCTATCTCCACTTTATGCCCAGTATTTAGGTAGCAGAAGTAGGTATGCAGTTCATATTGGACAAGCACTTGATCGGTGCAAAAAGCACGATGTTTAAAAATTGCAGTTGATTTCACTGCTACATTCGTAGGTTTGTCTACTAAAGCTCTTAGCACTGCTCTGTTGCATTTTCATACACCTACTGTACATTCTAGTTCACCGTCATCAGTTATACTTCTCTTATACTCCACTTATATTTCATGCCGTTTTATTACTTCTAACTTCTACCTTGTGTTATTTATAACAGTATTCAGGGAGTGCTGTTGCATCTCAAACACGTTATCAGTAAAGCAACAATTGATTATCCAGCTACTGAATGTTTCCATGAATGCCATCCAGCCTTAGTGGGTATCATGTTCATCTGTCGGATGGAAGAATTAACAGATTAAATCAAAAAGAGAATACATGAACCATCACCAAAACATACAGAACGGATAAGAAAATCAATATAATGCAACATTTAAGTAATTGTCTTCTCAGATTCGATGCCGACAGTTTAGATCCACATTGCTTGCACTTCCCTGAAAAAGCTTTTTTTTCTTTTAATCTAATTTAAAATACGATTCTGATACATGGATCTAAGATTTTTTTTTTTTTCCCTTGATGCCCAAGAGATTTTTTGCAGCCAATAGACTTCCCTAAGGTAACAGATCTGATGCAGTTGCAACACAATTATGATCACAGCAGATAACTCGTACTCAGCTACTTCCGACCCAGCACAGTGCAAAACAACAGTTGGAAATCTGTGAGTCAGTTCGGCTTTGTGGATAACCAAACTTGCAGCACAACGTCCTCCTTACATGAAGACACCAAGATGTTCACTATTCCCTTACATGCAAGAATAAAACAGCTCAATCAATGCGACGACACGCTGTGCTTTGTGCTTCTTCTCGTGCCGTTTCCATGTGCAATCACTGTTTCTTACTCTCTCCACATCGCTTTCTTTCCTTACAAATCATTAGAAGTGTTTCTCTCTCTGTCGTGCTCCTTGCGGTAATTGTGTGCGTGTTCATTTTTTAAGGGTAATGTGCGTATGGCACAAAAATTGAAAGAAAATGAGGCAGACAGTGAAAAAAGAAACAGTGGGGGCAAGTGGGGCAGCAGGAGTGATTGTAAAAGTAAAGAAGAAGGTCAGAGACAGAAATGAATTCCTGCAGCATCATGTAAATTATTAGTGGCTGATCATGGAAGAGAGAAGGGGATTACTTTACTGATATGTAATCCCTTGCAGACACTCTCTCTACTACTCTTCTTCAGACTCCCCCCACACTACTGCCCATCTTTGTTTCTGGGAGGTTAACCACACAGACAGCAGGGCGAAGGTTGCAATCACGCTCCCTGTTAATAGTTCAGCACACATATGCTAACGTACTGAGCTCCAAGATGGGCCTGTTGGTACAGACCCCAGGCAGCACGGGGCCCAGTCTTACCAAGAGAGCCCCCCCCCCCTCCCTCCCTCCCTTCCTCCCTCCTGCTACCCACTGCCTGATTACGGCCTACTGGCGAGCAGATTAAAACCCTTTCCCCCTGTCACTCCACTGCTCCCCCACTCCACAGGCTTCTGCTGCAGCCAGACACAGTCTGCACATCTGGCCCCTAATCAGACAATCCCAAAAATAGACAAACAATTGTGGGTCAGAATGGATGTGCAGATGGGAAGAGAAGGAAAGAGAGGGAGCAGGCAGAGATGGAAATAGTGTCAGCGAGGAAGGTAGGCTGATGTCACATGGCAGAAGTGTCCACAGGCATATTTACTAATCCACACCTCACCACACGCACAAGCACAAACACACACACAAATAACGATTGAGCGTGTATGCATTTGTGTGACATCTGGACTTAGTGACAGAGGGATTTGGAGGTATGGACAGTGTACACCTGTCCACTGGGGTTTGGACTGAAGTTTGACCTTTCATTACCATTTGTTCAACGACTGCATGTTAGTGCACTCACACAGGGATAGATGGACAAAGATAAGGTACACTCCAGTGTTTAAATTCATACAGTCAGAGCTGATTCTCTGCAGGGGGAGACCATGGGGCGTAGAGTACAGCAGAGATAGTAAAATGCAAGGTAAGGAGGAGACCATGAAAAGATGGAACATGTAAGAGAGTATTGTTGATGAAAAATGTGTCAAAGAAAGCAATGAGGAGACAGAATACAGATGGAATGGAAAAGATAGGGATGATAGAGACAGAAAACAGTTTCAGCTCTACTTGAAACAAATATGCTATTCTTATCTTGACAGATGCAGACCATTTTTAAGTTATTTTTTATGGGAATGAGCTATTAGTCAATTACAGGAAAGTGACAGACTGTAGCAGTCACAAATAAGCTTCTGTCTTTAATATAAATTATACTTTTAAGAGGTCCCTGCCTGAATCAATTTATTTGAGGAGAGACAATAACACCAAACCATTTGGAGCTTTTATTTCAATTAAATCCATTAATTGATTAGTGTTGAAATCACAAGGTTTGTCAAAGCCAGCCCTCTGTTCTCACACCGTGTCTCCATCCACATTAATTAGAAGTAAGAGAATCATAATAGTTCTTTTCTAATTAGTTAAAGACTTGAAAGGCACTGTGATGTCAACTGAAAATGTGAAATCTCTCCAGAGCGCGGTGCCATCTAAAAACGTCTGGTTGCTATTTTCATTTGATAGACAGAGAACAAACAAGTTGACAGGGTCAAAAGTCAAGGACGCCTTGAGGTGGGCAGAGCAGGGAGATTTATGAGTGAGAAGATGAGGGATGTGGTGTTGGTGAGGTGAAAATCTCTGCTCAAATCAAGATCATCCCTGGGTGACAGTGAATGGCAAAGGGAGGCAACAGCACCCATATTCGCCATTACCCTTCAAAACCACAACTCAAATATACTCAGTCTCACCTGCTGCTCCAACTGCACTGTGGATCATTTTCTGGCAGACGCTGATCCAATCAGCGCACATTTGCCTCAATTATTTCTGCCAGCAACCCTTCAAATTACAGACTGCAGCCATAAATATAATCACAATTTCTTTCCTACTGATAACGGTTGTTTTATGGCTAAAACAGGAGACGATGTAATATTTCAACAAAAATGCAAGGACTTGCACGAGCCAGGCCAGTATGTGATCACACTGTACAGTATGTACTAGATGTGTAACAGTACTTTTGGATTTGATACGAGACCAGTCAAAGTAATCTATTTATGCCAACATTCTCGCACTCTTGCTGCATCCAGAATGTTTTTTTTTCAGTGCATCAGCTGTCTATGCTACAGCATGCCAGCAGTGGTTAGTTTTAAAAGCTGGGTAGACACTGAAAATGTAATTAAGCCTGTATATGTTAACTCACTTCCTGCACGGTCAGAAGCTGCAACTTCGCTGCTCATGCTGTACGGGTCAATCGACCGGCCACCATGTAGAGCTCATACTGAACGTAAGCACCTCGTACCTGGTTTGTTTTGTCCAGTGATAATTTCAATAAAGTTTATTCAAACAAGATGGCTGTGACTTTAATGTTTGCAGAAAGAGAGTTTCTGCAATTCTAAAGCTAAAATCTAAAAATGACTGAAAGGACTCACGAATTGGAATTCCCCCCAATCTCTGTAAAAAAAAAAAGTTGACAGGACGTATTGAAACCAGGATTGACATAACCCCTTTTTCGCCAAGGCAAATAAATATAATTTCTCTGAGACAGGGCTCAATTTAATCACTGGGAAATGTGTGCAAGGCCTGCTCTGATTGATCTAAAATTCAGAAATACAATATACTCGATAGCCTAAAACTTTTTGGTTGGAACCTTTGGTACGTGACATATCAAACCTTGGCTGCCTGAATTAGTATTTTTTTTAGACTGTCAAGGTGGAAATGCTCAGCCACGGTGTTGACTTAATGATGACATGCCATCTAGCATATAAAAAATACCACATGGACGTTATCAAGATTAAAAACTTTTCACCGTAGAGGGTCTATAATTCAGTACCAAGAAATTTCACTATAATTGTCATTTTGTGTGGATTTTAAACACTATAATGTATAGATATTGTGAGGAAAGGGCAGGAAATGAATGCAGTTTCCTGAAGCAGATATTATTATTTTTTTTTTATCTCAAGGTCAGTGGACTTAAAGGATCATTGCTCCTTCATTTCAAGCAATACCAATAGACATGTTTGTAAATGAACACCTAAAAGGAAAAATATATATTTGTGCCCCAAAGCCTTAACAAGTCATACAATTAAATGGAAATCATCCACACCTATATTACATGAGGAAGTTATTGAGTTTCAAAGCTGTTATGTTGTGGGTCAATGGCTGCCTCACTACACATAACAGCACCGATCTATTAAAGCAGTCAGCAGTGAGACTTCAAACAAAAAAGGTAACCACAAAGTTCTCCTCTAAAGATTCAGTCAGTCTCAAGTACTCTACTATAAACCCATGAAGCAAATGTCTCAAAAATAAAATCTTAATTCAAATTGCATAAGCAGAGGTAATACTCTTATCCAAAACACTTTTACATTAATAAAGTTGTCAGGGGAAGCAGGAAGGAGATGAAAAGAAGGAAGGAAATGGGATTGGGATGAAGGGAAATCTGCTTCTGCAAAGTACAGCATCTTAAAATGGACCTGAATTGCAACGTTTCTACACAGGTGGGGATTGAAGCACGTCTGTGTTTGTGTGTGTGCGTGCAACTTCCCCTCAGCACTATGTTTAAAGACATGCCAAACTTACACAGTTGGAATTCAATTTTAACTGGCATCTGCTACAAACTCAGTGAGGTGAGACTATAAATACGAAGATTCCCACTGTAATGTGGGAACTTAAGACATTAAACTACAAGGAGAATCCTCTTCGTCTGATCAGTAAACTGTGTCGGAACAAAGTTGGATTTACATCACCTTTTTAAATGAAGAATTTTGAAAAACATTATGTACATTTGAATGGAATGATTGTATGAATACTATAAATGAATACTCACTCATGAGCTCACCTGAACATTTCAGTGGTCCTCCACAAGTATTGTTAAACTCTAATTAAAATGCTATGACTACACACAGGCATACATTTATTATTTCTATTTTCACATTACTTGCAATAACACAAATGTAGCTAAATGACTGTCAGAACAGAAATCTACAATGAATTTTCATATAAATGACTTTGCAGGCAGGATTCACATTACACAGTCATGAAGGCATGGAAACTCGTATTTTGCAACCTTTGAGCTAGAAAATAAGAATTTCGGTTTTGGGCAATTTAGCAAAACAACTCCATTTGGCACATACTACATCAGTAACACTGGTGAGATGCTGTTGAACAAAAGCTTTACCAACATGCTGGTCTTTTGACAGTGAAAAGAAACATTGCCTTTTCCGCATTACACGGAGTGTGGCTACAGTTAAGTGAAAAGGTGGAGGCCCGAGGGGATCGTCTCAGTGCTGGCTGCTCATACCTTCTGTGTCTTGGCCCCAGCTGTGGGTTAGCAAAGAGAGGATTGCCATTCCAGTCCCCAGCCATCTGACGAGCCACCACCCCCGTCGCATCTTCTGTCAAGCCTTATTGCCTGCCCACCTGGACCAAAAAAAAAAAAAAAAAAAAAAAACAGAGGATTTTTCATTCATGTCTCAGCAAGCCCTCCGGGCCTCACGCATACACAGCTGTGACCAACACACAAGCTCAGACACACATGTACATCTACCTACAGCATTTCATTAGGTCTCCCAATCCAATTTTTCTTAAATATTGTAATCCACTGCATTTAATCTGCATGTGTGCGAATACTTCACGCCTCCTGAAATGCTTGGAATTTCTAAAAATGAAGCAATATTTTGATTCACTATAAATGCAGAATTAAATAGAATTACAGCCTCCATTTAATTTGCATCTTACAGGCCGGGAATTATATTAAAAACCTACAGTTACCAAGTGTAAAATTACTTTGAAGATTAATTTTAGGTGAAACCTTTCCTGACTTTTCCTTGGAGAATTCAGACCAAGTATCACTCACTTTTCTCTTACATAACCAACAATGCATGAATGTTTGGAGAGCGTGATCCGCCTTACGTGGTGCACCCAGGCCAACACTGTGCGTTACCGTTTAGAGAATCTTTACAGCCATGACTGACATGCATCAACACAACAGGTTAGTCATGTGGAGGCAAATATGTGGCTAATCGACTAATTAGCTTGACTGGGTCATGCATAGGGACTACAATGAGAGCCATGTACTTAATTTAGGGGGAATATGCCGAATACCAAACAAGTTTTAATATGCTTAAAAGCACCTGTCTAAGGGCGGGGTGAATACTTTACAAAGACAAGAAGAAGAAAATCTCGGGTGGAATGTTTAACTTCAGTTGTAGCATTGTATCACCAGAAACGCAAACTGCGGCACAGACAGTGTATCAGCGCCATACACTATATTGGCACCTGGACCAAACTGACACACGGGATTTACAGTAAATACACCTATTCAGGCTCTAGTGGAAATTACAAGCAGAGCAGCGCATGCAGATTATATGTTGAGACCTGTCGTGCAACTCGCAGCTTCCACTCCGTGGGAGAGGAAGGCAAAGTGTCAGTACGAGGAATAGAAGGGTTCTATCTGTCTGAGCTATTTGATGTCACACCGTCCTCACAAGGCTTATTCTCAGAGCAGGCGATAAGCTGTGAAATCATCTTTCATAGCATATGCTAAAGGGACAAGGGTGGGGGACTCCCAAGCATCAACACTCTCATATCAAAGCTTGTTTGACAAAAACCAAATCTGTAACTCGCACTATCAGCACCTCTTCATTTGTAACGGTGATTTCTCTCTCTTTTTCTGTTCACTTTTGTCTTGCGCATGTATTTACTTACTTCTGAATCTGTGCTGACACCCAAATATATTTTGTACAACTTCACCCCAACATACCGAAACAGACATTGTGCATGAGCACTCTATGGGCAACAGGAGACAACTGTGTTCTCGTCTCTTACAGTGCAACAACAAGAGTGATTTCACACTGGTTTCCTATTCACTCACTGCCTTCTCATCTCTCTGGCTCCCAGTAGTGTTTCCTTTTGAAGCGGATTATATTTCCCAGATTCGTACAGCTATCGCTTTCTTAAGAGGACCAAGTAAGATTGCTTTGATCCCTTTCACATGAGAAAACTCCAGACCTGCACAAGCAGCCACCCTGAAGAGAGAAATAATTTCTTTCCACAGCTTCCTTCAAATCTACTCTGGGTTGACATGGGAACGCTGTATCTCATTTACATAGACTAACAACAATTCTCCTTCAAACTTAATGAACAGGGAAACTGGAGAGATTGCGGACCAAGTGGTGAAAGGAAAAATGGCCCAAAGCTCAGTTTTTGTAGCAGTCCTTTCATAGTTGCCCATGACTCATATCATGAACACAAATCCATACTTTCAGCAACAACACAAAGCTTTGAGGAGACTCTAAGTTAAATTCCACTCCGCTGTACTTTAATACATAGGACGTCACAGTAATTCAATTGACACTCAAAAATAAGTTAAAACTGGGAAGGAGTGCGTCATTGGGGATAAATTCCATGATAACATTTCAGCATCTTGTGATTCAAGGATCTGAGAGAAGACTAGACCTCTGCAGTTCATCTTGACTCTGTATTCAGGTTTGTAAAATTCATCCTGTGAAACGTTATGCCAATTACAAGTTATTTTAGAGTTAGGGCATTTCTGTTAGCCGTTTATGTGTGCATGTCATTTCTGATATCAAGGCTGATTCAGTGGTGGAAATTCCAGAAGAAAAAGTTGCTAGCCGACCATTGAAAAGAACAAAGAGACATTGAACCCTTTGTCTGCCTCCATAGGAGGATAAAAAATATTTATGGGCCTCAAGGCGCACAGAGGGGTGAAGCCATCTCACTGTGAAAATTAAAAGGTTAAGATCCAAGTAGGGGGCCGGGACCAAGTGTCACTGGATGAGAACTCCCGCACCAACTCAGCCGCCAAGTCCGCCAGCCCTTGGAGGAGGCTGTCGGGAGTGCGTTGCTTAGATAGAGGGAGTGGGGGGACACAAGGTCTGGTCTGGAGCGAGGCCCAGTGAAAGATCCTCAGCAATCTGAACACAAAGAAGAGTGCAGCTGCTCAGGGCTGGCGGGCAGGCACCTATTGTGTTGCATACGCCTATGAAGCATGTGCATTTGCCCGAGTTTGTATAATGAAGGGACTTTGAACAGAGAGGGCAGAGCTGTGGGAGGATGGCTGTACTTCCACCTGCATTTTTTTGTTGTTGTTGCATTTTTCAGAAAACTGCCCCCATTCACTTCAAGTCATTTTGCCCATTAAAAATGCTACATGTCTATGCAGTATCTCTGACATCGTATCTGTTTGGTGACAAACAAAAAAAAAGCTTGAGCTTAAGGGAGAGGACAAGAGAGAGGAGATGGTGTTTAAAATAGTGTGGGGAGAGGTGAATGAAGCAATCGCAGTTATGGATTACAAAGAGAGTGAAGCAGCAGTGCTCTACCCCCTAACTGCAGGGGCTTTGCGCTCACTGAAAGGCAAAAAAAAAAAAGCGTGTCGATGTCTTTCGTCCTCTGTCTGTGCTCCTTTCAATCACCTCTCATCTGGCATCGAGTTCTTTTTCCACCTCTTCCTGTTCGTGTGCGTTCAACACAATATTTAATACTTTTCCACTTCAAGAAAGTAGAGAGGAGTAAAGATAACCACTTAAATATTGAGATTCAGTCACATTAAATACCAAACTGAATTTTGGATGGCTTTGGTCATCAGTGTCAAAAATGTCACAACTCATTTGCTAATTTTGTATCCATCATGTATTGCCTGAAGCAGACAGTATTACTCAATTTCCAATTACTTAATATACCATCCTGAAGCATTTTTTTATGTTCTTTATTATAGGTCAGTCTTTGGAACGGATATGAAAGAGGTGAGAAAATCTCTCAGAAGTGAAAATTCTGGTCTTTCAATTATTAATAAGTCAGTGAACCAGTGAAGATGTTTAGTTCAGGTGTTGTTGAGTTGTTCCACTATTTGTGTCACCACACAGAGGAAATTATATAAACAGCAGAGCATTGTGACCAGCAGGGATTCATCCCCATATCCGTTTCCCTGCTCACAGCAGTACTTTTATTCTCTGGTGCAAAAAGACTGCCTTTGACTCACCATGAATGAAGTAAGAGATCAAATAATTAAGTTAGACCTAGTTTTGCAGAATATAAATATTATAACTGAATAACTTCTATTTAACTTGCACGAAGCAAGTTAACTTTCTCAAGCAAATACTAAAAGACTAAAAAAAAGAGTCTAACTGGTCCTCTACATGTTTGTGTATTATACTCAAGCCACCCTCTTGAAGGTCTCAAAGTCAACTGCATTTTCACTCAGTCTTGTCTTGATCAAAGACCGCTAAAGACCACAATTGTGGGGCAAATAACTAAATTGCCTGTGAATTGATCTATTTGTTAACATTAATACTGTAATTGGATGTAAAACGTACTGCTTCAAATGTAACCAATAACTTGAAATTTCTGGTATTGTTAATGGTTGTCCAAGCTCCAAGAAAGTGAATGCAGTAGACAGCTAAAGAGTGTGTGGCAGTCTGGAAGGTGAAGCCGGCCTGATCCTCTTTAATACGATTTGGCTGACTAAACCACAAAGACTATCTGGAAAACGGCATCCAAAAGAAAAGCCACAGCAGTGTGTAAATTCTACAATGCAAAGCTTACTGAAAAGGGTGGAAACAAGCCAAACTTTTGTCCTAAAGAAAGGTGCTAAGTGGAAGACACAAGGACACAAGCAAAGCTAACGAGCTAATGCTAGCAATCAGCCTCCATATTCCTATCAAAACTCTACAGCAATCTATTCTAACCTCACTCAAAGAGATTTAGCTACCCATGTATACAAGCTGCTGTATGTTTTAGGGTGCTTCCGTTGCTTGCCACCGAGCTCGGTATGCAAACCCATCCATATATATGGGAACAAAAGAGGTGAATGAAAAGGGATTTCTTTTTTCTGTGGGTGTTTTTAAGATAATGTGGACCTTTCAGATCAATGTGAGGAGCACCTATGGTACGCATGTACTACATTTGAACCCAAGTGTGCAGTGTGGGACTTGCACTGGTCTGGTCTTGTTCATGACTCAGTGTCACAATGCCTCGTTTAGTCTCAACCTTAAATCTTGGGCTTGTCTCGGTCTCGATACACTCTGGTCTTGGCCATGACTTGGTCTTGACAACAACACTAAAATCAGCAGCAAAATGTTCCTTTCATGTGATACAGCAGTGCTGCAATGTTGAACTGCTTTTCCTGCTTTACATCCAAATACACCCCGAGTTGCACAAAAATCACTGAACTTGCCAGACGGAGAATGTGCGTCTGTAATGTGACCATTCAAGCATTGAATTAATGACACCTCAATGTTGTTTTCCAGCTGTTACGTGTTGACGTTGCTCCTCCGTGACAGTAGATGATTTTTGAGTGGGTCAGTCTAAGACTACTGTCTGTTAAATATGTAACAGCACAGTCAACCACTGTAGCAGAACAAAATAGGCCTGAGGCAAAAAAAAGCCAAGTTTCACAGACATAATCTGACTGATCTACCACTCCAGCAGTCTCTTATCTTGACTGTATTTTATTACACTCTACAATCACTATGCCATGTGTTTGAAATCCTTTTCACTACATTAACCATAATAGTTCCAGATGGATATGAATCATGATGCAAAGAACCGAGTTTCACCGTTACATTTTACATCAAACTAAACTTTTCATGTGTAATGAAATACTTTTTTTTTTTTTTTTGAATACTGAAAATGACACACATAATTTCCACTCACAGAATCGTACAAACAAATACATGAAATGTCCTTAAATGAACAAGCACGCAAGGGTGACCCAGTAGCTTAATGGTTCAGGCACTGAACACAATTGCTACTTTACCAACCAGAGGACTAGTGACATATTACAACCACACTGTTTCAGTTATTCAGTCTAACCTCCTTCATATCAGTGCGGTGGAAAAATAGGAGTCATATCTGTCTATCTTTCTGCTCAACAGATGTATACAAAACTCACGTTACAAAATATTACTGAACCAAACTTCACTGCAGTAGTTGCTGCTGTTTGATTTGTTGTCCAAATCAATAAGTCTACGCTTCAAAACACAAAGTCTTGCAGTGTTCCTCCTAAGATGTATTAAAGTGAAATTGGTACTTCCATGATTAAAGTGTTTTCAGACACTGTTGCAAAGAGTTCAAGTGAGTTTGAAATTCCAAGTAATTCAGAGTGCCTCATATCCTACCTGGTGAAATCCACCATTCCTCACAAGATTTGCCATCCTCATCAATCTCAATCAATCAGCTCCCTCCCCTTGGTGCAGGTAATAAAACTTGCGAACTCATCAGTGTAACAAAAACACCAAATTGCATCTTAAGCAGCTCCCCCTTATCTCCATTTGCAGTACAGAGCAATGTCATCCAATTCACCAAGTGACCAGATGAAAAACAATGTACTGTAAATTATGCAAACATCAAAGTCATAAACCCAGGGGCTTCATAAATTAGATTTCATCAGACATGATTTTACTGAATAGTGCCGGAGTCTGTAAATAAACTATAGCACAAGAAGTATTTGTTTAATCACAATGTTTACAACATCCCACTTAGAATGATAATAGCAGCAGACTGTCTTGTCATATTTAAATATAATACAATCATTGGAGACATGCCTGGTCCTTTGACAGGTACATGGAGAGCAATAATGTTTTAATGTATATAGCCAATAATGGTCAATACATAAAATGTTTTAATGATTCTAAAACTAAAGCAGAACAACAGCAAAGAGCAAAGAAAGAATGCAAAATGAACAAGATAAATGAGTAGAGACAGGTTAAAAAAAAAAAAAAAGGTTGATTATTTCGTTAGATTAAAGGTTTGATTGGCCGTATGCAGCGGCACTGCATTCTTTCCATACAGCAAGAAACATTGTCTGAGTGTAGCTTCAGATAGCTCAGTCAAATTTTATGGAAAAAAAAAACCTTATCAACCCTACCTCGCATTCCCAGGAGACTCAACTTCAACTAACCTCACCCAGTGTCCACTTGTGCAACATTTTTTACATATTTTATACATTCAGACTCTCTCCTGTTCAGACTAACTGGCAGAGAGCCACCAATATATTATGCATAATTCCATATGTCCAAGAAAGAAGCATTTCCTTTTCCTACAGATCTACTTTCTGTAAAATAAGTGCATACGTCATCTGTTGTTGTGATGATGTGACTTTCCCAATCAACACACGACTGGATATCTCCTTAGAAAGCTTTGACGTTGGAAAATGCATAACTGATGCAGAAGAGGGTCATTTTAGTTGCAAATCATCAATATCATTTAAAAAAAAAAATTACCTTCTATTCTATTTCTGGGCACTGCATTTGTGACTGAATTTATCATTTACTCACAAATATATAAATAATTAAACACCAATTAATATATTTAATAAAATGTGTCAAATATTCATGTAAATTACACACTCCATCACTTTTTAATGGAACCATACTGCATTCTGTGACACCATTACAATTATCTTCTCAAAATAAATCAGTTTCACTACAGTATACCTGCTAATTGTTTTCTCCAGTAATCAACGTTTTGATCTATAAAATGCCAGAAAATTGTGTCGCATGCATCCGAGTTCTCCACAGTCAAATGAGAAGCCTTTTGAGAAACACAAAACAAAAATATATTCAGCTCTCAGTTACATAAAACAAAACAAATCCTCAAATTAGAGGAGCCAGAACTTCAGTACAATGTATGGAATTTTTGCTGAAAAATGACAAAACAATTCATCTGCTATCAGGTGCAGAATAGTTGCAGATTATCTCTCTGTTTAACAATTATTTCACGGTTTTTTTCCCCATCTCTATAGAACACAAAATTTAAATTTAAAAAAAGGATTTGGGGTCCAGTGGACGACCCACTGAGCTACAATCACCATCATCAGAGCACCAAACACCAAACGGTGAGTAAACCTGAACTGGAAACGAGCCACAAAGTGCATCACTTATTACAGGAAATGACCAAATAGCCTCAACGGGTAACATCACGGGTATGTATGTGATGTCTCACCTGACACTGCAAGTTGATCTAAAGTTGGCCGCAGCCACAAAATCCAGCATGTAATATAGCTGTCACAGTAATGCAACACCAACAGCTCAATTCGAGAGTGCAACTCAAAACGAGAAGATGTAAATGTATCTGATACCACTTTCAGCAAGGTCACTCAGAGACACACGTGCATGTGAAAAAAAATCCACAAAAACCAAACAACAGAAATGATAATTATAGCAAATTTGAGATTTGTGTGATTAGGTGTGCGAGACCAGTGCAGTGCTATTTATTACTCACTGCGAGATGTAATCAGTGGCAGCAAAGGAGCACCGATGCTCTAATGACAGGAGTGATTAGCCGTGGCTAACAGACTGGCCTGCACATAGCTCACTCCCAGCTACAGATAGCATTCAAACACCAAACGGAGAGAGATCAGGCCAAACATCCAGGCAAGCAGCCGGTGCTGAAGCCTTATCTCTCTCTCTCTCTCCTCCTCCTCTGTGTTTATCTGCACAACCCACACCAGTTCATAGATATAGAGACAATTCATTAACTGATTATAGTAGGGTATTTGATCACTGAGACAAGGAGACTTTTGAGAGGACACTGTAACTCACGCTCTGAACCGTTGGGCCAAACACTCCCCCCCCACACAAATTTAAGTGCATCAGGCAGTTTACTATGAGAGCGAATGGCTTTAAATCAACTTGACATCAGTAAACTGCACAAATTTACGAATCCAGTTGTTTAGTCATGTTTGAAGCAAAGAAAACCGAAGGCATGAAGAAGAGAAAAAAAGATTCACTTCCCTTTGAATGGAGCTCACCATCTAGAAAACAGCTTTTTAATTTGCTCCTAAAGTCACAGCGAAATAACAAATGGCTTTTACTCCTCATTACTTTTTCCATTTTCCATGCCATCATGCCACCTATTTAAATGCCACAAATCAAATACATGTTCCATCCAAATCTCAGTTTTACTTACCACGGTGCATCCCTAATAGTTTATTTTATGTCATAAAAGTAAGGCCCAAACTGCTTATTAATAATGTATTTGAGCAAAATCTGCTTTAGTTACACCAATCATGCACATATCAGAGCTGTTTTAAGCTTTTGAAGGATTACTTGCTACATTATAACCATCTCTTATCTTTCATTACAGTATGAGAAATTAGGATGTCCTCAAAATGCTGTTTACTGACAATTTAAATTTTAAACTTATTGCCTCATGAGGGCAAAGAGATAGAAAAACAGAATAAGAGCTAAGCGACATAGCAACATAATCACTTAGTATTGCAATTATGGCTGTCATTACTAAAATGATGCATCCATCTTTGTGAAAATGATTGTATTAGTGGACTACAGAACCCATCACTGTTCTATAATAAGCAATTAAAGTATTGTTTGCTCCATTATATATGTTAAACAGAGGTTGTCAAAATAAGGGTTTTCTACATGAAATCAGACGAAGTAGTTTATACATTTCAGCAATGAAAAAAAAAGCTGCTGCTGTTTAGAGAGTATGCACCAAAGTCCGGGAGTGTGATAATAGTTTGGTCTGGACTTACAGATACCAAACAGGTAAATTCCAAAATTAATCAGTATTCACATCATCAATATCGATTGCATTTGCATTGTAGGTTTTCGTATCCGGCCGCAGTAAACACCGATTGCATTGCGCTAAAACTTAAATTTGGTTCAGTCACCAACTCTGCAGGTGCTTCCCCCTGCAGGATGATGCAACTGCTGTTATGACATGAGCGATTCCTGTGTGAGTGTTCATCGTATGTGCGTGGCTGCGGGAGAGAGTAGCCCTCAGTGCGAGCAGTGATCTCAGTGTGCCCTTGACACACAAATGAAAAGCTGCTAATGCAGTTATTGTTCATTCGGTTTCCCTAATTATGTAACTTTGTTCCCTCCCACCTGTGACAGGGAGTGTGTTCTATCAGTCTCCCTGTGAAGAAACGTGCTGAGCTTGACGGGTGCTAATGCTAAACACGGACTAAAAGGCTGGGATGTTTAGCCTGGGTATTTTGGCTGCAGAGAATGACCCTAATGGAAAATGTACAAACACCATTATGTGCTTTTGCGGTGTTGGAAGCAGCAAATGAAAGATTTAATGTGGGCCTCAAGTGCTCTCATGATTATTGTGATGGGCTGGGGTGGTCTGAATATGATAAACCCAACGCACCTGTTTATGCAATGTACTTTCACAGATAAAAATATAACTTGTTCCAAGTACAAGTAGCAAGAGGAAAGAGGAAACAGTGCTCCGATGTTTGTCAGGACTGGAATAATAGCAGTGGCGACTCTCTTATTAAATATGTAAAGATGAGATGATGATGAACCGTATTAAAAAATATGAGAAATCTGATGGTTAGCCACACAGACAAATCATATAACCACTGCAGTCTAGAAACTGTTCCTTTTTGCAATATTTAAAACTCATAGTCTGACTAGTTTGCACTAAACATGTCTAAATCTTGTTTGGCAAACTATTTCATTATTTTTTTTTAAATAGCACTACTACCAGAGCCCTGCTTACTGAGTGACAAATTACATTAAACTTCCTATTGTTGATTCCCAATTAAAAAACTCCCTCTAGTGCGCTGATGGAAAGCTTTTAATTTTAAGAAGTGGATTAGACACACACCTCATCTTAGGAATGAAAATAACATCCAAACAGAAATTCGGTTAGAAGCTGCAAAATTGAATTTGGAGATAGAGGTGTGAATCTTCCCTGGCCTCATGTAATTAAACTCTATGATGATTCACCTGTCAATGATTCGACTGTACAATGCAACAAGATGCAATTTAAAAGGGGGAGAGTGTGACTGAGGTTTTCATAGCGGCAGCTTACAGATTTCCCCTAAATGCTTCACATGTAGACTATCTGTAGATGCTACAATTCACAGATGTCCCAGTAGACTATAACTTGGCAGCTGTGGACAGAGAAGTCTCTAGTCCCCATGCAGCTCAAACAGGTTTGTGAGAAATTCTATATGGTTTATGACAAAAAAGGTTTTCTTGATTAAGATTTACACGCGTTCAAACCAAGTGATTCTATCTACCTGGGACAGTGTTAATCTACTCGGCGAAGCAGAGTCCATGTATGGCAAATGCTGGGCTCAAATTTGATGTGTTTATGTGCTTTCAATGTGTATATGCATTGTGATGCATTTTAGAATCAAGAAATATCTACACCTGTACTTGGAGAGAATTTTTAAAACAGTGCTTTCGCCCTAGTGATGAAAACAGTCACGTGTGTATCGAGTCAATTTTGCTTAAGACAAAGCTTTAGGTTAAAGGAGGACACTGTCCCAGGATTGCACCAATTGTTCACGCAGACAGTACTACAACAGCTTGGGTCAAATATGTAGTGTAGTATTCACTACTATACCTGACTCATTGTGACAACATTAACTCTGATGAGATACAGCCAAAGAAATGACCAGGTCACACTGTTTTATTGATTAAAGCTATAGGGTCAAGGATGCAATCACACATTATTGTACATTTTGATACAAGCTATCACACACTATAGAGTAGGAAAACACACGATAAGCAGTAATGGGCTGCTGGCATTTAAACTACTCTATTATTTCATGTCAGGGGAGACTGATGGCTGCAGGACATGAGGGAGCAGTTCAAGAGGAAGCAAGACAAAGTCAGCCTCACATTGATATGTGAAAGATTCCTCATCATAATCACTTCCTTCCCGTTTCCCATTGGATGACCCGTAAGAGCAAGTTCAAAAGTAAACGAATATGCAGGGCAGTAAGTAAGTATTCAGCTGTGTCTAATGTCAACAGAGCCCGGTGGTCCACTAAACCTCTCATTTTCTAATTCAGGGCGGGAGAGGCACAGATCTCAGAGGTTCTAATCCCTCTGCTTTAGTCATCTCATGACCACGCTCTAAATCTCTAAACCCTCGCTGAGCTCAGTCCATGAGGGTACCACAACCACTCTGCAACTGCTTAGCATCAACAATGTCCTATCCATGTCACAAGGCGCACTGCTCTGCACAATAGGAACCACTTACCCACATGGTCTTAAGCACACGTGGCTGATACCAGACAAAAGAATGATTCTGACGTTTTCTAAATCTTTCACGTCAGTGGGTGACTTTCACCCGTGCTTATCACAGCATGGTTGTGATTGTCACCGGGTTTGTCTCAAAGCTTTGACAAGTAATGGAATGGCTAATCCTTACACAGAAAAATGTAAACCTAAAGGCAATGTTTGAATTAGGTCATATGTATTTAACAAGATCAATAATATGGTCAAATAAATATAAAGAGATATTTCAGTAAATTGGACACTGGATTTTGCTTCGGAAACCTTGCATGATGAAATTAGTTTAAGGAAGAGTTCAGAGGATTTGAACAATACAGATTGCTACTGCATGCCTGTGATGCATGCCTGTAATGCGGACTTCAATAAACTGATGAAAATACTGCATCTTATTTTTCTATTGGTCTTCCAAGGTCAGTTCAAAAATCTACATTTGGCAGCTGCATATTCCATATGATCTCAGAGATTTAACATCTCAACTCGTATTATTACTATTGTAAAGAAGTTTCATATAGACATTGAACTTTAGCAAGATGTGCAAAATAATGCATACATTTTAACTTTTAAAAGCAGACTTTAGTGCCACCACACAATGCAATCTGCTCACCTTTGTAACTTCCTGTGACTACTTCAAATGCGTCAAAGGATTCTGTCTTGGCTGGTATAAAAGAAAAACCCTAAACATGGATAGAAATCTATGACACAAAGCAAGGAACAAGGAAAATCCGCTGCTTGGAGTGACCCAGTCAAAGCCCAGACCTGAACCCAGTAAATGACCCAAAGACACCTGTTCACACCAAACAAACAAAAAACAACCTGGGGTTATTGTAGCTTATCTTCTTTTCGTGCTAGACCTTTCTGAGCTCAGCTTTTAGGAGATCGGCGACATGACAAAATGGTGGCGGTGGACTTGGAGCCGATTCACTCTTTGTGGCTGTTTCTCAAACTGAAGCCAAACTCGTTTAATATTAGACAGCTAGCCACATAGAACATTTTTAATATGCTGTACCACTCTTAGCAAGCTGTGATCACAAGATTGTTTGCCTCGGATGCTTTTCCCATGATAGTTTTCTTTCTTTTCTCTTTTGGTGGCCTAATTTTACTTTTTCATTGCTTCAAAGTTCATCTTGACATATATTTTTGTTTATTTTGTTGCTTAAAACAAGCTAATGAAAATAATTATGCAATGAAAGGGAATGTAAATCATTCCAGGGGTGCATAAATATACTTATTAACATGGTGTCAATTATAATGTTACGCTCTAGACCTTCATGGTGAGAAAAATGGCAGAGAAACTTTTGGAAAGTCCTCCACTGCAGCGCACCACAGGGTTTAAAGCATGGCTCAAGGGAATTTCTGCAGCGCTGACAGGAACCACAGATGTAATGCCAGCCACCCTCTAGTCAACAACTCACAGCTGGAACACACCCAGTCTGACTAAAGTCACAATAAACAAATAAATAATGCAAATGCCCTGAATTCCAACTTTCAAAAAGGGTTTCTATTGTTCAACTTGTCATAGACTGAAATCCAAATGAAACAAAAGATAAAAACGAATACAATGCTAATTATAATTATAATAATAATAATAATAATAATAATTGGTGACAGGCCAAGAGACTGGTACTCCACTGGCAACTAAAAGCATTAAAAGCAAAGGGCTCTTAACAGATGTTGACTAAGTATTTACAATATACAGAGAATGATATCTCACCCTTCATTGACTTTCCTGCTTGACTTCTGTGTGACAGCTGCATCTCCTCTAAGCTTATGAATCGTGACTTATTTTTCCAGCACATCTTGTGTTCATTTCTAGTTTTATTTAGGAGAAGAAAAGTGGATTTGTAGCCTGGATACTACCTCTATTTAAGTTATCACTATGTAATTGCAAAGGTAAGATGAGGGAACAGAACTAACACCTGCGACTCACGGGCTAAATATGGAAATATAATATTTGTGTATCAATGTTTAATTCATTTTCTGGGACATAAGTGGAATGGCAAGAACAAACTTGAGACAAACCCAAAATTGACCGTAACGATGACAGCTGTAGCAGAGATGAAAGTGAAAAACAGTGATGAGAGGGTAGAGCTACCGACAACAAACTGAAAGGAGAAAAATAAAATTTCACCACCCAATAATTGCATGATTGTATTAAAACAGATGTTGGCAAATTACATGGCCAGCCCTTGATTCAGAAATCAGATTGTCTGTCAATCTCCTGCAGCCACACCAGTGTCTTTGGCTCATTTCCATGCACCATGTTATACTTGTTTACTACTAATAGTTTCCATTCGCACACTCCATTTCCATCCCGCTACGGGTGGTGGAGATGAAATAAGTAGTTTACCGCCTCTGATATCTGACACTGAGCTGCTGATCTGATAATGGTGGTCTTGCTGTGCTATACCTGCTCTTCCCCACATGGAAACAGAGAGGTTGACAGCAAATCATAACACAGGCTTACAACCCACAGCATCTCCTGTTAATCTGTGAAATAACATCACTGGAAACGGAAACACCTGGAGGAAGGTGAAAAGGAAGAAAAAAAAAAACAATCCACAATAGCTCCTGTTTCCGCTTCCTCTCACTGTGCACTTGGGCCCAAATCATTTCAGGCATCACTACCCACGAGTCTCTTATCAAATAATATTGAAATGGTTGCCCTGAGGTGTCCATTGTGCATATGCATATAGTCATATTTGCTGAATGATAAGTAAGTTATGATAGTAGCGCGCTGTGGGGAAAATATTCTTTATCCTATGATGAAATCCCATTTTAATAACTAAGTGCCTCTTCAATTTGTGAAAGCTTTAATATTTAGATTGTGATGTTTTAAAGTTTCCAGGTAATATTTAGACAAACTTAAATCTCTTCTAACAAACATTTTTATATAAACAATTAATCTAATGACTGTCCGTCTTGGAAAGGGAATGTTCATACTGATCAACTCACTGAGAATCATTACACAACTCTGCAGTACCACTCAGCTTTAAATGTGCTCATATCATCTTATTGCTCATCATTTTACTTTTGAAAAGGAATTTTCCTTTAATATTTGATTCCTCTAGGCAAAGAAAGAAGGCACATGGGCAAATACTATAAAATGCAAAGGCTTTTAAGACTATGGAAGGAGAAAGTCTGGTGTTCCAAGATTAACCAGGTTTCAAAGATGAGAACGACAATGAGAATTTCTTTGCCACACAACCTTTCAGTTTTGGCTCACTCATGCTCTCATTGATGTTGCTTAAAGATGCATCACGTAGCTAATGTTGGTTTATAAAGATGTGTGTAGCAAGATGTGTAAATAGGAAAATGTTTCGTAGCACATTTTCCATAACTTTATAAGGTGATATGTCAGTGTTGCAGCTTATGAGCCCCACAAGCTACTAGATTTAAATGACTTCCTTTCGATAAACCTCTGTCTTCACTAAAAACAAACGCGATTCAATGATAATATTTGAAATAAACTCCATTTAAAAAGGATGAATTTTGTCTGCGTAGCCTCATATTGAGCTTTCACTCTATGCCAACAACGTCAATTGATGTCCAAAAACTCTTCAAAACTCATCAGTGTATCATACAGTCCTTGATAACTCCTAACACATACTTTAAGTCAATCCCAAATACAGTATGAGGTCTAAATACCCTCTTGTGCACCAAATCTATAGCAGATATAGGCCCCAACAAGTTTTAACTCCTTACGTGAACTGTTTTAAAGATTTACTTCTTCAGTAGGAACCATGGGGCTCAGAATTGAGTACCACAGACAGATCACATAGTCGGACAAAGACATTGTTGGAAATGGTCTTCATTATGATCTGCCAAAACCCCTATGATATTGTCAGCGTCTTCCTTTAACTAAAGGTGGCTTGTGTTGCACATTTTAGCATAAGACATCATGATAAGCCTAAAATGAGAGCCATTTTCTACCTTCATTTCTCAAGGGCTGTAAAATTAGTGCAGTCTTATTTGTTACCGCACCAGAATGCATTTTGTGTGAGGCGCTGATGCAACAGACAAGATTGGATCATTAGTCAGTCATGGGAGTGTTGCAGCCCTTCTTAATTACCATTTTATCACACACGCGCGCACACACACACACATCTGCCTGGTGTGAGTAATAAAGAGGTGAAGACTAAATTAATTCAAACTGCTCACCCGAAGTGATCTGAGGATGAGGTGCCTTCAGCTGTGTTACTGTGGACTGCTGAGCATTACTGTGTGATTCTGTATTGATAGATAATGCTGAGACAAAGCAACGTGGGAAGCCATCCAGTTCTTTATAATGCTACATTTAGTTGAAGCCGATTAGTTGTGGGATGATTAGTTTGAGTTTGACTGCCACCTGTATGCACCACACCCTCCAGCTTTCCTCATCCTTCGGTATGAACAAGACACCATTACTTCAAAGGATAATTCACCACTGCCTAATCTATCCCCTCTGGTTCACTTCAGTTACCAGAGTATTTTATAACCTCTTTCGTTCACTCTCTTAATACTTAAAGAGAAGCTGCCCTAAGCTGCCTGTCCTCCATCATAACAATAAAGAAGGTATATACCTTTTAACAGTCCTGAAGCTCAGACCAGAGGTACAGACCTCATTTCTAACAGCAACCACCAAAACTGAACTGAAGAAGTAACTTTACCTGCATTTCCCCCTTTTGCCTCCAAACACTAGCCTATAGAGAACCTCGAAAAGGATATTACACACCTATTTCACGTTCCCCGACGCATGCCTTGGTGGGAATTCTGAAAATAACTCAAAACCTGACAAACCTAAATGTTACAGAAACCAAGTCAAAATGTTAATACTTTTTATAGCTCTAACAGATGTTCTTCAGTCATGCATAGTTTTAAAGATGATGGGACAGTGTTCTTTGACAGAAAATTCATCAACACCTATTTTGGTAATCATCTCACATTCCATCACAATAATGATATATTCAATGTAAGAGTAGAAAATGAATTCAAGAAACTGTTTATGGATAAAAAATAAAAAAAATACACAATTAAAATGTCTCCTATTTGACAGTTCAGTGAATTAAAAGCAACGCGTACTATAGATCTCAGACGTCACAGAAAATATGAAACCACTTCACTACACTCTGGTTGGTTGAGTATCCGAAACAGCATCCAGGGGCCCGAATCTTTCTTTCTGGTGTATGAGTGCACACTATTTAACCTCTCTTACATAGCCCATGGCTATATACAGTGCATAATGTGACTCCCTATAGGGCCTACCCACTCACAGCATTCACAGGTGCTTCATTGGAACAACATGCACGACTATGTGGGGGTGCTCTTCTAAGACACCTAACAAACTTAATTTTTTTTTCAAACCTCTGCTGCCTCTTCAGATCCTGTCACATTCTTATGTAAAAGGACAGAAATACTTTTGACAGTTATGTGACAGATGCCAATATGTGGAGCAAAACAAGAGCGCACAGAAGTTCACATATGGAGAAGAGACTATTTGAAATTGAATGTCTACCATTCAGGTGCAGGTGTCTAAATATTGATCTGCTTAGCAATGCCTGGTAATTAAGGAGACTGAAGCATTTAAACAAACACTAGGCTACTAAAATAAAAACTCTCCACACATTACACCCTTACTTTTGATTATTTATCTATAAAGATATCTACAGCTAAAAGGATCAGTTTGGACGCATTGCTCAAGAGTAACATTAAAGCAGTCTGACAGAAATTAACTCAAGGTCCACTTGTTGCTATTTTATATTGAGTCAGTAAAAAGCAATGGATGGCACTCAAGTTAAGATGTTTCCTCCAAGGAAACATTTTTACTGAAGTAACAAATATAATATCAATGAGCTCCATTACATTGAGTGTCACAATAAATTCCCTTGAAGTGCAGCCGTCATTCATTTGAACCATTATGCCTGCGCTTTTGCTGCTATACGATATCAGAAATGTGTGCCAAAGAAAAGGTGTACTCAATAGTTCCATATTGCACGATTTTAGTTTTCACACAAAATGTCTTCAAAAATGATGCAAGTACGAGGCCATAATCATTCACGTTCTATTCAGCTTGGCTGAACAGGCAGGGGATGTTTTGTTAATAGGAAAATTAAGTCTAAAAGTAGCTGGACGAGAGAAGTCAACTCATGTTGAGTTATATCGTTGCAGGCTTCCAGTGCCTTTTGTGGTACGCTGAAAATTTGCTTTCAAAAGGGAAGACGTTCTGTAATCATTTGCGTCACTAAGGTTTCTAAACACTTCAATTGTAGACGTCAGGGCCAAATCAATCTCGTTACATCTCCATAGAAGTACTCGTGTGAGCCAGTGAATAGACTGCGTGAGAGAGTGAATGAAGTTTTGAGAGAGTACGCATTTTCTCCTGCAGCGCGTCAGGCTACTACTCACACACCGCGGGGGAAGTTATTGCCTGACGAAATGCTCTTATTGACATGCATATGAGGCGATACAAAAGTCAGCTAATAAGAAATGCAGCTGTCGAATTGAAACACTCGTCGAGGCTTCCTTAATAGGATAAATTAACGACTATTTCGGAAATCAGTCATTGAAATATTATTTAGGACTGCGGCAGCGTGGTCTGTCGGACCAAACATTTTACAGTTAACCGCAGGCATTAATGGCATATCATAATCCAAGTGAGAGCCGGTGCCTCGAGTGTCTGAAAACTTCACCCTCCATATATTAGCGGCACAGATCCGGGCAGAGTTGAGGTGGACGACTGCGACTTGCCAATATTGGGCTTTACTCATTTCACAGCAGGGAATCAACACGATACGGTTGCAAGCGTCCCGAACCGATTCCGCGGTCACACACACACACACACACAACATTACGCAGTGTGAGCAGTGGGCTATACGCGTGCGTATCGCAACGCCCATGTGATAATTAAGGCGCCTAAAACATAACGACACCCGTCCACAAACGTAAAAGAAATCATCTTACCATGCTTTAGTTTCAGAAGTACTCTACAATCCTTTTAGTCCGAGCAAAGGAGCCACAAATAGCGGCTGGCAGTGCAGCTGCAGTCTCCTCACACGGGCACATCAGCACTCGGCTACCCCGGTGTCTTTAGCCCGACACAGCAAGAGACAGCAACACTCCACCGGAGGGCTGGAGCCTAATGCGAGATAACTGCATGGAGCAGCCCGGCTTAAGTCTCTCTCGCTTTCTCTCGCTCTCTCTCCCTCTCTCTCTCTCTCTCTCTGGTCATGACGTGAGAAGCAGGTAATCTGATTACACCGGTCATGAAAGGTGAGAGCGGCTAAAGCTCTGTTGCCCCTCCTCCCACCATATCTGCTTGATATGCACCTGGCCAACTCAGATCTCTTCTCCCAGAGCAAGATAGATTATATGCAACAGGATTTCCTGCAATGTGTCTCTGCGAGAAAAAAAAAAAAAAAAAAAAAGAAGAAAGGATAAAAGTCACCAAACCCACTCATTAAGGTCTAACTAATCCATAACATATTACATTGTGTGGACTCCTGTGCCACTCTGTCAGTTAACCTGTAGTTTCTGAAGGTCAACAGTACTGTCATCTGTCGATCGTTTTAGAGTTAAATCCATTCTGTCCGCACCAATTGGAGTGGAGCTGAGAAATAATACCACGGCAGTCAGATAGCTATGATTCAGCTGTCACTTTGCAACAATCACTGGACTTTTCTTCCCCACAGTTTAACCAAGAAGGAAAAGCCTTCCATCAATACTCTAATTAGCCGCTGTGCTGAATAAATCCCTACTACAGGTTGCAGCGAAATCCAACAAAATTGCTTTGGCATGTGAGACATAGCTAATGTCAACAGCAGTAAATTACCAGACAATACCTCTGAAAATAAAAAAATGACCTTTCTCAAACAGCAGATGCAATTTGTTTAGATCTGAACAGCTTGCTAGTATCTATTAAGGCATTTAATAAACACACACACACACACACACACACACACACACACACACACACACACACACACACACACACACACACACACACACACACACACACACACACACACACACACACACACACACACACACACACACACACACACAGAGGGGACACGTAATAAACTTAAATGACATTCAAGAAAGGAGCTTCACAGCCATGTAATCCCCAAAAATTCAACTGGCAATCTTTAGTTCACGGATGATCACAATCAGTAATGATGAAATGTAACCCCACATAAATAAGTGAATATAAGGGGGTATTTCTGCATCGACTTCAGACTGGTGTGGCTAAAAAATGGAAAAGAATGCACACCAAATCTAAACCATAAATTTCAGGTTCAATTTATGAACAGATAGAAAGCACTGTAACAATTATTTTATATAACTAAATCAATAACTCAGTTTAAAACATGACCAGCATTGTTGAATAAATTGTATTTGATAGCTGCATACCATCCTACAAAAAAGGTTTAGAAACACTGCTCTTTATATATGTATAATTCTTTAAATATAATTCAGATGCTCAGGAGATGCTTATTTTCGACTCATTGGGAATACTAAAAATCCCACCATACAGGCTAATTTACTCTCCATTTCAGCTTCATACTGCATCTTCATTGAATTAATGTGCTTATAGTTTTCTTCACCATGTATAATTAAGGACTATAGGCTCATTAAGGTTTATTATATCAGGTTGTTTTAAAGACAGGTAGCTTTATAACATGTACCTTTCCAAGAGAAGGCAGCTCTTTTATTTAATTATTGTTGGGTCATTTGTAATTTCAAAGACAGGCAGCACATTTTTAAATGATACATTAGGCCCATTATTAGGACGCAAGACAGGACAAGATAATTGCATGTTTACTCTATTGTTGTGCTTTCAAATGACAAACTATAATTTATATTAAAAAAAAACAACCTCTTACTGGCATGTATAGGGCCTGGATGAGCATAAGGAGCTAATCCGGGTTAAGTCAGCACTACCTCCACTTGGCCAAGCTTGTTTTGGTTATGGGGAAAGCTCTGAACAAAAGCTCTCTAATAATCAGTCCCTGCCACGGGGCCAATTCCCCCTCTCATCTTGCCTCTGTTGCTCCAGAGAAAACGAGGGTTCAGGGTTCAGGCAGGAGTGAAGACACTCCACAGAGAGAGGTGATTAAGGGATATTCTGCTGTTTGGAAAAATTCAAGTCTTAGCACCCCTATGAAGCCATTTTAGTAAGAAATAACCAAACCAACATCATATATATAAGTCTGCGCATGTATGTGGGTTCTGTGTATTATACTACACACTATATATGAATGTATGTGTCTTTGCAAGCAACTTGTCTTATTGGGTTTCATAACTATCAATTACAAGGCCTTTCACTCTTCATTATTCTATTATTCATAATATCACTCTTCAAATATCTGCAGTGTGTGTGCCCATGCATGCTTATAATGTTATAAATAAAAAGGGGTATGGAAACAATGGTTTTTTTTTCATTAGATGGGATCAGTTTCTGTGGTTTGAGCCGGACAAGTAATACATAATTCAGCTAAATATTGCAAAGCTTTTGCTATTTAAAACAAATCACTCCAAAATACTTTTAACCAGGAGCAGTTAAGTTTGACTTTGAGGTGTCGTGTATTCTTCTGAGACTGCTCGGAGTTGTGTCTATGGCTCCTTGCTGTGCGAACAGGGGAGCCAGAGGGTCCCTTTATGAATGGTGTACACTGCTTGTTTGTATTCAGCTGAGGTTTCAATCACTATGCAGGCAATCCCTCTTTAGGGAAATCCCTATTACTGATGCATTAATACAGCACCTTCAGCCATTTCTTTAAAGCTCAAGAAATTGATTTTGCCTAACAGATGTAAACTACCATAAGTGACAGACAGCAACGATTCAATTATTGTCAATGAATGCCTTCTTTTCTTCTTTTTTTTTTTTTTTACATTTGGGGGGGTGCAGAAAATGCCTATCATCCTTTTTTGGGTGGAAGGTGCGTTATTTATTGAATTACAACAACCCATTTAAAATGATTTGGAGTCACTGAATGTTTGAATACGAGTTATTTTCAAAGAGCAACTGGATGTTTATAGATTTGGATATGTGGTTTTGGGTAAGTGGTTGCACACCACATATCAATTTAGTCCACCAATATGAAATTAAAAAAGACATCTAGTCCATATCAAATATGGAAAGTGCAAATAAACTGTTGTTTCGTTCCTTATTTGTGTTCCAGTGAAATGGAGGTGTGTGCACTTCTTTGGAGCTCATTAAATCAATAGCACAATAAATCATTCAGTGGCTCAGAAAAAGTGGTCAGAAGCAAACGAACACTATTCGTTGGATGCGTTCTTGTTGCAATTTCTTTGATATTGCTTTCCCTATTTAAGGTGGACTCCTTAAAGCATATTGTGAAACCTTGTTGAAAACTAATCAAAGCAGCAGCCATGATGCTACAAGCCTTGTCAGTAAAAAAAAATCAAGAGCTAGAAGATACTGACAGTACAAAAATGCAAGCTCCATTTTGAATATTGTTTCTCACTCGGGACAAATGGAGCAATTCTTCTTGTTGAAGCCCCATTTCCCTGGACTCTGTATGTACTCAACTGCTCAGTCCCCAAATCCTCTGTCTGTGAGCTCTCTGTAGGCGATCCCATGAGAGTGTGCGCACGTGGGTGGAAGTGCAAGTACACCCAAATACACAGATGAATAAAGATCTGAAGCTGCAAAACAGATGAGAGGCTCAAATGTTACCCCTGTAACTGAACAGCAATAAACACACAGTGTATCAGTTATTCTGTGATTTGAGGGTCAAAACACAACTACCGAAAAATAAACTTTCCTCTCCTCTAGGGACGAGTGAGTACAGCATTATCTGTATCGGTATCTGTTAAACCAACTAAATGATCTGTAACCGTATCCGTACTCGGATGGGGCGGGCCTTATACCGGAAGTGGGACTAGCCAGAAGTTGTTCATTTAAGCCTGATCATTAACCTTGTTTTATTATTTTATTAAATAAACTGAAGGTGGGAAGCTGGGTGATTTATGCAGACAGTTCACATTGAAATATGTATTCTGCCTTCAGCCACTATATTCTCGCTGAAAGCGGTTGGCTGAGTGAAGATATCTTAACGAGAAAGGCGCGAGCCGATGGAACAAAAGGAAACAACCGGCAGAAGAAGAAAGCAATGAGTCACGAGCTGTAACTTGCGACTTGTCCGGTAAGGGCAAAGTCCTCCATGTAATTCAGCTGAAGATATTTCAGCCGATGCCAGAAGTGAACCAGAAGAGTCGTGAGTTGTTTCTGATCGCTGTGGAGACTGAACAAGCTGACAGAGCGTCTCTCAGCAGAGCATCACTCTTTTAGAAGCCCACATCAGCACGGATACCGACAAACATTACTCGGATGATACTCGTACTCGTCAAAAGTACATTATCCGTACCGGATACTCATTTCACCCCAGTACTCGTCTCATTCCTACTCTCCTCTCTCTTGTTGTACCTGCACTGCACCAAGTACCACACGTTAAAATATGAGAGGACAGCTTACAGTCAGACGTGCTGATGTGTGACACCATGTGTGAAAAAAAAAATCCTTGGTACGATTGGGATGACTTGCTTTCCGAGCACAGGATGGTGCAATGGCAAATTCTGTCTCTTCTTCTCCCAGTACATTTTCTGGAGCAATGTGAACTGGACTTCATAATGCAGTTCCCAAAAGAGCACCAACCGGCATTTACTTAGCTGCCACTCACGCGACTTCACAGACAGAAAATATGGAAAGATTTTCTTCAGCTAAAACTTTAGAACTGTCTTCTGGACAAGGTCCCTAATTAACGCCAAAGAAATATCAGAGCTCAAACCAACTTTTCCACAAAACTTAATACATAAATAAATGAATGGTTTGTATGAGGTTTTTAGCTAAACATGGGTACACTGATGAGTACAGCAGTCAGCCTACCACACAGTGAAGTTATTAGTGCTGTCCATGGTGCTGAAAAAAAAAGCCTTCTCTGTAGCACAAAAGCTCTCCAGCTGTTGCTCTTTCTACCATTAGTCTTCATTAGCACATGAATTATTGCTTTAATAGTTTATTGCTATGAATAAAATTGATTTATCTCCGAGAAGTAAAATATATATTTTTTTCCATGGAATGCAGTTGATGAGTCAGTATTTGGAGTTGTGAAGCTGTTGAAAGAATGATGGGTTGTCAGTTCAGACGGCCAAAAGGTGGGTTCAGAGAGTTTCCAGGGTTGAGTAAGCCAGCCTTTTAAGGGAACAAAGACAGACAGGCCCGCGCACAAAACACACATGATTCTGCTCAGGGCACCCTTTTTTCTGTCTTCAACTTTGGTTTGTTCTGGCTGCACGCTTTACACTAGCCCCCACCCAACCCACAAGAAAAATTGAAATTGGCTGAGCGCAAATGCCGAAGGGTGTCTGAGTCGAATAAGTGTCAAGGGACGTTCATAGTTTGGCACTGACAGCTTGTGTGATATTGAGAGGTCAGTGCAACTGAGACAGCGGGTAAGCAACAAGAGGGGGGGAACCAGAGGCGGGGAAGGGAGGTCAGAGACAGCAACAAGACAGGGTGTGTGTTTTCGTGTGTGTCGGTGTGTGCGGGGAGAGGGAGGGGGGGGGGGGGGGGGGTTATAAATGTACTTCTCATTCCCAGAGACAATAACAGCAGGAAAACATAAATACAATCAACTCTGTCCTTCTGTCAGTCCAAATAAACTTTCAGATGAGTGAGAATGAATTGAAAAGAAAGCTGCCACGACCACTACAAAACCATTGTTGATAATCTGAAATAAAGGATGAGGTTAAGGCCAAAGCAACACAACTGACTCACTAGTGTAGAGTACACAGAATATCCATGAGCTGTAGTCTGCACAGGCCGTGGATTTAAAAAGAACTAACTTGTTTGCTCAAAATACCATATCATGGTATTTTCCTGCTCCTCACAGAGGTGGTAAATATGCAATCAAAGAATGCGAATTCCAATCCAAGAGCAAGTCTAACAATGTCCTATTCAACTGAGCTCAAAGTGCAGAATTATGCAAAATATCTAACTGCTCCAAGATTTGAGCCACTGTGCAAGCATTTATAGTGCAGACCTTGAGTTGATATATATTTTATTGCTGTCGGAGTTTTCTGCATGAGAAATCATCCTTGGTGTGAAAAGGCTTTTAGTGGGGTAAACTGTATGGACATGCAAAAAAACATCAGGTCAATCATCACTAAAAAACAAAAGCAATTTGAGAAAAAAAAATACTTTTCACGTATATCCTTGCATGGGAACTCATTTTATTGGACACTTGGGAGCCATGGAAACAAGCTGTGACCAATACTGACATGTCATATCACTCTTTCATATGCAACAATTACAGACAATATTAATATTCATTCAGAGTCTGCTTTTAGCTCTGTCTTGGTCGCCACCTACACCTGAGGGAAACATCTGGCTCTTTAGCTGCTAAATGCTCCACTGTATGTCCACCAACTAGTACCGAACTAGACGGGTAGCGCACAGTGGTTTTATCAGAGCTTTAACGTTAACAACAGCTGCCTGTCGTAAAATAGGTGACGCAGTGAACTTGGTGAGTGAATCAAAGCATAAAGCTAAAACCATGAGCAGAAAAGAGTTGAAACAACTATTGGAATGGCAGAGTTGGGGGAAAATGTATATATCTTTTCCACATAGGAACACCATACACCAGTAATAAGCAAACTGGTTGCAACTGAAATGAAAACGACATGGTTATTTCTGTAATACTTGTAAAAAAAAATTTAAATTTTAGTGCCCTGCAGCTGTGTGACAGGAGACACTCATGAGACATGTCTGACATGGGCATAGAAGCTAAAGGGGTTAGATAATTGGATCACACTGGGACAAAAGCACGAGCATCAAATCTGTTACAAGGCATCCCAGAGGCAAAAAAAAAACCAAGACTGAGGGCTGTGATGAAAATGTTCCCTCTAAATGTTTTTTTTCCCCTCTCTTGCCTTTTCTTCTCCTCTTCAGAGTGGACCACAGTAACCTTGGGAAGTGAGCTCTTTTGACAGCTCCCACAGGTTATTACTTTTACGACCAGAGGCAACCAGACCTCCAGAGAGTCCATTAGCACCTGGAAAAGCAGTTGACCTCTTCAACTGGCAAGCAGTTTTAAACTGGACTTCATCAAATCAAATGCTTATTACTTATCAAAACCTGACAAACAAGTTTTTTTGTTTAATTAGGTGAGCCATTTCTGTGGACACTAATTGGTGTCAGAGCTTGTTTACAGAGATGGAATTGTATTTTTTTTTTTTTTTTTAATCACTCAGTGCAAATCAATACAATGTGACGATGCACTGTTTTGATTAAAGGAGTATACAAGATTAAGGCCTGGCTAGTGTTTAAAAAGAAAACTAAAACATGAATAATAAAATTAATTTTGTATAAATTCTCAGTTAGGTTTTAATCATATATATATATATATATATATATCAATCATTAAAATTACTTTTATAATATTCAGTTTTGTGTGGAAGGATGACTGACACATGAAAACAGACAGACTTTTAGTTTTTTACATTGTGTGAGACTTTACTCTTCACTCTCTTGCACCATTTATTGTCCATCTCTCCTCCCATCTACCAAATTCTGAGTCTTGTTCTGTCTTTATCTCTCTCTTTTGGATCGCCATTCCTTGTGTCTGGAACTACAGATAAGACACAGGAAATTACGTACGTAGATGCCATTAGCAGATAAGGTCTAGATGGGGCTGAGATAAAAAAAAACTTTCAAGCAGATACAAAGAGGAAGAGAGAGGCAACAAAAGCTATAAACCTTCTCCGCAGTGAAACATGCCCTCGGCCTTTGTGCCTAGTAGGCAGATGTCTGATTACACCTTAGTGTGTTTGTACAGTATGAGAAAAATGATTGGCGAACAGCCTCTCTCGAATCAAAAGAGACCTCCAGATTAATTGAATTTAGTTAATTGTGCTCTCTAGGCTTTAGCACACACCCTTTTTATAAAATAATTCTGTCATTTCAACCTGCGAACACCCCGGGTGGCGTGTAAGCGTATGGATATAAATGCATGTGCATGAGGAATAATATGCAGTTTCTGACATTTATAAATGCCTTTCACACAAGCAATCAGACAGCAGTGACGTGACAAAGACTAGAATTAAAGGTGGTGGAGTGAGTCCAATTTCAAGAGCTCCACAACATGCAGAATACTCTGGCGACAGAACGGGACTGGAGACAGACAGCTGTCAGACAAACGACATGTGAAGTGCCGTAGAGTTCGGCCCTAATCAAAGCTTTGGGCTCACCAGCAACGACTCCATGTTATTACTTGTCAGATTTTGTGTGTCCTGAATATGCCCTTTCACTATAGGCACGCTTGTTGACAAGTAGATAGGCAAGAGCTGGCTTTTTCAGCATCACTTAAAAATATATTTTTAAAATATCGAACTCTTTTGTGCACAGGTATGAAACTTGTTTGATTAAGACAACAGAAAATATGACTAAACCAACCAATGTCACTTTTGTGAGGTTATTTCATCTCAACAAAATGTAAATGTTTAAATAACTATTATGAAGGCGAACGGTGGAGGGATGGGTGGAGACTATTTGCATAATCATAAACGCGCATGTACTGAATGAAGGTGAAGGTATACGGTCACATGTAAGCCACTTTAAGGCATTCAGGAATTGTTTTTTAGAAATACCTCTGATTATGTAATTTTAATAAACAAAGAGGAGGTCAATGCCAAGAGAGGGACTTTAAGTCCACAAATTGCTGCAAGGAAAATTCAACAAGTGATTTTTTTTTTCTATTCACGGCACGTGTTAATCAGCCTTTCCCACTTTCTGAGATTCTCACTTTGTCATGCTCTGTCACCACCTTCATAATGCTTTAAAACTACAGTAAGATGCAGTTCTACTTCACAGTCACAAGAAGTACTAAATAAAACAGAATTGAAATACCAAGCACAAAGCACAGAAACTTTCTGAATATACAAGATGTACTGGGTGACCCCCACTGCTAAATGACAAACACAAAGACATTATTCCAGGGAATTACATCCTGCTTTGCGCTCTGCACCCACACTCCACTTGTGTCACATGTTCCCTGAACCTGTTAAAACTGACTTCCAGGTGAACTGCAAGCCAATTTAGTATAGGTTTGAAGATGCCAAGGAAAAACACACACACACACACACACACACACACACACACACACACGAGAAAAAAAGCCAAGATAACACAGCGTTTCTCAATTGCTTGTTTGTGTTCCGCCGATCGGAAACATTCAAATGAAATTGGAAATGAGTGAAACAACAATCATAAACTTGCTGCAATTTTTAACATCCCATTAAGGGATGCAAGGAAATGGTTTGCTGATTATTGTTTTGTCAGACAGATGTATTCAGGGCTTGAGGAGAGAGATTATATTAGTATTACAGTGAAGATGTAGAAGGGCATCAAATTGGATTGTCTCGAAGCCACACTTTCCTCTTTCTCCTCCATTCTGATAGGAATCTCATGAAGAGGCAGGGACTGCTTTAAAAGACAACATTACCGAATGTGATTAATCATGACATGAAAAGGATAAAGCCAGAATCTTTGGCTCAGCTGTGACCTTAAAACAAATAGAACCCTTTATGGTTCAGGTGTGATTTAGTCCTTTAATTAAGACTATTGAGCTGGAGCCGTTAACGCTACCTCAGCTGTGACTTAACTCAAGGTTGCCTTGTATGTCCAGTCGCAGATCCTGATCCCCCATCTTAGCACTATGTGAGCCTGATTACAGCGCCTCTACTTGACAGAACATGCTACTTGGAGTATGACCATCTGAACCCCATCAGCTCCACTCGCCTTTACGCTCCATCCACTTGCTCAGTCTATATTCCTTATGCTGTGGTACATGCCCCACTTCCTGCACCACTGCCTCTGTATTTATCCCATCTCTTCTCTTCTCTCTTCTCCTTGTTCTTCAGTTCACACACAAACTCTGAACCTGTCACTCAGTAAGTGGATTGCAAATCTGTGTGCGTAGTTGCTGTGTTTGTGTCTGTGTGCAAGTTACCTTCAGAAGTGGCGGACCAAAAGCTAAATTCAACACCAGATTTTGTCCTATTTACACTACAAAGCAATGGCAGAAACTGAGAGGAGGAGACTGTCAAAAACAGAAAGGTAGCTATACAGAGAGAAATTCATATTATCAACATGTGACTCCTAATTTGCACTAGTACAAAATTTCAGTATTTGTATCTTTGAAAGACTTTTCCAGATGAAAATGAGGAAATTTGCAGCAACTACATTAGTATAAGGATTTAAATTACACAATACAAGCTAAAACTCCTTATAACATGGTGTGAAAAGTCATTTTATTAAAAATGTATCAATAATTACATAAATATCAATTAGACTATCGCACCCTCCAGCAGACAGGGTCCTGATCTGGTGGTCCTTCATCCACACCTTCACTGACCTGGCTGTGTGGCATGGAGCATTGTCCTGGTGGAAAAAACACTCCTCCGAGTTGGGGAACATTGTCAGAGCAGAAGGAAGCAAGTTTTCTTCCAGGACAACTTTGTACTTGGCTTGATTCATGCGTCCTTCACAAAGATAAATCTGCCCGATTTCAGCCTTGCTGAAGCACCCCCAGATCATCACCGATCCTCCACCAAATGTCATAGTAGGTGTGAGACACTGGCTTATAGGCCTTTCCAGGTCTCCGTCTAACCATTAGACGACCAGGTGTTGGGCAAAGCTGAAAATTGGTGGACTGATCAGAGAAGATGATCTTACTCCTGTCCTCTATGGTCCAATCCTTATGGTCTTTTGCAAACCTCAGCCTGGCTCTTCTTTGCTTCTCGTAGATGAAGGTCTTTTTTCTAGCTTTGCACGACATCAGCCCTGCCCCTAGGAGATTGTTTCTAACTGTCCTCGCCGTGCACTTCACCCCAGCTGCTGTTTGACATTCTTTTTGGAGGTCACTTGATGTCATCCTACAGTTGCTGATTGACATTCGAATGAGTTGGCGGTCACCCCCATGAGTGGAGAGTTGTTTTCGTCCTCTGCCGGTCTGTAGCTTTGTTGTCCCTTATGTCTGCTGCTTGACCTTGTTGTTATGAACCGCCGTCTTTGAAATTTTAAGGATGGAAGCAACCACTGTACTCACTGTATCCCTCTGCCAGTAAACCCAGAATTGAACCCTTCTTTTCCTCACTCAAAACTTTTCTTTTTAACTCTTGGCATGGTCAATATTCACTTTTTTTTTTTTTTAATTCCAATTACTTTTGAGGTACTACTAGCACTGTTTCTGCCATCCAGCTGGTCCTATTGCAAGAGGATAGTGATGACCACAGCACTGTTTTGTATACTTTTCTCCATTAAATAAGATTTGGTTCAGGTGATCACCTAATCAGTACCTCATTAAGTAGAATCAGGTGTGCCTGTATTGGAATTCAACAGACACTGGAATGGAATGGCTACCATACACATAGAGATGCTGATTTAAGAACAATTTTGAGTGGTCTCTTAATTTTTTTCAGAGCTGTAGATGTGCTTTACTTAGCTGCTGTAATTATGCAGATCACCCCTTTATCAATTGATTTCTGGCGCTGCTTCTTTTAATAGTGAGCATGGGTAACACTAATTATGAGTTGTGTGTCACTCACCTGGTTAATAATGGATGTGTACAGGGGTGTGGTGCTATTTAATAAAGAACCAGAGCACACCTGAACATCACTTGAACTGCACAGGTGCGAGCGGTTAAGTTGTGGCTCATTGTTAAGGTTGTGTAACCATTGCCGTGGTGATAGTCATTGATGTATGTTTCCATTGCTTTAATTTAACAAAGTCTACCGTATAATCATGCTGTTTTTAAATAGTTATTCTGCATTACTTATCCTAAGTGCGATTGTCTGATTTACGTCACAACAGGTTCCAGCAAATGTTTCAAAATAAAAGTCTTGTTAAAAAATTAAGTCTTTCTGTCCACTGAAATTAAATATATGGCTTTTAATTTGAAAGGTACATTAAGTGCTGAGTTATCATTAACGCATTATGCAGTAACTTTAAAGGGGTAAACGGTAGCAGATCAAAAGGAGCCTTCTGGTAAATGTCTTGAATCAATATGACAACTCTGACCATCCAAATTGTGTTATTTGGCTCTCTTGCATGACACACTTCAGTGATTATTGGATCTTCAAGCACTTAAAAATGTTAAAGAATTTCATCCATATTAGGAGACCTGTGAACATTTATTTCCACACATGGATAAAAAAGTAGCACAGTGTCGTTCCAAGTGTCTTAGAAGCCCCAACAAAGCAAAATGTGAAGAGTCATTTATCATTAGGCCAATTACATACATCAGTGCAGCTCTATTTAGCAATATTTTTTCCCAAAAGTAAAATAATTTCCTGCAAAGAAAAATCGTTGCTGGTACTGTGAATCCTACTGGACATTACATGTAGTTTGAGCTCAGTTTTGGCACCTTGGCTGTGCGGTTTATGGCACATAATATTCATAATATGGTATTTTTTGCAGTGAGTTTCTTCTAGTTGGCTTTCCGTTCTAGTATTAAAGGTACAGGTCGACCTTGGTAATCCCTACAATTCTTACTGTAAAGACAAGATAATCTGGGCTGGGGACACTGACTATCTAGGGAAGGGTCAACACTGACCGAGTACCCTTTAAATATTTACCAGGTGCACACTGGACAAGCAGTTTTATGATGGCAAGAGATTTGCTTGAGACAGAGAGCATCAGCAAATGTCAGGGCGAATCATCTTAGGGACATAAATAAAACATAGAAAAGCAATGCTTTCAAAACCTGTGTGGTCCATCCTGTCTGATTCAGTATGTCTTTAGGATGTCCCACTCTAGTCCAGCCGAGCAAAATCACAGCAAAATCGACTGGCTAAGTAGAACATAAAAAGGACACTAATGAACACATGCATGCACGTAACAGAAACAGAATCTTTTACAGATTACAAAACCAAAAGATAACCAAAAGACAAAAATCTTAACGAGAAATACCTAATCGGAGTTCCAGTCATCAAACCACATCTCGCCCTTTTGTTAAATTCACACACCTGTAAAGAAAAAAGAAGGGTTGTGTAAGACAATGAACAACATCTAAATAGAAACACATGCAGAAATATACCATAGGTCAGTTAACAGCATTATCTGCTCACCTACTTGTGAGCATGAGTGTATTCACAATCTCTTTCTCAAATAATCACCCCTCATCCTCCCACATTTTCTGTCTGTCTCTGTTATAGTGTTCAGTGATGCATACAGGAACTAGCCTACAAACACTTGAGGTTGTCATGTGGAAAGATGGAGAGCAGTCTTGTAGGGTTATGTACTGTGGTGGATCCTGAGTTTATACCTGATTGAAATCTAATTTTCTGGACCAAAGCTGAACCCATTTCGACACAGAACAGTGGATACTGTGAGAAACGGTGGGTGTAAAAATGTAAAGGTCCTCGCTACATGTTTAAATTGCATTATAGCATTATGTCTCATGAGATCTGACTTTGTGAAATGTTCTGTTTTAAATGACTGAGCCCTGCACCTTCATTACTGTTGCAATATACAGCTACACAAGCAAGCACCTGAGTATGTTTATCACTATGTTAGAGCACATAAAGGTGTGACGTGCATACAGACACAAAGAGTTGCATCTTTCTGTTTTCTATGCTGTTTGCACTGTTTAGTTTGGAGCTTTAATTGTCTGAACAGTTGTTTTGTATTGTGTACCCTATCTGAATACTGATTTTTCAAGGTACAATATGGGTGCACCCTTAAAAACTTACAGGAGTACTCCAATAATAGCACATACAAATGTATAGAGGATATTTTCAAAAACCAATTAGCTTACACTTTTTAAAAAGAGAATTAGTTATATAGTTAGCCTAAGTCTTAAAATTATTGTCCTTAGATTGAACATCAAACATATCAAAAGTATCCAAAAATTTCACACAAACACATCCAGTGACACTGAACATATGCTACATATGCAAAGTAAGTAATTAAAATAGAAAAGTCCAAACGGCACTCTACTACAAAATATTTGTAGATTACCATGTTGACTGCCAGCTGTCCATTAAGCAAACAGAACAAAAATGAACTCAACTGTACACGGAGTCAATGAAATTCAACATTGACTACATATTCTGATAACTTTGTGGTATCCAGATTTATGCTCTAGTATGCTCTCATACAGGTCTGATGAAACAGATTATTATTATTATTATTATTATTTTATTCTAATGGGAGCAAACACTAATTAAAGCATATTTTTCTTGCATCAAGTCCAGTTGGAGTTGCTGATCTTTTAACATACTGTTCACACTTTGCCTTTTGTGTAGACACAATGTTAAACAACAACATTTCTGACCAACAAGTCAGGCGTGACTGATGTCATCACGAATCATGGGGAGGCTCAACATTTCCTGGACAATATCTGTGCTGGATAAGGTAAACATATATCATCTCATCTGACAGTAAACTGGCAAACGATAATGTTCTGTTGTTGTTGTTGTTGTTTGCTAGAGAAACGCATTTCATCATATTTAAATGGTTGTCATACTGATTGACATCACTGGAGATGTTTTCACAGAAACATTATCTAATAATCTGATCAATTCCAAAATGAACGCATATATGGAGTTGATCAGTGACCTGTGCACCAACCTCCAAAACTCTCAGTAGAGGATTTTCAGTTAGGCATGGCAGTAATGAAGGTGTGCTTATAATGGCAGGAAATGACCTGCAGAGAGCTTTCAGTTTTAAAGTAGTTCTAGCATCATAGAGAAACCTTAACATGTGTTCTCCTCATCAAAGTAATCAAACAAGTTAAATAGCCTTCAGGTGAAACTGCAGAGCCCCACTGAGAATGAATCAATCAACAGGCTAAAATGCACCTGCTTCTTAAAGTGGGTGAACCGTTTCAGATAGGCAAAGAAAAAGAATATGTAATACATACACTATTTCTCCACATATGAACTAAATGAAAATGCGTGAAAATAAATAGGAAATGTCACATTGTAAATACAATTTCCTTTGTGGAGTCAGTCATATCACATGGAAGGCATTTACATGCATTGGGTGGTTGATGGAGGGTTTATTATAGAGTGTCTTCTGAGACATACTGACTTAAATGCATAAAGGGCCACATGAAATGTATGCAGTGTTGGCATTAGTTTTTGAAAGAACGAGACGAAATGAATAAATTGGAGAGCAGAGAGGCCATATCAGATTTCAGAGTGAAGTGTATATGGCATAATGTAACCGTGAGATAAAGCTTCAGGGAAACATGTGGGAGTGGATAAACACATCTCTCAGATGCCTCAGCAGACGATGGTGTATGCCCCAGTCACGGATTGCTTCCCAGAGCACTGCTTCATTTCCCGTCTCGTCCTTTAGTAATGAATAGCATTCATCAATGCATGGATACGTCTCTGTGGCCGTAAGCAGTGAAAAACGACAGGAGGGGGAAGACAAAGACAATGGTGGGATGAGTCATTGTCTTGCTCCTCGACGCTGACATGCTGGACTAATGAAATGCTTTAATTCAATCGCTGCGGTCAATACGTTCTTGACATCCAAATCTTCTGGTGTCCATGATTACACCTTGATAGTCTCTTTCGCGGGCTGTCAAGAAATGGACAGTTGTCAAGGTTCAACAATCAGAGCGGCGGAGGCAGACAAGCATGCTCTCTGGAAATGATTCACAATGATCATCAGCCATGCTGTGCTGACGGCTTGGAGGATCAAGGCTCCACAAAGCCATTGTCACTGTCACTACAAGCAGACTATACTTCTGGTGCTGCCTCGTCCCCTCCCGCCCCCGTGGTCCCGAAGACGAGTTTCTGCTGCGCTGCACTGTGCCATGCAGTTTCAGCCCGGATTTTCCTATGAGCTTAACAGGGAGTGTAGCCCTCTCATTGTTTAGCACTTCAAAGGAAACAAGAGAAAGAGAGCGAGGGCGAGAGAGAAAAGGAGGTGATAGACAGTGTAAGAAAGGGAACATTAAAAAGGAGAAGGGAGAGGGGAAGCAGCAAAGAAACAGAGAGTAGGAGGGAAAATATGAGAGAAATTAGAAGAAAGGTGATGGACAGAGGGTGAATGCAAGGAGTTGCTTCACAGCAGTTGAATTTGCCGCAGGCTACATCCAGTCGGTCCGTTAAAAAAAGAAGAAGCAAGGATTCAAGAAAGAACCAAGGCAAATTTATTGTTTTTATTCTGCAGCTCACTACACTGGTATGATTTTTTGGGGCATTTTTGCCTTTATTTTATAGTGACAGTGAGAGGGAGGGAGATGAGAAGAGGGATGACATGCAGTGAAGGGACTCACTGCTCAGAGCACGTGCACACACGGTATGCACCCTAACCACTCGGCTGATATGCTTAGGCCAAGTGTCAAATTAAATCTAACAATAATATTTTGCCAAATAACAAGGACATATGGAAATCCTATTAGGTATTTTGTTTTGGACTTCTGGCACATAAGCTGGTATATTGAATTATACAAAATTTCTGTGGAAGCCAAATGGTGCTTTTCTGTACCTTCACAATGACTTGCAGTAGAGAACTGCCTCTGACATTTAGCAATCTTGTCCAAGGGCCAGCCAGTCCTAATGTCTAAATGACAAAATGTTTGTCAATGTTTTCCAAAAACAAAATATCAAACTGACAAACTTTAAGTCATGGTTATTTCAGGCACATAAGAAACATATGGCTAAAGTTAGGGGGAGATTGAATATAAAGAAGTGCTACAGGAAAGTTTGATATTTTTGACAGATGTGCTTATTTCAGTTTTTTTAAGAGTGTCAGATGACAAGATCGATACCACTTTAATCAGTCTGGAACCAGGAGACAGTAAGCTTGTAACATATTGAGTGAAGGCAGAGGAAAACACCTCAATATTGTGGAGTATCTGCTGGTCACTTGATCTCACTAGAAAATACTCAAAGAATGTACTACCATGAAACAGTTCAGCACATTACTCCCTAAAGAACTAAACCTTGATTTCCCACTTCAGGTTTTGTGTGGATAAAACTAAAAATATTTGACTGTAATTGATGAGCATTAGGGATGCCAGCATAGTTAGACATAATTATTTGTTTTCCCTATGGACAGAGCCAAGCTGGCTGTTTGCCCTATTGTCCACTCTATATACTTAGGTAAGCTAACATAAGGGTGGTACGTGCTTATTTACTCAAATGTCAATTCCATTAGACACTATATGGTTAAGATTAGGTAGCATTTCATGAATTAACTTACAGAATGATTAATGTCATGTCAGCAAGACAATAAATCCAACATTACCAGCCCACAACCAAAATGCTTAAGTAGCTTTTCTGGAGATGACAGTCAGGCTAACATAGAACTAACTTCATGCATTTGGGGTTGTGTGCAAGTTGAACTTCAGTTATGAGGATAAAAACAGCCATGTTTAAGTGAAAAAAGGACAAAACGTCATGCAAAGTATCTGCTTGTGAAGATAATGAATTATGAGATGCAGGAATTCCAGCCCAACCCCATTTCTCCACCACACGCTTAATTACCTGTCTCGTAGTCTGGCAGTTATGATAATGAGAGAGCATTAGTTAATCCGTGTAATATTGAGAAATAACAGCACATCTGCATAAAATGAGGAACGAGGACCTTCACGTTCAAATTCATCTTGAAGTTTTCCTGGATTACATTTTTAAGGAAAATTGGGCCATTAAGACCACAGATTCATCTAATCTCTTATGTAACGTTCAAGCTATTTTTTTTTTCTTCAGCAAATTAAAGTCTTATTTTCAAAAGCTAAAATTAAAGAAATTGGTCTTCTAACAAAATCAAGTCTTGTAAACAGGACACAGAACGTTGAACCCCCTTTAGATTTTCAGCTACACAGAGAGAGCTTATGATTACTATTGCTTATCTTTGCTGTGCCTCCTTCTGTGTGTCTTGCAGCTTTGGCCATGTTAAAACAGAGGCACCACCTCAAACAGCTTTGAGTTAAATCTCTATACAATGGCAGAATGTTCAAGATATACATATTAACAGTTGCATTACTCTTTCTACATCGGTCCTCCTTTAAGGAGCTTATCTGCAGACTCGAGAGGGAGAGAAAAGGAAGCAGGACGATTAAACAGTCGATGTGTATTGAAGGATCTTTAAGGACTGTAATGAGAGGATGTCTGTGTGTATTTTATTTTTGATCAGGAAGAGGTTCTCTAAAGGTATGGTTAAACGTTCATCTGTACTATAGCCTGACTCACTGGATGTAAAATGTTGTTATAAACGACTATTTCCGGCGACATTCTCCTTCTTTTCTACTTTCTGTATGATACCGTTTTCAAAATCCCGTTGCAGAGAGAAACAACAGCCACAACCTCCACGCAAACTACTTACAGGCTGAAAATGGCTCGTTTTGACAAATGTTTGAAATATGCAATAGAGCAGGCCCGCTGTTCTTTTTTAGTCTTTTGCTATTTTAATGCCAGGGATCGCCTCCCCATGTGCAAATGTTCCACCAAAACAAGTTCTCACCCCGTCACGATTTCGCTACGGCACCCTCACTGTTTGAATAAGTACAAGCAAGCCGGAGCGCTTTTCCCCCCTATAGCAGAGAGATACAGTATATGGGTGCAGGCAGATCATTCTCCAGTGCTAGTACAGCAAGTGTGAGACTATGTCTTCTTCAGCACTTCTTTAAACCATTATTGTAATTACAGCACTGTTCTGCTTGGGGTCTTAGAACCCTGCATGAGGTAAACATAAGTCATAAGCTCCAACAAGCTCCAGCCTGGTGTGCTAATTCTCAGCATGCAGTAGGTTAGTGATTTTCTAAATGTAATGGTGAAAGCAATGCATGAATTAAATATTTACAGTCATTGTTTTCATTATTATAGAAATGCTGTACTGATAGCAGTCTTGAGTTAGGCTGAATGTGACAATTTTAACAATGCACCCAATCCAGCCGCGCATATTGCTCCACCTGAGCACTTAAAACCCCATAAAAGCCAATGGCAACAGCGTGTGAAACTGGTGACTTTGGCATTAGCATTCCCTTTCATCAGGGGATTTCCCTTTTCATGAGATGAAGACCAAAACACTCCATTTGTGACTCAAACCCAAGCATCAAATATCCCTAACATGAATACAATTAGAGTTTGGTTGTTGGGCATTGTTAGGGTGCAGACTGACAGAGAGGTCTGCCTGTGAGGCACTGCTGAGGGTCTAGAGAACGTTTTACATTTGCAGTGCTGAATTAAACAAAATTTAAAAAAAAAATTCTGGTGAAGACTCTGCTAGTTGAACATATAGCTAGACAATTAGGGATTTACTATGTCAGGGTGATGATAGTAAAATATAATAAGATACAGTTAAGTGTACCGTATATAATAATACAGTCTGGATCAGTTGTTTTTGACATCCCACGGAGTTTAGTTTCATAGTTCTATAGTGACCAGATACAAGACTGGGTGATACTGCTCATCTACTGTAGCTAGGCACTGGGAATAACGATATTAACAACATTTGCTCACTGATAATAACTAAATAGTACCAAAAAAAGCAAAGCAAGGATAGAAAAGGTGGGATTTGTAAAGTACAATACGAAACTGCAAGTGAACTTAGTGCTGAAAAAAAAATGAAAAAAAAGGATCCATATCAAATTATAGGAAAAGCTTCCTCCATTCCAAAGTCTTTTTTGTGTATGTTTATTATACCTAATGAAAATGGTCATGTTTTTTTTTTTTTTTTTTTTACGTGTTTCTGATACAAAACAGTGTAACTAGGTGTAAGTTCAATAATGTCTGACTTCCTCACACATTTATGGGGCAGGTTTAGCCAGAAAGCATTTTGTGACAGTTCTCTTTCATTAGTACGATAAATCATATGTCACCTGGTTTTCTTTCACCCGAAAGCAAAACTCTGACAGTCAGTGAGATCATAAAGTCTATGAGTCTTTATCATAGTGAAAGATGTTTTAAAATAACCTCACACCTGTACACAAATGCAGTCACTCTGTAAGTAACGTGACACCTGACTTTATTAGATAATTCATCAGTGCCTTCAGTGGGTGCTAAAAGAAGCTCCCCTTTATGATTTCATTCAGCATGTGACACTCCCTGGACCTGTGGTGGGAGCCATTGAGCTGAGATATTCCTTATTATTAACACGTGTCATGGCTGATGTGCCTTAATGGACAATAAAAGCCATTGAGACACTCTCTAGTGAGAAAACAGCAGCGCTCAAACTGCCATTTTGGGGAAAAAGAAAAAGTGTGGACAGACTCAGTAAATGACATGCAAGACAGAGAGGTAGAAAGAGACACATCTTTCCATTTAGTCCTGGAAATTATAGCAGATGCCATTAAACTCCATAGACAAAGTAGAAAGATTAATGCAATTGATTGAGTTTTATCTTATCTTGCTCAGCACAGCAATGATCAATGATGGCTGTTTTCCAGAGTGCAGAGAACACATTTTAAACTGAAGGTCTGAAGCACTTTCTGCACTTTTCAAGATTATATCAAGCCATTCAGTGAGTGTCCACAAAGGGTCAAGGAAACAACTGCATTGGTATTCATTGTTTTTCCACAGAGAAGCCTGGCTCTTTTAGTTGAAGTGGTACTCTTTCCCTGTATCCAGCACACAGATGAGGTTTGTGGCACGTGTGTGGAAACACAGAGATACGAGGGCAAGTTATAAACCAAGAATGATTGAAAGATTACCGAGTGATATGTGGTCCCAGCTTGGTCCTTTGTGGTGTTTAGTTGAACTTTTCTGGACTTTCCCCTCAGGCACACCTTGTCTGTTCTGACTTGTCACAGAGGCTGGACACATTTAGGGCTATGTCTCCCTCCCTGCCATAAAGCAACACCATGTACTTACTCGGATACTATAATTTAGGGATGCTGTTGCTGGTTATGTTTTTTTCTTACTTTCCTGTAGTTGTACCCCATCACCTTTTGCTCCGTAGTCCAAAAAAGGAATGGCCTATGGCGTCCTCTTCTTTTTAGCCATGTAATCCAACTTGAAATATCTTAACTACCAGGGTGGATCAAAAAGTTTCACGACTGTTCCTTTTGTGTGTGAATGGAACACAGCGCTGTGATGTACACAAAGCAGGGGAAAGCTATAACCTTCATGCATACAGTAAGCATAAGTTTTCTTGCTTGATCAACACCAGCCTCTGAGTTACACACACAACTTGACAAACAGAAAGAACATCACAGTTTCACTCTGGGGGACAAATTCACAGTGCACAACCCTGCGAATGTAAAAAAAAAACAGCCAGTTGTACTACTGACCTGATGCGTCTTTTACGGTCTCAGACAGTGACTTTCTGCCACTGTTGAAACATGAATGCCACTCAAAACCCCTCTCCCGATTTACTGCTTCATTGCCATAGATTTTCTGAACCATGTCAAGGGTCTACGTTTGACACAAAATCTGACGTGCCCCCTCTGCTAATGTCCCCTAAGAAATCGACAATGGACTAGACCAGTAATCTTAAAAATGTGTGCAACTCAGGTGCGGATGTTTATTTAAGCAATACAGCTTGGGTTACTCTTCCTCCTGCTCCGTGTGCATCACTCTGCCTCTCCACTCCATTCACGCTCAGCAGGAGCAGTCTTGGAACTTTTTGATCCACCCATGTATTGGATAGATTGACACGGAATGGTTCCCAAAGGAAGCCCCTGATTATTCATCTAACACTACCAGCAGGTTAAAGCTTTGACTTAAATACTGAAATATCTTGACTCGTAGACACTAATGGAGCACAGACTGCAGTTGTCTCCAGGAGCACCTGCTGTTTTGGTTCATGTCAGTGTAGCCGTGTAACATGCAAAAGTGCTGGCTAAATATAGCTAAAGAGGAATATTAACCAAAGTCTCAGGGCCAAGATTTCACAATAATGACTATGAGCATCGCCTTACATTGGGTATTATTCAATTATTGGACTGCACAGAGTATCCCTTTAATGAACAGATGAATGGTCATTTGAATTGCATGTGGGTTGATTTGAAATGCATAATAAGCAACTTTGAATAAGATTATCACTTCCTGGACAGTGATCACATCGGTAGTAATTACCGTTGACCCTAGGGAATTAAAGCGTAATACACCAAAGACAAAAGAAAAAGCCCTGAAAGGAGGCTGTATGCTGGTGTCCCCATTTTTTGACTTCACAGTGTGGGTTCATGCCAAAACAAGACCTCAGCCTGACCGGCTACTAAATAAAACAGATCCAGCCATTAAATGTTCGTGTGCTGCTGTGTCCTATTCTGGTGAACTCAAGAATAAAACCTGTGCTTGATGTGTTTGAGCAGTGCATGTGTAACATTTAACAGACACGAGTTTGATGTAAAATGTCTGGGGTCAAGATTTTTCAACAAAACCCAGTAAAGAGTAAGGAATGCTGGCCATTGATTGTAGCGGTGGCCTTTTCAAATTGGTGGCCCCGATTGTTCTCTGTTCCCCCCCAAATAAAAATCAATTACTGGAAAACTAAAAACATAAATAGACCGAAGCACTGCGTTCTATTGTATGAACTTAAGGTCACAAAGGAAAATATCTATAAGCCAGGGTGACATGTCCAATTTAGCTGTATTATCTATCATACTGAACATAAGGTAAAAAACAAACGCAGGCAGAGAATGACTGTCGGATACAAATAATTTGTATTGTAAATTTGTAATGGAGTCAACTGTCAATATATTCTGTGAAGGACTACAGCAACCCTGAAAAAGGCTGACACATGCAGACAAAGTGAATGAATGAAAGTGTTGTATTTTTTGCTAAAAAAAACACACAAAAAAAACAGACTCGCATGATCTATGATTTACTTTTTAATTTCAGGGGTTTGTCATGCTCTATTTCATAATGTAAAAAAAATATATATATATTTTTTTTAAATTTTTTTTTAGAAATAATCAATTAAAACCTGACATCAGCACAACCCGTACATTTCAGAGCTAATTTACGTATGCCTAGGTGTGTATGGTTACTCCACAATTCTGCTGAGTGCCAATAAAAACTCTGGCCTCTTTTACACATTCAGAAATCCATTAATGAAGCCTCCAGCAGTGAGGAGGCCTCTGTATCATCAGCCTTACATCTGCAAAATGGTAAATGCCATCCCTCAGAAGAGTGAGAACATAACAGTGTTTTATCTAATTTGGGGCCCTTTGATCTGAAAAAAAAACCCCAGTTTGAAGACAAAGAAGCAAGTTCTTTACTATGGAAGTCAAAGATTTAAAAAAAAAAAAATTCTGAAGCTTATTGAAATAAATATTTGTGAGTCTTCCTGCAACTCTACTTGCAGGAAGAAAAAAAGAACAGCCTCAAACTACACCTTGTTATAAATAACTTATTAAAAACATTTCCTACTGGCAGAGCTTTCAATTTTACTATGGTCGCCTTGTGGATAACGGGTGACGTCCAGGTGTTCCCTTATGCAGAAAATTAGCAACTTTCAAGTGTGAGAAGTGATGTTAGCAGCACGTAGTCACAGCCACTGTAAAGTGGATGCCAACAGTGGGGAATACGTTTCTGTAAAACAGTTTTCCAAATGTTGTGCACCATGTTCGCTCCAGACAGTAAAAGGCTACCAAACAGACACGCACACCATGAGGGTGCAGGTCCACTGCCTGGCTGTCAATAATCTGTTAAATGATCATATTAGGCTGAGATACAAAATACTGTATTGAAATAAATTTGAAATATATTCTCAGTTGTGGTTGTTCCACCACATTCAAAATCGTTACTGCTTTTGCTGTTTGCGTCGTTAACAGGCAGCTCGCTTAATGCATACAGCTATAAAAGTTATATTTCTCTGTAATCTATCATAATGTTTAATCTTTGTCAGTTTAGGAAGTTAAACAACTTTTTTGATGCTCCCCTCCAAAAAATATATATTCAAATAATTAAATTAATATCATGATTATGTGACAACCAGTAGAAAATTGGCTAAACTAACAACTATTAGTTGAATAGGAGAATCTTAAGTCTCGGCAAGCCCTACTAAATACACACATATATTACACTGGCTTAAAACTGTGCAATCCTTTCTGCAGTATGCAGTTTCTACCAGCCTGTGTGGTCCTTGTATGACTGTGTTAAAGTCTGTATCCAATCACTTGAGGTTTTGGCTGAGTGCTGGCAGGTTGACAGGCTGTGAGCACGTGGAGTGCACTGCTTCCAGAATCTCTTTTTTCCTCCACCACATCCATCAACATGGACCCTGTCCAGCAGTTTTATTCTAAATATATACAGCAGCACCAGCAATCATCACAAACAAGAGGTCTCGTTTCTAATAATCTGTTTCAGAAGCATTCACTCGCAGGTTCAAGCAGGTTCAGTAATGAAATTGCTGAAAGACAGTAAATTACAGCTCTCTTTGGCTGAATGTAGAGTAAGAAGAATGAGGGCATCAAAGTTCAGCTCTAACAGGAGTGAAATTCTCAACTTCATGGAGGGCAACATTGTCAAGCAGTGATGAGTGAGAGGGAGAGTAATTGGTCGTGAAATTGTCATCGCACCTGCAAGACATCCTAACACTGCTCGGAAAAGTGATAACCTTCACAACAGGACGCAAGGTTACCCAGCCATTTGCTCCCTGGCCTGCCGGCTGAATAAATGCAGTCAGACTTGTGGAAATATTTGTAAGAAGCCCCTGTTGTGGGTGTTATAAGAGTGGTGATTGTGCTTGCCAACTGACTTTCAGATGCAAATGGCAGTTTTGGTGTATAAATAGCCCTCCGGCGTCTGGTTTTATCAGAGTTGTCAAGAGAATTCATAAGGGAGGTACATGGGGCGAAGGATTAGACAAGAGCAGGGCAAATTCTGGCAACAGGTTTGATTTGGTGTCCTCGCTAATGGCTGTCCTCCTCAAGAGTAGAAAGTAAGAACAGGCTATTTTTAGTTTGGTAGTATACATTTACAATAGAGTAAATTATATATGCGAACCCAGTCATAAACGTCATCATCTAATGGTCAACACAAAGTGAAGATGTGACTAAGTGATTTCACTATGACACAGCATTCATTTACTCCTTTACTTTAAAAGATATATTTTCCTATTCAATGTAGTTGAATGCTATGAGGAAATCAATGCTGCACAAATCAAAACAATTTAAAGCCATGGGACAGATGTCTTACTGCCTTCTGTTCCAATAACCATTTTGTTATTCGACCAAAGAGATATGAATTTTACAAAGTGGAATGCTGTGACCCAAATACTTTGACATTTTCGCAGAACAAATCCCTCTAAAATAATCGGTGATTCCCTAACGCGCATTGTATCCGAGTATATAAATCCTCTCCTGAAAGATTGCAGTCCTGAGATCCAGTGTGAAAAACTCTTCCCAGTTTACAGTTTGATAAAATTAATCCAAAGTATGTAAAACATACCCTGTTTTCCCCCCCCCCCCCTTTTTCAGTCTGCAGTCATCTCAGGATTACATCTGAAAAACATAAGATGCAGTCTAAGGGTAATTCTGATGGAAACAGAGCTGATGTTTAACTAAATCCATTCTTACTGTAATATGCATTTAAGTCAGTGCCAAGTCTTAGGAGATATCAGCGAGTCTGTCCAGTTATTCTGCTGAATCGCAATAGTGGGGGAACATGTTTTTAGTTTTAAATGCATTTTCTCCATGATATAATCTACAGTGTCAGCTCTCTGAAAAATGTTTCCTGAAAAAGTGTGCATATCATGTGTTGCAAACTTTCATCAAAGCAAGCGAATTTGGTTACTGTGCGGTACCTGTTTAATGCAAATGCGATTATGTTTTTCTTTTTTATCGTGTTTTTACCTTTTGTGAAATGACTGTAACCAACTGATCTGGCAAGCTGCATTTTCAATCCCTGTGGCAAGAAAACGTGTTTATCCTCACATATGGAGAAATAAAATCACTTATTTCACTGAACCAAAAAGTCATTTTCTCTATTGAATGTCCTACCACTCACTGGTGAGGTAATGGGCCTTGACCATGTGCATTTACACGCTGCTGTCAACCAAGAGTGTCATATCCCACATGCAGCAAAAACACCAAATTCGTCATCTTGCCGAGTGTGAAACAAGATACAGAGGGCACACGAAAAGACTCCCCACACAAAAGGTGAAGGATTTCTGCCATGCAGAGCATAGTGCAGAAAAAAATAGGACCTTTTTTTTGTGCAATTTAATTGAGGCTCTCACATTAACTTCAAAGTGACAGAAGTAATTCCCACTCTTTGCTGGTGTTCATTTTCCCAAGATTTTTAGACCTTTTCCTCTTCATTAAATACCCATGCCTCCTCATTCCCTTGAGCCTGTCATGTTCAAACAGTGCTCTCAGCTCTTTTCTAGACTGGATTAAGGAAATATTTGACATAAAATGTCAAAATAAGGAAAAAGACATGTGGACTCGGGATCATAGTGGTTAAAGTTGGGAGAGAAAATTATAATGAGGTACAGTAATTTTTCATTCTTCTTTTGTTTTAACTAAGGCCTACACTGCACTGTGCTGCTTCAAAGTTGAAACAGCTTGTACCAAGAAGAAACCTTGAAGCTTGCCTTGGAAAGGCAATTATAGGTACTAGGCTAATGTTCACCTCAGGGTGAAATTGCCTCATGTTTTCAGATATTTTGTGCCTTATTTTCATTGTGCTTTTAAAAGGTGAAGATTACATTTCTGCTACATGATAAGGGTAGTCATGGCCCTGAAAGTTAAGTTTAATAATAATAATTGCTCTTTCGCGAATCGCCACCTTAACGTGGTGGAGGGGTTTGAGTGGCTCAGTGACCCTGGTAGGGTCTCCCAAGGCAAACTGGTCTCAGGTGAGAGCCCAGACTAAGAGCGGTTCACAAAATCCAGATGAATAGCGGATCAGGGAAACCGGGGCACCCTCCCGTAGCCAGACCGAGGAGGTGAGCTCGCCGGTGAGCGTCTGGTGGCCAGGCCTTCGCCCATGGGGCCCGGTCGGGCTCAGCTCGAAGAAAGAACATGGAGCAGCCACCCTGTGGACCCACCACCCGCAGGGACAAGCATCGGGGTCGAAATAAACAATTGGTGGCACGAATTCTCCATTTATGTGACATTAAACTATAGCAGAAGATGGGCGTGCAACAAAACAATATCCTCAAGAGTGCCAGTGACACCTCGCATTGTGGAAAGTCATGTGGAAATAGTGATGGAAATATAACATTTTTGTTATTTTCATGTGGCTATTTTTATACAGGTAAATGGAAACGAATTGAAAGATTATGCAGAATGATTGTAGTTGGCTCAAATAATTGCGATCAGGCAATTGTGTAATGATTGGGACAGACATATATAAAATCAATTCTGATTACTTGTTGCTCAACTACAAAAACAGAAATGCAAGATGATAGATATACTGTACATGCAATAACAATACTGGATTGCAGCATGGTTAAGGTGCGAGCGGAGGTCCATGTTATTGCTACTCTATGGTTTAGCCAGCAATAAATCTCAACATGTGTGTACCAACATGCCACAAAGTAGCAAAAACCCTAAAAGAAAATCTATGTATGCACAAAAAAATTACAGATGACCACCAACTGTCAGAAAACTGAAACCTGTCGACCAACATCCTCATATCATTGCAATGCAACAGTCCGATACAGCAGAACAAGTGTTTTTCTTTCCCTCTGACCCATTATTTGTCAATTTGTTAACAGAGAACTCACTCAATTCCTCCACACATACGTTTTCCTCTCCTGAGAATAACTATCGAATTATAGGCTTCTTTTCAGCAGCTGTCTGTATGTAAGTTAGCCTTTTCAAACTGAAAGGCCTGTAGTGAAATCTCATTATTCAGAGCAATGACACATACTCTGGTATTTCAGTCTACAAGCTCTCCAACAAGCAACCACTGTTACAGAGAGGAGGTTAATTAGTTGAAGGTGCCTTTAATTGACTGGCTGGATCACTCGTGACTCTCACTACCCTATTAACACTCCAGACACAGTAACAGGAGTTCACGAATCCAAGTGCAGTGTTGAAAAAAGCTCAACCTTATTCTTTTATTCAGTTATTTCACCTTAAAACTTCCCACACACAGTCCCTAATCTTCAGTGCCTCGAGTGCTATTTTGAAAAAGAAAATCTGTGCTATTTAGATCTTAATAGAAGCATCAAGCACAACAGAAAACTGAAGCATGGCAGATGGTTTGTGTAGCCGTCAATAAATTGGATGCGACTCACAACAGGTGTGCAAAAAGTAAAGCACAAAGTGTTGCACTTCTTCTTTTCAAACAGTAACGATTTGCCTTACATTTGAAGGTCAACAATGAGCCAATAGTTCAGTTCTTCCCAGGTCTCTTCCTTATTTTGTTTCTTTCGGGAAACTTGCATGACTCTCAAATTTTAATATGACGAACCATCTAAGACACACAATCGACACACTACATACAATGCAAACCCAAATGTCATTGTAACCTGGCAACCCACAACCTGATTTGAACAGCATGTGTAAAACTGCTCTCCTTGCAGGCAGGCAGTTGCCTGTGGTTTTTTAACTAGAAGGAGGCTGAGTGCTGCGTGAGAGAAAAAAATAAGATATTGTGTCACTTCTAACTTTCTCTCTGAGTGATCATTTTACATGTAAATGTGGCTGAAATCACAGCCCAGCTGTTGCCTTTAAATTATGTGTATGATGCTTTTTCTAGAACTGTGGATACAAAATCTGAATTTTAGCAGAGCAGCAGCTTGGAAGTGACTGCTGGTTAACATGTCATACTTGTCCACCTGTCTGACAACAGAAACAGATACCTACGTAAATGAAAAATATCTTTATTGGGTATTCAGCTGCATTAAAATACAATATATGTGAGCGAGAGTAGAAGAGCAACCAGATGTAAAGGGCTGACACCATCTGACACTTGACAGAATGCAAATTGGATGAGATGACACACAAACATGCGTATAAGTGCATGCCATCATGTAGCAACATTTAGCAGGTTTTCAAGTTCCCCCCTACCTCAAAAATAAAAACTAAAACAAAAAAAACCTTATTGTTGGTGAGGCATCTCGAAAAAGCCTCTTGCATGTGTCAGTGCCAAGAAAGTGGAGGACTGGCAACTTGATTGTAGGACCGATCCTTCTCAAACTACATAAATTTGAACCATTTATACATTGACAAAATACACGGGGAGGGGCAATAAACATTCAACATTTCTAATGTTTCCATTATGGATCTGTCTGATGGACAATGAGAATTAAAAAAAAAAAAAATGTTTTAATTCAATTTAAATCAGTGATATTCTTGTTGTAGACTAGAACGATCATTTATTTTCTGCAGTCTGACAATCATCAGTGAAGTGAACTCAATGTATTCAGTCTCCCTGACTGATAAAAGTAATCAATGACTACACAATATTTATTTAATCTGTTAAGGTTTCATGGTGCAAAATCAGATTGATGAAATTAACATCTCTAAACATAAAGTCTTTAAGACATCATTGTTGTTGACCCATCATCTAAATCAATCAGCTGTTAGATAAAGGGAAAGCCACGCATTTCCCATCATGCCTTCAGGTGTGAGTCGGTGGAGAGCAACTGTGGCACCTGAGTCCAAAAACTGCAGCCGCCTTGATCTCTTGATCTTGAGTGCATGACATCAGAGCAAGGCGGGGTCAAGTCAAGACTGAACTCAAAATGCCAGCAGGACACTTGTGCTGTAGGGTTTGCTCATCGTAGGGCGACTAATGGAGTATGTGTGGTAAAAAATTAGGCGCTACATTTATTTCGATCAAGTCAAGCGCTACTATATTTGACCTGATTAGCAGCAGATGTCAAAACAATGACATCCCCTACTCATGATGAGTAGGTTTAGTTTTTCAGGCCACATCAGTCACAAGAAAGCTTTGATTCATATTCAATTCAAGACTCACTAGAAAAGTGAGGGCCTTGTTGAAAAAGTGGCAAAGAACAAAGGATATGGAGAGGATATGTTCATTAAAAATACAGTATTCCTTAGAAAATGTGACAGGAAAATCATAAAAGAGGCAAAATAAACCTTGTAAAGGAAAATTGCTCTTGAACAAGAAGCCTATATTGCAAGAAACTCATGAGGCAACAGTGAGTGGGCCTCCAATAGACTCATCTGAAATGAGGGGGCTTTATTCATTGTTAAGTAAATGTATGTACCTGCAGCTAAAAGCAACCGCAGCCTTCAGACTCATGCTGCATCTATTTTATGCATTAAATCATCAGTCTTATACATTCAGAATTATTTGCTCTCGTTCGACTTCACAATGGAAACAGATTTAGGCAACTGTGATAAATTTGTTTCTTCTATCTATCAAACCACCATGGAGCACTCGGGTGGACAAAAGGACAAAAAAAGAGTGAAGCTACAACTTACATGGTTAAAAAGAAGATACACAATTTATCATAATATAGTCTACAGTGGGTCACATTTTGGTTGATTTTGAGGACCTACAATCAAAGAGATAAAAATCCTGTGATGTTTTTAAAATGCAAAATGAAGTTGAAAAAAGAAAGGAAATATGGTGCTAAGAGGTCTTTCTCTGCATGCAGCTAACAGCAGGATATTGTTTTCATGCAGAGGAGACCGACCCCCTCCAGCTAGAGGATTTTTTTTTTTAGACCATCCTCTCAAGAAAAGAATGACAGGACAAGTCATTTGTTCAAACAGCATAACAAATATTTACATTTGGGGCCAAAGCAGTAAAAAGTAAGTTTTCTTTTTACCAAGAAAGGTCTGAGTATTATGTTTTGGCAAAGTATATGTACTACAGCTCCTGTATGAATATTCGTTCTTCATTTTAAGTTAAATGTTACAGACACTAAAACGCACCAACACTTCCTCATACCAAAACAACAGAGTAGGTCAATTTTCCAACAACTTCCAAAACAACATACAAGTTTTTATAGTGCCCTCTATAGGACCAACAGGTCCTGACATAAGTGAACTATCAGCAGCAGGTATACCTGACCTTATTCGTCATGGTAACAATAATAAATATATAGTTAATGTTGTGAAATGCTCACAGTTCTTGAGTAGCATGAGTTGCATTTCGTACATGGTGCAAGTTAAACACTTCACATAAGTTATGGGTGAAAGTCCCTATGGATGAAAGTTTGATCCATCCATCCATTCCCGACCTCGTCCCTATAAATAATAAGACAAAAATCAACGGACTGAAAACTTGTTTGACATCTGAGACACTCAGAGACAGATCTCAATGAATACTGAAAACTGAACGCATCAGCCTCATTTTGCTGTAAACTGTTTGTGAAGCACAAGAGAGAGATGTCAAAACATCTGAGCATTACAAAGTCAAATGTGACTGCTATTAAAATAAATACTAATATATACAGATTAAATAACTCCAGCCAGGATGGAGCCCAATTTTAACTGCTAATTTAAGTTTGCAGCGAGTTTTACTGCAGTGATGGAAACTTGCTTTTCAAAGTTTTTACTTTTTATGTACAGCTCGGGTTTCAGTTCAATTTCAGTATGCAACACAGCTGTCACTGACCCTGCATGATTCACCTGTCTTGGGATTTTGGTTGAAATAATCATAATGATTCCTGACATGACTGAATTTGGTGAATTTTCACCCAAACTCCAGGCACTGGCTCAATACGAGTTCATCCTCAGTCTTTACAAGCTTAAAGGCTGAGAGGGTGTTCCTATAGCATGTGATGATACACAATTTATTTCACTATTCCAGGATCACATGAATCCCATCAATCACTATTCAATCCAAACTTCCTACAGTCAAATATATATATAAATATTCTTTGCTTTGACTCTTCAATTTAGTGTAAATGGGCCTTCAAAAGAAAACCACTCACTGACTGGCAAAAAGAAGAAATTCTGACCCAATCATCTTGGTTGTCGGAAACCTTGTTTGACTTCCCACTGCTGAGTGCAAGTTGAGATCCTGTTCTTGATATAAAAAGGCTCCTAATGGCACAGCTCCAATGTACATTTCAGACATGATTTCAATTTATGAATAAAGCAGATGTCTCCAGTCATGAGAGGCACCAATCTTTCACTGACTTGCCTTCAGATTTTCAGACTTGCACCAGCAAAATGTACACTTAAATGAAATCAAAATCTCTTTGCTTTGCCTTAAGTACTTGGCGTGTCTTAGCATTGCTGTTAGTTGTTTGTAAACTTTGTTACGTCTAAAGTGCTAATGGCGAAGCAGAGGGTGGGTATTGTAAGTGTTGTCGTAAGCTATTCAGCAGAATAAATGTTCTTTAAAACTGCTTTGACCTTAACTGCATGTTTTGTATGCATATCAAGTCTTTGTTAATCGCCCTGTCTGGGGCAAAGTTATCAACAGTCAAATTAAAAGGCAGGACCAAGATCAGATATAACTACCATTTATATCTCGGATACAAATACAAACAGGCTCAGTAAACAACAAGAAGGCTCCCCTCCTATGCCGAACAGCGGTAGAAAGGAAATAGTAGAATGACTGAAAATACAAATTTATCATGCAAGATGTTGCTGAATGCAAACAAAACACCATCTTTTTTTTTTTTTCAAGATGCTCTGAAATGCCACAATGCTAAATTAGTTTAGATTTGCTTCTGAATCAGAAGCCCATTTCCTCTTTTGACATAATTGTAGATTAAGTCTTCTGAATTCAGTTTACATTTTACATTACTTTATTTAAAAAGTTATAAACATAAATTAAAATTGCACACTGCACGTCGGGGCCACATATTCCCGCTTGCAGTTGAATTTTTTTTCTCGATCTCGTCCTTATTCTTAAAAAAAAAATTGGCGGCTTTAACATCTTCAAAAACCGATGAAAGTTGGTGCCTGACGCATGTGCAAAGTTTTATGAGGTTTGGAGCATCGTTTGACCTTAAACATCAACTTCCTGTGTCACGGCAAAACATTAAACTTAGCCGCATCGCCCTGGATATACTATATACCAGAGGTCTTCAACAGGGGGTCCGCGACCGCTAGGTACTGCAGGGGGTCGAGAAATGTTTGGTTGATGAGACAATTTTTCATATTTTTTTCCACCCAATTTTTTTCCCACAAATTAAAATGTCTTTAAATACACATTAACATGAATCGAACATATTGTAGTGGATGGATAAATGGAGGCAGAAGATGTTATCTTTCAGTCAGAAAAAAATAGTTATTTTTTTGAACGACATGCTGAAGCATGCCCTTTGGGTCACTTTTTGGACGCCACGCCACGGGCACACCGATCGACGAAAACGTATTATTTTGATAACTTTTAATTTCAAACATGTTAAGAGTGCAGATACTCAATTTCAAGTCGGTCTGACAAAATCTGTAGGAGGAGTTCGTTAAAGTATAACGTGTGAATCGCCGAAAATGGTGACTAAATTAAAAATGGCAGATTTCCTGTTGAGTTGATGTAATGGTGCGTAATGGGTTCTTCTTTGTCCCACCCGGTCGTGAGGTTTCAAGCATCCTTTGACCTTAAACATCAACTTCCTGTGTCACGGTGAAACATCAAACTTTGTTGCATCGCCACGGTGACACCCTTTGACAAAGTCGCACAAACTTCTCAATATTTCATCAACCAGAATTTAGGTTGAAGTGATCAAGCAGCTTGATGTAGCATGTGAAAGTATGAAAAGTGTAATTTCCAGTTGCCAGCAGCTGGCGCTATGACTATGAGCAAATATTACTATGCAGGTGTCTTCAGGGCCGGACTGTTATCATACATGTAATGTCTAGAGACGGTCAGTCAGTGTACATAAGATTTACAGCAATTTGTAGTTTCATGGCTAGACGCTCCAAATGGCTGCCACGCCACGGGCACATGCATTGACGAAAACAAATTAATTTAACAACTTTTAATCACAAACATTTAAAGAGTGCACAGAAAAAATGTCAAGTTGGTCCGGACAAATCCCTAGTTCGTTAAAGTACAGCATGTGCGAATCGCCGAAAATGGCGACTAAATTAAAAATGCCGGACTTCCTGTTGAGTTGACGTAATGGTGCATCGTAACTTTTTGGTACGTCTAGGTGTGATACACATGTCCACCAAATGTCATGCATGTAGGTAAATGTAGCCGCTGGGGCATCTCTTTAGCCATTTGGCCACGCCAACTCGCGCCTCCACTAGAATATGACATTTTTCGCCGGTAGAGATGTGTGTACCAACTTTCAGGAGTTTTTGAATATGATTAAGCCACCAAAATTGCAGTTCTTTGACGAGAAAAATAAAGAACGAGAATAATAATTCCTTGGATAACAATAGTGACACGTCCATAATGTCACACATTGGTTTATGAAGGGCTGTTTTGAAGCCTCGCTGCCGGCATTTCGGCCGTTGCCATCTTGGTTTTTTGGAGCTAGAATTGACCATAATTGGATGAGCTGGGGAGCAGCGAAGGGTGGATCTGACTGAGAACCCAAGGACACTATGCCCCCCCCCCCCATCTATGCCAGAATTCACCTCATGACACCAGAACATCTTGTGAAAGAATTTATTGACTTGAAGGCACTTCTGCATTGGCTTAACTTTTCCAACCCAGAAACTATGTCCATTTGAACGTACAGTTGATGACTGACCCATAAATAAATTTGATTGGCTGTCAATTAACCAGTAGGAACCAGAACTATAGTTCATTGTAAATCAAGGAGTTGAGCCAATGTAGAGAGGTTAATCAAGTCAACACAAGTCCAAAATAATTACTCCTCAATAGCACTACTTAGAACTTTAAGGCTACAAGTGTTTGTTTATTTATTTTAAATTGTAATAAAACAATTTTAGGGGATCTATGGGTTAAAGTATAATCAGTGAAGTGTCGCCTAAAATCGCACAACCTGTGATTGCCTTGAAGCTCCATAGCATTGTGTGCATCTTACTATTTTTAGGCCCTAAATAGATATTCAAGGAGGTGTGTGTGTGTGTGTGTGTGTGTGTGTGTGTGTGTGTGTGTGTGTGTGTGTGTGTGTGTGTGTGTGTGTGTGTGTGTGTGTGTGTGTGTGTGTGTGTGTGTGTGTGTGTGTGTGTGTGTGTGTGTGTGTTCAAGAGAGACAGCAAGAAGAGCCTGAGAATTTTGAAATGCTTTATTGGTGAGGTAGGGGGGTGGATCTGCTTCATCCCTCTGAGACTAAAATCCTTAGCAGGTTGCCTTGGGTCTTGGTGTCTTTTTTTTTCTCCATGATATTACCAACACTGTAACCTAGATGTTTGAAACTGTTGTAAATTCTGAATTGATACATTTCAGCTTGAGCATCATTATGCTGACACTTAAATTGAATTGTTGCTTCTCCTGGTGAGCTTCTTTGAGTGCATAGCTCCAACACCAGCACCAGGCTTGTCAGGTTTTGAATTCATAGACTGCATCCTTGGGTTTACAAGTATCTCATATATAATTAATATATATATTGCAAGTTAATAGTAACTTAAAGCTGAATATTTTGACATTGCCTATTGTAAATATCAAATAATTGCATGTAGTGTAAAAGGGCTTTGTTAAAGTGACAAACACAGATTATAATCAATTGAGTCGTCAGCTCTGCAGATCATGTTAACATCATTACTGAAACTGAAGGTCCTGGTTTTCATTAGCGCATGAATTGTACAGTTAAACAAGCCCTCCAGCTGATACCACAAAATAAGTTGGTGGTCGTCATGGCAACAGTAAATGCAATTTTAAAAAACTTTCTTAATCCTGGGTTGGAAATAGGAAGCAAACAGTGGTTTCCTCCATCCAAGTCTGCTGCAATATTTATCCATCAACCCTAACCGGTCTACTCCTAATAACTGTTATAGATGTCATCTGAACGGCGTCACTTCTCTGGCCCACATTCAAAAAAAGGATCCTTATTGACTTTCCAGTACCATTACTTGGCACATTACATACCACTACTACATGATGGAGTGTTAAGAGGACGTGACCATTTATAGATAAGTCAAAGGTTATTTGATGACAAGAAACCCGAGACACCAGATAGTCCTTGTTGATACAATCGCTTGACGTCGCCCTACTTTAAGATGTCACTGCAGGTCGTAATAAGCTACTTGCAAAAAAAATAAAATAAAAATGGGATAATATATTTTGGAGAAGAAAGTGTCATTCAGTTTTGGATTCACTCTCTAAACTGCTCGAAACCCAGCACCAAAAAGCAAAGACAAAATTAGCAACTGGCTGGTTAGTGTAGTGAAGCATTGAGCAGCCGAAGAGCCAAATATCTTCCTCCTCAGGAGGAAAGTAAAAATTGGACTTATATTTGCCATTTGGGTTGCCAGAAACACAACTATATGCCTGCTAACACGGTAGCCATAACTACTCTATACAGTGATAACATTATGTTCATTTGGTGTTAACAGCTCATTGCCCCCAAGTTTCTAAAAGTCAATAACTGCAGTTTTAAAGATAAACCAAATAGAACATTTTTAACAAGTCTATGAAAAATGATGATGTCCATTTCATAGTTATACCTCCAACATGATAAAATGTGTTTTGCTGTAGTTTTAAACTATACTGGTAAGTATGAAATTCTTTAATTCACATTTTTTTTGTAGCAAGCAATAGAGCAAATATATCACAGAAAGATTGTCTGAAAAGTGGTTGCTGTAAAGTTTGCAAAATATCATCTCATTAAATTGTAGGTCAGAGAGGGTCCATGCAATCATCTGGCAAGGTAAGCTTACAGAGCATGTATTATAAACTGCCACACCAGCCAAAAGATAAATACTCGTACTATGGTGTGAAATTATAACATGGCAACAGTGTTACCTGTCCACACCTACATGTGCAACTAATGTTCAGTCGAGCCATTATCATAGTATGGTAATTGACTTCTTTCCTCTGTATTTGCTTTTTGTACAGACGTATTTATTTGGAGCTGGGGCAAATATTGATTTATGCTAATAGAATTTCACTCAGCAAGCATATGGACACTTGCAAACATCCTTACAAATTACAAAACCAATCTGCATGTCTTCTCTGAAATGGTATCCCCTCAAAACTGAAGTGGACAGTGGCTCCTGGAGCAAAAGTTAAAAATGAAGAATTTCATATGAAGGCAGCTGCAAAAAGGAGATAATGCTTGATGATAATTAACAGGCTAACTTGAGTAATACTGATGCACCGGTTGGATTTTGCTTATTAAACGGACAGTGATAGAAAGGCAAGTAACAAACAAGATATTTCAGCCTCTACCCAGTCACTGACTCAACTAGCAAAGGCCAAGATATCAACAGCAGGATGACTGTCAATTTTAGCTTCAGCAGATGATGTAATATTTAAGACAGCACTGCAGCTTCACACTGGGAAGAAACACCATTATGCAGCTTCTTTACTACTCAGACACAACCAGAGCTGTGCATTTGCAAGAATCTGGTGATACAATGTTATGATCAAATAAATTTAAATTTTTTTAAAATCTAAAATGGTCATCGTATAAGAAACACACCGCCATATGCAAATAACCCGAATTTTAAAAAGTGTTCTTTTTAATGCAATCAGAACAGTAGGATCTGCATTAGCATTTATCACAGTCTCTGTAACATCCAACATCATGGCACTACTTATAGTATAACCTGAGCAAAGGAACTTCACATGTAAACTATGAATTAAAAATGAATACTGTATTTTTGAGAACCGACACAGATTCACAAAACATAATATTGCAATAGTCAAGTGTATTGATAGAACTGATGAGCGACTCATCTTAAGGAAAGGTTCAATTTAGCTTACACTCATTCATACTGGGGAGCAAATCAGCACAACTCTTGTTCCTCTCTTGACTGTTAAACTTCTTAAAGACACTGAGGCAATAATCTTTATAGGAATGAACTTCATATTTAACGGATATTTTCTCAGAGACCAGTGATTCAAAAGCTCAGCATTCCTAAACATACCTATCTAACACTTAAAGCTTCGCTCTCTCATCAAGACTCTGTTTCCAAGCAGTCGTCACTGTAGTCGACATTCAGAGATTTAACAGGAGGGTGAAAGCGCAAGAGCTGAATAACAAATTGCCCCTCAGCATTCTGTTAGATTATACTGGAGATAATCTGATTGTGCTCCCTCCTCCAATGAGGTCTGTCTGTTTACCGAATCTAAGAAAAAAGGAGATTCAAGGCATTCATAAAGAAATTATTTCATAAACCTGCTACCAAGTACAAACAGTTGTTATCTGAGAGAAAGGGAACAGCATGAACAGAACTAGTCTTTGTGTTTGATAGTGACAAGAAAAGAGAGATAAGTAGAAGGAAACAAATATGACACGGAAAAGAAGAGAGTGTGTGCAGTGCATACATATGCATGGTTTTTCATATTCATATCAAACTCCCTTTCCATTAATTTTTTTACTATTGTTGTTGCCACATGGAGATAACTTATATGCAATAATCTTCTCCCTTCGTGCTTCAGTGGAGACCCGGGCACAGTTTTCTACTACAGCTACTGGTCACGATGGTTATTCAAGCTCTACTATGACCTAATACAGCTACAAGCTTTTGGCGATACATTTACAAGACTTCAAGACTGAGCTGATGAAATTCACCTCATGGGTCCTTCCAAAATGAAAGAAAAATGTATTCACTGACTCTTGACTGTTTTATTGTCATTGTTCTATAATCAATTTACCAGGAGACAAAACTGGACAAAACTCTCTATGAAAAACTCTATAGTTTTTGGCCATGGAATCTCACAACACATAGCCAAAAATGTGCATCAATATCTTACATTGAGAGCAATTAGTTAAAACCTATTTAACACTGTACAGGATAGGAGAGGATGGAGAGAAACTCTGAACTATCTTCTTACTTATTCCAGTGTAATCTTTAAAATAACAGTACGCTTTTTATAGTTCCATTTTAGGGTTCATTAAGTAAATAAACGGGCAGTGATTTTTACAGCAAGTAGCAGTACATTAAGGTGTAAAGTAAGGTTCAATAGCTAAAAGGTGTGAAAAAACATATTCTGAGCTGGGAGAGAAATCTTCCTACTGCAGCCACTTGTAAACTTTTGCACTTCAGTGTGTCAACTTCCATGGCACTCTTCAAAAGTTACCCTTATTTGTTCATATTTTCAGATAAATGTCTTCGTTATGCCCCCTGCGGTTGTTCCTTTCTGCTTATTTCCTTTCCCTTTTTCCCCCAAAAAAGAAGCGACTACAGCCTTGATAATTTCTACCTAACACAGAGCACAAGCAGCCATTAGCGCTTGCTACTGTTTTTTTTTGGAGCAGGGATCCTCTCGGTTACTTCTTTATTTCCCAAAGCAATGGAGGACCTGTCTCTCTCACCGGGCCTGGACAGAATACTGCAGAGCACTGCAATTTCACGCACCCACGACAGATAAATCTTTCTGCTTGGCTGGCCATGAATCGTTTACAGACTACGTGGCCACACAGTGTGGCACTGTTGCACCTGATGCTAGAGAGGCTGCACCCTTTGAAACTTCGAGATGCAACTGTCTATGTTAAAAACTCCAAGAGCAAGTCAGGTATTATTTTGATAAATATGCATTGAATTACAATTCTATTTAAAGTACAGGTGGCTCTAAGAAGGTAAAATAGAGAATTGAAATACCACAGACACTCGTGATAAGGCAATGGAATACAAACTAAATCAATAAAATATCAAATTAGAGGCTATATATTTTTTATCTTTTGGATTTACTTGAGTAGCTGTCACGGTATGCAAACACATACAGACTATCTGCCTTTACAGTGAGGACATCTCTTTAACCTTCAATACATTGACCTTTACTTTCTTTTCAAGATGGTTTTCAATCGCCTTACATACACCTCAATCATCAGACGCGATCCCACTGAGTGAGCCATGACAATGGGCTGCCTATGGAGTAGGACACAGGCAGAATATCAATGGAGTCTCTCTGGCCTGAGCTGCGCTACTCTTCATCTCTCATTTCCCAAATGTGCGCCTCTGGAAAGAACAGGCCCAACCCTAGACTGATGAAGACATCCTGCAGCAATGCTTTTTAAATATTCCCTGCACACTTCTAGGGCACTACCCAAACCTGTGGCTGTTGAAATCTGTCCACATAAAATAACACAACATGGAGGAGAAGAGATTTCTCAACCCATCCTTCACAAAACAGGATAAAAGAGTCACAAGGCTGTTCTTGATGCTTACTGTGAGCAGGCACTATGCACATAGTACAGAATAAAGTATCAATATATTTCATATCACTGACCCAATCCTGTCATGAATACAAGACAATCCACAGTAAGCAACAATGACACAGATAAAGTGAAATTAAAACATATGTCAGCCTCTAGCAATAACAGGGGGCTCTGAAAACATAACATAACCCATACAGTGGTCGCACTACACTGACCTGAGCAGTCTTCCTCAGAATACTTGTTGCAGAGGGGGGGGGGAGGGGTTCACATTCAGGCTTTTCTATAGCAAACATATGACAATGGCTTTAGTGCTCATACAGACGTATAGACGGATAGACTGCCGTTAAAGGCATGTACAATGCTGTGAGCTTTCTGTACACTCAGCTGTTGGGTCAGAAGAGACTGCACGTGCACTAGAAATGGGAAATTCTGTCAGTGTGATGCAGAGACAGTCTAATGTACAAGCCAGCATTATTTCATTGTTCATTTTCTTTGCAGAATAAATGCCATGTTCTTCAATGTGTTTTCATTTTTGTTGAACCCAAAACTAAAGATGCCTCTTTTGGCTCTTGGCAAATAATTGATGCACGATCCAAATCACGTGTTCCTTAAATAGTGGCACTCCAAAGAAGAAACCACAACATTAATGATATAGGTCAAAACATTTCATAATAATGTTGCCAAACATGCGTTCACGCAGAATAAAAACACGAATCCTTCAACTATTGATCGTTTCTAAAGGGGTTCACATTCTGCAAATTGCTTTAGCCCTCGTGCGTATGGAGCGTTGGATCGACAGAGCGTTTGAGTAACCTGGCGTGTTAAGCTTGTAAAATATGGTGCTTGGACCTTGTATAATGTGCAGTGTGAATAATAACCCCCTGCACTTAACACTTTGCAGGTCGTTTTCGATGATGTTATTTAAAAATAAAGGCGATGGCACCTGCGCGTAACAGGATCAAACAGAGGATATCAAACATAAATTGTTGTGCGCCCAGGGAGAATTTCTCGGCGCAACTTCACACAATTAATCCAAACAGCGGAAAACTCAGCACTGATAAATTATTTCCTTACCTCACAGGCGCACCCGCTGTATTCCAAGTGCACCAAAGGTCATTCCAGAGGACAAGATATAGGAGTGATGAGAAGTAGGTTAGACTGCACAATACCTAATCCTGTTCTTAGTGTCCTTCAATTGTCTTCAACCCCTTAATCTTCAAAACGAGGGGGGTCGGAGCCTTGCGGGGTGCTCGGAGACTCCGTTTATAATCTCACCATTTACAATGCGTGTGGCTCACTTTCTCTTGCTTAGATGTCAGACAAAGTTGCCAAGGTTTATCTCACAAACGCAGGAGATCCTGCGCAAAAAAAAAAAAAATGTACATCCCTCGATGCAAAAGTACGAGAGGCCGGCGCGGTCTTCAGAGATGCAGTTTGCATACCATTCCTGACAGGTGGCAAGTCCAACTACCCGCTGAAGTGATTCACACATCATCTGGGGGATGTGGAGACGGTCGAAGCCATAAAAGCGGTTCCCCGGGAAGATTAACCCATGGGTTGTGCTGCTTTTTTACCCACTTCCTCTTTTCTTGCGCTCTGGCGCCACCCAAAGTTGTGCTGGAGCTTTTTATCCACAGTCAGTGCTGTCTTCGAGTTCATGTAGCCCCCTTCAAACTAAATTAGGCCATGCACCTTAATTTGACAACATGGAGATTATAAAACACACTTCCAGTTTTATTCTATATCATTTGGTGCAGAATTTGGTATTTAATTTGATTCTCATAATAATATTCAGTTCAGGGCATCTAATGAATTAAATATCAGTGACATGAAACCAATCCAAATCGTTCTGCAGCCTCCACTGAACACACTCATTACAGCCAATGTTGACAATTTATATGAAAAACACCCCAGCGTGTGGGTCTTTACCATGTCAGAGTGGTGCTTGTATCATTTTCCTGATGGTAATTCTAAACCTGCAAGACTGCCACACAGTTCTTCACAATGTTTCCACTTTCAGCCACCACCTGACTGCCACACCCACTTGCACTTGATCCAAATGACCCAATCAGCTCCTGAGCAAAAAGGCTTTCCCTCGTTTTTTTTAAAGTCTGGTCCTATTGTTAACCTCTGTCTTCTCTTTTATTTGAATCTTTCATGTTTGAAATGGTCACTTGTTTTTCAACCCAGTTTTAAATAACCAACACATTAATTTAGTTTTTCACTTAATCTGCCTGACCCAATATCCTGCATTTAACCTTAAAAGTAGAGACCTCAGGCTGTGGAACATTTGATCACCTTGATAGTTCATTGCTTTTCCCTTTTTCTTGTGAATTGCATATTGTGTTACAACACTGCTGTGCAAGTCTGCTAGAAAATAATGCATTACCTGTATTTGGCGGTCTCATAAAGCCCAGTTGTAAAACATGGTCAAATGCAATGGATTTTCATTTTCTTTATATCGGATATTGGTTTAAGAGTTATTTTTTTATGCTGCTCTACACCTCAAAGATCCCAAAGAGATGTTAGATTTCTGTTTTTTTTTTCCAGTTCTTCATTGTTATTTCTATTTGTCACCTCCATTAAAATGTGAAGTATATTTTGTTGAAAAGGGAGGGGTTTCCACTTTAAAATCATCTTGTGGTTTAATAAAGTTAGAAGATGAAAATCAAAGAAAAGAAAAATATTGTTTTTTACTCATAAGGTAGTGGTGTTATGACCCAAAACAATGAGATATTAAAGCCAGTGTTAACAAAACATGAGTCCAATACCAATACCAGCAACACTGAGCCTTTCCAATGTGTCAATTTGTTTAGACCAATTACACATTTCCAGGTAGTCTGTTTTCAAAAATATACTGTATGTCTGCATGCTGTTGCTTCTTATTGGCAAATTGGAGAGAATGAGGTGTCAGATTCTACTCCTGTAGCACAAATAGCAACTGTTTTGTGACAATATTGAATTAATGTTTGATTAAGAAGGAAATGTGTTTTTATGTTCCATATTTGTAAGTGTTGACAATCTGCTTAGTATCTATATCCATCAGAGAGGATTGGGAAGATCAGCTGCGAATTGTTCCTGCACTTTACCATTAATCTCACTAAGCAGAGTGAAAACAGTTTCAGTATCAAGTGCATTAGTCGGAAATGCTGAATCTGCATGCGAGACTGTATAGTAAAAAAATGCCTATATGTAAAGTCTGCCCTGAGTTTATGCCACACTGATCCCATGTAAGCTCTGATCTGCAAATTCCTAACTTCCAGCCTGCTTTTATACAAATGCATCAGCATTTTTTTAATGGTTTCTTCTCTCAACTTTGGATTTTCCTGCTGAGAAAGAGAAGATCGGCTCTTACCCTAAGTACAAAATCAAGAATAATATATGAATGAGCACAGTTGGGGTCATAGGTCACCTGCAAAAGGGAAAAAGGCTCTAGTATCGGAGAAAGGAAAACATGAGTAATTTTGAATTAAAAGTATCAAAATTGAAAGGGGGGCAAGGGCCCATTGTTTTCCTACAACTCCCGGACCAAAACGTCTGTATACAGTGCATGTTAACAGCTGTTAAAAAAAAAAAACAACCCAGTAAATTAACTACCAGGAGAGATAAAAGGAGAAGCTAACAATTATAATGAAATAAGACAGGCAAGCAGCTGTGGCCTAGAGGTCAAGAAGCAGGTCTTGGGAATGAAGTGTCACTGGTTTGATTCTTTTGGACAGGCAAGGAAAAAACAGCTTCCCATGCTTCGGATGTATGTACGTTCTCTGTCTTGGCTGGGTTAAATGCAGCAGTCAAATTCCTGTGTGTAGAAACTGGCAAATAGACTCAAAATGAGCACCAAGATGCTTAAATAGACCACAAAGATGCATAAAACATCACAAAGACATTCAAAATGACCACAACGAGATGCAAAACAACCACAAAGAGATTGAAAAATGGCTACAAAGAGAAACTGACTACAAAGAGAATCAAAATTACCTCAAAGACACGCAAATCGACTACAAAGAGATACAACACAGGTATTTGTTGGATTTGATATGTAAGAGAGGCAGAGGGCACGGTTATGTGTCCAGGGGCCCACTGTTTTACAATTCAACCGTAGCTGGACATTATGTCTCCCTCGTTAACCTGCCATCCCCCCTCTCCATCCCCTAGTAGCAGAGAGAGTGCAGCTGCAGAAGGGTTGTTTAGTTGAATGTGTTAGTCAAGTCTGCCTCACTCATTGATCCTTTATCTGATTGAGGTTTCTACAAAATAAAAATTCATGGCCGTGACCATGGCTCTGAAATATCAGTAGACTAACTATGCTGTGTATTGATAAGTCGCATTGTGTTAATAAATGCTCCTTGTGGGCCAATCCACAAGTTGAAATTAACACATCAAACACTAATTTTATTCACAACGATGCCCCAGTCTGCTCCCGATTCAGAAGCTTCTAAACACCCCTGAAAAGCAGATCATTCATTTTGAATGCCATTTTAAGGTTATGTTCTTTGTCATATTTTCCTCTCATTTTTCATTCATGCTATTCTGATTTTGTGCTACACTCATGATGTGAGACTGATCTAATTATTATGCAACCCTTGAGCATTGACTCTGTTAATAATTGTGTGATCTACACCAATAACAATGTAAGAATGGAAGGGCAAAGGTCAAATGGCTTCTTGACATTTAACCTTGAGACATTTAAAGTTCAGAGCGCTGCTTAATGCTGTGTTCTTGCAGCTCAGTAGCAGACAAACCTAGATGTTTCTCTTTAGTGTAGTTGTTTGTGCTGTGGAAATAAAGATGACAGGTTACTTTTTTCCTGGCAAGTTACCCTGGCTGCCATGCATGTATAATTTGAATATCAGGGACATTTGCAAACATTGCTGTCATGAGCATACAGTCACATACATTCAACTAATAAATACACTGTAAATATTAGTTGAAAATATCTCTTTATTTTAAATTATGTAATATGACATAATACAACTGTGTAATTCATAATAAAATGACTTTGTGGAATAAAATGACTTTGTTTTATTTAAATGCAAAACTCAAATGCAATCAGTCAAAGAAAACATAAACAAACAAATTGTACCAAAAGTGCAAGATGAAAATGAGAATCTGTTGTCTGTAACCAAATTACCTGTATTTTCTGTAAGTAAATAAAACAAGAAGAGTTATGAGCTCAAAAGGAAGTACAGAGAAAAATATAAATGGACAACAAAATCAAGGAAAAACCATAATGTAAAAAAAAAAAAAAAAGCAAAATTGAAATTGTCTTTAAAAAGGTGGGTCGGCTCCCATTGTGCTACCACAACAGCTTCAATGCTCCCTGGTGTTGATTCGACAAGTTTGTGGAACTCTACTGGAAGCATGGAGTACCGTTCTTCCAAATAAATATTGGTGTTTTGATGATGGTGGTGGAGAGTGATGTCTAACACATCCAATAAGTGTTTAATTGGTTTGAAATAATGATTCTGAAGACCATAACATGATTTACGTTATTTTCATGCCCATCAAACCCCTCAGTGCTTATTCATGCTCTGCATGATGCAGTGGAAAACCACTCCCATCAGGATAGAAATGTTTCATCATAGGATGAAGGTGATCACTCAGGAAACCTCTGTATTGATTCCCAGTGGTCTGTCCCTTCAAGGGGACAAATGGACCCAAACCATGCCAGCAAAATGCACCTGACTGCATAACAGAGCCACTGGATCCCCTCACTGTCAAGCATTCCGTTTTTTTCCTTGAAAGATGCTGCAAAGCAAATCCCAAGATTTGCTTCTCAGTACATTATATACGTGTGAAATGAGTTGCTGAAAGCATGTGCAAAGTTTGAAAACTTTGTCGCACTGAAATGTGGAGTTAGACCGTTAAACAGTTTCTCATCCGTCTTCGGCTCAGGTTTTTTTTTTAGGCGGGGCTAAAATCTAGCCTGTCTGCGTCACTGGGCTACCGCACAGACGGTTTATATAACCTTCTGCGTGGCTCCTCCTCTCGCACGGTGAAACGGTATAAAAGCCCGGAGCTCATTTGCATAAGAGGTCATCCCACTGGACTTCAGTTGCTACTCCTTGCCGTAGTCAGATTGTTATCGTACATCAGCGAGCAAGCCACAGGACGTCTCCCTCCACCCGCCAGTGCGTCTTTCCTGGATGCAAGAACCTCCAAAGCAGCGCTGCATCGCTATTTCAATGTCCTACTGATGCGGAAAGGAAAAAGAGGTGGTTTGATTTCGTGAGTTCTGTGTGCTTGTTATAATTATACTAGATCACTTTTCCAGAGGTAACTCTGCTGCATTTAGTCCGCTGTGCAAATCCCTAACGTGATTTTACTCGGTGTAGAATAACGGTATTTTCGTGAAATGGGAGCTAATGTGCTAATCAGCTTCTATTGAGCTCGTAGCCGAGCAGAGTTCAGAGGAAAGTGCTCCGATAACCGCGGATTGTTTTATGGGTGTCCATCTAGCTCCGATGAGGAACTATAATATATGTAACTCTGTATTTTACATGTCGGGGTGATGGTAAACATGGACCAGAGGAGATCTTGTCCTCCCGATTAATGAGGGTTGTTGTTTTTGTACTCCGGTGTAACGTTACAATCACCGACCCTCTCGGTTACGTGTACCGGTACCGGTACCGGATAAACGAGCCCGACTGCATGTGCAGGAGGCTGCAGAGAGCAGCTGGAGGTGGAGGGACATCAGTGAAAGAGAAAGACTTTCGGCTCGACCAGAGCAGGTTCAAAGTTTGAATTGACGTGATGGAGTGAATTGACGTGATGGAATGCAGCGTTGTGCATGTTGCAGTCGTTACAGAACTAAGGCAACTCCTCCGCTGTTATTATCTCCACTATCGTAATGCAGGTGCGTTAGAAGTAGTTGGAGAGCTCGCCGTCTGCTGTCTCTGGTGTCCAGTTCGACTCCTGTGTTACAGATCAGGGGGACAAGCTGGATTTGATTGCATCTGTATGTTTCACTCATTGGACAAATACATTCTAATTCTATTGTGTTTTCACAAAGCAGGCTGCTCCGTCCACCAGAGAGACAGAGGACCAGTGTGACATCATGCATAAAGTCACCCGAGAGGTTGGATGTCAGACGGACCGCTTAGTGGGGAAAAGAACTGCAGCCACAGGACTGTCATACAGGACACTGAACACCTTCCAGGGAGTGGGCGGAGCTTCAGCGCCTTCAGGTGACACGCCCCCCCACAGTCTCAGAGCAGAGAAGACTGATGATTTTCTCATGATTTCAAAGCCTAATTTAACATACACGTCTGTCTTTTTTTTTTCCATTAAAATTTGGATGGGTAGTTGACAACCCATACTTCTGTGGTGTGATGAACTTAAAACAATTTTTTAGTTTTACTTTACAGCATCTTTAATTTGTCACCTGTCTGTTCATGCACAGTTCTTCCTGGCCTTGGTGTCTTGAACACACGTGCTGTGTAAAGTGTTGCCGATCTGCAAGCCATTGGGTGACAGGAGATTCTCACTCAAAATAGCACGAGGAGGAAGCTGAGGAACTCTTTAGCAATGGCTCCGTGTAACAGTGCGATTAAAAGTGTCGAATTACAGACATGCTTCATGTTGTACTACAGCTGAAAGATTTGTGAACTTCAGGTGAGAATGTTATTAGGGATTAAAAGCTGTATTTGAAGCTGAGACTGGCATTAAAACAGCTTATGCCTCTCTACACAAACTAAATGACTAAGCTCAACACCAGTATTGAACATAATTAATCACTGTGTGGAAGCTGGAGAAACCTTATTATGCAACACAGGCTACTTCTCATGAAAATGGTCCTTGAGGTGTCCTTTATTGATTTTCAGGTAGGTTGGAATCATTTGTCTATAAACACTGAGCTTAATCATAATAACTCAACCTGCCTGGTTCAATCAGGAGTTTGGCCGTGACTGCGGGGAGATGTTTAATCTAATTAAAATCCATTTGTGGTTGTCTGACAGATCCATTAGCCAACAGATTTAAAGGATATAGTATTGTTGTTAAAGCACAAACAATAACAGATATTTCAGGGAGAATTAGTGCTAAATGGCTCAGCACGCAGCACTTGGCCAAACCACAAATCTTCAAGTAAGCTCCCGATGAATAAAACATGTGGATTATATCAAAGCAATGTTGAGGTTTTTGTCTGAAAGAAGTTGCTGTCCTTCCTTGTTATGCAGATAAAGATGTCAGATCTGAATCTTCTTTACCATGCAGTCGCATTTCTTGACAGCTTGAATGATTCATATAACTCCGCTGTAGCTGTACAGCCATATGACTGAATCCAGAGCGAACACGGCTCTGATTTACATAAGGATTTTATTCTCGCTCTCATTTTTCTAACAATTATAGTTTTCCCATGAACTGTACACCTTATCTTCTGTGCCGTGCTGTTTCTATCCTTGTTTAAGTCGAGTATACATACATTTTTTTCCTCATTATTCTTAAACAAATTCTAATGGCTCCAGATTTTAATTAAACTGAAGGCCACCATAATTAAGTCATTAATTAATCTTCACAACAGTAACCATTTTTCATGTGTCATCACATCATCTATTTATTGATGTCAGAAAAGCTGTTGTCATGAATTCACATATAAAAATATGAAAAGTTACGCCAAGGTAAAACAAAAATGTTAATTATACACAAGTGCTTGCTTTTATTAAAATTCTAAATCCATATTACATGTTTTTGACCTCCTGCTGTCATTTTAACTCAAGGAAAGAGGACAGAGTTTGACTTGAAGAACAATCATCCCTTTAATCTGCTTTTAAAAAAATTAGAGGGATGTTTAATGGACTGCCTGTAAGTTTTCATAATTGATTACCATCTTGGATGCTGTGAACATGACACAGATACTCAGATACTGCAGCACAGAACAAAGTATATAAGTGTATATATATTTAGTTTATATGCCCAAAGTGAGCACACACTGTGCCATGCATATGATAAAAATATGCAGTGTGCCTTGCCAATTTCATTTTCTGCCATTACATTTTTTTTTTTTTTTAACTGTCAAATATAATTAATGGTGGTGACTTCACTGATTCTGTTGTCAGATGTTGAACTAGTTCACCTCCCAGGCAGCCCTGTGCTTGGTATGCATGAAGCAGCACAAATGTAACGATGGATTTTGGCATGAGGATCAAACCAAACAAGAGCCTCGCCAATGACAGGTGGTTCCCAATCACTGTGTGTTAGTGGCAAGAGGTAGGACTTTGTAAGTTACTGTGGTTTAGCGGTTGCATCCAAATCAGCACTATCCCAGATATAACACTGAAAGTTCCCAACAATGCAACATTTATGAAGAGCAGTGGGCTTCACTCACTTGAGGATAAAGGATGAGAATCAAGGTAGCTTATCCCGGTAATCATGAAATACTCCAATGTTCTGTAAAAAGGCAATGGAACGCGCACCTAATTTATGGCTGAACTGATTCCTAGAATTCATTGTTGATTAATTTGAGTCCTAAGTGGTAAACAAAATCACGATGAGAAGGACCAGTAGTTGCAGTGAAAAGAGAGCTTGTCTTTGATACCAGTGCTCACGTTAGTCATCTCGTAAAAATTGTGAATTATGCGCCGCATGACATATGATGTGTCAAATACATGGAATCCATAATTAAGCACTTTTCAATAATAAATGAAATCCAAATTAGAATGACACCCGCAAAGTGCATGAACCCAGCAAATGTTGGTTTGTAAATGCCATTTATTGCATAATTTTCCCACATTTAGTATTCAATTAAAAAGTTACAACTTCTCACATTAAATGTACATGATGTATACGCATCCATGTATATGTAGTGTACATTGTAATACACTACTATCGTTTTGTGAATAAATTTGACACTGGCAATAAAAAATGACATGACACGAAACTTTAAACTTTTTGAAGACGCATGTAAATGTAAAACTGGAAATGTGCTAATGCCACACATATATCTTCTCAGTAACTGTACAAACGACAGACCTACCACAAACTGCAGAATAAACTTTAGAACTACATCAACGCATCCACACAAACAACTACTTTCCATTACTCATGGCAGCAATCCTCTATGACATGATTATTTGTGAAATCTCTATAGAGACAGAAAAACACATGCCTGTGATTCAATAGCTGGGGGAGGGGACAGGCTGGAGGAGCTGCTGGAGGAGCCAAAGGAATTCAATTCTTCACATTGTGGCACAATAAAACCTCTGGATACTGACACTGTTATGCTGAGCTCAGCCAGGCCATAGATTTGGCACTGGCAAAGGATGTACACGTTGGCTGTGAGTACAGTAAAAAAATACTACATGTAATACTTGGTAATCAGCTCCTTTTTGCTGAGTTTAGTCTACACTGTAATGTTTAGTCATTTAATATGGATACAATTATTCGGAAGTTTTCTAAAAGGAAGGATGGAGAGACTTTTTAAAATGACATGGTAGTTGGTTAAAAGAATGGTTCATCTTTCTTTTATAGAATCAGATGTGGATTAATAACACGTCTCATGTCTGTACAGTTAATGTGAAGCTACCACCTGCAGCCAATTAGTGTACCTTAGCTTAGCACACAGAATATCAACAGGGTAAAACAGCTAGCCTGGCCTGTTTGTTTAATATGCACAGAAAGTGATGTCTGAAAAAAAAAAAAAAAACCATTATTGTTTTACAAGGGGTCACAGGCACCAGAACTATTTCTTGGCTGGGAACAGTCAGTTCCTGTACATGCTGCTGTAACGCCAAAATTTTCCCTTGCGGGAAGTATCTATCTATCTATCTATCTATCTATCTATCTATCTATCTATCTATCTATCTATCTATCTATCTATCTATCTATCTATCTATCTATCTATCTATCTATCTATCTATCTATCTATCTATCTATCTATCTATCTATCTATCTATCTATCTATCTATCTATCTAAATGAATTCATTTCAAACTATTCAAAACAGTTGCTGTTAGATCAGCCGTCATATTAACAGTCATATCCTTTCATTTGGCTGTCGTTAGCTGTTGGCTTTCTGATGCAAGCACCAAAAAAAAGTATCCTTCTGACATTTTTTGACAGTAAGTGTAAGTCCAGTAAGATGTAAGGTGTAAAACCAGAGTTGTTCCAAGTTGTTTTTTTCAATACTAACCTCAGAGTGGATTGATATTTGTCCGATTTACACTGACTTGGCTTAAAATACATTCTGAAAGAAAGGAAAAGCTGTTATGGCCCTGGTTGAAAAATAATCTGTCTTTTTAATTTGTGGTCAAAGAAGTCCGAGACAATCAATACTTGTTTCATAAAGAAACACATTATGCAGCACTTGAATCGCTACTTGAGGCAGGAAGTCGACCTCAGAGCTCAGTATGCATGTGTAAGACAGTGTGTGTAATTATAATTTTCAACCACAGTCTTTTGTTTCAGTTTTTCAGTAAATGTAAATAGAGATACATGATATTATCTGACCCAATGAGGTCAGGCAACCCTGGCTGAAAACATGTTATTATCCCTTCAAATTTCACTCAAATCAAATCTTGAATTCTTTTAACCTCAATTGCTATTCTACTCCTGTGATCGCTTTTGCACGTTTCTGTTCCCACCGAGTTCTGAAGTCATTAACCTGGTGGCTGGGGTACTGAAGCTCCAGCAGACCCCACAAAAACACTGTACATTGTGAGTGAGTGCTGGGGGCCTTGTTATCTCCAGAGAGATTTGATTTATATCCTGTCTCAGTCTGTTGTTTGGCATCTTCTCACTCCCTGCTACCTTCTGTCCCCCAGAGCATCAGCTTGCCAGCCCTTCCCATCAAAACACATTATTTCCATGCCAACGCTCTCACACAGCCACACACTTTTAATTAAAACTAGATCATTCACAACAGCAGAGATGTTGTGAAACATTTTGCAGCTTTTATAAGAATATAGCATGTCAAAGTAATTGTCTTCTGTAGAAAACTAGTAAATGGTCACCATGAGCTATTTTAGGGTGGAAAGTGAAAAGGAAAAAATGTTGTCAAAGTCATATCTCTCTGGGTGGCAGAGGCACACTGATCTGTTTTTAATGTGTCTAACAAATTGTGATCAAGGCCTGAGGCGACTTAATGCACAGCAGGAACAATAGTTCATCATAGCTTTAAAAAAAATTAAATTGACAAAGTACACTGGTGTAATGTCTCAGCCAGAGCCACGAGCAGAAATGTCAGCATCCATTTTTAGGAGCTAAAGGGGCCATAGCAAGACAATATCATCCACAGGTGTTGTCAAAGTACCCGCTATCAAATCAAATTTATGTTAAAAAATAGAAAGAAATAAAAAACAATCTTCAGGGCACTCTGAGACAGACAGACAGATATATGGATAGACCTCATCAGAGCTTTGGTCCAGTGATGAGAAGAAATCACCTCAGTGACTCCGGGCTGCTACTCAAATCAATACCTTTTAAAAGGTTTAGACAAGACACATGGAGGCGCCCAAAATCTGTCAGACACTGCAGTTGGTGTTGCTACAATATGGCTGTTTCACTAGTTAAAAGGTGAACTTTGAATGAATTTCAATGAACTCAAATGGGAACTCACTAATACAGATTGTTTTAAGCCATAACCTGGCATGTGCACCCAATCATCCAGAAAGACATGACAGCATTTTCAATCCAAAATAATGGGCAGAAATAGCCAACAGCAAAGCAGCTGTGAGGTGACGGATAAGAAAAGTTATCTTCAAAGTGCAAATATACTGTAAAAAAAAGATCATGTTAGCATACTTTTGGCTGAGAACTAAACTCTTGAAGAGAGTTGTTGGCAATGGCACAGAGAAAAAAAAAGTTAAGATAATAAATTAGTTTGCTTCTTCCTCGAGGCTGTTAACAACACACGGGTGGTGGTAGTTATGGTGGCAATGTGGTGGAGTTCCCTGCAGGGCTCATAGCACCATCACTCTTTTCTGATCCACGATGAAACTGTTTACCCATTAATTTTCTCTTCATTTAATTGGCAGATGGAGAAGCCTCCTCCTCCTTCTGAACTAGCCTGCAGGTTTATTAGTCCCTCCACGGTGGGCCAGCTTCTCTAGCAGCTCATTCATTTCACTTTGCTGTCAATTGAAGTTGTGAACTTGATGTCTTTGCCCTTTGTCCCCCATTTCAATCCCTTACTGATGATTGAATGAAGAGGTAATTACAGAGAAAAGAAGGACATGAGGTAATGTTATGAATCAGAAAAAAGGTGGTCATTTACAGAAATTGTGAAAGTCTGAACATAAAATCCACAAAAAACAACCTCATGGCGGCGCTAGAGGAAACAAAATGTATTAACAAATTGCCTTTAAATCATGTGGTTAGAAATTGTCACCTCACAGCGAAAAGGTTCCGGGTTTGATTCCGGTGTTCTGGTGTTCCGGTGTTCTTCCTGTGCCTGCATGGGTTCTCTCTGGGTACTCTGGCTTCTTCCCACCATCCAAAAACATGCACCTCAGGTTAATTGGTGATTCTACAAATTGCCCTCAGGTGTGAATGAGAGCGTAAATGGTCTTTGTTTCCGTCTGTCTGATAGACTGGTGACCTGTCCAGGGTGTATCCTGCCTTCGCCCAAAGTGAGCTGGAATAGGCTCCAGCCCCCCCCCCCCCCCCCCCCCGTGACCCTGTTCAGGATAAAGCGGGTATAGATAATGGATGGGTGGATAGTCTGACAGACCCAAAAATACAACTCAAAGACAAACAGGTAAAGTACAATTCTACCAGTGATACAATCCCCAAAAGTTCATACCAGGGAGGCAAGCAAAAAAAAACAACAACAAATCAGACGGGCAAGCAGAGATCAGAGTCCAAAGGCAGGCCAGAAGTCTGCCTCAATATTATATGGAGTTAGTGATAAGAGTAGAAACAGTTGAGGAGATTAGAAAGGTCAGATGGACAGAACAACATGAAAAAAAAAGGGCAGCAGAGTTTGTTAAATTGAGAAAAGGCTGACATGAATGAATGGATGAGAACTGTGACAATTGCCATGCCTTGAGTAAATTGCTCCACATGTGAATAAGCATACAGTAATCTGTGGAAGCTGTTCTTTCCATATGTGTATGTATCTGCTATCAAGGGTTTCCAAGTGCTTTCAATATTACCTGGCTCATAAGGCTTTGCAACACTGCATACTACATGCTTTTTGAGCACTGATTAAATTTCTGCTTCTGCTATCTTTTGCTTATGGTTAACTTCCTGACTCTTTTCACTGATTAACACTGCTTATGGCTCTTTACAGTATAAAATAGACAAATAAAAACTCTCTTAAGAACCTACTTCAGCTTCTCAAAGGGCCTGCTTTCTGGTTATTACATGGCTGCTGTGTGCCTATGTGTGTCCCTGTTGCCCACACAGCACAAAATAATAAACAACATTGTAGAAGGTCATGTTTGGAAGTGTGGAAGCACAACGGGAGTAGAGGGAGGAAGAGAGATTGAGTGTGCCATGGAAAAGCCATCGACTGTCTCCCTTCACCTCTACCACCACCCCTCCCATTTTTCAGCTCAGTGCACTCTTTAGCAGAATTATTGATGGTGCTTGTGAGGTACAGAGGACTGGGATGAAGATGTCTCAATCCCTGGGCTGCGAAACAAGAGATATGGCACGGGATGGGGCGGCAGAAAGAACAACACATGCAATATTTATTGCTGTGTTCAATATGAGGAAAGAGAGCATGAAAAATGGAAGCAGAACAACATAGATCTAATCTGATACTGCGGTTTCTGTATTAGTGATCGTGGATGGAGTAAATGTGGCAGTAACACAGTATGAAAATATTACAAGAAAATATTATGGCGTTGTCATGCATAAAAAAAATGTATCTAAAGTTGGCCCCACACAAATGGATAATTGGGCTGATTTTGAGTCTGATTCATCCCGTCTGACAATCCCGAGGGAGTTGCAGATTCAAGACTAGTCTGAGCCGGTTATTTTCCAAATGACCCTGCAGTGCCAGGGGTTCACAGACATAATTTAAATGAAACTTAGACGTAAATCAAACAGGGAAAATATCTTCCCTCATGTTTCATCTTCAATCCTTTGTGGGTGGCCATGTGCTTTTCCTGTTCCTTTATTTTCTTGGTCACTTCAGCTTTCCCACACTGTGAAATCACTCATTCATAATCAAAAACAGACAAGCACCTCAATAAAAAAAAAGTCATACCAACACTGGGCAACACAATTTGAACCTTTTCCATTTATTTATCCGACAAACTAAAAAAAGTGGACCTTATTGTAGCTGATTTTTACACTGAATTAATTTTTTTTCAGGCATGACTGAGTTATTCATGAATAAGGCTGTTGTTGCATTTACAATATGTACAGTCACGCCAACATAGAGGCGTTCCAGCTTTTTTTAAATAAATATTCTGAAACCAAAAATAATAAGAAAAAAGAGTGATAGAAATATTGTGAAAACATTTTTGGATTCAAAGGTAAGTAACGTGTTGCTATTTTTTGCAAATACAAAATGAATCCAGAAGTTAAAAGTGTGAAAGTGTCAATTTTTAAAAAAATTTTTTTTTACTAAAAACAATAGGTGTAATGTGGGAGTTTCATGCAATAAAAGCTGCAGGTTACTTTCCCCCCACATGGTAGACATTAGAATATTTTTTTGTGGTTAATGTAGAAAATGTTATTCTCATAATGGTCATGGTACATTACAGTATGTACATAAGAAATCCTGGCATTGCAGATGTTTGACAATGGGTGTTAGGTGTGATTGATACACAGGGAATGTTTTTTTATTAGGGGGATTGGAGGTGGGATGATGTCTTCAGTTTCATCATGCTTACAGTACCTTCCCTTCAGGCCTTATCTGTTTCTTCTCTCTACTCCCAGGATGTACGTCATCATGATACACAATGTTTTTGCACCACGCTGTATGTGCATGTTTCTGTCTTTGTCTTTGGCCTTTTGTTGTTGCACTTTACCTTTCTTACACAAAGACAACCAAGGTTAAATGTTTTTCTTTTCTTTTTTTTTCTGAAGCCTTTGACAGCTGGTTTTGATTAGAGGAAGAGATTTCAAATGTCTGGTAGTGTCTTCCTTCCTTTTGTCTCTTTGTTTTCTCAGCGGAATTAACATTCCACACCTTGAGCTCTTTTTCAATCACGAGCACAGAGAGATGACTCTCATGTTGACAGGTAATGCAACGCACTGCCCCAAGATTCATCAATAAACTCATAAACACCTTCCCCCCTTGTGGTTATTCATAGCATGGGCAAATGGGAAGCATGACTCAAGGTAGACAGACAAGTGTATGGCCACTGTTCCTTTTGATAAATGCCACAGTCATAGAGAACGTCCCCATGATACCGTGTTTATTCGGAATGAGATCATCATCAGAAGGTGATTTTTCATATGGTCTCGTCATAAAAATGCTGGTTGATTAAAATGAGGCTGTTATTCAAACCCTTGTTGTATTGGTGGGATACAGCTCTATCAACTTCTTTTGAGCTCAAGTTGCTTATATTATACATACTCTACCTACTCAGTGAAATTAATGATTTTGAACCCTGCACAAAGTGGTTTCATCAATAGATGCGCACCGTGATTTTATTTCTGTAATAACACATAGTGTATTCATGCCCCTTTAGCATCACTTTGATGTTGTTGCCCATTATTCACAATTATAGCAGTTTATTGCCTTTCTCCCCCTCTTTTTAGTGTCACTGGTAAGTGCAGCAGAAAGTGCCTCCCGGATGTCATTCAGCTTATTTTCTTTTAAATGTAGTTACTGTGCCCTCTAGAGGTGCATTAAAAACATCACAAAAATAAACCGTTGAGCAGCTACTGATGTTATTAATAGTTTCGTTCCTGTTGATTCCACTACAAATAGGAGAGGGGTTGATTTATAGTTGAGTTTTGACACCACATCATCTCAAAACAACATCACCACAAACTGTGTATTTCAGAAAAAAACACTGTGCTGAATCAAGAGTTCTGACACAAACAGATAATAAACATCAGTCTTTACAATAAAAGCAGATTATGCAGCTCAGATACTGTGTAGAATTATTGCATACAGATGTTGATTGTTATTGTGTCCACACAGAAGTTGCTTATACAGGCAAATAAGGAGAAAATTATTGTTGTATCCAATCAATAGAGAAATAAAATAAAAAGTAGAAAGACAATCTTGATTGACTTTGTCCGAATCTTCCAAAAAACTCAAATCTGCATCCTTTCATTCCTTCATCCAGCGCCTAGTGTTTCATCCTGTTTCTCTGTCGGCTCTTGAGAGATTCCACCGACGCATACAGCTGGGTCACCATAATGATTAGAGCTGACATCACAGATATGAAGACTTCCTTTTATGCTACAAACTGACTACAGTTTGTGGCACTACATGCCACTGATAAGGAGTGAGTGAATTATTTTACTGCTAACTTTAAGTGACAGAAGAGTTAGAGCAGTGCCCGACTTCTTTATGACTGAAAAATAGATAATATATATTGTATTATGTAGTACATGTAATATATACCAATGTTTATTATGGCTCTATTTCTGACAACTGCTTCCTGATGCAGCTTTTTACATATATTTTAATAACATTTGATAAATTAATGAGACTGTACTGCATTTTTTTTTTTTTTAAAGCTCCTATCCTTCTGTTGTTATTCGGCCTTTTCTTTTCACTACAACCACAATACATGCAATTACAAAAAGAGGAACCTTTAATGTCCAGAAATATATCCACTGATGTCTGACTGAGGTCAGCTGTTGTCATGGACCCACTCATAGTTAAATGTAGAAGTGGTCAGTCATACTCTGCCTAGCTATAGAGTCTGATGTACACAATGGGTCAAGAGGCTTTTGAAAATGCGAAACGTCAATACTAATTATGGACATTTAAGGTTAGACATCTTACAGAACAGTCAAAAAGGATAAAATCATCACCCAAAAGAAAATAATAATCATTTAAAAAAAAAAAGATCCCTAAATGTGATAAAGAAAACAAAAGTCCAAAAGAAAAAGGAATTTCATTTAGATTTGTAAGTGGCTAAAACTGGAGCACACTTACGTCACTTAAGTCGACTGCTCCTGTCTTTCCCTGTCTTTCTTTTCCAGCTCAGCCTCCTCAGTTTAAACTACCAAACAAACTTAAATGGACAAGTTTGACCAGAACCGCAGTAAAATGTGTTGTTAAAGTTCATTAGAACAGCTGAGTTACCTTTTTAAATTTAAGACTGTAAAGTGTAGAGACATTTACCAAGCAGTAGCTGTAACTAATAATATCTCAGAAAAGAGGAAGTTGGCTGACCACTCATCATTCACGCCCAACAGCTCAACTTCCTGTTTGCCTCTACGTGTTTCTGGTAATGACAAAAGGAGAGAGGACGTGGGTGAAGTGGATGATAATTCTTTTTGACAGTTATAAAAAAGTGATACGTTGCAGCCAACAGCAGCAGAAAGCAGAGTAATGGAGCCACAAGAGATCAGAGAGGGATACCTGGTGAAAAAGGTAAGAATGACTACATGAAAATACTACCCACTTCCTGGAATTGCATTTGTAGAGATTAATCTTCTCCAAATGTATACAACTTATTAGAAGAACCAAACTAATATCATAACTGGAAACGTTATTGGTACTGTGACAAAAATTTGAGACATTCTGACTTCAGACATATAGGGTAAAAAAAACTACCACAACCTAACAACAATGCGAATCCGAATAATTTGCAAAATGTATCATAAAAGATACATAAAATAAATAGACTAACATATAAAAAACAATGTCATGACAAAACAATGAACAGTACAAATAGGATAGCAGAAAGTAATATTGTTCCACATTAAACCAGCACTGAAAGGAACAGATGTGTGTTTCACTCCAAAGATGCCACATATTACATAACTACTCACTTCAGTTTTACAGTTGCAACAGAAACTCAAGTTTCTACTTTTATACAGACACGAATACATGAAGTGTGTTGAATGTTGTAGGTTTGTTCTACAAAGAGATTTTCACTTCAAGAGTAAAACCTAAAAAATGTATGACCTGAGACAAACAGTTCATTTGAAATATGCCATGAATATAATATAAAATCCAGCAAAAAACACGTAGGAAAACAAACTCCAAGCACAAAATTGACAAACCAGTATCATCATGTAAATTGGAATTTATTTAAAAAGTGTGAAATGTGATCGTTTCACACATAAGCCATACACCCACCCACACACACACACACACCTTTTTTTTTTTTCAGATTGAGCAAAGTCTGACTTTTGGCTTTCACTTTGCCTGACATGTCAGCACAATTATAAACTGTTTGTGTGCTTTTTTATTGGGTTTAAATTGGTTGTGCATATAAGCTCATTACACTGTGCATACTTGTTCTTCTTTTATTTCATTTTAATTGTGAAGCACTTAAACTCTGTGTATGGCAGTAAGTAAATTAGTATTGCTTGTTTTTTGTGTCATGATGATTGATACATTATGGCTAAAGTATTTTATTTTATGAACAATCTCATGACAGTATGGTTTGCTATAAATAGCCACAGCTGTGCATAATGGTCTTGCCTAAAAAGGGCTAAGACGACATCAATCACACAGCACCATCCTGCCTGCACATGTATTCAAAATGAAACTATGTGGCTATGACGATTTTTATTTTTTGGGTTGTCCGTCTGTCCGTATGTACATATGTTCAATTGGTCCCAAGGATAAATTGATTACATTTTGGAGGGATCAAAGGTCAAGGTAACCTCACATCTGTGTCATTATTTAGAGCACTAGATGTCTGTAACGACTTGAGGGAGTTTCTTCTCATGTGGCACAAATATTCACTGTGTTAGGATTGTCCACTTGTTCACTATATAGTCAATTAGGTTAGGTTAGGTAGTTACTTTATTAATCCCCGAGGGGAAATTTTTTTCACTACAGCAGCATACAGAAGCAAAAAAAGTTGATATGATCCATTCACAGCTTTGGATTCAAGGATGAACTGAGGACATTTTGGTTGTCCAAGCTCTAAGTTACTGTGAACTCACACTGTGGTCATACTCAGACATTCATACACTAATTATGCCAAACATTTTAAACAAATATCGATAAAATAATGAAATTATGACATTTTATATTCAAAAGGGTAATCAAAAACAGCTTTCTATTGGCCAATTCTGTGAACACATATAGGACAACAAGGATTCCTAAAAAATACTTTTAATGTGATTTTGTAAACAATAAGAAAAATGATGACTGTTGGAGGAGAAATCAGGTTTATTGGCTCAACTTCAGCTTTCGGACAGATGGCCTTTACATAATCGTCAATCGCTCTTTGATGTGAGGCAGAATTCATAGATGAATCAGCCGTTAAAAGCTGTCCAGTCCCTGAAGCAGCAGAATAATTTTCAGAGCATGTTTGTTCTCCAGAGAAGTTGTCTTTGGTCTTAGCTGAACATGACAACTGTTACTGTGGCCAAGCAACACTGTTTGATTCATCTGTCCACAGAACATTAAGGGTCAATGCATCCATCTATTATTTATACCTGCTCCATCCTGAACAGGGTCACAGGGGAGCTGGAGCTCACTCCAGTTGACTTTGGCCGAAGGCAGGGTATACCACAGGGCTAACACAAGGCGACAGATAACTCTTCACGCTTAAAATGCCACCTGCTAATTTAGAATCACCAATTAACCTAACAAGCATGTCTTCGATCTGCAAGAAGAAGCCTGAGAAAACCCATATGTCTCATTTCATTGTTGTGTCATTGGTTTGAAGTATATCACTTTTGTCTGTGTCAGACAGACATGTTTGTTTGTTCAAATATGTTGAAAAAGTCAACAATTTCCATGCAATGTAAAAATATGTCCACATGATTGTACAGTGCAGGGTCTAAATGACATGAATGATGACTGCAGCTGTTCAGAAGACAAAGATTGATATTCTAACACAATATTTCAGACATTTTTTAAAAATTCAATTAATCCACTGCATGGCTCAATTTCTTGAGCACTGCACAATTCTGCACACAGCTTTCTGAATGTTTGTAGGTATGGGTTTCACAGCAGATATATTTTGGGAAGACATTATGTGCTTTCCAAAGAGCATGCCTTTCTGAAAAAAGTGGTTAAGCTCCAACTTCTGTTCCCTAAAGGAGCGAAGGGAGCAGAGGCACTGCAAGCTCAACAGAGCATAGCATTTTTTTCAAAACCAAACCAAGTGAAATTATAAACGTGAAGCCAAATTATTCCAGGAAAAAGGCTTACCACAATAATTTTTCCGCCTCACAAGTATTACCAGAACTCTAGTCTAATTTCTGCATTTTCATGCAGTCTGTTTGTTAATCTTTCACATTATGTCACCAAAATCAGGAACTAAACAAATATTTATAGAGTATTTCATTTGAACAAAAAAAAACCCCAATTTCTTACAGTATGTACACAAAAAGTTAACTTAATATTGTCTTGTGTGTTTGAATGACCGCTAACCTTTAATCCAACCAACTGTTGAAAGTAAGTGTGGTAGATGGTGTTACTAGCTGTGGTTAGGTGAAAGATAACAAGATTAGTAAACTAACAGACAAATAAATGTTATGATAGATATGAATCAAAATGTTCAGTTAATGTACATCTCCAACCAGTTATTTTGCAGTTTTGCTCATGGCTGCCTGTTGACACCTGTCTTATTGATCCTCAGGGTACAGTGCTAAACTCCTGGAGGGCAGTGTGGGTGGTGTTGTCAGAAGATGGGTTGGAATTCTATAAAAAGAAAACAGACAGTTCACCGAAGGGAATGATCCCACTAAAGGGAGCCTCACTCATCAGCCCCTGTCAGGATTTTGGCAAGAGGACGGTAAGAAAATGTCAAGTATACCCGTCAACTATCAGAGCGCCTGCTGAAGGAGTAGACCTGTGGTCATGACAATTTTCATAGTGTGTTTTGAACTACAATTCTTGTTTAATGATTAATATGCTGCATTTAAAGATTTGATTATTTTTAAGACAGCTACTGAAGTCAATTTTATCTAACTGACTGACCAAATATGCATGATTTAGCTGGTTTTCAAGATTACCACAGAGAAGAAGCAGGATCACTTCTTCCAAGCCTCACATGTGGAGGAGAGAGAGTGTTGGGTCAAGGACATCAAGAGAGCCATTACCTGCCTTCAGGGGGGGAAAAAGTTTGCCAGGAAGTCAACGAGACGCTCCATTCGCCTGCCCAACACAATCAACCTAAAGTATGTTCTGTAAAATCTTGTTTTTGAACATTAGTTCAAAAAGACAGACAGATAGACAGTTAGATATCGACTCTTAGGTTAGCCCTGGCCCCTGGAGTTAAAGCCTTTCAACAGTCAACTGTTGACTGATCATCACTGAACACCAATATGCACTAAAATTCTATCACCGCTGATACAATATTTAGAAATTACGCTTGACTTTAACATTGTCGCATTTAGACAACCCCATTGGTTGCTGATTGGTCCGGCCTTCAGAGTGGCTCATCAGATGTTATTGTGAAGCGGGTTTCCAGACTTTAATCACAGCAAAGAAAACTGAACCTGTGAGCAGTAGGAGCCAGGCTAGACTTTTTCAGACGAGGCAGATAAGCAAACAATTGGAATCCTTTTTTGTTTTTTTGTTTTTTACTTTAGCTCTTTGGCTATTTTGAATGCTAAAAAAAAAGGATAAAAAGTTCCAATCTTTGTTTTCCACTGTTCAGTCATACACTAGGACTCCATGCACATGGGGTCAGCACTCAATAAATCTGAAGCTTTACAGTAACTATTTAGGAGTTTAGTTCACTACCAAGTGTGTGTGCTTAAAGACAATCTGCTTACATTGTGTTTTGTCAGTGAGATCTACGTACTGATGAAAGACCAGGATGATGGAGTGAAAGAGTTAAAACTGGAGCAGGAGAATCGAGTCTTCAACCACTGCTTCACTGGTTCGTCTGTCTTGGTTTTATTGATGTTTCAGGTGTGGAAAAAGATTTTTTTCTTCTTTTTGTACCTTTCTATGTTTTCACTAGTTTTCTCTACTTCCTTCTTTTCGGACAGGTGCGACAGTGGTAGAGTGGCTGATTTTGAAGGAGAAAGCGAGAAATACACCTGAGGCCTTGATGTTAGCAACAGGGCTCCTGAATGAAGGTTTTCTTCAGCCTGCTGGTGACATGTCAAAAGATGGAGCAGAGAGTGGAGGGCAAACAGCCTTCTTAGATGACATACAAGCTCTTTACTACTTTGTAAGTTCAGCTGAGTCTGAAAGTTACTATTTGATGAAAATGTTAATTTATTGTAAATGGAAATATGCATGTGTCAAAATATATTTAAAATTGTTTATATGTATAACATTTTTGTAAATGACTGTGCTTACAGGCAGACAGTGGGTTCTTCTGTGAAGGCTACTCCAGTGATGAAGATGTCCTTGTGAAGGAAGAACTCAGAGGAAACATCATAAAACAGGGCTGTTTACTGAAACAGGTGAAGCAGAAAGAGTTCAGAACTTAAGAAGCCATTGCTCAATGTTGCCTGACCACAGAACATAACTCCCATGTTGATAAAAATAACATAGCAGTGTTGTTAATTTCACTGAAAGGAAGTCGACTTCACAGTTGCTTGACACCACTGTTTTTGCCAAGTGATGTCATTAAGTTATGAAAGTTATTTCATCACAGGGACACAGGAGAAAAAACTGGAAGGTGAGAAAGTTCATACTGAGAGACGACCCTGCTTACATGCATTATTATGATCCTGCAAAGGTAAATATACTGACTTGTACCTGCTCAAAATAAATCAAAAGACTGAAACAGAATAAATACTACCTAATTAACATTCCCTCTACTCCCATACTGTATGTTCTCTTGTTCCTGTTTTGTTCCGTGTGTTTAGGGTGACGACGCTCTTGGCTCAGTCCATCTCCGTGGAGCTGTGGTCACAGCTGTGGAGTATGTGCCTGATGGTGGGTGAGACTGTTGCCCATCCCCCCTCCCTTCAGTGACAAACTGTGATCAGGAAATATAACTGGTGTTTACTGTCAGTCATTTCTCTTCATGTCATCCCCTTTTAACTCATTTTTCCTTATCTGTTCACGGTTTCAGCCAAAAAATACGACATTGATGGCAACCTCTTTGAGATCATCACCTCAGATGAGACTCACTACTTCCTCCAAGCTGCAACAGCCGAAGAGAGAAAGGAGTGGATCAAAGGAATACAGGCAGTGTCAAAAAGCGGAAAATAACAGGAGTGGTGGTAGCAGGGGGAACATCTGCCAGCGACAACAGTTATAACTGAATTATATTGATCATATTTGTGTGCCATTTTCTTTCAAATTTTTACATATATAACAAAGTAAAAGGTGGAAAAAAAATCTGAAGAATAACCAGTTAATACTGAGGTAATTACCATGGCAAAGGTAACGGTGACAAAACCATGTTAACATCAATGAAAACATCTTGGTAGTTGTTTATTATCTATGTCATGTATAAAAAAATATATATATAACGTGCTGGTGTGTAGAACAATTCGGTGGCTTGGTCTTACAAAAAGTGACAAACTGAAACAATGCCTGGCGACAGAAACTAAAAATGCAACAAGACAAAGAAGGGCGGTTACATAAAAAAGAAAAACGTTTTCTTTACACTGTGGTTTTTCTGATTTCCTCTTTGTTCACTCGTCTTTGAAAAGTTTGAGATAGTCACAACTATCAGACAAACACACTTCCTGAGTGTGAACCAACTCTGAATCACACGGTCTTTGCAGTTTCACAGCATCACTTTGTAGCTTTCAGGCCAGCTGCATCTGCTTGACAAGTTATCTGTGACAGAAATGACTAGATTAAGTGACAGTATGACTATATTCAAAACTTCTGTTGTTGTTGTGACAACTGAATTGATAATTAAATGACAACCTCCAGTTTATCACAATTTGGGCCTAATTTTCATAGTTTTGTCCATCACGTGTGTGTGAGCTGTGGTAATGTTACCAAGTGATTTGTTGAGGGCTTGGACTGTGAAAATAAAAAATACAAAAGGCTAAGAAATACAAACACTCAGACTATGAGGTTTTCCACAAATTCCCAGGTTAGTCAAAACATTTTTAAATCGACAACAATGCCCAGCAGCAATGGTAACCATTTCCAACTTAGAGAACCCAAGGTACCTTTACCTTTAAATCACAAGTTTACAGAAAAACTGTGATCAGAGTTAAACTATTAATGCTACATGAAATCTGTTACAAACAAGTTTTAAACTGACCAATTTCTTGTTGCCACCGTGACTGGTTTACGTTGTGTTCCTACCTTGTACACTTATGGTTTTGAATGGTAGCCCCATTAAATTGATCATTATGTCTTCATTGAAATATTAATAAACAGCATGTTTTAACAAAACTAAATATCATTTCTGCCCATCACTTGGATTTAATTTGGTTGCTTTATTCTCAAAAGTTACAAAGACATAACTAAGGTATCCTGTGAAATGCTAATACGGCAACAAAGCTGTGCCGTAAACACCGGGAGTGTGTTGAATCATGCTCAACACTCAACGAATGAACACCAGAATATTACCCCACCAGAGAGTAACACTGAACACAAGCTGGAGTCTAACTTAGAACATTGACTCCCAAAATCAAACTCTTTGTTTAACTCCAGCATATTTCACTCCAGAAATTTGCTGTCTAGACACTGAAGGCAGGCTTGAGAGGGCAAAAAGTAAACTCAACTTGCAAAGAGAACAAGCAAAACACAGAGGGTAAGGCTGAGTCCGAGTTTAAACTCATGGCAATGGCAAAACACAAGCAAGCAAACCACGAGCGAGCTCCAGGGAAGACTCCAAACTTCAGGCAAGGGTCCAAAGCTGGCAAGAAACTGTGTAGTAGAACAGGACGGTAGGTAACGTAAGGCTTCAGCACAGGAAGCCGACAGTGTGATCTGTTACTGAGGAGAGTCAGACACTTTATGTGCTCGTGCAATCAGGCAAGTGGCTGCAGGTGGACTGATTGGAGAGCGGGTGAGGTGGGCAGGAGACCGGGCAAAGAGAGTGAGACTTGCGCCCCCCCCCCCCCACTGTGGTTGTAGAGAGTAAAACAGAAAATGAAGGTGAGAATCTTGACACCATATGACTTTCATATGAATTAGTCAAAGATATTGTTTTTTATGCGATCTATCGTCTCATTTTCAAAAGAGATTTGTGACACATGTACACCACACTCACTTTTGGTACCACTAGACGATGGGGCTTAGATAACTTTGTTATTTGAGATGTTACGGGCACTGAATCAAAAAGCACTGTTGCTTCTTGCATTTGTGTGTTTTATCATTTTAACACAGGAGGGCACTATAGCGCAACCTAAGACTTTTGCTGCGAGTCATAGCAAAGTGGGATCTTGCTTACAATGATCAATGATCAATTTACTATACATGAAAAACATGGTGAAATGTAGATTAGACTAATCACACCGCTTTGAAATGTAAACACCCTGTGGTCCATGACCTACATTTAGTCTCTGAGCTTGATGTATGTAGTGTATGTTCTCCTTAATGAAAAATGAGAACAGGTGTAATTTGTGTTTCTATAAATAATATTTTAGGATGGTAACTTGATCAGTAAAACCCAATCACATTTCTTCTGTTAAGTTGCATAAAGCAAAAGCAGGTTAACATCACAAAAATATATATTTCATGAAATTTATGATTATAAGTACATTGAAATGACCCAATTTACAATCAAACATATAATTAATCTAAAAAGTGTAGAAAGTTAGGAAGTTAAAATGTAATATCAGTGTGGTCCTGGTCGCTCTGTGTTCGTGTACAAAGACATAAGGGTGCTGTGCAGACAAAAATGACTCATCACACTTTCCACAGAAATCCAACGTGCTAGATGCTTTGAAGAGCCGTGAATGAATCAGGAAAAGTATGAACCAAAACAAAAATGTTAGCTTACAGAGAGGGAGAGTACACCAAAGTGATCAGAAAACACAAATAGTTCAAAAGGGGCATCATTAGAAATGTCCCACTGTCAATGTCTTCTAATAAGCAAGTATTGAAGGTGGTGGCAGAATAAAGCAAAGATCCAGTCTTCATCTAAATCACTGATCCTGGAGGAGGACAAAAACAAACCATCTCACATGAGATGGAGAAGAACGTGAGCTCTTGTTCTAATGCACAACCAAAGCTCAACAACTAATACATTGATAAATAATAAATTACAGATTTTTAAAAGAATTTGACTGTATTAATTTTTTATTGAAATTTATTTTTATAATTTGATGCGCTTGATTGAAATGTCCAATTTTTTTTTTTAGCATTGATTAAAAACGAGCATTTCACATTGATATAAAGTTTGTGGTGTAAAGACTGTATCAAATGTATGTGTAGGTTGGTATTTTTACAAATTGATTTAATGGATTTTAGAAGCTCCCTCTCCGATAACAAACAAAGTGTGAAAAAGCAGAGGTAAAAAGAGCAGAATCTATAAAACTTCCCCCAGTGTAAAATGGGAAAAAGAAAATCAACAAAACCATAGGAACAAAAGAAAACACTCATTCCTCAAATCATGGTACTATGGATATATTTAAAAGATATCTTTCTCTTTTGCCATTGTGCTGGAATTTCAGGGGGGGACAATTATGAAATGTAATGTTGTAATATGTGGGGGAAAATAAGCTTTTCCAAAATGTGGACAAAACGCCTTCTTCATTGCAGCAGCAACATTAAGTAGCTAACTCTGTGTTGCCTCCAACTGTCACCCCTTTTAAATTTCAGTGTAATAGATCACACAACACAGCTGTTTCTTACATTTCTGGTGTCAGTCAGTACATCTAAAATAATGATTTGTCTCCCTGCAACATAGACCTATCTTTTCATTTCGCGAGTGGCATTTACTGCCGAGCCTAACTCAATAAGACCACAACGTTATACTCATATGGGTGCTTGACAGCAGAGGCAGAAAGATATGTCAATGACAGCACTTCTAGTGTGTGATCGGTACTACAGTATCAAAATACCAGATAAATGATCACACAGTTGACAGGCATCATACGGACTTTTACCCCACTGAGACTGAGCACAGATAACGGTCATGCTTTTCAAAACCTTCCTGACATAAAACATCCAGTCTTCCAAGAAGACAGTGGCACTGCACCGTTTATATGTTTTCCAACCGGCTTGAAACTAAATAGGAGGAAGGGGACCACTTTTCAGTTGTTTAGTGAAAAATGTAAAATTAAAACTCTTATTTGATCGGAGCCCTGTCTGGCACAGCATTTTTAAGTTTATCTGCATTCACTTTAACCCTGCATCAGAAACATCAGGCAGCTTCTGACTCATCAGTTGTGAGAGTTTCACCAAACTGATATTTAGAGCCCTGTTTGAGTGTGGAACAAATTTTACTTCATCTGTGACTGTCGACTCCCAAGAGGACTCTTATGATTCTGCGCTCAAATAACATGTTTTATTTGAGATTGGATCTGTACCCTGCTGTTAGATCTCAGTTCAGCTTCTGTCCAGGTTGAGTACTTCAAAGCTCCTCCAACTAAAGGCCCATCTTCGATCAAATGTTCAACAGACACAGACAATGTCTGCAAGATTGGACCTGTTACTTATTGTTAAGCATTTAAAATGAGTACGTGCTTTCTTTGTTCTAACTTCAAAAGGTTTTGCCGTCGGACTCCCCGGGTGCCACATTACGTAATGCAGATGACATGTTTTTGTTCTTCACAGACAGATATATTCAGGGAACTTCACAAGTGACAAAAATGGTGATATACTTAAAAAAAATTGATATACATTTAATACATTTCATTTGTTCCATATCATCAATTCCAGGTCATTGTACCTTGGCTAACACGACTTCATATTACAGTATATTATGCTTTGTGACAAACATGTGAGAAACTCTACTGAATAATTGAACAGCATCTCATCTTTGATGAAACAAAGAGTCAACATTTGAAGCTGAGCTGCAGTTCAAAAGTTGAATCGAACTGATATTAAGCCCAGCTGTCAGCAGGAGCTTCCATAGGAATTTGGAACAAAAGGTTGTCTAATCAATTTATAGGTCTAATTGCTTGGAGGTCCTTATGGAGATTGGGTTACTGAAAGGTTTGATCAGCATAAGAACGACGTAAATGGGATGCTATGACTTTCAAATCAAAAGATATCTACTTAGTTAAACACCTGTGGGAGATTTCGAACAAGCTATAGGAAGCAGCATCAAAACACCAGCTGAGGGAATTATTCTTTGTTGGAGTTCAGCACACAGACATGCAACATCGTAATTTCCTGTTGGCTTTAATGACAACTATTCACACTGATAACTCATCTAACCACACACGAATCACACCAAGTAAATCAACCAGGATTACTCTATTTAATTTTGGGTTTGAAAGGATCAACCGATGTTGTGCAACTTGACATTTAACAAGCTTGTGTGGTTTGCAGCTAACTCTGAGAGGTTAGAATGAGAGTCAGCACCAAGGAATTCAATTATCTTGGGAACATTTGAAGAGCATGGTTGGTAGGGTTGTTTGGACTATCTTTTTTAACCTCCTGACTTGATAACAAATAGAACGATTTTAATGGATTTTGTGTTAAACTTAACAGGCACATTGCCACAATTACAACATATGAAACTTGGTGACTACAGCGGCTTTGGAATTTCCATCATACCACCAACAACTGTGTCTATTGCTGTGTTTTGACACAGCGTTAAGTATTTGCTGAAATTTCCTGACATGAAACATGACTAAAACTGCACTCATAATAATTGAATTACAGAAATATTACTACACAGCAAATTTCTGCAGTGAAGTATCCTGGAGTTAAACAAAGAGTTTGATTTTGGGAGTCTATTTTCTAAGTATAAATAGTTCATATTCAAACAACTCAAGGTTAAAGCAAATTGTCCTATTCGTGGGAGTTGAGTTTGGACTCCCAAAGAGTTCAGGTTCAACTCCTGAAAAGTGTTCAAATTCAACTCCTAGAAAAGAGTTACTTTCACTCTGCTTGAGAGTGTATTCGATGATCTCATGTACAAGCAAAAAACTACTTGTTGAAGGTTGGAGGGAAATTTTCTGTTGGTGAAAGGATCTCATTATTGCAGGATAATTGTCAGAAATATACTACACATAAGACCAAAGCAGTCATTGTTCTGAGTAGTACAGTCTCCTTCAGTAATGTTCTATGAGTTGACATGTTTTATTGGACAAGATGTCAGAAGAGGCTTGAAATAACTCACACAGTTTATCATTCTGAAGGTCATGGTGTGAGGGTTTTTCATTTTGGACCATTGAGTTTTCAGAGGAATTTCCACACATGAAAAATGTAGGAAATTTCAGCAGGGTGAAAGGACTCTTCACCAAAATCACCAGCACCTAGTTCCACCCCCAAGGCTCCATCCGGGTCACCCTCCTTTTCACTCACACTCCCCCACCTCCATTACGTCACACTCCACACTCTGTCTCCCCTACCTGATAGAGGCAATAATTGATATCTTCTGGGTCCAGGCTACAAGGCTAATGACACCAATGATTCTCTCCAGGAAAAGTGGGACAACAAGGCAAGGAACACTTAAAAGGCTTAAAAACAGCTTTTCACCAGTGTGGAAAACCCTGAAAACCCTGACAGACTACAAGACACCATCCCCCCCACACTGTGGAAAATCCCCAACTGGCTGATGACCTGAATGTGTTTTACTGTGGGTTTGATAAGCCACTTTCACACCACTCACTCACTTTCACACCTCTCACCCACCCGGACATCAAATAACCTCCTACTCCCCCAACGGGAAACGGGTAGGTGGCATCTCTGCAGATCCATCTCACCCTGCACACCCTCTGTTTCAGCTCTTCCCCTCTGGGAGGCGCTACAGAGCACTGTGCGCCAAGACCACCAGAAAACAAGAACAGTTTTTGTCCGCAGGCCGTCACTCTGCTAAACACATAACATCTTCAACATCACTGGATGTTTTGCACTACACCCAACCGCATTAGCACCATTTGCACTAGGTGCAATTGCACATTGTTTAGATGTATACTGTACTGTATATGTATATATTTGTTTCTTAGCTGTATATATATGTCTATTTATGTTTTATATGTCTATTTATGTCCATCTGTCTTCGTTTTTTGCACGCTGAGAGAAGCTACAACCGCAGCCACATTCTTTGTATGTGTAAACATACCTGGCCAATAAAGCTGATTCTGATTCTAATGACTTTCATGTCTACTTTTTAAGATGAGACAAACCATCATACTACCCTCTTGTGGACTGGTGGGTGTATTACACCTTGTGCTGTGATACTGGTGCTAGTGACCATGCACTTGTGCAAATTGCCTATTAGACAAGGATTGGCTTTCATATTAATTGTGACATCGCAAATTATAATTTTATATATAAATGGAACTTCAATACCGTATACAACAGGACAGACAATCCTATTTTGAAACATTTAAAAAACATATGGTTTGAAGTTCACAAAAGTCTTGGACTAAATATGAGACTGTCCCCAAAAACGCCTCTAAGACAAAATGAACTTATACCCATGACTCTAAATAACAATATTCTGGAGACTTGGCATCACAGAGGAATCCAGCATCTGGAAGATTGCTACAAAAAAGGACTTCTCATGTCTTTTGATCAATTGAAGAGGAAGTATGACTTGTCCAGTAGAACTTTCTTTTGTTATCTCCAGTTAAGATCTTTCTTGAGAACCAACCTGGGCCCTGCAATGACTCTACCTGTGTTAACTAAGGTGGAAAAATTGCTTCATGAGGGAAATGTATACAAATTTATTTATAAAATGTACTCCATATTGCTGAATGAGGGCCCAAAGCCAGGATTGCATAAATCCAGGGTGAGATGGGAATCGGACTTGAATATAACAATTGATGAACAACTCTGGCCAGACTTATGTCAGAACAGTTTGTCAGCAATGGTTAATGGTCGGTACAGACTTGTTCATTATAATGTTCTCCATCAGCTATGCCTCACCCCATAGAAGCTACATAAATCCAAACCTGAATTGTCAGAAATGTGTTTCAGATGTGGTATAGAGGTTGGCTCCTTCCTACACTGTACCAAGCTTTGTACAAAGGTGAGGCCCTTTTGGCATGACTTTTGTAATACCTTGACTAAGATCCTAGGGGTTACCTTTCCATTAGATCCTGAGCTATGTTTACTGGGAAATTCCACAACTCTCAACAGATATTTGACGAAGTCCCAAATTAAACTTGCATAAATTGCTTTGTGTGTGGCCAGGAAATGTATAGCAATGAAATGGAAATCTGATTCCCCTACTCTCATCGACAAATGGTCTGTGGAAATGAGCAGTTGTAGTCCTCTTGAAAAGATTACATATGGTCTCAAAAAAAGATATTATGTTTTGAAAATCTGGCAGCCTTATTTTGAGCATATGGCTACAACACTTACAGTACCATAGCACTGTAACTATTTGGCGCTTTCAGCTACAATATACACTGTTTCATTGCAGTATCTCTTTGTGCTGTGTCACTCTACGCACCAAAGGCAGTTGTCATAAAATAATCTAAATGGAAAAAAGAAATCAGTCCCCCCATATAGACTAGATAGGAATATATTCATTAAGATACATCTTTTGACTGTAACATTGTATATGTAAACTATTTTAATAATCTGTTAAATGTTTGTGACTAGTATTTCTCTAAGTTTAGTTATATAATACTAAACTGAAATGCATCATTTTGTATATTGTCATTTGACAGATATTTATACCTCTAATAGCAATTATCCAGTGCACCTTCTTACCAAAGCACAGACAACGCTGTAACAAAAGAAAAAAGAAAAAAAGAAACAAGGAAAAGATGTTATTTTCTGTTTTTCCCTTTTGTCCCAGGGGTGAAGGAGAAGCTATTTCCACAGCCAGCAAACCAGAACACTTAATTTTCCATTACTCTGAGGGCTCCTCCAAGACTCTGAAGAGGCTCATTGAATTTGGACCGTCCAGGACACAGTAAATGACGAGTGCAACCCAGTGTTAAGAAACAAGATTTACCAGGACACAAGAGGGTAACACAACAGGAAAATGATATTGTTCATAATAAAACTAATAATGATTCAATGCACAATGTGTTTTTAAATATACTCAGGAGTATTAACACACCACATTTGTTTTCGTTTCCAATTTTCATGAGTTGGAGTAAAATATCCAAGACACATTTTATTTACACAAAAAGTGTATTACTCTCAAATTTTGTTGGCAATTAAAAAACAAAAATCTGTGTTAGTTTGCACTTATTCTTTGCCAAGATAATCCATCCACCTAACAGGTGTGGAATATTAAGATGCTGAATAAGCAGCATGATTATTGCACCGGTGTGCCTTGGACTAGTTGCAATAAAATCAACTCTAAAATGTGCAGTTGTATCATGCAACACAACATCACCGGTGTCACAAGTTTTGAAAGTTTGTGCATTTGGCAATACTAACTGCAGAAATGACCACCACAACTGTTGCCTGTAAATGTTCATTTTTGACCATAAGGTTTCTCCACCGTCATTTATGATATTTTGGCAATAAATGCGTCCGTTTTCACAACAGTTGATTTTCACAAATGAAGAATTTCTGCAAAAACTGCCACAAAACATCTCGATGAAACTCATCTGAGTGCTTGTTGTCCACACTGGAGTCTTGGCCTCCCTGCAGTTTATCGTCATAAGGGACTTGAATGGGCAATTACTCATCTTGAATGGTATCTGGCACTTTGGGGTTCTTGTAATGGATGAATCTTGCTTTACACTGGACCAGGCAGATGGAAATGTAAGCGAGCCATTATAAAAAGAGCAGTTTTGTTTGGAGGAGCGGTTATGGTATGGAAAGTAATGAGCTGTGGGCAATGAACACAGGTGCATTTGATTGATGGCAGTTTGAATGCACATTGGTGATATTGGTGACACGATTCTGATGCCCATTATTGCCTCATGTAGCAGCACGATAATGTACATCCATGTTGCAAGACTCTGAACCTGAAAACACCCCAGTTCTTGGCTGAATGGCAAATGGACTTGTATTCTTATCACCTTAGCAGTCTCAGAGCGCTTTACACTGTTTTCCGTTCACCCATTCACACACTAATTGAGCTGCCATGCAAGGTGCTCACCATCAGGAGCAGTACATTCAAATACCAATTTGGGGTTCAGTGTCTTGCCCAAGGACAGGAGAAACTGGGGATCAAATCGAACCTTCGATTAGTGGGCAACCCGCTCCACCATCTGAGCCACAGCCGGCCATGACTTGAATACTCGACTGATTTGTTACCCATTGAGCATGTTAAGATTATCTAGATCAGCGTAGAAGACCGTGTTTTCCAATTCCTGCCAATATCCAGCAACTTTACACAGCCAATGAAAAGTAGTGGACCAGCATTCCACAGGCCAAATCAACAACCTGATCAACTCTATGCAAAGAAGATGTGGCAAGCAAGTAAATGGTGGTCACAACAGATACTGACGGGTTCTCTATGGAGAGTGGCAGAAGACAGTTTGATCTATATCATCAACAGCAGTAGCAAAGTCAATATGTAGTTTTCTTGGCTGTGTAAAATGTCATCTTCTTCCCAAGGATAGGGTAGCACTCTGGTTTTTGTTTCCTTAATGCCATAAATTTGGTCTGTTGAGGCTTGATATCTCTCTAAACATCAGTAATCCATCTATCAGCACAGTGTCTCCTTGTTTAACAATGAGCCTTCAGACCCATGCAGTAATTGGAAGGTGTGCTTGACAAAGATTTATGGTATATTAGCTGTTGAGATTGTTATTGATGGATGGTCTTGGCAGGTTATTGCGAAATTACGACAAGTTGTGTTTTGTTTACTCATCCTCCTCTTCTGTAATGCTCCAGAGTGGCTAAAATTTGGACCTTGACAGGCTGTCATCGCTGTGCTGGGCCAAAGGGAGAGCCACATTAACAACTGATGACACAGTGAAATTGATGGGTTCCTGTTTGAGTTTGTGCCTGGTGGGGCTGAAGTCAGAACCAATATATTGATCCGTAGGATGTGACACTGTCTTAAAGATTATAATGACACACTGAGGAATTTCTGAGGCTCAGATACAGACAAAGACTTGAGGTGAGGTTCTGAAAGGCAAAGTCTTTCCTGGAAAAAAAAAAAAAAAAAGGTAGCCAATAACTGGGAATCAATACAAAACCAAAAGCAAATCCAGGCATGATGGAAGCAAAAAACCAAAAGCCAGAGAAGAAAGCTAGGTCAATAAACAATTTTGACTATCATTAGGAATAAACGCAATGAGAAAAGTAAAGACAATCTGGCAAGGGAACAGGGAAACCAGGGGAGTAGTTAGATGGGGTTGGCTGATGACCAGGGACAGGTGAGCTATGGGATGCAGGTGTACATGATAAAGGGAGCGGGAGACATACAAGGGCAGGAACTGACAAAACATGTGAGTACTACAAGGTTAAACAAGGAACACAACATGATTAATGACTGATGGGATCTTACACATACCGTACCCCACATTGATTGATGTTCAGTAACGTTCTTATATTTTTCACATGAAAAAGCTGCATGCACACTTTATGGGTTGAGGATAGATTGATGGGAAAAACTGACAAAATTATTTATTTAAAATTAAATCTTTAGCACAATAAAGTGGGCAAAAAGTACAGAGACATGAATATGTCTGTGAACATTCTCAGCCATCCAAGTAATACTTAATCGAAGTTTTATTGGAGGGCAAGTGGAGACATACGTTCTAAAGAGACTGTGCACGTTGTAGCCTTACAAAACAGTGAAGGGTCCATTTTCTGACAAGAAAGAAACATTATAATTGCAGTTGCCTTACATCACTTAATTGATATTCTTAGCCGAGACAGAACATATTATTAATTTGAAGGTATGCAAACCTTGCTGAGCAGGTAGCTGACTGAGTTTCAGCCAATATTTAAAATTTTTTTTTTACATGTAATATTTAAAAGTGCAAAAAAATCTGTCAAAGTTACAACCAATGTTATGAACAATGACCGGAGGATTGTCCTTTATCATAAAAACATGTATCTACCTTTCACATCACACAATTCTATTCAGCGACACCTGCAGCCCTGTATAATAAAGGACAGTCGGCAAATGGAAAGGTCCTCATTTAAGCTCTTAAAGGAACAATATTGATTAAATTGTTCTCTGGTGAGCACAAACTAAGCCTGAAATCAGAATCATTATTCATGACCAGCCAATGATTTGCTGTCACTGGGTGTCTTCTGCCTGCATGGCTGTGGGCCATGTAAGGATAGGGTAGAGCACAAACATTGCATTAAACTGCTATCTAAGAGAAGTGGGGTTAATGGCCTTGGTTTGACATCGAATAGCCATTTGTCTGCTGAAGAAACTGGCTCCTGGCAAGGCTTTCCCACATGTTGATCTCTCAAGGATGCCTTGCCTCTATTTTCAAAGGATTATTTCATTGTGAAATGAGTGGAGCCAAATCTAAGTACACTGAGTATATCCCTTCAGTTAGAAATAGGTTAACATATTAAGTGAGATTCAAGCTGAGCACAAAAACAGGTAGAGTGAATGTTAGAACTTTTGGATAATGTCAGATTTGGTTCTCTGGATAGAGTCACCCTGCTGAATTTTCTCCTTTTGGCACATACAACTTGAACCAACTGGGCAGACTGGTCAAGAGAATGATACATCGCTGCTCCCACCGATGAACATCACACACACAAGGGTCAGAATGTAAACAGTCCAGTTGACGAGTAAAATTATCTTCCTTTAACATGAAGTTAAATATCACCACCATCATTTTCATTAATTTGCATAATGTGTTTACTACTTTAGTCCCTGCAAGACATTTTCAAATACATTTACTCTATTTCTTTACATGTACATGTACAGCATGCAACCTTTGAGACAAACTCTAAAAACAGTAAAAAAAAAACAACCTCTGGGACTTAGCTGAGACTCTAACATCCATAATTTAATATTGCCCTTCATACAGTATGCCCTGCCACTGGATCTTTTGACTATTGATAAAAAAAAAACCAATCACACTTATGAAATAAGTTTAATGTTTATATGAACTTGAGTATGTAATCTTATATTGGTGCACTTTAGTCAAAAAAAAATCTCTATTGGTATTATTTGAACCTCACCGGTTTACAGAAACCACCTCTGTCTTTACATTGAGCTTTGATGTATATCAAGTGGTCTTTCGTTCAATTAAAAGGACTGTGCAAAACCAGTGGCCTTTTTATAATTAATATTCTGTAGTCTGTACATATTTGTATTAGTTTCATGTCAATGGGACTTGGTAATGGTAAAATGTCTTTCTTTAATTTTAATGTCAATAGAAATGTCTGAGGAGTAAAAGAAAACATGGGGCTTCTGAGCAAGGTGTGAAATACATGTTGAGGCATAATGCTGGTGTGCAAACACTTGAACCTCATCAAACAAAAAACCCATTGGGGACAGACAAGGTGTCTGTTGGAGGAAATATTAATGTGTTCAGAAATATTTATTTGTCCAACCTAATGTAAGGTTTGCTGGGGAAGGGAGGCACAGTGAAAACAAAAACCCAACCTTGCACTGTCTGAGCCTTTACCCACAGGGCCGACAGCACATAGACTAATGGGGGCAATAAGCAAGGACCCTGATAATGGCAAGGTAAACAGAGTTCCTAGCAATACACAACAGTCTGTATGACAATTAGCATAAGAGGCAACAATCTTCGTAAGCCGTCAACATACTAAACAAGAATCTAATGGGCAAATGAGGAGGAGCATGACTAATCTTATTGTAGGACAATAAGTGTGACACTCTGTGGAATGAGGTTTGTGAGAAAAAAAGGTCAGCATATGCAATTTATAGTTAATGTGTTTCATATGACAGTATCTTATTACTTCTTTTCCTCCTCAACAGGGGATTAGCTTAGAGCTTGTTAAATGTGAATCACAATGGGCCTTATAAATGAACGATAGTTACATTCAAGCCCTCAGCAACTTCACACAATAGGCTGCTGATAAAACAAAAAAACTGCCAGACAAATCTCTCCATATTTGACAGAATCACAGAGTTTTTAAATCTGTCTGACTGAATGAATGCCTCCTGCACACACTATGTGGGCAGAGCATGCGCACTATAGAGTCTTCTGTTGGCCCAGCCAGCTAACTTCCAATTCATCCTTCACTAACTTGAACTGGGGTGCAATAATTGAATTGTGTGTCCCTTCTAGACTTTCCAAATGTTATCTTGCTAAATCGATCAAAATCTGATTGTGAGTCATTGTTAATTGCTCAAAAAAATGTATACACCATTTTACCTACCCAACAGCAGCAACAGAGCAGGCCACTGTTGAGACTCACCATGTGCAAAACAAAAGGGGGGCTTACATTTAAAGATAAAAGCCTGAACAACAGAAACAGTGCCAAAACCCTATCTGGCTTCGGACTTCTGATTGCGAAGTTTTGGCTCAAATAAAACCCTGGATGATACCTCTTGGGACTCAACCTTCCATGTGACGCAGGCATAAAGCTCAGTGGGCACCATTCTTCAGCCTCTGCCAGCGTGACTCTCGCCTGGTGTTACCAAACCCAAATTGATTATGTGAATATTCGGGTGTGAGTACGATCCATAGGAACATTTTGCAGACATTGCTTTCTACTGGGGGTAGACCTCAGGTACATTTTTAAACCACTGGAGCAACCTTTAACCAATTGGCATTGACTACCATATGATGTATGATGTGCAAGAAAAATCGTCAGCTATAAACAACAGTTACCTTCCCTAAGTATGAGCAAAATCCTTTGGCAATAAGGCGACGATGTCTTTGCCCTCGATAAATAACGTTGTGTATCGTTTTTGCTTTGGCTTCAATAAATCAATATTTGCTAGCATTGCTACAATTGCTTGTACCACCTTATCTTGCTCTATCACCGCCGCCATTGTTGGAAATAGAAACAGACGTTTGACTTCAACATCATAGCACTTAGCCACCCCCACTGGTCTCTGATCCGTAGCTGAACAAACCTCAATGCGAACACGTTTTCCAAACTATCTTCAGAGCAAAGAATAAAGCTGTGAGCATTAGTCGGGTGGAGCCGGGCTAACGAGTGGGCACAGGAAGATCAGATATTTTGGCGGAGAAACAAAATGTTGTCAGTGAACACATCAATATGTTCAGTATCATTGTATTTTGTGAATTGCCGAATGTAATTTCATGTTGACAGGAAGTAAAATACCATCCTAATTATATTTCCTTAAAAATATATTTACTGTTGAAAATTTGTTGTTATATAAACATGAATTTGACAGTGTCATAAAATTATTTCCCACTGTCAGCTATTAAAGAAATCTTGGTGAATGACAGAACCAATCTCTCTCGACTAACACTCAATCCAAACAGTTTATAGACTGAACATCACAGCTGGATGATTCATGATTGTATAGAAATTATTCTCATTTGCATTTTGGTATTCATTGGCATTCAACATGATCATGGTTTTTGAATAACAATACTTCTTCCAAAATTGAAAGCCAGAGAAATCTAAATAAAAAAAATACTAAAACTTGTTGTACTTTGAGACATTTACATATAAACTCTCTCTGACGTTTAATGCATTTTGGCGGCCACTCATAACATATTCCCTAAAATATCCTCTGACAAAATGAGGCAGTCATGACATTGCTACTTTAATTCAGGAACAGGTACATAGAGAAATGTAAAACTCATGATGGGTTGTTAACACAAGTTCAACAATGAGATTTAAAATGAAAAAGAGTTGAATGTCACTGCATGAAGAACAACTGCATATTGGCCATTAGGGGCTGACAATAAAACCTTACTGTTCATTTTCTTTATCCAACTTTGCACTTTAGAACACTTCTTGGTATCATGCGTGGTGCATTTCTACATTATTATTAAGGATCCAGACAATCCAGGTATATTATATTTGTTTTTTTTCCTTCTCGAACAGTTGCAGGAAGAGCACTTGAAAGAGTGTTGTTGAGTGTTCATTGTGGCATTGTGATTCCAGTGTAGTGTTTTTCTACCCATGATTAATAAATAAATCCCACAACCTTTTGTTTGAACAAATGAAGTGCACAAACAAAGTACAGACACATCTCTCAGAAACCTTGAATGTTTGAAATATGCCATGGAAGATACTGTTCTTTAGCCTTTCATAATTTATTTGTGCATGTCTATGAATCATGAGATGCTGTGTGCTGAGAAGGTATTTGAGAGTTTACCACTGATAATTTATAAATACACAGATTTTATGAGAAACTTACATCATTGTAAAAGCTTAATAAATATAAGTAGCCTTTGTTTCCAGTTTCTCAATATTTATTACTATAAGCACACGTAAAATGTTTTGATCTACAAAGATAGCATGCAATATATTCATTATAATTTTCAAAGACAAATAACATCAAGCAAAAATATTTCATTTTTGATACATTCAAAAGACATGGGAATGTCTTCGTATTGTCACCCATTTTTTGGTGAAATGCCATTTTAAAATGAAAAACAAACAGAAATACAAATTTCAAGTTAGTGTCGATAGTTATTTAATCTCACTGAATATCAGTTTAAACAAAACCGATTAAAGAAATACAAAGATGAACATTATGGTTGGGTCAGTAAAGGCATTAGCAGCTCTTAATCTTACCTCTAATATAGTTTTGATAGTTGCGACAATATTTTACAATGCACAATTTATAGCCACAGCATGAATCGCACAACAATCACATTGTCATAACACAGAAATACTATATGTACTGCAGACTAAAAAATGTACGTGATATGTTGCCCCATCAGTCAAATTACTGCTGTTTACATTTACTTGCACTTCATAAGGCTTGAACTCTTTTCAGAATGTGGAAATAAGAAATGCTCCATGTCAAAATCATCAATGCCAACTGTGTATATTTTGTATAGCAACAGTCCAAATCTCAATAAGTGCTAGATTACAGTCTTTTCTCTTCATCTCAGGTGAATGCATTCAATCTCCTCTGTTACAGGCATTGAGCAGGTCCTCATATCCATCTCATCCACAGTCTTACTGGGTGCATACGTTGACCTCCAGTGCAGCAGTACAATCTTCTTCAGGTACTTGACTGTGTTGTTCTTGACGCTGACAAAACAGAAGGTATTAATCATGCTATTGCTCATTGCAATGCACTCAATGATGTAGAAGGCCACCAATGAGTTCTTCTGGCGGGAGATGAGTGTTGGATGGAAGTCTCGCAGGATGGTGAAGCCATAGTATGGTGCCCAGCACAGGATGTACGCCGTCAAGATCCCAATCAGGACCATCACCGTCTTGCGGCGACAACGCAACCTCTTCCTGATCTGTTCTGTCTGGAAACCTGGGACATTTTTGAACCAGAGCTCGCGGGAAATACGGGCGTAACACATTGCCATCACGATCACAGGCCCAACAAACTCCAGAGCAAAAACAAACAGGAAGTAGGACTGGTAGTAGGCCTGCTGGTCCACAGGCCATATCTGGGCACAAAATACTTTGTGAGTGGTCGGGGAGGTGCCGCCATGAGGGTATATGGTCACAGAAGCAAAGTAGGCGGAGGGAATTGATATCAGAATGGGAACAATCCAGACTCCTGTTATCAGGCAGTAAGCAGTTTGGTATTTCATACGAGGCCTCAGAGGATAGACTATGGCCATGTACCTGAAAAAATAGAGACATATTGTATCATTAATGAGGCAGAGAATAAACCTGAAAACCAATGAAATCACACAAGCTATTAAGCAGTTTGAGGGATGTGTGAGATCCATAAATACAAATGGCTCTCATTCCCTCATGGAAGATTAACATTCAAAACACAATCCTCCATTATTCAGCAAACTAAATATTTCATGTTGGCACAGGATTATTTTCTTTTGGTTTTTGTCTCTTAAGACACAAGTAATCCATATGTAGAGCAAAGTGGTACAAATATGATTTCTATGAATTGATTGACAGGGTCACAGCACTGCATGACCTATCACCGATAGGTTATGTTTATTAGGATTGTAAAAACTTGTTTACATTTATGAATCTGGGAGAAAAAAAAAACGAATTAATTTTTAATAGTTATGTTTAAGAGGTGGAAAAATGCCTACTTTCAGGGGAACCTGTTTAATACACACATACACACTATAGTGGCACTAAGACAATCTAAATGTTGACCAAAAAAAATTACTGATAAAAGTTAGAATTCAAAACAGTTCAATCTTAAAATAGGTTGGTGGGTTATTTGGTGTCAGAACCATAAATGTGTTGTTTCAGCAAGGTAGATGACTCAAATGCAGAACACAAGAGGCTGGAAGTCTAACAAAAAGCAAACTTTGCTTCAAGGCTTATTTGCTAATACAAAAAAAATACAAAAAAACCAAGGGAATTAAGAGATGATAAACTAAAATCCAAAACAGGCTTGACAGGAATGCATGGCTCAAAATAACATTCTGGCAATCTGTGAGTTGAAGTATATTTGTCCAGATAATTAACCAACTGGCTGCAGGTGAGGTGGGTGTGTCTGCTGGAGACAAAGGAACCAGATATTTAGGTAAACGGCAGCAGCTGGGGATTAATAGGGGAACTGGCAGTGACACAGGAAGGAAACTATACAACGTAAAAGGCACAGGGAGCAAAACAATGATAAAAAGCGCTTTATATGTGCAAGTTAACAATTCAAACAAATCATTCTTTCCCAGTCATGAATAAATTGGAAAATCAATCAAACACTATAAAACATGTTTGAAAAAAAATGGTTCAATTCCATTTGAATTACTTTTTATGTTACAGCGTTATAATGTACACCTTTTAATGTACACCTTAAAATACAACTAATATTTAAATATCCAACCTGTTTGCCACATTCTGACAGGCACCCAGATGCATGACTGCAGGTCTGATTCTCCTCAGCACTAAGGAATGTGTTGCTTGTTGTTAACACATTGACTGAACAATAATTCATAATAATTGCTTTGGCACACACAACTCTCATTATCAAACCTCACTGTTATGGCCGAGGTGAAAATAAATAAACACACCTCATAAAGCAAACTTGAACTATACTTCTTTGTAGGATATTGTGTGCACCCATGTGTAACCGCTCCACTTCTGCACACTTCTCCTGTGGGAGACGTGGGTGTCATCTTTGTTTTGTTTAGTTCTCATTATAATGCACTCTGTTGTTTCTTATTGTTTTTGCGTGCACTTTTTCTCTTGCCATCATCATTATTTCTGTCTTTAACTGTTGATATTATGAATTTGGCATAATAGTGCTTATGAATGTATCTTTAACAATTGAGTGCTGTTGCCTGACAGTTCTGGTGAATTAAGAATGAATTGTCCCGTGGCGATATAGTTACGTAAACGTGTGTGTCGTCTGCATAATTATTATAACACCCTTTGTTGTTTTCCATAATCTGAGCTAGTGGAAGCATGCAGATGTTGAACAGAACAGGCCCCAGAATTGAACCTTGGGGAACACCACATTTGATTTTAGTCCGATCTGATGTGTAATTAGCTACAGACACAAAGTATTCTTGGTCCTTCAAGTAGGATTCAAACCAGTTTAGGGCTGTGCTAGAAAGTCCCACCTAGTTTTCTAGTCTATCTAATAGTATGTCATGGTCGACAGTGTCGAATGCAGCACTGAAATCCAGTAATACGAAGACTGAAATTCTGCCACTGTCTGTGTTTAATGGATGTTGTTGAAAACCTTAAGAAGAGCAGTTTCAGTACTGTGGTGCTGTCGAAAGCCTGACTGGAAGACATCAAAACAGTTATTTACAGCCAGGAAGTTGTTCAAATGTTGAAAAACAGCTTTTTCAGTTATTTTACTTAAAAATGGGAGGTTTGATATTGGCCTATAATTTTTCATTATTGCAGTGTATAAATTGGTCTTCCTTAGGAGCGATTTAACAACTGCAGTTTTTAGGCTCAATCTGCCTGTGGGAAGACACCTGAGAGAAGGGATGTGTTTACAATTTGAAAAAGATCCGCGGTCATGCAGTTAGAAATATTTTTGACAAAGTGTGTTGGTAGGATATCAAAGCAGCAGGGGGAGGACTTCAGATGTTGTATAATGTCTTCCAGGCTTCCATGGTTGATTGAATGAAATTGTGCCATGGTTTTTAAGTGGATATTATTTAGAGACGGGGACAACATATACTGTGGTTGGTGTGGGGGCACGGACTACTTGTCTAATTTTCTGAATTTTCTCAGTAAAAAAAGGAGGCAGATTGATTGCAGGCCCAGGTTGATTGGAGGTCACCAGCTACTGTCACTGGAGGGTTTGTTAGCCTGTCTATGGTAGCAAATAAGACATGTGTATTGTTATTGTTTTTGGTAATGATGTCAGAGGAGAGGGACTGCCTTGCATTTCTCAGTTCCAAATTATAACTGCAGTATCTCTTATCTATAGATGTCACAGTAAACCTGGAGATTTGTTTTTTGCCACCTGCGTTCAGCTTTTCGACACTCTCTTTTCTCTATTCTGACCAGCGTGGCATTTCTTCAAGGAGATCTTTGCTTACCAGAGACAACCTTCACTTTGGTGGGTGCAGTGGCATTAATGACATTTTTAACTTTAGAATTTAAGCTAGCTATAAGCTCGTTGACTGAGATGCAAGAGAGGGCTGGTGTGGATGAGAACCTCTGAATAAATAATTCACTGGTGTTTTTAGAGATGTAACACTTTGTCATGACCTCAGTTTGGACATTTGTGTGCAAGGAGATAGCACCCTCAAAGAAAACACAGAAATGATCGGAGAATGCAACATCAGTCACAGCAACCTTGGAAATGTTTAGACATTTGGTGATGATTAGGTCCAGAGTGTGCCTTCTGTTGTGAGTGGGCCCTGTCACATGCTGAGTCAGACCATAGTTATCAAGGACACCACATAGTTCTGTAAACCCTCTGTCCTGAGGATTATTAACATGGATATTAAAATCACCAACAATAACCATACAGTCAAAATCAATATAGATAATAGACAGCAGTTCAGTAAACTCATCAAAGAAGGTTGCACAGTATTTAGGTGGTCTGTAAATGTTCAGGAATAAAGCTTGAGATGAATTCAGAGCCACATATTCAAAAGAAGTAAAATGATCAAAGGACATCTGCTTGCATTGGAGAGAATAATTCAATAAAATAGCAACTCCACCTCTTTTCTTATGAGCCCTTGTTTCACTCATGAAACGGAAATTGTGAGGTGTTGATTTAATAAGAACAGATGCACTGTTAAATTGGTCTCACCAAGTTTCAGTTAAAAACAAAAAGTCAAGCTTGTGCCTAACAATAACAGACACCTGACATTTAATAAAGCTAAGTTTAATGTGTTTAAAGCTTTATTTGACCAATATTTGGACAGGCTTTGGCTGATGAGAAATGCATGTTAAGTTTGATAAGTTTGCAGATTTACTATTGTTTCTTAGCAGCCTCACCTTTCTTTTTCTATAATCTATCAGGACAGGAATTGAGAAGGGTAGCTGCATACAGGTCCCCGACTTTTCAGAATCAGCTTTATAGGCCAGGTATGTTTGCATATACAAGGAATTTGACTACAGTTGCAGCTTCTCTCTCAGTGTGCAAAAAAAAATCTAAAAAAGACAGACATAAATACACAGATGAAACATAAATAGACATATATACAGTTAAGAAATGAATATATACATATATACACCTAAACAATGGTGCAATTGCACCTACTGCAAATGGTGCTGATGCGGTTGGGTGTAGTGCAAAACATTGAGTGATGTTGAAGATGTTATGTGTTTAGCAGAGTGACAGGCTGCGGACAAAAACTGTTCTTGTTTCAGGTGGTCTTGGCGCACAGTGCTCTGTAGTGCCTCCCAGAGGGCAGGAGCTGAAATTCATTCCAGATATTGGCATTCTAATATCTCATTAAGCCAGGACAGTGTGATAATTAGCACAGAGTACAACACCAGGACCCTGAAATTAGAGCAGCTAAATCAAATCTATCCAGCATTAATGGCATTGTTTACAGCTGTGCTTTTTCCTGGGGTGACATGTCACAAAAGCCTATTAAACACACTCCAATTGACCAAACATGCTCAGGGATTGCACCTGTGCCCTTTTACACTTGAATCTCTAAGCACTGAATAATTAAAATGCCCGGGGCTGGGTTTCATTTTACACATTTCAGGACCTATACATAATAAATTTGGATACCTTTTTTTCCGTCTTAATGACATAACATACGTTTTATTAATGGGTGTTGCTTTTTCGACCTACTCACCGTAAACAGAATTTTGTTAACAGCATAATCCCTCTCTTTTAAGTGGACTTCTTAGCATAATGTTAATATTGAGCACTATTAACATTTGCTGATAAGCACTCTGGGTTCCCTTGCCATCTCGAACCAACAGTTTATTTCATTTTTTATTAACCATGAAAGGGATCTTTAATCAACACTTACCAAGTGCATTAAGTTTAACTTAAAACTGCAACAAATTATTTTCAGGCACTTTGTGGCAGTGAAAACCAGTTGTCAACATCATTACCGTTGATACGGCAAATTATGTTAGCAATAAATAATACATTCTAGAAAATGATTTACACACTCTGCAGCTGTGGAGTAACATAATTCAATATCTGTAGTTTTTCGTCATCTGTAAAAGACCAGAATTCATTTTCATAAAGCTCTGTTCCTGTTCTTCCAGCTCCTGATGAAAAAAAAGAAAATCGAGGTAGTCATTGTGTCTGTTTGACGTAAGGCTCAGAGCAGATACGTTGCTATTGTAAACATTTGTTTATTGCTATGTCATGTGGGATTTGTTGAAATCCATTGACAAAGAATCAATTTGTTATTTAGTTCTAAGAACATGAATGTCCCTATGACTAAATTGTTTGGTATATTAATAGCATGACTTCCAGCTCAAATCACTGGTGGGTAGAACGTGTTTGAAGTAGCCTGTATTTCAACATGTGCCAGTGGAGGACTGAATACTAAGGATACTGTTGTATGTACCTGCTGCATGCAAAACAGAATCAAGAAGAATGTTTTTTCATACAGATTTCAGGCTAATCAACAATGAAACATGCATCAAGCCATGTTTTGAAATAGCATTGTGGAAAGAAAAAAACCCAAACATCTTTCATTTTAATAAGCAATACATCAAGATCATTCTCATTTGCAGTATGGTGCCAATTTATACTACAAAGATTGCAACATTAATTGAGCAAATCGGATAACTATCTTTGAATGCGATATTCTTTAGGCAGCTTTAGGCAGCACACAATGCGTAAGTAATAGCACACGATCATGAGTGACTACTTATTTGATACACCACTTGGATCCACAAAAAGATAGTTAGATAATCATAAAGTAAAGTGGGACAACTTAAATACTGAGTAAGTTGAATGTTTGACAATTAGGATTTCTCAGATGGATGCGACATGGTGCTCGATGGTGCGATGTGGCCAGACAAGAGATTGACTCTCAATCTATCATGGTCTAAGGACCTGATATCTCTGCTTTTCTATTAAGAACGGGTGCAGATGAAGTGACACCTTCCAGGTCTCTATTTCCTAGAGGTCCCTCCATCCCAACCAACACAATAGAAAAAGGTAAACATCACATCTGTCCCTAACAAAACCTGTCAGCAAGAGCATCATGATTTTTTTACCTGTAGCTCTGACCTCTGTAGTGAATGTAGAAACTCATGGTGAGCAAACTACAGCTGGATGCTGGCCCATAACTAAATTTGGTTTGCATGCAAACATCAGAGAGGCACTGATGATGAAGTCAACACCATGGTGCACTTAGTGAATCCTCAAGCCTATGACTGTTGGTTATTGATTTCAGTTCAACCTTTAACACCTACACTCCTACATACACACTGACAACAAAGTCTCACAGCGGCCATACTTCCTTTGTAGTTAAGTTCAAACTCTGCCCATGTCCTTTACCCTGAGTACCAGCTTCTTCTCTCAGGCAGACTCAGCTGCTTTAAGATCTCCGCCGTCCCCACTGTCCATAATATGATAAATTAGCCAGAGGCAAACTGCATAATGCTGCATTTAATTTAAAAGGGTGGAAAATGTAAAATTTCAAAGCAATTTAAGCAAAAATCACTTTTTTCAATGCCAATTAAAAAAAAAAAAAAAAAAAAATATATATATATATATATATATATATATATATATATATATATATATATATTGTAATGTGACCCTTATAAATTTCAATTCCCAGACTTTCCCCATTGCCTATAACAGCGTGTGCCCTCCTTTTTCCTGATTTCTATGGCGGGGTCGAGGTCTCCTTTATATGACGTGTACATATACATGTACATTTTATAATGTTCCATTGTTGATGAGGCTTACTGGCTGAACACAATTCAAATAACATAGATTGTAAATTGTATTATGTAATGTATTGTAACATTATGTGTTGTACAATGGACAATGAACAGTTTATTGGTTGATGACAGTCAGTACATGTTATAGGTGTTGTGTCTGTGCATGTGTATGGTTGACAGCCTGTGTATGTATCGTATATATGTGCTATGGTCTTTCTATTTTACCAGCATGTACTGCATGTGTCCAACACAATTTTCCTTTGGGACAATTACATCTTTTATAATGTATTGTATCTCTTATTTAACTGCCCAGTTGTTCCTGATTTGTTTCTCAGTCAGTAACTACCCACTTATTTGTGAACGAAAGCAGGGCATAACCGTTGACTTATGTGGCCTGTTCTCATCTACACATTGGTTTACCTAACCTGCCAATAAAATAAATAAAAAAAAGACTTGCATCAATGTCTCTACATTAATCTCTTGTTTACAATAAAATGGTGAATGTCGAGCATGTTGTATTAACTGAGTCAAACAAAGACCTCATGTCCAATAGAGAAAGAATAAATGGTGTAAATAGATATATTTAGACTATACAATAGTTGACATTTTCTGCTGCCATGTCATTTCCCATCACAGCTGTACATATGTTTATACTGGTTTTGTAAGGATCTCTAAGGAGAAGTAACAATACTGACAAATAAAATACTGTAGCTTTGTTCAATCAAATCTCTGTAGACATCTCTGAAAGATCTTTTTAAAGAAGCAGTGGCTTATCGAACTGAACACACTTGCATGCTCAGAGGGACACAGACACACAGAGATACGAGGGGATTAACTGACTCACCGGTCAACTGCAATGGCCAGCAATGCGTTTGTGGACACGTAGAGTGACACAGTCCGGAGATAGTTCACAGAGGCGCACATCACCAATCCATGATCCCAGGAAAGCTGTTTTACCACATAGTAGTCCACCAGGAATGGGCAGCACACTACTGACACAATGAAGTCTGAGATGGCCAGATTAGCAATGAGCAGGTTGGTGAGATTGCGAAGCTTTTTGTAGCGTGTCAGTGTGGCGATGAATATGAAGTTTCCTAAACCACAGACGAGCATGATGCAGACAAGGACCACGCCAATAATGATGGTGGCCACAAAGAAGGCCTGGCCCTGCGTGGTGTCTGGGATCTCATCAGGAGGGATGCCGTAGTCCATATCATAACTGTCCATATAATGGTCCACCCTTTCCTGCATCTCTGTAGAAGCATCTACCATGTGACTGATGTTTGAGTCCCCCATGTCTTAGCAAATGCTCTTATTTTTGTTAAAAAAAAAAAAAAAAAAAGACTTGATTTTGAGAACAAATTGATGCAACAAATTAGGTGAAAAATGGTGATGCTTTTTAGTATGATGCCAGTGATCCTTTCCTCAACTGAGTTGTTTGTGTGAAGATGAGAATTGGAACAGGCTGAGTTTTCTTTGAAAACTGAAGCACATCTTCACCTGGAACAAAAAGTACCCATCTCAGCTTTAACACAGAGTCATGATTCATGGCAACAAGATATGATCAAAACAATTTACATGATCTCAGTGCTTCAGGTATAATCATGGTGGCACGGGTGGCATTTCTATGATATTTTCCGATGAAAATTATGTGTGGATGATGTCATTACATCTAAAAAATAAAATAAAAAAAAGGGCTTTATGCAATTTATTAGGGCCTTGTCACTTCAAGCCAACGTCACAGACTAGGCTCAGGCTGATGACGGTGCATTGAAATTTGCTGCTCAACTAGTCACTTCAATCCCTCTTAATGCATATGAGGTAAGTAACACTTATGGAAAACCCATTACAATAAAAAGAGCATTTTTAATCAGATAAGAGCAGATTTGTTATAATATATTACAATATAAAGCGAGAAAGACAGAGAAACAGAGAGCGAGAGAGAGACAGCCAAGACAGCAAAAATACAAATATGATGTCAAATTATTTATTTTTTACTATCATTGGTTATGTAATATTCTAAATGTGCCTAGAGGTAAATATAAATAAGAATTAAAATACAAAAACATTTCAGAAACTCTACAAGTACATGTATAAATGTACTTGAATTTTGGAGCGAGTTTAAAACCAAACTTTTTAAGCAAACAGTTCCGTAAAACTGTAGGGGGTTTCGATTGGAGTATTACGCTCTGACAGATAATCACAGACTGAAGGGAGATCACAGCCCGTGAGTTCTTATAAAAGGTTGGAGAGAGACAGTTTCTTTGTTATTAAAAAAAAAAAAAAAAAAAAAAAAAGAAGCAATTTCGCGTAATAAAATGCAGCGAATTAGGATAAATCGTAATCATTTCAAGCACTTACCTGCAAATGTTAGAGAAGGTCCCTCGAGTTTTCATTGGAAACAAAAAATTACCCGCTATGTGTAGGAGCTGTGAAACCAGAGAGACGCCCTGCGTTAATGGACAATCCAACCAGTGGAGACACAAAGTCGCTCCATCAGCCTCCAATGCGCGTTGACTGTATCTGCTGCTCGACTTCTCCGCTCTCCTGCGGCGTTTCCTTGAAAGGCAAAAGTTGCGTCTGTTTCTCCTCGGTCTCAAATGACAAATGTGGGGATGATGCGCCGTGGAGAAATCACACATCTTTCAGGAGGTGTGAGAGCGGAGGGTGTGCGTGTGAGCGTGTGTGGTAGTTGAAAGTTCACCACTTTAATGGGCGTTCTACAGTGCGCACCAGGTTGCTACTGCCAACCCGAGACGCACAGGACAGATGGATGAAGGAAGCTGAAAGCAACAGGTTACTCAAATCATTTTAGTGGATATGCCGTCCCGTTCTTTCCCCTTCAAGCCTTTTGTTTATCATGTCACATTGCAGTTTATATCACAGTTGATTATTCCTTACTGAATCTCATTTAAAAGGTGCCCGGGTCCCCCTGAAACAAAGTCATCGCTTAACTTGGATCTCATACAGTAGGAGAAGAATATTTATTTTATTAGATTATTAGATTATTTCATTTTATTACACGTTCTGAGTCTGGGTACACCATTATTGTTTTATTTTATTTTTTTAAGTGAGATGGTACTTTAACGTTAAACCTTAATTAACTCAGTTTTTTTTTTTTTTTTTTTTGTCCTCCAGGGTGCAGTAAAAACAAGCTGTAAACACAATATAATATTGTCTTTAAGAGCTGGAGTGCAGGTCTTTTACATATAAATGAACATCTAGAACATTCAAGCCCTTGCCAAATTAATTCTCACAATGCTGACTAAGCCTACGGCCGCACGATGAATCTCTGTGTTTCACAGTACAGAACGTTTTTAAATATGGTGTTGGTAAGACATTTCCGTGCAGGCCGCATGAATGCATACTCGGCATCCTCTATTGCCAGAAGCACGCAGCACAGACTTCCGACTGTCGGGTTGATTTAGCCGCGTGCTAAAGTGAAAGGGGATGAAATAATTAAATTGTACAGCTCATCAAGACTTGTAATGTAACTGTAATGTAAATGGACTGAATTCTGATAATGACACAATTTTGAGGGGGGTTGTGACATTCAAAATAATTCATCCACCATTACAGCCACAACAATAGCGACAGAGCCGGCAACAGCAGAGCCTATAGGCATGTGTCAACATTGTTTTTGTACTCACAACCGATGGCAGAAGGAGGAGACGAAAGTTCTGCTTAGCAGAGTTATGTTAATGTCATCAACTTGTCAGCAGCTGTGGTCATGTCAACATGACAGATGTTCGTTCCCAAGTCCTAAAAGCAGTGACATCGTGTCAAACAAGCCATTGCTAACGTCACGAACTAGCGGCAAGTGTGCATTGCCATTTTGATTTTATACTTTATTGTTTATAGTTTTCACTGACTGTGTGACATAAAATTATTATCTAGCCTACATTTGAAACAAAAGGAATATCATGTTAGTTTCTGTTGTCCTCCTAGACATCTATCAAATTAAAAATCTCATTTATTTACACTGGAAACCTTTCCAAAATCAACAACAAATAACATAGCCTACAAATACAAATAGCCTATAAACAATTACTTTGTGCATGATAGTGAAATAATGGTCCCGCCAGGTACATTACCCTACCTACCAAATGACTATCGCAAGAATTTGAAACCAAATATGACAACATTAGAAGTTATTATTCAGTAGAAACGGATGTATGTTCAAGACATGTAGGAATTAGTCAACTTTTTGGCGAGATTGGCAGATTTTGGAGGAGAAATCCATTTTGTTTGTCTCTTGATTGCTACAATTATACAACTCAACTAGTCAAGTTTGAATATAAAATAGGAGCAAACTATATGTTTTAATACTTTATTTGATATTCTTAAATATGTCAAGAATTAAATATGACAAAAGTGTATCTCAGATAATGGTGTGATTATTACTGTGTTGGAAATTGTGAATCAGTTAACTCTACTGGATGAAGCCTCAGAAAACCGTTTCATGTCTTCAGCAGAAATATTAATTGACACAATCATTTGCAGAGAGTCAGAAATGTAGGTCAGCACTTCACCATTTTGTCTCTAACCTCCTTTTTTCTTTGTCATCGTAAGTATCAACTGATTTGATGTTCCACATTTCCAGATAACGAGAGGTATCATCCATGTTAATTCTTAGAGCACAGGAGCCTGTCTCCATCTACACAGTCATAACAGCTCTTGTATTTTTCCCTTTATTTTATCTTGTGTGTTGCTTGTAGCGACCTACAGTGCAGGAGGTCAGTGCCCTTGGGAGGATCCCTTTCCCTCACTGAGCTCGAGAAACATATGCTGAAGGAAAATTCCTTCATAATCGCAGGGTGAGAGAACGAATGGTTTACATTTAAAACATCTTTGTGTACATTTAATCATCATCAGTCCACCTTTATACACTGTTCAAAAAAATAAAGGGAACACTTAAACAACACATCCTAGACCTCAATGAATGACATATTCCATATTAAATCTTTATTCATTACATAGTGGAATGTGTAGAGAACAAAATAACAAGAATGATCAATGGAAATGGAAATCAAAATCATTATCCCATGGAGGTCTGGATTCAGAATCATACTCAAAATAAAAGTGGAAAAATCAAATCACAGGCTGATCCAACTTCTGTGGAAATTCCTCAAGACAAGTCAAAATGAGGCTCAGTAGTGTGCGTGGCCTCCACGTGCCTGTATGCACTCCCTACAACGCCTGGGCATGCTCCTGATGAGACGACGGATGTTCTCCTGAGGGACCTCCTCCCAGACCTGGATCAAAGCATCAGTCAACTCCTGGACAGTATGTGGTGCGACGTGACGTCGGTGGATGGAACGAGACACAATGTCCCAGATGTGCTGGATTGGATTCAGGTCTGGGGAACGGGCAGGCCGGTCCATAGCATCAATGAGCAACTTCTGTGTGTTGTAGACACCGCCTCATGCTACCTCTCGTGGTGAGGGCACTGGCAAAATGAAAAAGTGACCAAAAATCAGCCAGAAAGGATGAGGACAGAGAAATAGTCTGTGGTCACCACCTGCAGAACCGTTCCTTTATAGGGGTTGTCTTGCTAATTGCCTCTCATTTCCACCTGTTGTCTGTTCCGTTTGCACAACAGCAGGTGAAATTGATTCACAATCAGTGTTGCTTCCTAACTGGACAGGTTGATTTCCCAGAAGTGTGATTGACTTGTGTTGTTTAAGTGTTCCCTTTATTTTTTTGAGCAGTGTATGTTCTGGACAATCACAATCACTTGTTAACAGGATGTCAAGTGATCTCTGGTTACAAATGCTCTCCTCACTGGAGAGAACTGATTTTAAATTCATACAGCTATTACGGACACTGACGGCTGGCGTCAAGCAAAGTAACCAGAGATATAAGGGGAATTGTCTGCTCAGAATAAGTAACTGTCTCTTTTTTTTTTTTTTTTTTAAAGAACGCTGCTTTCTTTTAACTTTTGATATGCCTTTGATTTGGTTGAGTGGCTGCTTGATAAGTATTCCTTGAAATATTCTGTGACATTGAAGCATCTATAAGAGCAATTAGTGCGACTGTAAGGTACATCTGATTCTGTTGAGGGTCGGTGTATAGAAAGAGCTGTGAAAAGCGTTCAGCACCATCTGTCTGTGGTCAACCATCCTGAGCAGCACATATAAACACACAGGCAGCAGCACTGATGACATTTTTGGATCAATTTCCCATTATGATGGAAAGCTAGCACTGTCTTTTTTTTTTTTACATTGTCTCTGACAATCATCTGTCAAAAGCTGCAAGATGGCTTTTTGTGTCCTCTCCTCTCACATTGAGTGCAGCAGGCTGGAAGATACAGTGAGTGTAGTTAAGATGTAATGGTGGATAACAGAGACCCAAGTGAACCAGCAGACAACTTCTTCTTTCTTCTTTAATGGACACAAGAGAAGGAGAAAGTTGTCTTCTTTTCTACAAAAGCATATTCACACCACCACTTCAGAGGAAATGAAAAAATAGTCTTTGCATGTTGCTATTTATTTTTTACTACCCTCTAAATATTAGCTTCTTGCTCAGCCTTGATAGTGTCTGTCACTGTAGCCCAGAAGGCCTGACCGCCAGGATAAACACTCAGCTTTCATTTCCAGCTGTGGACAGCTCTCTAATCTCACCCAAGTCTCAGATTTACAGCTGATCGTAACCCGTGAATAGATGGAGAAGAGAGCAGTGGGATCCCAGCGTTCTTTCCTCAACCATGGAGAATATGCACTACACCATTAATCTATGGCCTCTGCATTAGGTGGGACAGATTGAGAATTAGGTTATTGGTAACGGTGTCATGGGGGAATAAGCAGCATTAAAACAGAATCCATACAAACCTACTTTATATCAGGGGGTTAACTTTGTTGTGGCAGAGTGTTGGTTCAGTTTAGGACAAAAGAACTTTGACTTTGTGAGTCCAAACATCATTATAACTCCATTCCCCACAATTAGGTGTTTTTCTCTGTCAGTGGCTCACTGATTTTGTTTTTTGAGTTGTGTGGCAACAACTTAATGTGTCCCGTTGTCTTTTCTTGCGTGTGGCAAGCTGGTGGGCATTACTTCTACAATCTCAGGTACAGAAAGAAATATACTTTGCAGTCTAAATCAACCCTGTCTAACTTGCTGCTGGTTAGAGGTGCCCTTTAATGTCACTGTGCATTTCCCCCTGACAGCAGCACAACAGTTCAGTATCTGGAAAAGGATTTCAAACCAATTTCACAATCAATTCTCAGTGACATTTGTTTGAAAGAAAACAAAAACAGTGCACTGCAGGTCATGCAGAATGTAATTGTGTCCACACTGGTAACTTCCTTTGACGCTTGTGCATCAGTGTTCAGTGTGTCACTTGTTTATAATTTGTGCATGTTGTGGAAATGTCACAGGGACACAGTGAGGGATTTGGGAGCCGATTTATAAAATATGCAACTAGTGTATTAGTGACTGTTACAGATCCACTGATACACCAGCAACAACACCTATCACGAACTCTCCTTGGAGACTCATTAGTTTGTAGAGACATTCCTTGTTTTGGTCCTCTGGTGAATGCTAAACAATAGAAAACATTTTCAATGAGAATACTGTATGATATATGATATAGCACATATTTTAATGTGCTGAGATATTCACAGTAACCATGTGTGAAGGTTCAGGAACTTTCAAGGTGGACCTTGAAGTGCAGAACGGTTTTGATTGATTAAGTACGCTGGCGTTTTCTGAGGCGTAGTTTAAGAAATGGCTACTGCAAGCCTAGGCTAAGTTCAGACTGCAGGCAAAGCGGATGTGTTTCGCAAATCATATCTTGAGGACAGACTCTCCACACTGTTATTTACAAGTGAGCTGATCGGATTTGTGTCAAGACATCTCCAACCTATTTGCATTGGCCACTGTGGTAACGATGTAGCCATAGCTACGCTGGTGACATGGTTTTCCAACATGGAAGTTGCTGTCACAGAAGTGCCTGCAGACAATTTTGGCTTCTGTCCGTGGACTGTTGTTATCGTTGTCCTCCATAGCGCCAAAATCGACACTCTCTGATAGGGGCCTGCCAGAGGTACCATAGATTCTGCTCACTCTGTCTCTCTGAAAATTGCATTGTCACCGTGTATTGTGTTGAGAGCGATCTGAGCCAGCAGAGCGTCCGGACTGAGACACATCTGTAGAAATATGATTACAATTGCATTTCAACACCTCCAAATGTGCTTTAGATCTGGTTTGCACGAGGTGCATTTCATGTGTTTTTTTTATTGTCTGGACTTTCACAAATTAATCTGCATGTGACAGAAAAACTGATTTGGGCTGGAAGTCTGAACAAGGTCTTAGTTTCGCTCGTAGTTTGTGGTCAACAGTCAAAAGGATGGACCAGCCAAGATATTTTATGACTGATGGAATGAGAATAAAGTCCAATCTTTGCTGTCCATTTCTGCAGAGCACAACATTCAAAAGACGTCATTACACCGGCATGCTTTTGATACATCGGCGGACTAATTCACTAAATCTGCAGAGGACTTTGGCGTTGGTGTGAAAATGCAAATCATAAAGCGCTGGAGGAACTTTTACCTCTGTGAAAGTTTGATCAAATAACTATAAATAAGAGTGAAAAGCATCTGTTGTATTATTGCATTATTTTGACTAACTTAAGTTTTGTGTAGTAGCAAATTCCACTCTGCAGCTTAGCTATCACATGTCTGCCCTTGAGCCAAGGGCTTTTCTGGGGTTAAATATGCTGACATGCTGACGCAAAGCCATTTGACATGTGTTTCATTCAGCTGTTTTACAGACAGCTTACTAGATCTGTCCAGAGAGACGTTTTGACTGACCTTGTACCGCAGCTTGTAGAGAGCAGGCCAGGAGCAGGTGGCTCGTCCTCAGTCTCCCATCGCTCTAGCTCTCTCTCTCATCTCTGCTAAATGTCACAGTAAGAGAAATAATGGAAAAACAACAGTGGGAGATGGAAAAGAAGAGATATCGATTAAACCCGAATAAAGGCAACTTGAGGCTTTAATTTTTATTATTGAAATATTGATGCAATGTTTCTGCAACTGAGCCATCAAAAAACAAAACTTCCCTTGCATCAGAGTATTGGCTCTACTCTTGGATTATTTCCATTAAAAAAAACAAAAAAACCTGATGTCTAGAAAAAATGTTTTATTAGATGATAAGATCCGAACTTAAATCTTCTCTGTTTACTTAGTGTTTGATTGATTTAAAATGTCTGTGGACTGAACTAAAAGCAATAGTTTAATGTTAATATTTATCTAATATTCATCAACAAATGTGAATTCATGTTTTGTGTAATGCTTATGAGAATGTCAACCAAAATATAATTGGTACCAGCCTGGAAACAAAAAAACCTTTATTTTTCAGCGTAATGTGTCAACCATTGGTCACTTTTGGCAGGAACAGTTCTCCACAGTCTCCATGAATTGCACTGCACGAAATTTCCCCAGTGTCCTGTGGCGGGCCAACATCCAATCTGCTATATCAAACAGGGATCTAGAAAGCAGCTGACTAAGAACCAAAATAATGGTGTGTGACAACCCAGTGCTTTCGCGGGCCAGCCGATTGTTTGTTTTTGTGGTTCTGCTTTGTCATCAACAGCATGGCTTTCCTAATCTCTGCTACAAAGGCAACAATACACTCTGGAAGGCCCCAGGCTCATAGCATGCTGCAGTGACAGCTAGGGGGAGGTTTTGCGGTCTATTTCGCCGCCAGCCAGTGCTGTGCAGCGTTTAGTCTAGCATGAGAGAGCCAAGGGTGAGCACCCAAGTTTTCACACAATAAAGGTGCTGAAGGGGAACAAGCACTCCGGGGATACCACCAGCCCAGAGGAGAGAAGTGTACCACCATGTTCAAGACCACCTACCTGCGCGAGGTGCGCAAGGAAAAGTATGAGCGCTCAGATGTCTTCGACGAGGAAGCTGAGGATTCGTCTGCAGGCATCTCAGCCATCCAGGGCTGGGAGAGCCTGCAGGAGCTCAACAGCCGCTTTGCCCGGTACATCAACAGGGCACGAGTCCTGGAGCAACGCAATGCCGTGTTCCGCAAGCAGCTCGAGACACTGCAGCGGATGGAAGAGGCCAGCGGCCTGGAGGAGGCCTTCACAGAGCAGATTGAAGTCAATAGGCAACGCATTCGAGAGCTGTTCTCTGACCGTGCCAAGCTGGACAGAGAGCTGAAGGAGGCTTGCCGCATGCTGGACGAATTTACCAGCAAGTAAGGGAGTGGGGAGCGATTGGTCTTATCTGTGTGTTAAAGGTCAGACTTCCTCCACAGAGAGAGAGAGAGAGAGAGAGAGTCACTCGAAATTTATAGAACAGGTAATTAGATAATTACTCTTAGAATTCTTGCAATTCTAAGAAGTTATACAAGTTATCATTATTAGTGTTGGGTAATAATGAAAAATGTTGAAAAATGCATTTATTATCCTCTTATTTAGATTGATTACTTTATCACCAGCAATCATAAAACAAGTAGTTCATCAAATATTGAATTGAAATAATGCTCAATTACAAAATCAGTTTACCCTTATTCAAAAATCTCAAACATATTAGCTTCATATTCCCATTATCTGTGATGTTCATGTACATTGATGTCAATCAGTAAGTGAGGGCATTTAAAAAATGGACATTCAAGGTCTCTTTCTAGAAACTGTCTCCATGTTACTCTCCACGAACTTACTGTATTGTGATTGAGACTATTTGTTTGGGACAACAGAGTTCCAGTGAAAACTGGTGTGTCAATTATCCAGAATATTTTTCAATGCTATATGCACCACAAACAAAATTTAATTCACCTCTATTGGGATGGCTCAGATGTCGAAGTCTGAGCAATAAAATAGAAACTACCTGCGCAGCTGCAGTGCATACCATTCAAAAGAGACAGAGAAAGAAAATGTTTCCGTAATTAAGATGAAACCATGTTTTAATCGCAGATTTTATGAAAGGTCTTATCAGCTGACTGCCGACAGCCTCACTACATTATTGATGAGTTGAGGAAAGTACTGACCAACTGTAGCTGAATTAACTGGTGAAGTGCGCTGATTTTCACCAGGTTTAGTTTAGATTTGTGGCTCTGAGACGTTACAGCGGTGTTGAGCTAAAGTAAGAGATGAGTTTTTTTAATTTTTTATATATGTAAGTGCTACATTGTGCTGGTCTGGGTATATATTAACACATAATTGAGATGTTTTATGTTTCAGATATAGAAATGAATGTCATTATCAAGAACAGCTGCGAGGGACTCTGGAACAGTTGAACAAGGTATTGTATGAATGAAATGTTGATGATGAAATGACTTGTTTACGCGATCCTAAAAAGGGACGTATAATAGTGCCTTTTAATGACTCCGCATTAGAATTTTCAAGCACAGAAAAAGCCATGTAAAACAGGAAACAGCATAAACCCATTTACATAAAATGATACCTATATCTATTAAAAAGTGTATTGAGATTCTTTATATTTACTATATTTTAGAAATGTATTAAATAAATGTTGTCGCTTTGGCAAATAATTTTTTTTTTTAATTTGCACAGTAATGTAAAAACAAGGGTTTAAAACTGCTGCATATAAAAGATGTAACACCTGTTTTAAATTTAACACAACACTTAACTGACACTCAGGCTCGGGTACTGAAACGTTTTCTGCATCACTGTATGACTGCAGTTTATCACCGGTGTGTTCTTCGGTTTTTGCTGGACTATTACTGTTTTTGTTTTCTTTTGGTTTTCTGTATTTTTTGTTCTTCTCTGCTCTTGCAGGAGGCTGACAGTGCTCTGCTGAGAAACCTGGAGTACCAGATCCAATCTCAGTTCCTGCAGGACGACATCAATTCCACCCGAGATAGACACAAGAAGGTCAGTGGCACTAATGGGACATGATTGAAATTAATTAAACTAAAAAGTAAATGAACTTATTGTGCATTGTCTCAGACAACTCCTACAATAATCAAGTCTCGTAATTATGCGTTAAAGATTCTGGATAAAACATTAGCTGTGTGAAATCTCGCTATTGCCATGTTCGATGAAATGATTCTGATAATATTGACAAAATGATCCATCTTTAAATGTTTCACTCAAGTCACCAAACATTGTTTAAAAAAAGTCTACTGCTAAACTACCTCTAAACATACATTTTGAATGGAAAATAATGATTGCTATACAGAAAATGTGCAGATTGGGACCCATGTACAGAAGGACTTTGGTTAAAGTGTATTATAACAAATAGATTCTGCCTCATGATTAAACTCTATTTAGACTTTTTCAAATGCAAGTAATGGCTTAGGTTTAGGGTTCATAACCATAAAAGATCCTGCTTCAGTTGCTATGAGCAGATTATGATTTTCAAAAATATTTCAAAAAAATGTAATTCATTGTCATGCCTTCTGCATTATGGTTCTTCCAAACATATTTGCAGTTTCAAATAAGCAGTATTGAAATGTAATTTCTCGGAGACCGGGTTGCACATACAGACAGTGCAAAAAAATTAGCTGACAGTATGTGGTACTTGTCTATTTTGTTCAAACTTGTGAAAAGTACACATTATGTTCTTTTAAAAGGTGTAAAGACCATCATGTAGGATTTAAGGTGATATATTGGAAGAAATAATATTCATAATTATGTTTAAATTGCTGTATGAACACCTAAAACAAAGAATCATGTCTTTGTTATCTTAGAATGAGCCTTTCATTTTCGGTCTCGACCGATATTACATTTTTGGGGCTGATGCCGTCACCGATACCAGGGAGTAAAACAATTCCGATATCAATGTATTCTTTATAAACGTATATACTGCACATACAGTATATGTAAACTCACATTTTTGCAATGATCCCTTAAATGTGCTTATCAAACACTTTTGAGATTCCACTGCACTGAAACATTAAACTTTGTTTAATGGGAACTTAGTAATATAAATAACTAGTTTATATGTATTTAAAAAGAAAAAAAAAGCATAAATAGAACAATTTCAAATTTATCCCAAGCAGCTTGTTCTGCATTGTGTTCCATGAAAAAAGCTTTCATATCACTTGGTTGCAATCTTCAACCTCACCGCGAGATGCCATTAAATCCTAAACACTGCTCCTTTAACATGAATAATCCACCCAAATACTGTACAAATCCTTTGTTTGGTCGTGGCAAAGAGAGAATGCTTGTGCTAGTGTATATTAATCCATAGGAATTGATAGAATTGAAGAGCAAAGATGTAACAGTGAGCAACTGCATTGATGCTTTCATGGAAATACTCATCAGTGGCTATTCCATCTCGAAATGATGCCAATATTGTCTTGTCTTTGATCTCCAGGCAGTTTATTTATTATGGATTTATTGGCTAAACCACTGCCAGTCTCGAAACCCAATCCACATCAAAGAATATTTGTTCAATTTTTTTTTTTTTACATGGCAGCGTGTGTGTTTCCTTCTTTTGATCATTACTAACCTCAGGGCAGTACTCTTTGTAAGACATGGCTCAAAATCTTGACATAGGTGCCAAAGGATGTGTTATGATGTTGCCAGAGCTTTGGCAACAATTTGCTTTCTGTGATGTGAATGAGGAAAGGATTGCAGATAAGATGTAACACTACTTGTGACAGGCATTGACACATGACTGGAAAGAACTGAGGACTGCTATATTACCCTCTGCGCAATAGAAATGTCTGGAAGGTCCAACAAGACCAGGATGCTTTAGACATACTTTCCATAGACTTTCTTGCCTGAACAATTCTTCTCTTCTTTAGTTCCAGTGTTCCAGTGTTGCTTTTAATATAACATCCATATCCATATAATATCCATCACTCTGCAATATTGAGATAGCATATTAAAGGGCAGTGCTTGTACTATATTGTGTGGGGGGAAAACATAGCGAGCAGTCTCACTTGAATATGGTGCTAGTGGTCCTGAGCTTTGAAGTATCCCTCCAGAAAGAGGAAATATACCAGCTCTTTATTAGTCTGAGTCTGAAATCACACTAGCACAAATGGAGTCGGACAAAAAAATATCTTTGCTGTAGGGACATGTTGTACCATTTATAAATTTATTTCAGCAAAATGAAAGCCTTTTACTGAAACATTTATATATTAGCTAAACCTGAACAGGAAGTGCAAAGTAAATAAGCAAGAGTTTTGAGCGTAGGCGGTTGAAGCTCTGTAAAATAGAAGATGTTTAAGGATGCTTTTTCCTTTTGCTGGGTTGTATATTTTATGTTTTTCCTTTTTACATTATATCTTCCTCTACACAGAACCTCGCAGAGATCCAAACCTATGTGAACATTCTGCAGCAAATCAACCAGACACTTCCCCTTGTTCCCAATGTGTCAGTGGGCATTTCTGAGGTGAGATCACTAATGTTGTCACATTGTGTGTGTGTGTGTGTGTGCGCGCGTGTGTGTGTGTGTGTGTGTGTGTGTGTGTGTGTGTGTGTGTGTGTGTGTGTGTGTGTGTGTGTGTGTGTGTGTGCGTGTGTGTGTGTGCGTGTTTGTGCGGGCGCTACTCTCCCTGGGGGGAAAAGATTGTGTTTGCATGTGTGTCAGCCTTAGCTACGTGTCTGGGGTTGATGAGGTTACTGACTTTTCTGTCCAATTGGTTGCCTGTGCCTGCATTTATCTGTTCTATATACGTGTGTGAGTACATGGGCAGAAAGCACGGACAAGCAGCCAAACAGTCATTAAGACACTGACAGGGCAGCAGTACGACAGTGTCAGGGCACACAATGAAGCAAATGCTGTGAAGAACGGCTGTGCATGCTAATTTTTTGTCACTGCGCCACAGTGACCAGTGTTTTTTTGTTTTTTTGTTTTTTTTTAGCAGAGTGGAGATTTATTTATGTAAACATTTCTGAGGCAGAGCTGCTCTCAATGCAGAAATTGTTTAATTAGTTGAGGCAAATCTCAGTGGGCATTGACAAAGAACCTCCGCTCTCTGCAGTGCTGAGCTGAAATCCAGTGAAAAGCAAGAAAAGGTTAAGAAAGGCGGGAGCTTGGTGATATTGTTCGTCTCCAAGGACCAGCTGCATACAGAGAAAAAAAAAACTGTGATTAATGGGTTGTAAAATATTACAAAGTTACACACCGGTGTCAACGGTATGGAAATCACCATATGCATAAACCATATGCTGTGGTGTGGATATTTGCCATCCAACACACAACATGTAGACTACATTTTGAATTGACGGTTAGACATCACACCATTAAAATGCCACGTAGGAGCATTTTTGAAGGAATAATGTTCACCCTGCTGAGGCTGTTCTGACAGCTTGTCTAAAACTTGAATATGCCATGTTATTTTTATTTATTTATTTTTTCTCTTATACATCTGGGGATTTTGGTGTCTTGGTGGGTTTCTGGTGAAATGTTGGTGTGAATAGATAATTTGAGAAAATTATGAGAAAAATAATTCAAAGCTATGAGAACACACACAGAGCCAGGTTTAATCCAGTTTGAGCCCTCACTAAATTCATCCAAAATGAATACTCTTTTCGAGCAAAAAAAACATGATCAATATTCATGAATAACACCAAGTATTAAAGTGGTAGACCGCGATACATAACCACAATACATGCGTTTTAATTTTAGATGGTATGAACAAATAAGCACAATTTTAAACACATAAAAGTGCAACAAATGTTACTTCCTTCATGCATTTGTAATAACGCCTGGCTGTCCGACAAACTGAAAGAAAAAAGAAAGCCGACACATTCTAGACGCAGCTGGCTTAACTTGTTAGCCAAGCTGACCCTCCAAGTTCAAGTCACAAGTCTGTAACTGCTGTATTTGACCTACCGACCTTCCAGCATGCTGAAGGCCTTGGTAATGAAGAAAAAAAAAAAAAAAGATGTCCTCATTTTTGGCTCAATACTTAGCGAACTTTACAATTAGTAAGTTAATGGCTAGCTAGTCTACCACTGATTGCACATTTAGCATTTTTAGAAGAGCAGTCTTAAACAGAAAAGTTCATAGTCATATTTGGATTACAAATCATTGTAACAAATGTAAAACTTTAGGCAACTTAAAATGTAAATTTCTAAACCGCAAACCTTAAAAAAAATATTTTGTAAAAGGCCAATGTTTGTCCTATTAACCTAGATTTTTTTTTTTTTTTTTTTTTTGTCTGTTTAAGGCACTAATGTCGTTGGGGTAGATAAATGTCCACCAGTGAAACTGTGTCAAACTCTAAATAATGTAACTTTAATCATTTCCTCAAATTGAAATCGCATACCTAATTTTATCAACTTTAAATGGAATTTAAATGAATTATCAAAATGTCGTCCTAATTTCACTTATTTTCTATGCGATTAGCCTTTTAGGCACAGATAGCACACGCAGTAATAATCTTCAAGTTTAGGAAGTATATTGCATTAAATTTGACAAACATTTGACAAACTTGTTAAACACAGTTTAAATTCTTTATTTCTCAGTACAGCGGGTTTAGGTTTTGGAGATTATTACAGTTAAGAACTTAAGTAGCAGTAAGAATGTCTCTTAAACATAATAATAATAATAATAATTTTACATTTGCCAAAATCTTCATAATAACAGTTTATACCAGAAGTAGTGAGTAAAGCTCTAACCACAGCTGATACGATGCCACTTTACAATTTCTAATTTAGTTTCTGGGCTGTGGCAAATGGTCTCAACCCTCAATGTGTTCATTTTAAAGAGGAAATTAATAGAAAACATAAATGCTGTTCGCTATTGTTATAATGTCTTTATGTTCAAAAATTAATCACTGAATCTTTTAATCCAGTGAGAGAGACATGACTGCCGGCTGCATTTATTTGAGGGGAAGCGGGGTGGGTGGGCATCATGATGTAATGACACACCATAATTCTTTGCATGTTGTCGTTGATTTGTGCTCAATGTGTGAAGGAGCAGGAGAAGCTGCTGGCACAGAGGAAAGTACCAGGGCTGCAGAGTCAGCTGGAGGAATATAAGAGCGCCCTCTGTCAGCTACAGGCCCAGAAACTGCGGCTACAGACTGAGGTGGGTCACCATGACAACAGCAGGTGTCACGTTAATTACATGCAGAGTTTCCCCCTTTTTTTTTTCTTTCAACCACTAAAACAGTATTTTCAGAAAAACACATCAAAAGGAATTCTCAAAGGACCAAATGTGTTTCCCTAGAAGAAAGAGCAGTGGAAACTCCCACTCTCCGTTGTAACTACATTCATTTTCATCAGTAATGTATGTATTGTTTGTTTAAATGGAAACACCAGGCCCATGTATTTGAAACACAAGAACCTCCCATAGTTATTTTTTGTAAGACCAAAAGTCCAAACCCCAAACTCAAATTACTGTTGTAGATAGACTGAAGAAATGATGTAACCTGTTAATTTTAGCTTCAAAGATGACTTAAGTGATTTATAAGAATGATATTTTCTCTCGCTTTACTCATCTAATCAACTAATCTTCTCAACTGTAAAAGAAGAAAATGAATAACCTGTGGTGTTATAATCTGAAACCTGATCAGAGGATGACTATTGGGGATTCATTGGTAGAAACATGAAAAATACTATTACAAATAAATCAAAAATACTTGTTATTTAGTCTACATATAAATCAGTGAATCAGTTTTTCAAATAATTCAATCACATTTTAGCTCGTTTGTTTCAAGTGATAAATACTGTTTCTCAGTTTAGTCTGCATTGAATTAGAATGAGTTTTTAAAGGGCTTGGTCTTTTTTATTTTACTTTTGGTATCTTCATTTCACTTTGGTTTGATATGTTAATCAGTGAGCAAGGCATTCAATTTGCCTTCGCCCCTCATCTTCCATAATGTTGTGCTAATGGACAGATGCTGCAAATGCACCACTAGGTGTCAGCCATGACTAACTTATAACAAGACAGTTAAGGGTTTTGTGAACACAGTTTCCTCACAGGTAGGAGAAACACAGGACTGCTTTGGGGTAAAAAAAAACAACAACAACAACCGCACAACAGTGGTTGCAAGTGCATGTTTCTTGACGTGGCTGCTTTGTTTCTGCAGGTTTTGACAACAGACTTCACTTGGCTTATGTTATGCACCAAGTATTTGGGTTGTATAGTGGCAATAATGTGACATGTCTTTACCATATTTAGTTGTTAATCACAATATGTTACAATACTTTGTGTTTTGACTGGAAACTTTGTTTTAATTTTGAAAAATGTTTGTAAAATACTGATGATTTAACCCATGTGATGGGCACAAATTAAGTTCTAACTGAGTTTTATTTTTTCTTGATTTAAAATTGATGTTGAATTCTTGCTTTCATTAGCATACTAAAGAAGTGTTATGATATGGCACATGAGATGCTCCCTAAGGGGATATATAATTTATTTATGTCATCACTTTATTTCATAATCTCACAATCTCTGCTTCTGTCTTCTCTTTCAGACTGCAATGTTGGAGCAAGCCATCAAAAACACTCAAGACAGTTACGACGATGAGATTCAGATGCACAACGAGCAAATCGAGTCTCTGCGGAAGGAGATCGAGGAAGCTGAGAGGTCCCTGGAAAAGTTCACCAGTGAATGTCGCCACCTGGCCATGTACCAGACTTCTCTTGAAAACGAACTGGAGAGGTACAAGAGGATCATCGAGAACGAAGATAACAGGTAGACTGCATTGCTAACAGACAGAGTCACACTTATACAGACATGTAAAGCCACACTGAATAGGTTAACTGTTGAGCTAGGGAAAAAAATGGAAGAGAAGACTAGAGCTCTACAATGTTGGCTGAAATACACCCCAACAAATCCAATTTAAATGTAAAAGCCAGACCAATTTTTACCGGGATACTTGTGTTTAATTATAAGATTAGCAAGAACAAAAATTAACAGCTGCAAAAATGTTTAAGGATTTACATTCTCATACAATTTGGGCTGAACCAGGGCAACAACCAGCAACTAGAAATTCTGAGGTTTGTTCAGATATAGACAGTGCAAGCCACTAGTTTGGCCACTTGTCAACAACGTTTACATTTAACTGTTCAGTGATAGTTACTGTCAATGTTATCTCTTTACAATTGTCTAAATGCTCATTCATGGCCTCCTCCACACATCCAAAACAAGAGGATCTTGTTGTGCCTCTTAAAAAAACACCCCTTAAGTTGTCTTAAAATGCTATTGACTCATAAAATATCAGCAATAACAACCAGGTATTTTGAGAAGGACTGTACAACGCAGACTCCACGGATTGCTGAAACCCCCACATTCCCCAAACAATGACTTAAAGAGGTTACATTTGCTCCATATTACTTAGGAGCACCATACTCCACGTTAACGTAAGATACAGGATCATCCAGCAGATGGAACTGTGACAACAAATGTTTTCCTCTACTGCACTATCACGAGCATTTCCTTCATTTGTTTCATGTCAAGATGCCTGTTGTTTCTGATTTAAAAAAAAAAAAAAAAAAAAATTGATTTAAACATTTCCTTACCATGTTTCCCTCCATAGAAGAGCTGTTCAGTACTTGGCTGTTGCCTGAATGACATTTCATTGCTCTCTTTCCTGCAGGTTGAATTCAGCAATAATTGGCACTCCCATTACCCTGTTTACCACTAATTACCGCTACACTCACACACCCACTGCATCAAGCCGGGGGAGAGGTAAGGGCACCACGAGCACATCCCAGCTGGTTTACATTGAGAATAATTGAGTGCCCAATCAGCTGCGATTATAGTGTAGACAGCTATACACTTTCTTTGAGCACCAGTCTTACAAAGCTAACAAATTTGTATTCAAAGCCATGTCTTTACTGTCTTTTGCATTCCCGAAATGTGCTGGTTTATACATAATTTGGTAACCAGTTCCAGCTAGTTGACTAATGACTTCATTTTTATTCAGATATCACCCAAGCTATCCAAGATATCACCAACATCAAGCCCCGACAGAAGATTTTGGCCAAGAAGGTCCTGAAGAAGAAGGAGCTGACACCGAAAGACGTGATGGACAGTGGCCAGGAGGAAAGAAACGGAGCCAGTGGAGAGGCTCCGGATGAAGAAACAAAGGGGATCCCATCTGAGGAAGTGCAGGAGGAGAGGGTGAAGAGAAAAGAGCAGAGACCTGTTCTCACTGGAGTCTCTCCACAGGATGTCCCAGACGGAGCTCAGATCAGCAAAGCCTTTGACACTCTGTGCAACATCGTCAGAGACAGAATGAGGAAGTACAAGAAGCCTGAGCCAATTGCTGATTTCTACACCAAGGGTCGTTACGTCCTCGTCACCGGTGACGGCAGCTACCTGGATCCCTGCTTCTACACCTCCACACCGTCAGCCGGCCACATCTTCGTCACTATCAGAGATGGAATGATGTCTCCCTATGAGCCTTACGGACCCTCTCCTCCACCTCCTCAGCCCATTGTCGGCCCCAGGCCTCTCAGTCCCACTCTGCCTCCCAATGCAGGAGGACGGAAGGAGGATGATAGGGGTGGGAGAGGTAAGGATAATGGAGGTAAGGGTAAACATAATAGCGGAGAGCCTCACCCTCACGCAAAAGACCCGGGCCCTTTCCCTCCACCCTCTGGGCCAAGCTCCGGCCCCAAAGATCCCACCCCAGCTGCCAATCAGCCGAAGAAGAGCGGGGATGACAACGGCCCAAGCGGGCCCACTCCAAAGCCTGCGCCCCGTGGTGCCAGCACCAGCTCCAGTTCGAGCTCCAGCACTAGCACCAGCACCAGCTCCAGCAGCTTCACCCCCGATGCATTGAGCTACGAGAAGGTGGAGGTGATGGAGTCTGTGGAGAAGTTCTCCAATGGCCGCAAGGTTAAAGGTTATGAGGAGACTTCCATGGTGGTGGAGACCATGATTGAGAAGTCCAGCAAGAAGAAACACTGAAACCACATCACCTGACATTCACTCCACCAGGGTCCTACATGGTCCAGGTCCTCCAACAAGAAGACAATACTGACTACACAAATACAATTGTTCCCCACACGGCTGTTTTAACACTATATTTTACACTATATTTTTGTCTCTTAGGGAGACCAACCATGCATAAAAACCAACTGCACATTCCTGCTCTCATATTCATTGCTCTTCTATTTGCTTGCAGTCTCTGGTCTTGCGCCCAGAATATGTTTTTGCTGGTTCCATAAGTACCGCTGCCGTTGTTCGACTTACACCCAAACTCATGCTACGAGTCCTTTACTGTCTGAAAACTTGGGACTATGAGAAACAAAGCTCTACACCACCAATAAAAAAGATAAAAGAAAAAAAGTAAAACCTGAGAAATTCTGCCACCCTTCTGAACTCTGTCTAAGAACTCCAACTTTTCCCTTTTCCCTCATTTGTTCAATTGGATGCCACTGCCTGCCCTCAGCACAATTTTGCTGTGTATTAATTTGTTTTGATATATTGAATAATAAAAAAGCATTCAAACATCAATTGATACTGTGTTCTGTTTCCTTTTAGACAGACTCTGTGCACAAGGCACCTCTCATTTATTTGATAGGCCATAAAACCATTTATGCATGTGTAAGTAAAGACAGCCGATTTCATAATATGAGTATAACTCTTTGCCTTTAAAATGCACTTTTGTTATTGTGGTTAACATTTTAACCCTCACCCTGGGTTAATAAGTTATATTTGAAGTTCTGCAGCATCCACAATACACTCACTAATTTTTTTTAAGTGACCTTGCACAGTTCACAATGTCCTGCATTTAGTAAAAATCCTGGATGTCTTCATAAAAGGACTAGAAAAGTAAATGGACAAACAGTAGGTATTGAAAAACCCAAAGATGAACTCAGATATAAAAGATGTAATAAGCAAAACTTGTTTAAGTAGATTTTTAAAAAGGCATAACTTTGTGCTATGTTTATGTCCTTGCTACTCCAGCGTGTATTAACTTTGTAAAAAAAAAAAATTGAAAATGCTTCTGACCCCATTGTAGTTTGAAAACTCTGAGATTGCATTTAGTTTTTTGTATTATATAGTATTGGGAATTCAGCCAGCAGGTTAGATGGTTTTTTTTTTGGATGTTACGCCTTGAGCAGTTTCCTCATGTATATTTATGAGGATTTCAACCATCATATTCAAAAATAAAACAATAAAAATGAAAAGATTCTTGGGCAGCAGACAATTTAAAAGAGAGTGAGTGTTCTCTACATGTTTTGCAGATAGCCCTACATTATTAACAATTAATATGACAGTAATGTACTGACGTGACATTTTGCCTCTTTAAATAAGACGTGTTTATAAAATCTCGGTAAAAGCCGCTAAGGCTCCCCTTTTTATGAGGCATTTTCCCTTTATTGGACAGCACATTACAGAATGAAAGAAGCGTGGTGAAAGATTAAAACTGTGTATTTTACAGTTGGGTTGATTGCTTGCCAACAGGATGCTTTTTGTGCTCAGCTTTTTAGAGTATATTTTTTAGACAGAAAAAAATTCATCCTCCGTCCTTCTGTCTGACTCAAAATCTTTGTTGTTTTTTCCCACTCAAATGCCAGAGAATAACATGCTATATTTACTCTGTATATTTGGTCATGTGTTCCAAATCACTCAACTGCTTTAATAAACAGCTTAATAGATTTATTATAGATTATATAATGAACTGATGACCACAGGCGGCAAAGTGAATTACACATTCTTTTCTTTGTTTATATAAACAGTGCATGTCACAAAAATATAAACAGAAAGAAATATCACTGCTCTGTTTGCAAGATATTAAACTTTAAGTAGAATGACACAGAAAATCCTTTACAGTCACAAACTGTACAGCAGTCGGCTGAAGAGAGATGCAGGGCAGTTAAAGCAAGAGCATGAAACAGTGGCTTATATTTGGTTTATGTACAATCTAGTGTAAAAATTCAGGTGACTTTGCTTTCTCTAAGTGGAACAGATTATAGAGGGTTACACTTTTATTATGATTGGATTACAGGAAACATTCATTGAAGGGGGCTAATTGAAACACTTGATAACAAAAAGCAGAGAGGTAGACAAAAGGGAGGATAACAAGAGACGGAGAAGAACTAAGGAGATGCAGATGCAGTGAAACAGAGCGAGACTTCAGAGAGGGAGATAAGAGAAAGTGAACAAGTTGGCAACATGCAGATGGGATTTTAGTTGTTTTTACTCAACAAACTCTTCAGACTTCTCTCTACAGCCTCATCCAGCTCCTCCTCCAGCTCCTCCTTTTTGGACATGGCAAGTTTGGACTGATAATCACGCACTATCTGGTCTATATAAGGGGCACTTTGTGTTCCGTGTAGCATGAGAGTCCACTCCTTCAGGACCCCCCGCTGCGGCTCCTCGCCCTGAAAGCCCACCTCGAGGACCCAGGTCCCGCGGGGGTCCTCGCCCCAGGTGTGGGTGGTCATGAAGGGCCACTTGTCGAAACCCACCTTGGAGTCGTCGTCACGGGGCCTTCGGCTCAACAGTATGGACTTGGTGCCCATGGGTGAGGTCATGTTGATGTTGAGGTCTCCGCGGCGGCTGGCATTGACCGTGACAACCGCCTGAACGTGCTCCAGGTAGCGGACAAAGTTGTCCTTCCCCTGACAGGCTTCAGTGGTGATGGCCAGCACCACCTTGTTGCCAGACTGGATTTTACTGGAGAAGGAGAACCAGAGTCAACAAGTTAAAATGAAATGTCAGAGGGACAAGAAAAGTCAAATATCGGAGTTTAAAGCGAATAAAAAGTATTAAACAAGAAGAATAAAACAGATTATGGCGACAGAAAATGTTGCTGAGAATGAGAAAGCAGGTCAAATAACAACAGCTTTCTTCCTGTTCTTGTTTCAAAGTCCCGGTAAATACAGTACTTGACCTATTTTTTTCCTATAGACTCATCCAACCATGACAAAGAATGAGACCTCCTTTTGAACCTGCCTTCAAGTCACACAACAGCAGTGATGACTGTCATGTCTGCTTACTTTACTGTCTGATTTATCTTTTGTGGAGACAAAAATGCTTTGCTCTTTGGTCAACAATACACAACCACCTTTTGTACTTGGTGCCACGCACATTTTGTCACATAATGTTCAAGTTGTAACCAGTTCTGAAGGGATTTCTAATGCTTACTATCCAAATATCTTTCAGATTTTATAGTTTCTACATGTATTTAAAAAGGGAATCACACAATCTGAAGAATAGAAGGACATCTCACTTGGTGTTCTGTGCAACAGAAGTGAATCTTAAGTTAGTAATGATGCAAAACCGTCATCAAGCCAACATAGATAAGAAGTGCCCGGAATAAAAATGGGAACGTAAATTTATAATTCCGTGACCAGTGGCAACTACACCATCTACTGAAGACGACTCTGTGAAAAAGCACTAAATCAGCTCCTAAATAGACCTTAACAGGATTATTCAAACAATATTTTTTTTTCAAGTGATAGATTTTTTAAACTTTAAAATTTCAAAACTAGTGAAAAGTCCAAGTCTAGTGTTCTCAGGGCCCAAGTTGCCATCCATTAAATGCATCCAATAGTCTCAACAGATATAAAACAGTAAATTGTCACATGTAGGAAGCTGGAAATTGAAAGTGTTTTACTAACTTTCTTTTTCTTTTACTGATAAATGATCAAGTCTGAACAATGTTTAATGGTGTACTGCCTATTAAATGGATTTGCACAGTAAAATAGTACTATCTACAACAAATATGCAGTTGAACTAATGAAAATGTGAGGCCTTTTTTCAATAAACTGACTTCTGAATTCTGAAGTCGTTTTCATTGCACGAAAAGATTATCTTTCTTTTTTTCTTGTGACAATGAATTTATTCAGAACAGAGTGTAAATAGCAGGGTGGTGTGGGTATTGTTGTTTCTTTGTGGTTGGGAATACATACTGCTTTTCCATCCTTTTGAGTGATGGACAGAAACGGTGATAACACAGCAGGACAGGGGCGGTTGCTAAAGGCTGTGAAGAGCCTTAATAACATTATTAGAGGCTGACGCCTCATCACATGCGGTGGGAAATGGGGTTAGGGAAGGAGGAGGGCTGGGGTGACGGGAGGGTAAGAGGGACAAGACAAAGAAACCGTGCGAGAGAGACATGTGGAGCAGCGGTCAGTATGAAAAATGATTAATAGAGCACTATGCTGAGCACAGCAAGGTGAGTGCAGTGGTGAGCTGCTGAGGGCTGATGAAGAGAATTACTGTTCCCAGAAAAACAGAACATTTCATAGTGGGATTGTTGCACAGTAAGTTACACCCTACGTCACGTAATGAGACAGATATTAAACAATTCTTTCCAACATACAGTACATGGCTTGCGATGTGTAAAAAGAGTGCAAGGCTACGTGATTTTTCAATATTTTCACGAGCTTGAAATTTGCGGTAAATGTTTTTCTTTTCATCATCATTCTCATTAAAAGTGTCAATATTGGGTTGGATTGAGATCATTAGTTTTCTAAGAATTTATGACTGCGAGTAGAAACAAATCTAGAAGTCCGTATGAGCTGTTTCGACCTACAGAAGGATCCTGTGTGCAGTAGTTGCACCGTTCCCATCAGATAATATGCAAGAGTAATTACAGCAGTCGGTCGTAGAGCGGGGAGAGGGATGCCTCTGAAGGGCAGGACCAGCGGAGATTAAAAACAACCCTGCCTCATAGTGGGGCACTGTGTGTGCCAGCTCCACTGATAATGAGAAGTTCTCCTCCAGCTAAGTAAGCCGCAGCCAGCCAGAGCAGCTATCAGATCAGTGCAGAGCAGCGTGTTTGCGAGCATGGCTGTGTTGGTGTTTATTCCTTTTCTCTGGTGGTACACTATCATCAGAGGTGGGCTTGTTGTAATTATAGCTCTACCACAATACAGGCAGCAGAAGCCCTGCAGTGCTGCTGTGGAAACATTAAAGCTGATGAAAAATATGACACAGGCAGCGATACAGCTTTTTTAAAAGAGAGATGCTTCTGTTCTCTCCCATAAACAAAGCTGATACTCTAAATGATCAGGAAATGTGTAAAGTCACAACCTGTCTGCATAAGAGGGCAGGTCCTCTCCACCATTTCCACGTGATGTCCTTAGAGATGCAATAACAGCCGTGTGATGTTTTTTTAAATTTTGTATCTGGCACGCCACCCAGGGCAGGAACACACACATACAGGGACACTTTCTCACCGTGTTGTCGTGACTGCGTCGTGTGTGGAGCACTGATTAGTGGCTAAAATAAGGAATTGGGGATGTCGACGGTGGGAAAAAAAATACACAACCAGACTGTATTCTGTCTGCTTTTCTATCTTAACCCACACACTGACACTTTCACAATGCATGTTAAAGCAGGGGGGTTTCGGTTACACACATTTGTACAAAAATACACACCTCCACCTGGAATTCCCTCCTGGCTGTCAGTAAGTCTAATAGACAGGGTTTCCAGGGCATGCCAAGCTGGGCCATTTGTGGTGCTCTAGTTAGAGCAAATGAGAAGGCTAGCCACAGGAAACCACCAGGCATCACACATTCGAGCTCAAAGCCTCAGGATATGATAGATGAATGGATAGCAGAGCCCTATGTGACATGCCCAGTAGGCACAGGGGGAAGAGAGGAAGAGGAGAATGGACAGGATGACAGGGGTGGCGGCTAAGAGCATTGAGGAGAAAGCGAAAACCAGGCTGTAGATGGGAGACATGCGGGGAGGGAGATAGGGTGATGCAAGGGGAGATACAGTGCTGACACAGGGAGGATAAGATGAGAGGAAGGACATCTTAACTATAGCTGTATCTGTGAGAGATGAGGGCAGAGACTGAGATTCTTTTTTCAGAGCAGAGGCCAGACAGGCCTCAAAGCCCAAAGCTCTGATAGAGGGAGGTAATATTATTACAATGGAGAAATACATATTGTTTATAATTATTAAAGGAATTCAAATGCCATATAGAGTTATGTCGCCTTTTACCCACAAGCAGTTGATGTACTCACAATTAGACTAGGAATTCAATACTGTGACGTTTTGTATGTGACAAATGTCTCATGATGAGCATGTATTTTTCTGTAAAGATGCCTTATAACACGTATGTGTATTGTGTATATTAGGTCACTTAAAATGGTCCTCTTTTTTTCATTTTTTTCACCAAAAATGTTCAAATTAAATCTTTAATGATGTCCTATTAAAACCCAGAAATAAAAAAATATGGGAATAGTTTACATTTAAAATGTTTATCAGGTTGAGAACTACTCCAGAAAAGTAAATTCTCATAGTTTGTGCACTGGGAGTGTAAAATCTCCTTATCGCACTTTTTAAGTTACATACGGGGCAACAACTGGCTTCCAAACAAGTTTTCTTGATACAAAATCCACATAACAGCTCACCTCACACTCCAATTTAAAGCGAGCACAGAAATATAAGCCCAACTGAAACGCCATCACTTCAATTATCAGTTTCAGTCAAAACAAGACACTATATGACCGCTCAAAATCTTTTCAGAAATGTTTAGTTTGAGATACTCATATCTTCACCCACAAAAAATAACTGCGAGGATATTAGACATTCTCATTATACATCTACACGACCATCAGACCGACTGACGAGCTGATCTACTGTATGTCTTACAGGGTTGTATGGTAGACCCTCCCATTGCAGAGGTTTTATTGAATTAGGTCATATTAGGATTACCCAGTAATTAGATGAGTGTGACTCTTGCAAAAAAAAAAAAAAACATGCAGTCTTTATATATAAATGCAGTGTGTTTAGTATATAAAAACTACAAAATTAGTAGAAAGGTGACTCACTGAGCTTCCTGAATGGATCCAGCTACACAGTGGAAACGCTCTGGCACAGTTTTCCATTCCTTGGCCATTTTTACCATGCCCCCAGCGTCCAGCACACCATAGCCAAACAGGTGGTTGAACTCGAGTCCCACGCCGTTCCTCCTCCACTGGTGGACTTCGTCATGGAGCTGGTTCCTCTTGGAGGTCAGGACTGACAGGTGCTGCATGTCTCTCCATGTCAGGTTCGGGCTGAGATTGACAAACAGTCACAGGAGAGTAAATACTGTGCTGTAGGTTAATCCAAGAGCGGGCTAACTGGAAAATTTAAACACTTGAAGCTTAGTTACAAATGGCAAAAACAAAGTCAAACAATAGTTTACAATAGTAAACATTCATAATTTGGCTTTAATTGAATGCTTTTAATTATCTAATCATTATCGTGTCTGTACTTTCAGGCACATAGCTGCCTTTGTGTGTGTCTCCCTCCATTATCTTGGCTCTGTGTATTGACAGCTTTGTTCTGACTGACTCACTGACTCCTGCTGTTGCATGGTTCAAGTGTGTTCGGGCAGTAAAAAGGCTTGTGGGTTATTTGCCACCGGACAGGGTGAGCATCCGCTCCTCCCAACACCAACATCATTATTGTGTGTGCAAAGCAAACAGTGTTTCTTTACACAACTCCACTCGCTGGTGTTAGTTAATGGCTAGAGAATCTTTTCAGCCTTTACTGTGAGAAATGAAGCGTCGGAGAGTGAGGAAAGGCTCTCCTCAAGGATTTGAGGAGCTGTAATTCTCCAGGTTTTAGATTTGTCATAGTCGTCTAATCATGTGTGGGCGGGTTTCCTTAAGTGGTGTATGTTTTTACAATTATTTTCTGATCCACAAGGAACAATCTGTTCGGATTTCATGAGGATTATAAAATAAACTTGTACCACAGTCTTTTGACAAGACTGAAACATCGGTGATCAAATCTTTGGTATCACAATTAGCATCTGGATAGCAATATTTTCCGTGTGCTGCGATGATAATGAAGAACTGCAGTCTGTTTCATGATCCAGCGCAATCGCTCTGCTACAAACATTTAGGAACTGCAGTAATAAATAAAACATAAGCGCTGAGCCCTCTTAGCTGCATACAAACTGTATTTTATTGGCCTTGCACTGAGATATAAAGAGCACTGATCCAAATGGGATTTGCACCCTTGGTGCGAACACACAGTCCGTGACGGTGGTGACGGAGTGAGTACAGTTTTATGGTTGTGATAAATAAGCAGTTCTGTGAAAAGTGGACACAAAGACTTGTGTTAGTTCAGACACAGAGAGAAAAGTAGAATGAAAGATCTGAGGATAGAGATGAAGAGGGGAAGTCAAAGACCTTATTGTGATATAAAAGCTCAAGGTTGAATTTAGATCGAAAAAGCAGCTCATAAATGAATAGTGTAAAAACCAATCAAAGATTATCCAGATTGAATGGTTGAAATTATACCTTCTTCATCACACTTTCTTCAGCCGAGTGGAGTTGAATGAGGTAAACTAATTACGTCTTATACAGACAATCAATCTAGATCAATAATCACAATCATTGCAGGTCTGTGGAATGGGTAGCAGAGTACATACTTAGCCTCAAGAGCCAGGGCAAAGACACCGGCTGCCTCAGGAGCTGCTGCTGATGTTCCAGAGTGACGCAGCGTGCAGTTCCCATACAAATCCGTTGTGGCCTGAAATAACCAAATCACCATAAAAAAAAAACATTTAGTGATAGGGGCTGAACTTTTCTTTAATGTTTTAAATATTGTTTTAATGTTTCGTTCAGACCCGTGTCTTGTCTAAGAGAAGATAAAAAGCAATAACTCAAAGTATTATTACTGTAATATAATTGGTACAATTCATTTTGTCATTAATATAAGTTTTCAAGGCCTGTGAGATGACCTAATTCAAATTTAACCTTAATATGTTAATGATTTACAGTGATTATTGTAATGATAACTGCACAGTTTCGAAGCAATTTACAATGTAAAATATCTAATATTTATATAATATAAGCATTTTAAAGTTTAGGATCATGCCGACAATTAACATAAACTTCAGATATAAGTTTCAGAACAAAGACTGATGTGTGAATACACATAGGCAGAAGTTATGTTTATATTCACTGAATAAACATTTACTTATTTAATTTGGTGCTTAATTGGAAATTATGACAGATTGACTGCAATTAGAAGGGGAGATCAATGGCTTTGTCAACAGCAAACCATAATTTGCATAATTACTCAAACACTGTTGTCCTTTTACACTTTATTCATAAGCCTGTTGGAGAATACTGGTCTATCTTTTCATTGTGTGCGTGCATACTCCTGACATGGCATCAGTTTTAGGACCATTATTATTTTGTGTGTACTTGTTATCTCTGGGCTAACTTATCAAGAAACACAATGTGTAATACAATTACGCCGATGACACCCAACTATATATTCCCCTGTGCTCTGATGAACTGAGCCCTATTGACATGCTATTTGATTTTTATCAAGGATGATGACAGCTCGATGTCTAGTAATTTTTTCACAGTTGAGCAGTGACAAGATAGAAATCCTAATTATCGGGTTAAAGGCTGACAGACAGGACATGTCTTTTAAATTGTCACCACTGTCTCTGTAAAAAAGTCACACAGGTCAGAAACCACGGCGTTATCCAGGACGCTGACTTCACTTTCCAGAGCCACAGTAGAGACCGAATTAAAACAAAGATTTTATCACTTAAGAAATATTGTGAAGGTTGGGTCTTTTAATCCCAGGAGGATCCTGAAAAACTCATCCAGCTGTCATTTGCAGTCAGCTGTAACACGCTGCCCACAGGAATACCTAAAAAGTATCTCAATCGATTGTAGCATCTCCAGTATGCAGTTGCAGACATTTTAACTGAAATAGCTTAAATACAACCACATAACACATGTGCTGAGGTCGTTACACTGGTTTCCTGTACATTTTTGAATTAATTCTTTTAAAATTTGAAAAGATATAAAAATATGTTTTTCCATTTCTCTTAATAACACATCCATTGTGCCGTAGATGCCGGGGTCAATACAGTGTGGCGAGTTCCCTGAGTGTCTAAAATGATGCATCTGGATGTCCAGGAAATAATCAGGTAAGAGCTGTTCTTCCACCTTAGCCTTCATTTTTCACAACCAGACAGAACTTTCAGTGTAACAGGTTCTCAGGTTTTATCCCTGGTGTCATCCAATCTCCTGAAAGGCCTAGGATACACTGCCTGCTGGGTAGATGGAAAACAGGCTATTTACAATTTAACCTATGAATGAGGATATATGAAAGATGTAAAACATTAGAAACCAGCATGAAGTGATCTTTGAATTCTAAAAGACCAGAGACCAATTTCAAAACCATTAGAAAAACCATTTCAGATTATTTCTTTTTAATTCAACCTATATGGTATTCAATTAACACAAGCACACTCACAACGCCAGCCTCCGGGTTCCTCTTGCGCCCGTTGCTGAATGTAGATGCCAGGGTGGAGGAGCAGCTCTCATCATACAGGGCAGTGCGCCCATCATTGATGGCGGAGTTGATGGAGATTGTCCACATACTCGAGGCATAACCATCGCAGTTGCAGTCGTCATAGCTACCACCATCTCCTGATGCCCAGACATAGATGCTGCCTTTTCCTCCACGCCCCTAGAACAACATCATCATCATCATTATAATCCCAGTGAAGTGAAAATATGGCACAGTTCTGCTTATTGGAAGTGGGCTCTACATGAAATGAGAATTGGGAACGTGGGAATTTAACCTGACTGTAATTGTACAGTAGGCACCTGATTTATTAAAGGTTTGCGCGTGTAAAATCAATTGCAAACTTCACACCAGCTGCAAAAAAATGTCCAATCTGATTTACTAACGACGTGCAGTGAGGATTGCGTCTTTCAAATTCAGTGCAAAATACTGGAAGGGGAAATGCAAATAGATACATGTTGCACCCGCAATGATATTTACTAAACCTGACAGAAGAAATAGGAGAAGTGATTGCGTGTGTATTTTAGTACGGCTGAGGGTCATGTGTTCATCAGGTGAGCACATCAGGAGAGACGGCTACTCTTATAGTGGTGAGAAGGAGACGCAGGGAAACCAAAGAATGCGAGGAGAAGGTAGTTTTAAACCCATGGAAACATTTTGGAAATAACATAGGCAAAGATTAATCAGACATCTCGTCTGTCCAGCGATGACATTTCTGAGTTATTGATTGAACTGAATGATGATTGGCAGCCAACAACAAGGAGGAGCCACGCAATACCAGCAATTAAATTTCTTACGACTCAGCATTGTCCTGCCTCTTGGTCATTCCAGTGTATCGCTACGGGGATATCGTTAGTCAGGTGTGCTGTCCTTGGTCCTGAATGCAATATCCCACAGAATTCACAGGTAGGTTTCATAAGGTTCCCACTGAATGAAACCAGGTCAGCTGCTCATCACAGAAAGAGCTGGACCTGCTGATCGGTGTTTGTTAGAGGCATCTCATCCACCGTTTCATTTTTTTAATCTTTTTTTTACCTACAGCATTGACTTCCTGGCTGATGATTTCCCATATAGCATTTTGTTCTTCCTATATTAATATTTATTCATTTCAGTGGGGTCACATTTCCTTTTGTGGTTGTTCTATTAGAACGGCTAGAATCACTTTAGCACACGCAAATATCTCATTTAAATAGAGCGATTTGCACCTGATATCAAACACGCAACTATTCTTACTAAATCACCTGCAAAACGGTTGCAAAATAAATGTGCAAACTTTTGGAATAAACACGCAATTTAGTACCCTTTATTTGCGATCTTAGTCAGTCAGGTCCTCGGTGTCAATGTTTGCTATTGTCTTTAAAGCCCTTAATGATTGGGCTCTTCTGCACATTTCTGAATTGCTCACTGCCTACAATCTGATCAGACCTCTCTCGTGACCAGGTGGTGGCTTTTCAATTGTTCCTGGAATCATTTCATTTAGTCATTTTGGTCCCACTCTCTGGAACAAACAGTAAAATCACATTCTGCCTAATGAGATCTGTCACCACTGTGTTCACAAACACAAGATAAATAATTGTTTAGGCTGATGAAGAGCTACTGGATCTACATGTGTCCTTTGGGCGGATGCAGGGTTTTTTGTCTTTTGGCAAGTGGGAATATTATTTTATTGTATTTTTTGTGAGGGAGAAAGAAAGATCCGGGGAAAACTGGCAGACAGTAAAAGAGTTCTAAACTGATTGACAGGGTCCTGCTCATTATAAATAAAATTAATCTCTTTTCATGTCCAGATAAGACAAAAAAAAATATCCACTTTTATTTTTCTCCATGCAATGCAAGTATTTTATGGTACCAGCCAGCCAGCCTGTTTTACTTGTAAACTACAATATATTATAGCAAAAACACTAACCATGATACAGGAACACAGCAATACTATTAAAGAAAAAAATAAAACAGAACTTATATGGTTGTGGTCACAAAAACCACAAAAAGTATTCCATGAAATCTTAAATTCTATTTCAAAAGGAGCAGAAAACCCAGAGACACACAGGCATTTTTTGCTCTATCTGTTCGATTTTCCTTACAGTAGGTTAATAGGCTTGCAGTAGTCGAGGCAGACAAAATGATAGCATTTTATGTCTTTTGTTGAACCTCATTATTGTGCAAAGGAGCATAATGCCTTCTTTAAATTCAAACGCACGGTAAAATGTAATCTTTGTTACTGATAGAGTGCCTTGAAACGTGAAACAACTGACTGTGGCTTCACGCAGAGAGCATCCTCTTCACCAAATGCTGCACCTGTTTCTACAAAAGGCCCACAGAACAAAGGATCAAGTGGAGGAGTAGTGGCACCTCCTTCCCTTCACGATGCCTATTTATGTCTCTATTTGAATTGCAAAAAGAGGTTTCAGCATCGTTGAGCTCACCTATGTGCTTTGGGCCTTCTGCGTTCTGCATCCTCCCCAATCCAAACAAAGTACTATTTTTTTTATTTTTTTTTCCATTAAAGCCACACTGTCCTACTCAGTTGTTAATATGACATAATGTGCTCCTTAATTTTAAATGCTTCCTTTCATGCACAGTGCCCATCATGTTCAACCTACACACAGCAGCTTATATAAGCAATCATTAGAATCTGAGTGGCAGATAGCGGAGTGGCTGCTTGATTAGTTGTGTACATGGTCAGCGATTACAGTGAGCTTTGCTCCTCCTCACCCTGCCCGGGACAGGGGTCATTTCAGACCAGCATACACCTGCCCGCTAACAGCGCATGATGATTAATCAAGCAAGTAATTGGCAGTGGCACTGTTAGCATGCATGGCAACTCTGTATGTGGGTGTGTTCACGCGAAATGGACTGCCCTTCATCCAGAGGTCCAAGATCTAAACCCTGTTGGCAGGTTTTGAAAAGTTTTCACCTTGTTAAGTGTCCTTGAGCGCAACAGAGAACAGAATGTGTAATCAGCCATGGTATAAAAAAATAAAAAAATACTATGGAGTGCTGCGGAGCGGAGTTAAAAGTAGTGTCACACATTTGGGATACGAGGACTATGAGGAATGACTGCCTGATAAACTGTCATTAAGATCAATGTCAACGCAGAACTAAAAGACACCCGTGAAGACCTTTTCATTGTTGTCCCCAAAGGGCAATATGATTTAGTGACTTCAGTCAAACGAGAAGAAAACAAAAGACATGAGCTGTGCCAACGGCTACAGCACCGAGCCTATTTGAGCTACAAGCTAACATTGGCCCGCTCACATGCTCGTAAAAACAATGTTGTGATGTTAAGCAGGTATAATATCTTATGGGTTTCCCATATTCGTTTTGTACATTAGCTTGCTAACATTAACTAATTTGCACAAAACATATTTGAGTATAATGGGAATGTCTTGAACGTATCATAAACCCCTTGGAAATTGAGAACTAGACCTTACCAAAGTGGTAGATGAAAATCTATTGTATCACCAAAGTTATACCAACTTTATTTCATGGTGATACCACAGGAAAAGTCAGGGGATCGACAAAGTCACTAGAATCCACCCTTTTGGTACCGTGAATGTATTCAAATGTTTATCCATTCAATAGTTGCTGCAATATTTCAGTCTCTATTGAAGTGGTGGTCGGACAGAGCGAAAAAAAAAATTCTAAACCATCCATGGACTGAAATGAGAGGAAACCAGGGAACAGGTTCATCCCATTTGCAGTTTCCAATGCCACATTATATATTTCCAAAACCCAAAATCGCTGCGGCAATAGCAGACTTCATATTCCCTGTCGTTCCACCTGAAGGGAGTTAAAAACCTTCATCCTGATGGAAGCATATTATTCTCATACTGCGAAGGGTGACTTGGCACAAATGGCACACTTCCACATTACTGTGAAACTCTCAGCACAGCAGGTGTGGTGCTGCTTTACCTTGTTGACGCCATCAGCCATAGCCTGCAGTGTGAGCTCTCGGGGACCGTCTACTGTCTTGCCGTCATCAGTCGGTCCCCAACTGGCGCTGTAGATGTCAATAACCTGGGGCATGTGGCTGATGGATGATGCCTCGATGATATCAGTCATGAAGGGCTGGTCCAACATTCTGATACCTGAAAGAGCAACATTCTGGCTACAATTGGCTAAAACCAGTTTTGTTCCAGCAAGACGGTAGCTAAAACTGGAGATTAAAGAAAGTGCACAGCTGCAATATGTTTAATGTGAAGACAGAAGAATACATCCCGTTTATGCTTCCAAACTGTTTACAATGGCAACAAAAAGTGATGTCAACTTTGTAGCAGCACATAAATCAGGATTTCAATACTGATTTTCTTATTTCTACTGTGTTACTCCCAGAGCACATTTCAAGAAAAATCGATATGAAACAGAAACATAGAGCTGTCTGGATTAATGATGTTGTCCTGTTGCTGTGTGACTCTAACTGACTTCTTCAGTAATTTGCAGTGGGTCTGTGGGCAGAGCTGCACCATTAAATCATGCTTCAACAATGCACCGTTCTTCCACAACAACCTATATTTTATATGAGATGCACTCGGTATTTCCCTCTGTGAATAACCCTCATCAGACCTCTGATCCTTTCATCATATCATAATCAAGGCTGCAATTTAATATTGATGTATTCTCATTGCTATTCCTCTCACTGTCCAAACTGCAGGTTAAATATGACACACACCTGCCACCTTGGAGTTGTAGGCGACTCCCACACCGCAGATGTTGTTGTTGGCTGCCGCAGAAACCTCTCCAGCACATCGTGTGCCGTGACTGGTGACAGAAAAAAAGCACACAAAAATAAATACTTAAAGGATTTGCATGAATTTACATGAATTTGCAATGGATATATTGTGGGTTACGTCTGAACTACGATTTCCCAGATTAAATGTAACCTCTATTATTGTTGACTTTGTGTCTGACTTGAATGAGGACATTGATGACAGGAGTGACTCTTTTCTTTTTATCCATAAATACATAAAAATGTTCAGAAACCCCAAAATTCTGTCACCTGTAAAACATTTGCTTGAGGACAGGGAACAACATCTCCATTTATTTATCCATCAATCATCTGAGTCCGACTGAATATGTTTGCCAATATCAGTGTTTTGTGTTCAACATGTGATGTGTGTCTATCTCTCCATCCCTTCGCTCTCCACAGGGACACTGCAGAAAGTCAATCCCTCTTTCCCAGCATGCTTTGCTACAGACAGGCAGCTATTTATAACAACCAGCTGATTAGCCAGTGAGTATTGCCCGACAGTCAGCAACTGCTACACTGCTATACCCAAAAACTCCCCTCTCAGTCCAACACAAAGATGCGAATAGACGTGCAGATACGTCTCAGCAGATGGAGGAGGAGGAGAGGTGGAGGGAGAATATATATATTTCTCTTTGTGACTGGGCTCGACATGTGCTGTAGTGGCAGTGGATCACCCGGTGGGATTGGGAGATGGCAGGCAGATAAGGCATTATCAGACAAAAGGTCACCACTATGTGCACTCGTCTCTTAGAGGAGACTAGACTTGTGCCAGTCCTTGTTTAGCCGCCTCATCTCTTCCAAGTGAGCAGGTAAAAATAGGTATGGTGTTTTCTATTGTCCTGTGTTGGACAACAGCTCTGTTTATACTGCACCATTATGTCTTAATGGAACTATGCGGACAGAAAATCAATAAAGGAGAGCTGCCAGAGTCCAGGGAGTGCCCACACATGTGCACACAAAGACACACTGAGTATGTGTATGTATAAACAAGGGGTTGTCTGGGCGAGCTTTACCTGTTGAACCAGTCATCTGTGTAGCGTGGAAATGGGAATGGGTCATTGCTGCTGAAGTCGTAGCTGGCATCGGCATTCTGAAAGGACCAAATGGATGCATTTACAAAAACAACAACATCGAGACAGAAAAACAACAGGAGAAAAAGCAGATAGGAGCATTTCACGGGGAAGTGCTGACCTTATCACAGTCTGCTCTGTCAACTGGATGCACCAGTTGGGTGATTTTAATATCTGCCAAAGCATAGCGTGTTTGTATGGAAGTTTATTAGGTACACTGGCCCCATGTATAATGGAATAGTTGGATATTTGGGGAAATATACTTATTCACTTTCTGGCTCAGGGTTAGATGGGAAGCAACCGCTTAGGTCGGCTTAGAGTGATGATGGGAAATAAGGAGAACAAAAACCTGAGCGCACAATCTTTATCAGCAGATCTGCTAAGGTATTGAATCCAATTTTTGGAGGCTTTGGTTTGAATTTCATTGTGTTATACTATGAAGTGTTTATAATATTTAGTCTATCTTTCAAAACAGGTTGGAAATAAGACCACAACAGCACCACAAACCACTGCCTCCAAAGGTAAACTCAACACTGAACATTAAAGTAGGACCTATTGCAGGACAGCAAAGTATAATACTGCATTAGTTTTAACAAGCTGTTCCTAATAAACTGACTTCTCAGTGCAGACACATTAACATTGATTTTAACACCTTGATGCAATACTTAACTATGAATCTTTACTCTGCGGCAGTACTAGAATAAACTGTGGTCACAGTGGGGATTTCAAGCTGAGAAAATAATGGCCCAATCACTGCCAGCATTTAATTCCACATGGCCAAAAGTAATAGGATGGGAACGAACAGCAGCGGAAACGCAAGAGAAAGAAGACGCAGGAGACACAAATCTGCCAGCGAGACATTAATACAGTCAACATAATTATCGGAATAGCCATGTCTGGAGGACACACACAGTAAGATTGTACAGACATCCTTGGGGAAAGTGTTGCACTTATTGCTCCTGCTGTAACACACTTTGAAGGCTCATTAAGGCCACTGCAGCCTGCTGTAATCTCTCTTTAACTTGTCACTCATGTCACTTGGAGGCTGTCCTTTTTTGTTGTGTGTACCCAGTTACAGGTGCTTTATGTGGTCATAAGAACAGAGAAGCCACAGCCATGTTCATTAGTCATAGGACTAAATACATCAGATCAGTCATGGAGGCTGTTTCCACACTGCGGCCCTGACAGCCTGTGTGGACCGGCATTTAGAGGAGATGACTCAGTCAGCAACACAGAGAGAAGGCAAATGACAAAAGCTTACTGACCAAATGGAGAAACACTGTAATTATCACGATGCGGAGCAGGTAACTAGAGGAAAGTAGAAATGCTTGCAGCGACCGGGGTTATGTGATGAAGTGCCCATGGAGACAGGTTTAAAGCTCTGTAATTGTTAAAAGAGGAGTGGTGATAAATAGAAGAATACATGTCTTCTAAACTATTTCTGTCTGTTGTGACTACTCCTTAGCTTGCTTCTTCTTTCTTTTGTCTGCCAGTAAAACAGTACAAAAATCAAATAAAATGAGCACATGGCACAACAAAACCAGTGAAATCTAAAAATTGGCTCTATAACATTGTCAATATTCAGAGCAAAATATTACAGACTACAGAACATGTCGCTCCTAAATAGATTTTTCGCTCACGTCAGAAGCAGAGCTGTGTTCTGTTCTTTCTTTTTTATTAAATGAAGTGAAAAGTGCTAAGCCCAGGTAAGAAATAACACTGGAGCTTGTCCATGAATCACTTCAGGCTCATATCTCTGGCTATCAATCAGACTCTACTCATGGTGTCCTGGGTCAGACTAATGGATTGTGCCAAACTAGCCTCAGCCACCTCAGAAACCCTTGATTCTTTACCATCCTCATAATAAGTATGTATTTCTGTGTTCTTTTTTCCAAGACTAAAAAGGCAAAAGTATCAAACATATATACTGTACGGTGATAATGAAGGGAACTTAACACACAAAAAATGTCCTTATGTATGCCTCTCACTGCCATTTATCATGGTTCGTTGATAGCGCTACTCTTGAAAAATTAGCTGTGAACATCATGGTCAAAGAATATCATGTTATGAAGTACAAATATGCATAAAGTCCATGTAGAGAAGAGGTTGGGATTGGTTTGTTGGCACAAACCCAGGACTTTCACCAAGGAAATTAATGTCTGAGTCCATGATGGCAAACGTCAATGTGGATTTCTTAGGTAACTTAAGTAAGCACATGTATCAATGTTCCTCTCTTAACCCTAATCAAGTAGTTTCAGTGCTTAAAATTATCAAATGTTTTTTTAGACCCTAACTCTAACCTAGTGGAGCCTAACCCTAACCTAGTGGAGTCTAACCCTAACCGAGTAGAGTCTAACCCTAATCTAGTGGAGCCCAACCCTAACCTAGTGGAGTCTAACCCTAACCTAGTGGACCCTAATCCTAACCTAGTGGAGTCTAACCCTAACCTAGCAGAGTCTAACCCTAACCTAGTAGAGTCTAACCCTAAATTAGTGAAGTCTAACCTTAATCTAGCAGAGTCTAAGCCTAACCTAGTGGAGTCTAGCCCTAACCTAGTGGAGCCTAACCCTAACCTAGTAGCATCTAACCCTAACCTAGTGGCATCTAACCTTAACCTAGTAGAGTCTTACCCTAGTAGTTTTGCCTAAAACTAACCAAACAGTGACTGTGTCACATTTAACCCAAACCACAATATTTTCCTAACTCTAATCATGTAGTTTTTATTGCATAAAACATCATAATTGTCTTCACAACAATGATATACAGCAAAAATATTTTAAAGTACTAGCTAGCTAATAGCTACTGGCATTTGCAGATAAATGTGCCATGAAATTGACCAACTACATTAGACATTTCTCATCTCAGGACACAGACAGTCTCAGTTAATTCACCATGTCAAAATGTATCTTATAAACTGTTGCAACATGATCATCACCCCAAATGGCAAATCTTGAAAAACAAACACACAATCCAATGCCCTCGCATGAGCCAACATTTTGGTTATTCAAAGCAGATGCACACAAAGATCTACCTCACAACCAATTCAATCTGAATGGAAAGATGTGATGAACCCAAAATGATATTTCATGCGATTCTTTTTGTTTTTATTCAGATGCTGGTAGGAGGTATCTCTGGGTCCGCAAAACACCATGACAACGGTAACAAAACAGGATTACACAGGATACACAGTGTCACTGTCTCTCACACAAACACACACACTTTAGATCTATGCACAGCATGATCCATCAATCCAGTGGAGCATGCTCCTGCATCACCACAGCTGATGCTGCGTGTTATTTTTGGGCTACAGCTCATCTCTGTTCACAGGCAAGAACATGCAAAGGCAGGAAAACATGGTGGTAAGGGTACAGATACATGACAGGAAAAAAAACACACTTGCAAACCATATTTAAAAGATATACAAATAGTGCACTTGAGCTAAAGCAGAAAAGGAGTGCACTATTTCAGGATTATCTCCCAAACTACTGGTGTTTTTTCATAAAAGACATAATACAAATATGAAACTTATTGCCAAGCGGGGGTGTTTTAAAACTGACAAAGCCCTTTAGGTTGTCTGAAGAAGGTTTGCATTTGCACATCCCCAAGAAGACAGCATAATGTAGTCACACTGACGAAACTGCAAACGTTAAGAGTGAAATCAAGCTAAACCTCCTGCAATCCCTCTTGTCCTTTAAGGTTTTATCAGTATTCTGGAGATAGAGCATCACATTATGCAGCGCCAACTACCCTGGCATTATCTCTGCTTGTGACAGATCGGCCTGCCATTGTGCCTGCCACAGTGCAGTGTGCATTAACATTAAACAGCTTGGCTGGCCGTCTGCCTGTCCTCCAGGAATACAAGGAGACTCGGCAGCCATGAAGGCAACTTGGAAAGCACCTGCCACTGCCAATGACAAACCCACGAACACGAAGCCCATGAAATCCACCACCTGAAGCCCTGTTTCACTTATTAACGTCACTTCAAAGAAAAGTAGAAAGTATAAAATTCAATAATCCTTGCTACTCACATAATTTGATGCCAAGTCTGGATGTAGATAGTCGATACCTGAAATGTTAATAAGTGAAATGATTAAGCACAAGGGGACGAGCATAATAGAGGATAGCATGACTTCAAGTGTCTCGTTGCTATAAAACTATAGCTTCACATTGGTTTGGTTTTGTTACGAATAACCGGTAAATAATTTTATTCTGACAAAAATGAAATAATGAATTGACAGACATAAAATTTACTTGTCAAAAATCATGTAAGTCAATAATCCACAATGTCTGAGTCCGCCTTTTCAAATTGGATGATTTACTATTTTTTTCTTGTTATATCAAAATAAAATAATAAATATCATCGTATTTTATACAGGAAATTTGAGTTTGCCACCTCAGGCTTAATTAACTGCCTAATCATAATTCCAGCATATTCCAGCATCATGGACCAATCTGAGCTGTGGTGGTAATCAGCAAATAGTAACAAATAAAGTTTATTATTAACTCCATATTTGGTCATTTTAATTTTAGAGTTATACAGAGAGGATTAATGCTTCAAGTCATGTTTAAAAATGGAAAAGTTGATAAGTTTGCAAAGTTTTTACAGTTAAAAACATGTTTTTTTTAATTGCACGGGGACGTGTAGCTTTTGGAAAACTTGTTCAGTATAATTTGTAGTGACCTTAAATATGTTCTCAATCAACCTGAACTAATAAACAAATCCATCCTATCAGTGGTCACCATACATATTCTGGAAAGCAACCCATTGTTACAATGCATTGTTTTGTTAATTAAACTGTTATGAACAAGGTAATTAATGAATTCAGTGTGGTGGATGTACACAAGTATAATTAAGTGCTTTTAAACAGTGCTCAAGGGTACAAAGCGGAGACTTTACACTCACCGTCATCCATGATTGCGATGGTAACTCCTTTGCCTGTGTAGCCCAGTTGCCAAGCTTCAGCCACATTAAGATCTAGCCCTGGGGTCCCGTCGGCCTGGCCGGTGTTTATCTAATCACTCACACAATATGGAGAACATCCATGACTCACGGCACCCAGGTGAGCCACCATTAGAGAAATTAGTCAACGTGGAGGATGTGCGTACGAGCGGGAAGGAGAGGTTATGGATAAGGAGTGTTTGGAGGTGGGAGAGTGAAGGTGAAAGGAAGGGGAAGTAAATGTCAGCGATACGGCGCATTCATTTGACACGCCAGATGAATGGAAGCAAGCTTGCCGCAGCATAAAAGTCATGCTTGCCAGTTAGGGTGAACAAGAGGGGAAGAAACTAGGCAGCATGAATGCAGAGCTGAGGTGGCACGGTATTGGCCAGGCTAATTTGAGAATGAATAACAGTGTTGATACAGAAAGTCATGGGGAATATGCCTGGCCTCTGAGTAATTAAGGTGGAAGATGTGGGTTGGTGCAAAAGGTCAGGCAGCATGCAGACAGCTAGTTGGCTGATTACTCACCAGATACCACTGTTTGGTGAATAGAGGGTCACTCATGTTGACTTCAATATCATTGATATTTCGGTAGCCTCGCTTCTGACGACTAAAACCGTCTTGCTCGAAGACATTCTTTACCTGGGGAAGAAAGCAAAGGAAAGGATGTTTCAAGTCAACAATAAGCACACGAAACATTTTATAATCATACAAGAGTCAAATTAAAGACAGGCACACATGATGCCTATGATGGAACAAATATGGAAAACTATAAACAGCATTTTTTATGAGGGTTGAGATGTTGCCGTGTTTCTCTGTGCACATGCAATCAGAAAACCCAGCTGTGCTCTACTGTAACATGAAGGCAGATCATCACGTAAATCAAATGGGCTGTTTTTTTCTCTCCTAATAATCGGAGCTGCAGCTGCTTCCAAACTCACCTGCTCATATAAGATGGAGCTTTTCTTTCTTTCCAGTATGCTCAAAAGCAACAGTAATTACACTCCCAAACACGTATGCCTTTCTCTGAATCATCAAAGAAACCGAGGCGGATGAACAGCTGTGTTTTGGATTACAATGCTTCCTGAAAGCTGCCACAATACCATTTAAAAAGCACACGAAGATAATATATAAAAGAGAACATAAATGATGAGGCTAAATAACTTAGAGGACATTTAGGTGCTTGATTGGCTGGTGGCTTTGACAGTGATGTTGTATGTATGTAAATCAAGTTGCAAAACACTCCCAATATTTCATAGCCTTCACCGCTGTCACTAGTTGTGACGACAGCAACAATGAATGGCAGCCCATTAATTCAGCTGTTCTAATTCTATTCAATAGCTACCTTCACACATTTGGAAAAACTGAGGAGGTTAAGGAGAGGTAAAGGAGGGACGAGCCACTTTATTAAAGTCTGAGAAAAGCCTGAGCTTAAGTTCTCAGTTTGACGTTTATTACCAACATTCAGCTTTTCACCAAAATGTCCAGGACAATGATCTCATTTGAAGCTTTATCTCTTTATCTGTATGGGTTATTGTGTGTGAATAGTGGAATTTCCATACATAAGATTGTCAACACTACAAATAAATAGTCCATACCTTAAATGCCTCATTGACAAATGTTCATTTCAATTTATTTTTTACCTGAATTATTTATGCCAACTATAAAAAGAGCAAATGTCTTTTTCCCTGTTTCAAAGCTGCGTTTTGAAAATGGGTTCCTCGGTAAATTTTCCTCTTATGCTTACCCTTAGCAAATTCACTCGAGTGTGACTCAGAGAAACAGGCATTGTCTGATGTGTTTACCACCGCAGATAAGAGAGCGAAGCAGCACTTAAGATGTCCCTCTAAAATGGCCAAAGCCTATTCATCCAGATCGGTCTTTTATGGTATACTCTAAGCAATCAGGAAGCACACACACTGTAAATCACAGCGTTAGCGAGTCCTTTAAAAGACAAGTCACGGCTGAAAAAATAAAAGCACTTTATTTTCACATGTATCTTCTGTAAAATGGTGACCATAATTTTACTAATTCACCTTTGTTTTGGCCTCATATTACATTTGTCATCACTTAATTTCATTCATATTCAGCGGGAAACTACCAGCACTTTCTATATTATCCCTGCACCTCCCCCCCACCACCCACCCGATTCCCCTTCTCTCCATCCATCATCAATTTAGTCCATCACTTGGCAGGAGAGCTGGTATTTCCCTTGAGACAGCATGTCATGCTGCCCACTCATAACATCAAACAGTGCCCATGCACCACCATCACTGTCCGCCTTTGCCCACTGCCTGCTCACTCACTAACGCTTCAGTTCACTTCAAAATCCAAGAGCTGTGCTGCCTCTCTCTTTTCTCCGTGTCCTCATTTCCCTCCTGGCTTTTAAATGCACGTGTATTTCAGGGTCAGGAGGAAGCTGCTTATTCATTTATTACATTTTCGACCTGTTTGTTTGCTTCGCTGCCACTTCCTAGTAGCTTTTTAATGCATTTGTCTCATAAAAACAATAAGGAGCCATGGATGGATGAATGGATCAATGGATGGATGGATTTGGTGAAGGCACGGATGTGTGGATGAGTACATGTCTTATTAAGACTCGAGATGTAAAAGGGCAAGACAGGACAAGGACAAGGAAGCACAGAGAAAGATACTAAGGAGAGGCACAAGGAAACGACTGTGGGTGAGTCAGAAGTGGGTCAACATGCTCCACTAATAGAGTCCAAGAAAGAACAGGGTTCCTGGGACACCATCTAATTCACTCAATGCCGCCACTCAATATTTTTTTAAGTATGTTAAATAAGTGTGTAATGCATCCTTTAAATTCGCTGAAGACTTTAACAGACTATTGCAAAATGCCACTCTTTTTCAACCATTAGAATAACTGAAGTTTTTTTGTATATGACTTTTCTTATAAATGTTCAGCTGCAACAAACTAGTTCCTTTCTTTATGACAGAACTACACTTGTACAGCTGAGATGTCCATTGTTGACATGTCAGCTGTACAGGGAGAAATGTAAAGAATGAGGAACAGGCCACATTAAACGAAACCAGCTGACCTTGTACATTCCAGAGATGCCCAACAATCGATAGCTGGAGTGTCACATAAGAACATGTCAAGCATCTGATTAAAGCCCAACATCTGGAATGTAGACCTACCCATGTCCGTGCTGTCTCACTTCCTTTCGCTGTATTAGCTCGGTGGAGTGGCTCGCATTTATTTTCATTAGCACCTCTCACAACCGCAATTAGAGAGGTTAGTTGATTGTTTACAGCAGGACCGCCACCCTCACCGTGTCCAACGGTGGACAGAGCTTAACGCACAGAGCTCAGCACAGAGTCAAACTGTTGGAGTTAGATAAGAGCGTAAAGACACAGCAAATCTTTTAATTTTATATCAGGAAGAACAGCTGACACAATTTGTCAACTTATCAATGAGTCGAGTAACTTGAGATTAATCTAACAGCTACTTCAAGTTTCAATGATTATTGGTTCCATTGTTTCAAGTGCAAGAATTTCTGCTGCTTTTCTTTGACTTTTATTTCAGTAATTAATTGTTGGGATTTTTTTTTTTTTACAGAACATGATTACACCAAATGATTTCTGATTAATAATTTTTTTTTTTTTTTTTAAATCAACAGATTGTTGGTAATGACAATAATTCATAGTCACAGTCCTGTTATGGCAGTAAAGCAAGTAATAATGAATCACGTATTAATACCTGTCACTTCATCCACATCCTAAAATATACCATGGCAAATATCTTATTACAGCCTATATAACTTAAATGTCTTTGGACAGAGTAGCAACATGTTACAGCAAAGCTTTTCAAATCTTTACTATGATGTCATTATCCAGAAAAAAAATTTGATCATTTACAAATGTACTATCACTTCCGCATCAAGTGGAACTGGAACATAGGAAAAACATTCAAAGCAATATTTTTGAAAATATGTACTAAATCTATAAAAGAGAGTTCTATTGAGTGATTTAGAGCTGGATACTGAATTATTGGTATTCCACCAGGTTTTGAGTTTCCCAGTCATTTTTTTCACAAGACCAGACAGAAAGACAGCACCAAGGATCTTAGGCTGTGATGCAGTTTATCATAGTATTAGTTTATATCACCAGCATTGTTATAAGGACTGGGATTTCTTGTTGACATTTGCTGGCTGCTGTAACTACACATAATAAAGATCCAAACTAGATGTGAAGACCAGTGATTTTGTCTTTGTAGTAGCTTCAATAATTCAGTAGTTTCAGTTTGATTAAATGAAGAACATTATGCACTTGTTTATATTAGTTGTAGGAACTTCTCATGTCCTATATTTATAAAGTGGCTGTTGATGAAATGTAGCCAATCCCAAAATGTGTCACTTTGGTGTTTTCAGTAGCTATGATAAATATCTTTACCTCTGCTAACTAAGTTGTCCAGCTTTCTTAGAGGTAAAGCCTTGATTTAGGATGTTATTCCACATGGATACTAGCCTGAAAATATTCATTCAAACTGAATGGGAAGCCATACTTATGTCAATACTTACCCTTCTGTCTTTTTGGAGCCGCTGTCTGCTGCGAGCACTGCGTTTGCTCCGCCTCTTTGAAGTGTCCTGAGGATAGAAGTGAAAGAGCCCTTCTCCAAAGGGAAGCTAGGTAAAGAAGAAAAATAAAACAAGAGAATAATCAGGGGCAGAAACAGAGATGAGAAGAAACACAGAGGCAGCAATCTAAAGGGTGAATGGGAAATCCAAATACAATAGACCATAAATGGAGAAGGACAGCAGGTCATCTTCCACAGGGGCATTGATTCCCTGGCTTTCACGGTGGGTCTATTTTAAGGCACTGAGAACAGTGCTGGAATCAACCATATTAAATCACAAGGGCAGGCAGAGAAATGAGATGCATCATGCAGAGCTTTCCCTCCAGCGCTGTGCATAGATTAAAGACTCCCTTATGCTTTAGTAAAAGCCAGGGTGCAGGTCAACCCTCAAAATAAACGCTTTCAGATGTGCCTGTCAGATCTAATGTGAAAATGTAATACTTATGGGACAATGAAGATTATTCTCATCTTCAACTAGTTCAACCATTGTGGCTTAAAAAATATACTAAAGCTCCTGTATACGATGCAAATAACAAAATGCAAAGCAATTTCTCTTTAATATTGTCCGATCGAGGGTCCCTTTTTTTAGTTGAATCTCCCATTGTATGTGTGCCCCAGTTCTCTGCCCCAGTCTACTTAATTAAGCAACAAAAAAAGAGATAATTCAAATAACATTGTTTAATGGCGCATATCCCATTAAGACAAATATAGCCACAGATTACATAACCTGCAAGGCAGTAGATGGCGGAGATGATCTAGTGCCTACAAGAAACCGAACAAGCAATCACAGAACCGGTGATGCTGCACAACCACCACACAGATATCACATTATGATGACTTACAAATTTAAATATTTGTTTTAATTTTGTATTATTCATTATTGTGGAGGTAAAAAAATTTAATTAATTAATTTAAAAAAATCCTCATTCAGAGCAGCTAGACACCTCTCTGTTCACCGTTATGCCTCGCTGACTCTGGCTCCAGCCAATTTCACACACACATTTATTTTGACATGTGACAAGGAACACACATTGTCAGGGTATTATTTCCATTGGCCTGCCATAAACGGCTTGTTATTTTTGACATGCAGTGAGGTGCATTTGTGAGCATACTTAATAAGATGTATTGTCTCAGGTGAGTTAAATGCCAAATCTGTGGGGAAGGCCATATATGTCAATGCCCTATGTGCAAGGGATAGAGAAAGGTGTGTTTATAAAATGTAAGAGGACATTTTATTTAAAAGTGTTATCCTTTAAAAAAAAAAAAAAAAAAAAAAAAATCAGGTAATTGAATAATAATAAACGTATCTATCAATGGAAATCAGAGATCAAATGTACAAAGGGGAAATCTATATAACTGTAAATGATGAGGTCAAACCATAACTTCAGGTAGTGAGAGAAACCCTTGCTGATGTAATGCTTTATCTGTTTTTTCTTAAAGAGCATCTGTGTCACAGATGACTGCAGGGCTCTTCCTTTGCGTTTCAAAACATAATTTAATTTGGCCCATAGGTCAGTGGGCAACCTGACTAGCCAGGGCCTGCAGATTACTGGAATGACGTCATCAAATTAAGAAAAAGTGGAATGAAGTCAAACCAAAAGAAAACCTGAAGAAGCCTCTTAATGTCTTCTCCAATGGACAGCTTGTGATACTAAATAGCCTACAGTAGGCTATGTCTGACTATACGGATGAGGAAGGCTAGAAAGGTGGCCAAACACGTATAAATATTTTATGTAAACATTTGACGTGCAGTTACAAATAATGTATTCATGATTTGTTTACTCAAGAGACCAAATGAGCTTATACTGCCGGCAATGCGTGACAACCTTATCAGAGCATCCCTACCTTCCGGGCACTCTGGAACCCATGTTGTGTTGCAAGTTGGTGCGCCTCATCCTGTGCGTCCTCATGCAACTGAACCAGGAGATGGTCCGTTAAGACTCCTTCTGCAGCCTGCGTCGCAAGGAGCAGCGCGTTCAGCAGCACCATAAATCCCACGGCTGTCCCATGTCGGGGAGATCCACGCATCGTGTCTGGCTTGTGTCAGTCCGCCTGTCTGCCTGCCCGTCGGAGTGAAATCAGTGTGCGGGATGCTCCTCGTTAGAGATGGAAGGAGGAGGACGAAGAGGAGAATGTGAAAAGGGGGTCGAATCAAAGCTTTTGCGGACGCATCTCCTCGTCGTCAGCTGATGAGACCACTGGAAGTTGTATTTCACCGAGGTGTAGCCGCTTTGGCCGTGTGCTTCGAGTGGGGCGGTTTTGTGTTGTGGATCCAAACCTGCATCCTCAGCTTTCTATCTCTCCACCTCCTCCTCCTCTCATCCGTAATTCATTTACCTTCCTTGCTCGGGTAGTTTCTGCGCGTGACGTTGGACCAATGGGCTCTGGCGGGTGTGTCCCGTCGCTTCCTCCCCCGGATTAGCTCGGGGACACTGTTTTTCAGCACCTTGGACAGTTTCTCCCATCATCCTCAGAGTTGATAGGAATTGTATTGATTAGTGGGCTGTCTGGTGTTGGTCTCATCCGGATGAAATACACGTCCCAGTGAGGCGTTCCATATATGGTGACCTTATAGAGGGCGTACTATATTTCCGTAGATTGCCTTCAGGTAGATTTTTATGAGAGGATTCTACCGCCGTATCTGTCATGACAAGCCTGACCCTTTTGTGCAAGTGGAATGTAACATCAATCCCAACTGGACTGCAACGGGTCATTTGGATGTGAACAGCAGCAAAAGGACATCTCTTACCAAAGCTGCTCATTAAAGGACTCAAGCACTTCTGCCTCCCTCTTGCTTCCCTGCTGTTACAAGAACGAAGAATGGGATACAGGGCTGCTGTGAGGTGATGTAACAGTGATGTGCACATGTGAAAAAGTACAGAGCAAGATGGAGAAATAAGTCCCAGTGAGCAACTAATTACCCTTACACAATCAAGATTCAGTGAAAAGGACCATGAGTGCTTACTGCTGTGCAGTTGGCAGTTGTTTACTGCCATAACCTTTTTAATTCAGCCATAAGGACTTGAAAGTGGCCACCTAATGTTACAGCTGATTGCGCTGCCTTGAATACAGATGCCGCTGGAGTCCCCTTCACTGAGTAGCCTGTAAAGAATCAACAGATTCTCCAATTAACAAACTTTTGTTTTTGCACGAGAGGCGGACTGAGTGCGGCAGGATGTTTTGTTTCCTTCTCACTTTTAACAATACTGCTGTAACATCTGTTGCAATTTATCCTGTCAGTCTCAAAAACCTGCATTAAACGCGTTGTATGGTTCTACGTTTTTATATCCAATATACTTGAACAAAAAGATCCAGAACAAGAGCAAAATCAAGATTCTCAAACTAATTGAATTATTCCCAAAATGTCAATAAACAGCTTCATAGAAATAAATGCAGAAGAGAGTAAGAAAGGCTATTTAAAATGTGCTTATGTATATTCTTTAACCATGTTTTGTATTCATCTCTGTTAAGTCTGTATGCGCTTGTTTAGAAGACGCTTATTTGTCAGCATAAAGACGTACTGTCACGTGTAATGTTCACCATTACATTTATTTTCTAAAAGGTGTGATAACAAAAGGAGCACAACCGCATGTGGTTCACTTATCACAGAAGTCTGGAAAAATAATGAAGGTGGATTTTCTATAAGTGGATCCGCTTTACTAATCACTGTTTCCATGCTCGCTGCAGACCTCCTCCCACACTCCTGCCACTCTGCAGCCCACAGCCTATTTATTTAGCATGGGCAAACCAGCGTCCATCTCTTCTCCATCAGGACACCATCCTTCACTGCTGCACCCTCGTGACTGATCCACACTGCCCTTTTGACTGCTGATTCACATGTACTGTAAACTCTTCATCATACAGTATTTTTGAAAAATCTGTAAAGAAAAACTACAGAATATTCTGCTGTTGGACAGTGAGGGAGGGCCTTTTGACAAATTACTAACCATTTTGTTGTGAGAGGAACGGGCAGTGGTCTGCCTTTAAAACTCTCCAATTGTGTGACGTAACACTGAAAGATGTGACACATCTGCCTCTAGTTTTTTTTTGTTAAAGGAAATGGACTCAGTTAGATTTGACATGATGGAAATGTCAGTTGTGCAGCAGTTTATAACATAACATCATTATGAAAATATAGTGTGGCGATTAAGTGTTACACATCTAGAAAACATGTTAATCCTAATGTTAGAAAAGTCAAAGACTTGCTTGACATTATTATGAGAATTGTTTGTGAGCATGATTTTGAACAGATGATTTGAGGTTTCAGAGGTCAGCTACACAAGGTGACTCGGAGACTTTGGATATGGGTAAATACATCATCAAATACAATGGATTTTTGTTGTGATCTGTATCTGTGATTGGTGTTGGCAGTATTGTTTTTGCAGCAATGCACAAAAAAATACTCCTTCAGCTCATGCCTTTTAGTAATTTATGAAGCTTGCTATCCATTCGTTTATATTTAAGGATCAAATGTTCCTTTTTTGTACTAAAGATCAGTATCAGACTGAATAATATTTGAGAGTGCATCTTCACTGAAACAGATTGTGGATTTTCAAGTTGAAGTTGTGGTCCAGTTCAAACAGGATATCTTTGAGCAGATCAAATTCTTTGTAACATTCTATTATGTAATTTGTTAATTTCATTGGAAACTGAAGATGCCGTTATAATATGCTGATATGGCTGCACCGTATTGCTGTGGGACTGTGTTGTTCGCAGTAAATTTGTAATGTTATTGGTCAACTGTTTATTTCAAGCTCAGGAGACCTTTACAAATTGGATATCTTATGGTGTTGTTCAATAAGACAAAACTCTTTTATAGACTGGCTGTGCTGAGAGAACATAACATAAATGGAGGTGTTAAAATGCATGCATGTGTATCGGCAGCAGTGTTGGAGGAGGAGCTGAGAACCACGGACATTGAATTTTTCATACTCGCCTGAGGCTGGAGTGGATGCAAGCTGCCTGTCAGATTCTCAGCAAGAGCAAGAGAGATTAGACCAGCATCTACAAAACCGATACCCAGCAAATAATCAAGCATGCACACACACACACACACACACACACACACACACACACACACACACACACACACACACACACACACACACACACACCAGGACACACTGATTGTAAATCCATAACAAAGCCGGTGCAGCCTTTGCCACCAACCTTTCAACCAGATAAGAAAGAAAATAACATTGCTCTGCACTCTTTAGTCTGTTTCCAATGTTGAAATCAAATACAACCTGAAACAACCAAATTTAGCAATACAACACACTGTTTTATGTGTTCTATAAGCAGGGTTCATTAATATTTTATGATAAAGGAGGGATGTCATTCCTCTGGACTATTTAGATGTCAAACCTACTTGGCAAATCTCAAGTAAAGACCTGCAAATGGAGCTGTAAGACTTTTACATTGTTCTTCTCTATTAGTGCTCCAGAAATTAACCCCACAGAGAGAGGCAGATAAAAAAAGACAAAAGCTAAAGGCCTTTCTTATCCCTCCGTGTAGTTAAGCTGTCATTTCATAGGCAGTTCTGTACTCTACTGCTCCATCAGTGCCAGCCAGTGTTGTGAGACGGCATGTCCATGAGTGAGTGTGTGGGATGGTGGTTACTATATCCGCATTGATTGCAGTGCGGATAGTGTCAGGAGCTCCACATCCGACAGTTTCATTCGCTCTGTCTCTTCGCTCCACTCTGCCTATAACATAGGAAGCTCCTGCCTGCTTCTGGCTCTGTGAGATAAGATGACAGGCCTTCACAGGTGGACAGATATCAAAACCTACGGACGACACTGGTCGTCACAATGGCAGAGGGATGACAAGTAATCACATATCACTACCTCGGCGTCTCGATTTTAGATCACTCAATTTGACTTCACCTGTGGTCTTCTGGACACGAGAGCAGATAGTTAAGTGATTCTTTGGTTGAGTCACATGCACCAGATGTGGAAACCAGGATGTCATCTGTGAATACATATTAGATGTTAAATTTGGTATGTTTGCGTCAGGAGATGTAAAGTCTCCTGAATCTGATACTCAGTAATTCACTGTGGAAGTAAGATTTAATTGCCGCTACTCTCCGAGCAGATTTGGCTTTAACGCTGTGTTGTACAGACCCATTACTTCCATCGCGGCAGCCGGAGAGTCGGATAGCAGGAAGCAGAGGGACAACACGAGGTTATGTTGGGCCTGATGTGCTGTGAGGCGTGGCGGACAGCACGGCCAGCTCGGGTGGAAACCCCAGCTCGATTTGTCACGGGCCACACAACTCGGCACCGAAGATTAACTCAAACTCATCACTCAAACACATTTTCACTCATCCCCAGCTTTTGTATCAGTCTGTCCAATTTCTTCCTCTCCCGCTGTCTTTCTACTGCAAAGAAGTATATCATTTAACATTTCCTCTCTCCTTCAGCTCCTAAAATACTCATGTTGCAACGTAAGTGCTGTTTACACCCCCCCCCCTGCGGGTCTGAGCGAGTCTCGGGAAAGGACTGTTCTGTCCTCCGGGATACAGGTAATATGAGTTAACACGACTCACAGCTTTCATTCGCGAGGTCCAGCACTACGCTGCTGTGATGTTTGGATTTTTCTCTCCGTGGGGCGGCATTATGGGCGCTATTGATATTCTTGCCGTTGCTTCTGCTCAGTCTTGAGCCAATGTTGTGCATACTATAAACCATGAAGTACTGTAACACTTTAACGCTAACTCTATCTAAATGGACCAGTGTAAAAAAAAAACAAAAAAAACATACATGCAATAACACTAATGCTACACCCGTCTATTGCAGTGAAAGCATCCATGTTTATGTTTTATTTTTTTTTATTTTGCACTTAATCTGTTTTCCAGGGCTAACATAAGCTGTCATGTTTGAACATCCATTTACACATTTTCTGGGCAGTTGTTGGTATGGTTAACTCGTTGGCACATTGTTGGCACGAAGCAATATTTGTATTGGAGTTATGTTTCTGTTTACCTGGCGAATGGAAGTCCAATCTCGTTTCCCTTAAGCTCTGTTTTTTGGTCGTCAGTGACTCCTGAGAGAAACAGCTGCTTCAAGCTCCGTAAACTAGCTGCTGCCTTTGCGTTAAATTTTCGCAAGCTGGCTGCTGACTTCATTAAACCCTGAGTTATTGGTCAGAAAGTTTGCTAAATTTATGTTGAAATAATATTTTTTTACAGCAGCCACAAATGAGCATTTAAAAAAAAAAAAAAAAAAAGTGCCACTGAAACAACAGTAAACAAACATTATAAGGTGATTGGGGCACATTTATTTAAATTAAGCTCTTACTGACTGTCAAGCATCAGGTTCTTTAGCAATGTCCTGTGAGGCAACAGCAGCACTACTTTCCAGTACTGCAACACATAACTTATTATCGTGCTGTCTTTATTCTTGTGAATATATAAATTGTTAACAGACTATTTTAATCTAATTGTATTGGCAACTTCGGCGTGACAACTCGCAGTAGGATAATGTTAGCTAGCGAGCACCAGGCTTCCTCCGACAGTAAACTGCAGCCAAGCAAAGTGTGACATCCTCTTTCATGCTGAGGAAATTTGGTGTGCTCTGCCATCAAAGTTACTTTGTCGAAATAATACGCATTTTATTTCAAGCCAATGCCACAAAAGAAACAAGTCAAATTTGCCGTGGTCTCAGATTTGTTACCTTTTTATACAATTACATTTTTGTTGGTCAGTAAACATCCTGAACGTGTCGGCCAATTGAACAATGTTGTTTTTTGTTTTGAATATTGATGATAGGCCCTATAAGGGCATACCTTACACTAAAACATTACTTCCACAATATGAAACCAGCCTTTTCATACCCACCAAAAACAAATTGTACATCAAATTGTGTTATCACTAAGCACTATGTGTAATGTTTAATGTCCACTGACCGGAAAACCACGTGACTAACAACAATAATTCACATTAAGTTACCAATAAACATGAAATCAAAATCACATATATCCCATGCATTAGCTACTATGACTTATCAGTCTCATCATTCTGTCTTTGCATCTTTTATATTCTGAAATAAATGCAACTAATTGTGGTGTTATTTCCCCAGCTACATTATGTTTTATTCACCAGCTGGAAAGATAAACTATGAAATAGCTTTCCTTTCCATAAATGAAAAACCACTGTAATTTCTTCTCTCTAAGCAGATTCTTCCATAAATCCTTGAAGAAACTAAACATGAACTCGTTAGGTTCGCCTTAAGCCTCAGCATAAATATGGGGGGGAAAAAATGTCCTGTTATATCAGTGGAGTTTTCCCAGACCGGAAAAACAATACAGCCTGTAGCAGCCCATGCAGCTTTCCTCTCAAACAGCAGTGGAAGACCAAAGGTACCACCTGCTTTGATATGCAGAGCATACTCCGAATGTAAATTCAGTTTAATTGGAAAAGAAAAACAACTGTGCGAGCAAAGATTATGCATAATCACAATAATTATTTCCCTCTGTGTATTACTTATTTTGAGGTGAGTATTCTGTGCTGCCTAATGAATGCACCACCTAGGAGGGAATAAAAGGACATGCAAATTAGTGTTACAGATGAATCGCATTTGAGAGAGAGAGAGAGAGAGAGAGAGAGAGAGAGAGAGAGAGAGAGAGAGAGATTCAGTTTGATTTGATCAATTAGCAAATTCACTTTCACTGATGGAAATAGTATATTTTTCAGTTTGCCGTGTCTCTAACATGTTTTAAGATTGCAGTATTTTCTTGCGTTAGTTTGACATCCGAAACTGAATTTCTCATGAACTTTTTGCAATCTGCTCATACTACCAAGGTATCGTCTTCCAAAAGGTCTTTGGGTTTCTGCTTTGCCGCTAATAGCCCTGAGCTGCAATAATTTGATTGTCAGTGTAACATTGGCAAATTGCCACTGACCTTAACTTTTAGGTAGAAAAGCAGAAAACATTGTTGGCGTTGTATTTTGAGCCAAGCCCATTTGCCAGCAGCCAATGCTCTGTGCCACATAATGGGATGATTTGTCAAAAACACAACAGTAATCAGCTAAATTATATCAGTGGGTGATTGAGAGTTTACAGTAAATTTGTAGATGCGCCATCCTCATCACTGAGACAAATGTTCATGCCCCGCATGTAGTCAGAAATGATGTTGCTGTCATGACTGCAGTGCTTTAATTGCCATTACTTGTGTATCATGCTGAGTGCCCCCAACATGCCAGAATCAAATACCTCTAACGCATTTGTTGCTGATGATTTTGATTGGACACTGTGAAAAACATTACTTGAAAGTTAATTTTTTCTAATCAAGCCTCCTGAGCTGGACCTAGTCCTCAGCTACTCATAGCACTGCCAACTTTCCCATTTTCTTTCGCTCATTAAGTCGTCAGCAATGTCAGCTACCTCCAATCTGATGTGTGAGTAATTATCAGCTTAAGCCAGGCTGTGACGTTTGACAATCCCCGACATTGCAAGCGTTTTGAGAGAGGCTGATGAGACACCCTGACCTTTGAGGCACAACAGGAAATAATCACACTTTAACTAAAATCGCTGTCATAAGCCCTGCTGAGCTGCATGTCCTCAATTCAGACATACGTGTGCAAAAAAAAAAAAAAAAAAAAAACAGACTAACATGAAAATTGAATACAGAGCAAGGTCATTCTTCCAATCTGCCTCTCTTAGGTAACAGGCATTAGAAATGATGTGTGTGAGCATCCTCCAAACAGACATTTCATATTCTTATTACGTCAAGAATCGAAATATGAGATTAAGAAATTGTATTATGATTACACAGCTAAAAAAAATAAACCACAAGAACTATTAGGTATAGAGTGTAAAATATTCAACCTCAGCCCATCATCTTCAGAAATGCGCCTGTTTTTCTAAGAAGCTAATTTCTAGTGTGTCTGTGACTACAGGAAGGGGACAGGCCAAGTGACCTTAGCAGGATATGATGACAAAGAGGTTGAATCATTAAAACAACATATCCAGCAGTCTCTGTGTGTGGGCTCTGATGCGCTTTCCATTTTAAAAGGACATTAGGGCTAATGGTAATGGTAACTCAGAGGTTTCCAAGCCTCTTTCCAGCACTGTCCGATGTGCTTGCAGCCAAAGAGCGTTGTCCATTAAGAAAGCAAACAATGGATATTTTTCATAGGTCACATAGGACATAGGACAAAGGGTAAACATGGCTAGGCCACAAACAATTAGTGGTTTATGATTTGCTTTAGCTATTTTAGCAATGCTAAAAGTTCTGATGTTATCCTCTAATAAGACAAACAAATAGACAGGAAGGAATGAACGAAACGGGTGACAAGGAGTAAAAATCACACAAAGACATTGACATGATCATACTTAAGCATCAGTTGCTGGGAACAAAGGTTACAATAGATGCAGGGAAGCTGTGTAATAAAAAAAAAAATCGATTTTACGTGCATGAGCATTATATGTGTGGATACGCATATTTTTCCATGTCATTAAACTGAGAAGGCTCTTTCTGTCTGATAATGTGCTTCGTGTGTAAGCAGCACACACGTAAGTTACAGCAGCGACTCTCATGGAAACATGTAGATTGACACCTCTCATTGGACTCTTAGCACAGATGTGAGAACCTGCACCTTTTGAGCCAGCCTGAGATTAGTGATGGCCACAGTCCCTTTGTAGCTCCGTAACTGCACTGAGTTGACAGCGGCTAAGCGATATGCCGGCCATTGTGTCCAGTGACTGTAAAGTCAGCGCAGCTAATTAGCAGTTATGCCCTGTGCTGATTAATTTATTCTGTGCAGCCTCATGTATTTATTCGAGTAAAGGTAATTCATTTGAATATGGTTTAATTGTTTCGACTTCCCAACCTCACTAGCCATAGTCACTGTACCGTATTTTATCTAAATGATTAAAAGCCGTTCCCCTCATTAAAACCAGTCGACTGTGCAGCGGATGATGAGCAATGCTTCCTTCCAACACCTTCTTCACAGATCCACCATGTCATTGTAAAAACAGGCTGTGAGCAAAGTGCGTAAATAAAACCTGCACTGGCTGCTCCAGGAGGGTCAATAAAACTACAAGCTGAAATGCATTTAGAGATCCTCAATGAGAATCTCATTGTTCATTCCACCCCTGCGATTTGCGAGGATATCCCAGCCAATCAATACAAGGACCATTAAGCTTAACAAACCTGGGTCCTCTATAAACTGCCTGCAGGCTCTCTAGGACAGCCTGCCTACCTGTAAAGACTCAGAGGCAGGTGGCTCACACAAAGCAGGATGTAATTTTGTTCTGACACACTGTATTCTGACACTTACTTGTCACCTAGTGCCCAGAACCTCTCATGTTACTGTACATGTGGTGACGCAGATAACCCCCATAACTAATAATGCTAATGTGTGCGTGTGCATGTGCTCCATTTAGACCACACTATTTGCTATGATTTGACATTCAGCAAATGGAGCAGTACATGACCAGTTTTCCCCTCATAATGAGAAGTTCTAATACAGCAGGGTTTTTTTTTTTTTTTGTTTTGTTTTTATATTTCATCACTGACAGTCATGTTACTCTCTGGCAACAACCTTTGGGTGGCTGCAAGACTGAGATATGGAACTTGAATGAAACTGGATGAAAACTAATAGATGAACCACAGCCTAATGCGGTACGCCGACACACTACATCAAGATTCGACAGTCAAAATGAGAGCTGCTGTACCTAAAAATCCAACCATAAATAATCGCTCTGTGTTCAAGTCACTCCTCTTTACTGACAGCTGAGCTATATAGCTCGACAGAATAAAATGTTTGTCTGTTTATTGTTATTTTTTTGGAAATACCTATTGAATTTCAAGTTAATATATGTGTTCATAATCCTGATCTCAGAGTAATGACCAACTTAGGGCCATTTTTCCAGCTTGCTGTGTATCACACTGCCTATTTCTTATAAAATATTACTGCTTAATTAAACAATATTGTTGTGTGATATTGATCACTATAGTAAAAAACACACGACAGAAAACAATTATAATTTTGTCGGAAATACAGTTTAAGATGTCTGGAAAGCACAGAAAGCACAGTACAACATCACAAATGTTGCATAAAACTCCACACGAGAACATTTGCTTCCATCAGACCCATACGTCTGCGAGTGGAAACACACTGCAACACACTTTTATTTCACTGCTTAATTGCCTTACTTAGTCTTGCTGCTTTTGTAATGGGTAATTGGTTGTCATGACAAACACTCTATGGCTATTCATAGCTCAGAGGCTTGTGCAAAAAAAGAGAAAAACATTCGAAGATTTCTGATGGAAGCTTTCCTCGCTAGAAATACAGTATAGCAAACGTTAGCCTCTTTTTTTTTTTTCTTTACCCCAATTAATCTGTAAGCCTGATGCAGGGATGCTCCACAGGACAAAATGGACCCACTTTACCAGAAAACATTCAGTTCTAAGTGTCCTTAACAACATATAAGCGGGAACTAAAGCATTGTGTCTGCTAAATAGTTTTTCTGATGTTTGCAGGTAAATCATAAAATTAAAAAAAAAAAAAAAGTCATGCTATTATCACATTCAAAAGTATGCTTCTGTTGAGATGTTAGGGACTTGTTTCTTTTTCTTTCTTTTTTTTTAAATGCAATGCCATGGGAAGTACGCATCAAACACAGCAGACAACCTCAGAGGACCTCCTGTCATGTGTTACTGAAACACATGCATTATTTACAAGGAAATAAAAAGACAAGACTGAAATATCTGTGACCTCCAAGTCACAATTTGACTTCTATAACAAAAGGAATAAATAGAGGATGGCTTTGCGGCTTTCAGCTACTGGATACAAAATAACTTTTCAAGACTTTGCAAAACTCAGACATGTTTACAGGAAACATGTTCATAATCGAGAGATTCTAAAGAGGACTGAATCATGCACGCTCACATTCAAACAAAAGGGCAAATCTGACATCAGAAAGATGTGGGGGGGGGGGTTGTTTTTGTATTTGGGATTGTTTCTAGCCACCTGACAAATATCCAATATTTACATATAGGCTTGTGTGGGGAAAGCACACAGACACCTTATTTTGAAACCGCAAACTTTTGAGTACTTAATGAGATATACAGTATGCTTTGCTGCATTATCACTTTTTTAGGGATAGCATTTCCATAATGACGGAGTGGCCAAAAAAATATTTGTGTCACGCAAACGCAGTGCAACAAGCTGATTATTAATGGGAGAAGTCTCGGATAAGGATAAACCTTTAATCATTCATTGATGATTGGTTAGTATTCAACCTGTTCACACCATTCACATCATTTATTTATTACGTGCTGGACTTTAATTACATTTGTATCATTGATTACTTTTATAACTAATGTGTCAAAACTGTCTCAGAACAAGGTCTGGTCTCTTGCGTTACATTTGTTAAAAATGACAGGCTAATACACCTAATTTCCTCCCGGTACCATTCGTTTCCTGTCTTTTTCTTTCAGCATTATGACCTAGAAGAATTTCATTAGCCAAATACAGATGGCTGCTTTACATAAGGCATCTCTCGGATCATGGTTGATAAGCTTCTGACACACTGCTGAAAACAACACTCCCACTGTCAAACACGTGCATACAGTTACCTTTCGGTAAATCTCTTTGGTAACCATGGTGGCAGGCAAAACAGAGGCAAATAAAGTATGGAAGGAAGTCCTCTCAGATGTAAAAGGTGAGGGGAGCCTTGTCTTGCTCACTTGAGTTTATTCAGGTGTGGCAGTGACCATTGAGTTGAGGAAGAAAGGTGGAACAAAAAAAACAAAAAAAATCCATACCTCTCTTAAACTCATTTAGCTGTTTTCCTCCTCTCCGCCCTCAGAGCCGATCCTCACACACACTTTCTAAGAGACATTAAGGCAGTTCACTGGAAGATGTATGCGCATTCATTTACTTAAAAAGATTTTATACAATGAACACGTGGATCACTGGGAAATGTGACTTGTTTCACTGTTAATCTATTGTTCCTCTTTCTTTCTCAAAATGCAAGTTCTCAAATGACTTATTTTCTTCCGTCAGAAAAGAGCTGTGCACATCAAATAGTAGACACAACGGAGTGCTGAGCTGTTCGGAGGGTTGAACACACAAGAAATTAAATCAATGGCTTCTTTGTGCGGTTTTGTGACAGAGAATATGGGGGGAATTACACTAGCTTGTGCAATTATATGAGTCAGAGATATAACAGGGAGAACACGTGGCTAGAAAGAGAAAGAATATTGTTGAAGCTGCACTTTTCTTCTCAATGAATCACTGCCATTATCGTTGAAATATGGCAGCGGCACCGATGACACAGCCTGCTGGTAGGCACACACTCGTGACACAAAACAAGACTGACAAATGCATTTTGAAACATAGAGGATATTAATCAGGTGAGAAGGACACCACTGATCCCCAGGCTTCAGCAGTGATTGATTTGGGCTGACTGATTGATTGATTAGTTCAAACAAGCAGTGAGCTGGCATTTTCTGACATTCTTGAGGAATATTTGTGCCGACAAACCCCATCATTCAAGCACCTAGAAGACACTACCGATTAAGACAGATTTTGCCTCTAGTCGTGCATATGTACATAGGGTCTTTCATCACACTGGAGAATAGCAAATTCGTTTTCTGTCTGCCATTGTCCTGAGTAAATATCTTTTTCTCAGGGGCACAAAGCCAGTTGTTTGCTAACAGAAAGAAATGAGCTGCTTCAATCAAAAACATTCACCCTGAGTCATCCCATGGCCTCAGAGATATACAGCATGTTTGCGCTTCAAATGTTCTCCTTCTCAATCTTGTATTTATTTTACTCTCACCTCAGTCCTCTTCAGTCTAAGGTTTAGGGTCATTTTTCAAAGCCAGACGAGACTGAGTTATTATTTTAAGTGCAGTGCTCTGGAGTGTTTTGTTTGCCCAGGAACTTCTCCCACACAAATGTTTGTGAAAGGATCTTTTGCTGACTATATTTCTCTCTCTTTTTATAATTGCCTCATCTTTGGAAAAAAAGAAAAAAAAATCCTTTCGTGTATTATAACTTGCTGTATTTACACAGACAGGCCAGGCATGACTTTTTTGGAGATGTAAAAAAAAAAAAAAAAAAGGAATCATGTTTTCCCGAGTCTAAAATGTCACACTCAGATGCTAACCAGACCTGAAGCTGTTGATTTCTCAGCTGCAGGGTGCTGTGCTGCTGCCTGTAGAGGTGTGGCTGTGACACCGGATGGAAAAACAAAAAGCAAAACAATCTACTGTAGGCTGCGTTTGGCAGCTGCGCTCACACAGAGGAAACAGACGTACACAAACATCAATCTCTTCTGTCACAGTGTCCCTGCCTGTCACCATGGAAACACCCTAAAGCTACAGCTGTCTGGCGGAAGATTGACTTAACTTGCTGCGATTTCTGAATTTTGAGGATTTGCATAGGCCCACGCACTCTTACATATTCAATTGGTAATCGGCTAAAAACGATCCTGAGCTTTTCACGTGTTTGGGACAATTGTTAGTAACAACCACTGAATTCAGCTCATTTGTGGATAATGTGTAATGATTCCAATCTCAGTCCAGTATGACGACATATTGAGAAAGGGGCTATTTGTCTGAACGGAAATTATTATCAAAAATGCCTCTGGAAATATTTCATTTTCTTCTCCTGAAATTGTCCCTGCTTTGCCAGGACCCTCAGACATGCCCCGGGTAGGTTTTTCCTGAGTGACATTTTGTGGAAGCACATCTGAACCACATTTGTATTGATCTATGCAGAGAAAGGGGGAGATTGATCGCGTGTGTGACAGCTCCATTTCCTAAACTTGTAAGCATACCTTTCTAAGAACGCCTCAGGTCAGGCCGACCTAAACTAATGAAAAATTACCTGTTTGCAGAGACCTCAAAAATCAATGCATTCAGCATTCATGACTTCCGGAGATAGCAAGGAAATGAAACTTCAGCTCTCAAGAAGAATAACAAAATCACTGCGTCTTACTTTATGGAAATTAAATGTTTGAAAGTCCACTGTTTTAAATAAGGACGATTTGATTGGGACCTCAGATTCATCAGCATATCTGGGTGGGTGCTGTGATGCAGAGAGAGAAAAGATACAGATTATTCAAAACCAATCAAAAAGAGATTTGGATCATCTTTTGGGAAGAGTCTTAACGGTGACAATACGTCAGGCCACGTTTAATCACGATTGTTCTTTGGAAGCTCCGTGTATGTATGTGTGTGTGTGTGTGTGTGTGTGTGTGTGTGTGTGTGTGTGTGTGTGTGTGTGTGTGTGTGTGTGTGTGTGTGTGTGTGTGTGTGTGTGTGTGTGTGTGTGTGTGTGTGTGTGTGTGTGTGTGTGTGTGTGTGTGTGTGTGTGCGCGTGCGTGTGTGTGTTTGAGACAGACAGATGTAATCTCTTTGGGGAAGTGATCATTCATATCACATCATTTTAGCACTTTTGGGTTGTGTGTGCAATACTTTATGAAAATAATACCCTAACAAAAGCTCGACTGGTCATAAAATCCCAAGTGGCAACAAGCAGCCTTTGTAAGCTTTCAAAGAGGTCTGACCTTACATGTATTACATACAGTATATTTCAAAACAACATGGGGCCTCTGACAGCGCTTTTAGCAAAACAGATGCATTTTTTTTTTAAACAAATTCAGCGCAACAGTCTAAAACAAACTGCTGTTTAAAAAAAAAAAAAAAAAAAAATTATTCATTGGTTGATCAAAACAAAGAATATATTAACAGAGAAGAATAATAAACCAGTGACGATGGACGCACAGGACGCTGCAGAGCACAGACAGGTAACTTTCGTGCTCTGAACCTTTGTAACAGTTATTTACTTTGGATAGTTTAATATGTCAGGTTATGTTATTAAACGCAGCTAATGTTAGCCAGCTTGCCTGCATCAATACATAAGGCCAGTCACATGGACGTGGTGCGGATTTCACAAACCTGGAGCAACTTCTTCCTGAAACGTCTTCACTTGTTGATGTTGCTGAAGTGGGGGCCACTTCCTGTGAAGGGTGGTTGAGGTCGACTCCTCTTGGAAAAAAAAAACCTTCTCCTGTCAACAGTTATCTAGCAAGTAGCTCGCTGACTCGGTTGAGATGACAGGTAAAATAAAAACAAGACGTCACAAACAGGAGAAAATCCCCAATAACCACTTCAGGGTTGAACACTTCACCTGTAGGTGGCAATAGGCTCGTGTGGGTTCCAAAAATGATGGACAGGACAAGGATATTCAGGATAGAGGTCAATAGTTTTACACCAAAGTGTGGTTCACGCTTTCTTGTCATTTGCAAGTGCTTTCATCAAGCTCCAGTGTTTACTGTAAACAAAACAGAATATTTTATATGTTTATGAACAGGAGAAGATCTGTACAGCAGCTGCCTTCTAGTTGTAGCAATTCCTGGTTACTAGTAGGAATTGTGATTACCCAATCCTGAAAAGTAAAAAAAATAAATAAAAATAATAATAATAAAAGCAGCATTTTGGCGTGGACATGGAAGAAAAAAGATTTATTGAGCAAAAATATCTCAAGCAACACATAGCTGACTGCACAGCAGGTGTGTTGGAGCTATACAAAGGGATGAGAGTCCAGGTTTTTCTTTCAAGCTGAAGCGAAGGATGTAGTTGGACTTTAGTCTGAGACCGGCTCGGCAGAAGAAAGACCTACTGTTCTATAAAAGCCAGAGTTATAAAATAAAGAAGGGCTTAGGCCTCAGTCTGCCGTGCCTCAGGCACAGTAGAAGTCCATGTCCTGCAAGAAAGGCAAAACATAATGTGGACCACCACCTACAACTCTATAAAATGAATATAAAGTATTCCACTTCGACCAATATACTCACGGTTGTTTGCATCTTAACTGCGTCTTCAGTAAACTTCTGTGTCTCCTTGACCACAGTTGCAGGGAAGTATCCAATGATTCCCATCTGGTCCACATACCGCTCACCGTAAACCTGACAATGAAAATAAGATAGCCTCTAACAAGCCCGACGCTGTATGTTTTATGCATTTGACCTTTAAATAATTAAATGCTTGTTCCATTTCATATAGAGTGAAATTAGTTTGTTTGTCACAGCTGTTGAAAATCCTCTGTGCCTTTTTGTAAGTGATTCTAAGTGTGCAGTGCGACTTAATAACATGCAACAAATACTGTGCACATACACTCCCAGACCAGAAGACTCCACTGCCCTCCGGTGGTATGAGTTTAGAATACACATAAACCATCTGACCCTTCCTGAGGTTGATAAATCTGCAGTCAGGAGCTATGAAGTCATCCAAGGCTGTGGCCATTGAGAGAACATCTAATAAATACCATAAAACAAGAGAGGAAAGAGACATATTAACATCTACTATTTTAAAATGCTGTCGAAAACGTGCATTATATTGCATGACTTTGATATAGGATAGTTTTCAGAGTGCATTCTACACACTGTATCTTGCTTATCTCCAATGCTCTGACTTACATGAGCACTCTGCATCTCCACAAATCTTGTCGTCTGCGAGTTTATCCATGAAGACGGCCCTTGCAGTCTGGTGCAGTAGTCCCACACAGAGCAGAATCACCAGTGGATAACTCATTCTCACCAAAAGAGAAGAACCAAAGTGTTGCAAGTGGGTACAATATGAATGTGGACGTTTGAAGGAAGTTAAGGCTATAAAAACAAAACAAAACAAAAAAACACTTCCCTCAGCCAGGACTGAATGGGCTGAGCCCCCGCATCAGAGGTCGCCTGACCAATCAGTGCAGAGTTTTAGAAATGCCAGACTCTGGAACTATTTATCTCCCACAGGGGAGCTGGCGGACTTTTCTCAAAATGCAGTCTCTTTGCAGGAACAAGCGGTCACAGTTTATGTGAACTGTGTGTTAACAAGCCTATTAATTTGCTGAAATACAGAGTATTTTTTAAAGGTTCCTAAAAGTGCTCTCTTTCTGGACAGACAAAAATGCACAGCAAGAAGCAAAGTTAACTTTTAAGGCATTTTATGTGAGTACAAGTTAAATCAATCTAATCTATTGAATCTAAACCTCACGTAAACATGCAACTAATCCAAGATCATTAAAGAAATTGAACCAAACCTAAAGTCTACCTTATACGGAAAGGGTTAAATAATCCTATGAAATACAGAGATACAATTTCAAATGGTGTTAAAAACTAGTCCAAAATACTTGTTAGCCATTCTCAACTTCCTCTCAGATAGAAAATGTGGCATTGCAACTTCTGCGTTCTGTCAGCAAGAATCTCTCTGCTTTATTTATTTATTCATATTTGGCTGCTTGCCAGATTAAAAAGTTACAATCTAATAAAACTAAGTCCAAGTCCATTATTATTAAGAAATAGACTGGTTGGACAAGCTGATCTAAACTTTGGGTTGCAGTCATTAAACCTTTAAGGGTGAAATAAAACCTCAAAAGAAAGTAAAAGAACTGACAGCAAACTGATCACAGTGTGAACGTCTTTTGTAGCTGAAATAATGAACCTAAACCTTGACAGAAAAAAAAACAAAAAATGACATACTGAATATGAATACACAACTGAAGAGGTATTGAAACCACTAAATCCCAATCTGGAGATCAAATTCTACATGTTGAAATTGATGACAAGTCTTTCGATTATGTTTCATCATGTTTTGTAGGCAAACTTTCCACAAAAAAAAAAAAAAAAAAAAAAAAAAAAAAAAAAAATCCTTGTAAACAAGAACGTCATTTCCTTTTTCGGCCGATGCAAAAAAAAAAAAAAAAAAAAAAAAAAAAATATCGTGCGTGCGTGCGCACCCAGGTAGCTAAACGGGCGGAGTTTAAACATGCATGCAATGTAGTGCAAGTCAGAAAACAAAGCGAACCTCTCACTTGCGGTCTAGTGGTGTATAAAACAGGCGTATCCTTTGACAGTCATTGCTGTGACGTAAGCGCAGTAAACTCAAAAGGACAGTCTCGACCGAGCTGTTATTGTTCGGTTTGAAGAGTTTGGGGGAGGTCGGTGCTTTGTTTTTATTTTTTTTTGGGGGGGGTGGAGGGTGTGCGGTAAGATACCATCAGCGGGCTAATTTCACTGAAATACTTGCACCTGCATGCCGGGCCGGAGTTGTTGTTGTTGTTGGTTTTTTTTCTTAACAGCGCAGCATCAATATTTGTCCAGGTGGTGGTAAGCTAACGAGTCAGGTCCCAAAGTAGCCGATGGATGCGCGGGTATCGGACTTATTTGGCTCGGGAAATGGACACGGCTCTGGATCTCAAGCGTCCAACGTCAAGCCGGGAAATGGCCACGGTGTAGCCCCCAAAAAAGCTTGCGCAAAGAACAACAAAAAAGCCAAAGCTCGATTCTCCCGCAACTTCAAACCGAGCAACAACACCCCGTATCTACCTCCCGAGGTAAGGCTGGAAATTACGCACAACAACAAACAACAAACAACAAAACAGCTAGCGGCAGTCGAGCTAATACTGCTCACGACGCGTAGCGAAGTCTACATGTAAACAAACAAGTTGTTTGTGCGCATGCTGTGTGTGTGTGTGTGTGTGTGTGTGTGTGTGTGTGTGTGTGTGTGTGTGTGTGTGTGTGTGTGTGTGTGTGTGTGTGATCGTGGATTTTGTTTTCTCCATTGCGTTTCCTGTCGCCGGGGTTAGCCTCCCTCCTCTCGACTGGTCGCCTGAACCTGCAAGTGACACGTATAGCTTAGTCGGTTCCGGGAAGCGCACGGGATGGTTATATCGGGCCAGGATTAGCGATCTCGGCATCGGCCGACAATTTATTATTTGCGATTCGCGTTAGTTTTTACACTGTCGTGTTGATCGGAAGCTGCTCGGATGAACTGAGCAACTCGTGTTTTTCGCTGGCTGTCAGAAGCGGAACAGCTGTGTTTGTAAACAGGGGGGGGCAGGAGGGGGGGGGGGGGGGCGGGTATTACAGCCGGTACGTACAATATGTGTGAGCCATCAGATTCGTGTCCCTGCCCTCTGGGTATCCTTACCTCCAAACATCTCACTTCTCACGCCTAAACCTAACCGATGGGTCACCAACGAGATGAGGCTATTATCACGGTCCCTGATGTTCACTCGGCTAAGGACTGTGTTGTTGCACCAAAGCATAAACTTACTTGATTAACCTGTTTACAGCGTGAGTTACTTAAACTCAACCCATTTATCAGTTGAGCTTCATTTGCTCTAAAACGTGAAAGAAAAAAAAAAAAAACTACGTCACCTCAAAGCTTCCTAAAGCCTAAAATACTGTGTCTTAACTCGGAGGCAAATACAAACACATTTGTTTTCAGGATTATGCTGTGTTGTCAAAATGATTGCAGGTTGCACTTAAAGAGATAAACTGTACTGTACTCCGGCGCCGTGGTCGTGAACTCTTAATTAACATACGCCAAGGTGTCAGCTGCAGGTTCCAGCTGATCCTTGAATATGATGACCTCACGGACGGCTATACAACTGACTAACTGCTTAGTTAGCCTTCACACGCTGCAACTTGATGTGTAATTAGACAAGGCAGGCAGGCAGGCGGACGTGTAAACATCAATATAAATAAATGTGAGGTTAACTAGTCAATATCCCTCAAAGTGGGACAAATATCTCCCGTGTATACGAACAATAGTGATCACTCCAGTGACCGCCTATTCACGGGACACTGACTGCTCATTCAGTCAGATTGCTTTCCTTTTTGTTTTTAAACAAATCAATAGCCTGTTGTCTCACTTCTCTTCAGCCTGACAGCTGTTGTCCCTTTTTTTGTTTCTCTCCCGGTCTCTCAGGCTGAAGAGGGAAATATAGAGTACAAGGTAAGAAAATTAGCTGTGATGCAAGAACCTTTTTTTTTTTTTTTTTTTTTTTTTTTCATACACAAAAACAAATCAAATTAAATAATGTTATGATGTTAAGAGTTTTTTTTTTTAAGAGTACATTTGGGTTCCCTTTTAAAGAGTGCTTGTTGATTTACATAACATTATAAAGGTGGTTAATGTGTAGGTCAGCCACTTCATGACAATAGTGTAGATTAGATTTAGACTTTATTAATCCCACAGTGGGGAAATGTGGTCATCACAACACAGAAACACAAAAAAGGTGCACACAATAAGAAAACATTTACAAATAGGTATACATAAATAAGAAAGATACAAAATAATTATTTTAGGGAAAAAAAAAAAAGAGCAATGAATATTATATACACACACACACACATACAGACTTCATACACAAAAACAAATAAAATTAAATAATGTTATGATGTTAAATTATGTTATTGGTCATTACCATCAGTCAGCTACATATAGGTAACATGTCAGAATATACTAGTGCAGTCTTGCCATGGAAAGTCAACACCACCGTGGATTAGCGAGAGCATTTTTAGTATCTGGACAGCTGCTTCCCTGCTACCTCAACATAGACTTTATTTGTTTTGTTTTTTATTGCCTCAGTCCTACAGTGATCCTTTGTAATGTTAGTTCATTGCATCAAAATGATTGAACTACCATCTGAACAAATTGCAATTTTAAATTTAGGTTTAAGTTCAGCGACATTGTTCGGTCTTTTCTTTTTCTAGTTGAAGCTAGTGAACCCCACACAATACCGCTTTGAGCACCTGGCAACACAAATGAAATGGAGACTGCAGGAGGGCCGAGGCGAAGCTGTCTATCAAATAGGTGTTGAGGACAATGGCATGCTGGTGGGACTGTCAGAGGAGGACATGAGGGCGTCACTAAAAACACTTCACATGCTGGCGGAGAAGTAAGTTCAGAGAGTGTTTTTATTTACTTTTTATTTTACCAGGTTCACAGTTGGTTACTTAAATACTCCTTTGTTACCCGAACTAAACAACTTGCAAGAAAGGTTACACGTTGGTCCCCAATATATGCAAATGATATAATATAGGTTTACCAGAAATTAAAAAAAGATACAGAATTCACATTCTAAAACTTATATATTTTTTCCTGACAGAGTTGGAGCTGACATTACAGTTCTCAGAGAGCGGGAGGTGGACTATGACTCTGACGAACTTCGTAAGATTGCTGAAGTTCTCATTCGCAAGGTGCCAGATGACCAGCAGGTTAGTGGGGCTACTGTGAAGGCGTGGTGTTTTTTTGGCCTAACCGCAACAGCACCACCGGCACTATAAACATGAATGTTGCTGACTGAGTTACTAAGCGATCATAGTTTCATTGTTGGTCGACCAAATGTTTTGGCCATCCGTTTTAAATGAAAAGCTCATATCGATGGCAATAGCCGAACCAGAGAGGCCCAGATGTCCCTGTTCCTCGCAGCTTCTTCCAGGTCTTAAATTCGCGGGCATTTTTCATGCATTTTTTTTTTTTACTTGGTGTTTTTTCCCGGCAGTTCTTGGACCTGCGAGTGGCCGTACTGGGTAATGTGGACTCGGGTAAGTCCACTCTGTTGGGGGTGTTGACACAGGGTGAGCTGGACAATGGACGGGGAAGAGCGAGGCTCAACCTCTTCAGACATCTGCACGAGATCCAGACTGGACGCACTTCAAGCATCAGCTTTGAGATCCTTGGCTTCAACAGTAAAGGAGAGGTGAGGGAAGACCCTCTGCCAAAGGATGAACAACATGACTTTCACTGTTCGAGTAGCTCTTTCTTAGCCTCATTCTTATACAGTGATGTATCAGTCTTTCTTTCACCAAACCACTGCATCAGGAGGTAATGTTAGCAACCGATAACTAGCTTCACTTTTTTTTTCTAGGTTGTGAATTACAGTGAGTCTCGGACAGCAGAGGAGATTTGTGAGAGTGCCTCTAAAATGATCACATTCATTGACCTGGCGGGTCACCACAAGTACCTGAAGACCACCATCTTTGGCCTCACCAGCTACTGTCCAGACTTTGCGATGCTGGTCGTCAGCGCAAACACTGGCATTGGTGAGCATTCGCTGATCAATTACATTTTTACGTCTAATTTCATACAAACTTGAGTATTATTTTTATGTCAGCTAAATGTGCTACCCTCACTGTGTTTATCCAGTCACTTGTTTATTCAGTTTGGCCAAATTGAGAGGGGATCTGTCGCAGGCTGGTAATACACACTTGCAGGACTGGTCTGTCAGTGTGCCCATGTTTGTGTAAATCACACCTCCACACTGTAGTGGATTTAACCAGCTGTGGCTCAGCACTTTTCAGGCATGTGATATTTGACCTTACATAACAAACCGCCCCTCCACAACACCCCCCTTTATCCCTCCTCCTCGTCCCTGCCGGCAGTGCTAGTCCCAAAATATCTCAAATACCATCCTTTCACGTCAGAGGGGTTGGACCCACAGGAGGTAGTTCTGAGCTTGGTCTGCCTCTAAACCTGCCTCCTGCAAATGGGTCAGTAAGTTAGTGCGGATTTCAACGTTGCTGACTTTTACAGAAAGGACATAACACTTGCCAGTCACCGGATGTCAGGCCCCAAATACTTGCAGGCTTCAGCCTTGTTGTTCTCTGCGACTGACTACACTTCTTTCTTTTTTTTTTCTTTTTTTTTTTTTAATAAATTGAACATTTTAGAGTGAGTTTCATCAAAAAGTCCACACACATCCAAAAGTTACATTTCCCTCTACAAGAAGACGCTGTTCTCTGTAGGATTCAAAATAAACAAGAAACAGACAACAGCTCAATAAACTTCTAGTTCCTGAATTAAAGAGGAAAATGCAAATAAGCCTATCATGGGACACAATCTACCAAGGTAAACAGTGATTTGCGTATTGTTTGTGTTACAAATGGGCTTTTCACAGTCCAACTTTACCCAAATTTATATATATATTTTTTAAAATTCAACTTATTTAGTTAAAGTACCTTCTGATAAATTTCAGATTTTTTTTTCATTAAAAAAAATAACATATTGAACTTAATTTAGTGAACTTATTTCAACACCTTGTTTTGTTTATCAATTCTGTATCAGTGCATAACGTGCTTCTACCAACCCAGACCCTTATTGATAACAGCAAGTGAGACCGAGAGCAGGAAGCTTGTGTACAGGAATCTGTACTTTGAAACCTGAGCTGCTGAAACTGGTAGGACAGGTCAGTAATTTGTAGGATTTGATATTCAAAAAAATGTTGGCAAAGTGGGATTCACAAACCACAATGCGCACCACCAGGGGACACTGAGGCCCCGAGGTCGCTCTGCCATTGTGACATACAGACAGTACTGACAGATGTCTCAGAGATCTCTGCTTGGCTCACCTCTGACAGATGACTACGTGAAGGAAGAGCTTTAACCGGTGACTTTAACAAGTGAACCCAGTTGAGAACTCGCTGTTAAAAAGACCTTTTGTAAATAATCTTTATGCTTTTGGAAGCAATGCCCTGAAGTTCCATTCGGTTACAAAGAAATCGGTTATTTTTCCTTTTGCTAGTGACAAGGAGACCTGTATATATGAAACCCGAGCTGTTGGGACAACACTTGTTACTTAGCACTGCAGCTCACAGCTTGTCACAGTTATTAAGTGAACTATATTCAGCAGCTGTTAATGTATGGCGGGCAGGTTTCAGCTGTTTTGTAAGGTCATTTTGAATATATGATTTCACAGATTTTGCTAAAGGTTATTAACAAAAAGTCCTAATACATGTTTTGAAGTTATTTGTTTAGGCTTTTAAAATCTTTGTCACCATTGAAACAATTTTAACTTAAAAAATTTTTTTTGCTATTATTATTTTTAGAAAAAGCCCCAAAAAGTGTTTTCCAGCCACAGTCACAAAAGAATATACAGGCTCAAAAAACTTCAAACTATTAAGACTATTTGATTGTTGTAAATCTGTGGCTCTGGTACCTTTGACCTGGATGTCCTTCAATAAACAAATATAAGCATTGTTTTATATTATGTGTATATATATATATTTATTATTTACATTCATTCAGCAGTGATGTACCACCACCAAGAGAAAAGTACACCCTCTGCTGATAAATTCAATTCAAAATAATTTATAAGGTAAATAAATTCAGTCCCTACATTTAGAAAAATAGATTTTCATCCTGATAAACAAGGAAAAATTCATTCACTGTTTTAACCTCTGGTGCGTAATAAGGAAACGATATTGAAATCTGAAAATAAAAATAATACTGCAATGCTACACATTTTTTAAAGCCTAGTTCTTCTTTAATTCATATTTATTTATGCTTGAATCTCTGTATTTTTTTCCACTTCCTTGCCGTGTTTATGTGGATTTCTGGTCTAAAATGGGTGCCCTATACACGTTGGGGGAAATGGGGTCAAGAATGAGAACTGCCTCAGCTACGCAACAGAGAGTAAAGGACATGGTGTTTGCAACCCAAGATCTCCAGCTTTAATTATGAAAGAGTAATGGATCTGTGTAATGAATATGGTTCGTCTTAGGTTGTGTCTGTGACAAGCCAACAAGCCAAAGGGCAAGTCATCATAATTCTGTGATGCTTTACTGTGTACCGTATTTCGAAACCTTCACCTCAACCAGAATTAAAATTTTTGCAATGCGTCGTCGTTACCTTGGATGAGCTGGAAATAACAGCAGCAGAAAAACACTGCGCTGCTCACCTGGCAAGAGGTCAGAGTATTTTGAGCGTCCGTCAACCTATAAATGTATGCTTCGGGACTTTATCCTTAAAATACCTTGTGACACAAGACTAAGTCGAGACCCGAATCCGAGCCGAGACATAACTTAGTACATGTATCACTTTCTCTCAGGTGCCAGCTTTGTTTACAAATAAACATAACAAACCAGGCATCTGTTTAAGGTCACTGGCTATCCCTGGACAAGGTCACTTGGTTTTTAAAAGTTATTTTTTTTGGCACTGTGGACCAGCTAGGTATCAATGACATAATAACCATACACTATATGTTTGAATGTTTTCCTGCACTGCTATCTTGTCTGCCTCGTGCGATTACATAATAATCATACGTCATGGTAAATTCTACCCGGTCTTATCAGTCTTGATATACGCTCTTTAACTCTCATTATGTGCCACGCCATAGACAGGCAATGTTATCTCAGCTCTGTCTCGAACAGCCCAGCTTACAATGCTGTAATAATTTCCAACGAGCCGTTTGCCATTCAGCGAGATGTCAATCTTTGTGTTTATACACAGAAAAAAAAACGTCCTCGTCTCGGAAGACTTGATTTCATATCTGACATTTTTTTTGTTTCCTGCGAAGATCCCTTTCTGCCTTTTTAATGCAAATTACCCTGGAGAAACGCACTGACCGCATCAAATAAACAATGCCTCGTGTGCTTGGACGGGAAAGCTATTTTAGTGGCATGAAGAAAACGCAAAACAAGACGTAACCAATATGTAACTGCTATTCCCCGCCTCATCCCCCTCTCTCTCTCTCTCTGTTTTCCAGCTGGTACGACATGGGAGCATCTTGGCCTGGCCATGGCTCTGAAGGTGCCCATCTTCATCGTTATCAGTAAAGTGGACCTGTGTACGCGGGCCACTGTGGATCGCACGGTGCGGCAGCTGGAGCGCGTCCTGAAACAGCCGGGCTGCAACAAGGTGCCCATGGTGGTAGGCAGCACCGACGACGCCGTCACAGCAGCGCAGCAGTTCGCCCAGTCACCCAGGTACGAAACGCTTTTGTATACGCAATTGACACATGTTCATGAACCTTTCTAGTTACACATGTTGCTCCCTCTATAACTTAAAACACTTATAACAGTCGAGGTTAGAAACTACACGGTATTATCTTTGTGTCCTCGTGATTTGCTTCGTGCTCTCCCTGGCAGCATCACACCCATCTTCACCCTGTCCAGTGTGACTGGAGAGAGTCTCGACCTGCTCAAGGTCTTCTTCAACATCATCCCTCCTCTCAGCAACAGCAAAGAGCAGGAGGAGCTCATGCAGCAGTTAACCGAGTTTCAGGTGAGTCTCAGGCGAAGTTTGTTTATGCATGCATACGATCAGCTGGCTGTGATATGCACTCCCCCAGATGAAATGTAAACAGGTTGATGATTTTGATGGGACTGACAGCCGTGTGCATCATTACAGGTGGATGAGATCTACACGGTGCCAGAGGTGGGGACTGTGGTGGGAGGAACTCTGTACAGGTCAGCCTGTTCAAATGCTTTTTTCATTCAAGGTACATGTATTTATTTATAGCGTGGACCTTCCCTTACCCTCTATTGTCTTTGACCATGCAGTGGTATTTGCCGCGAGGGGGATCATCTTGTCGTAGGGCCCACAGACTCGGGCCATTTCCACAAGTTGACCATAAGCAGCATACAAAGGAACCGCTCAGCATGCAGGGTACTGAGGGCCGGCCAGGCTGCGACACTCGCCCTGGGCAACTTTGACCGGTCACTACTACGCAAGGTCAGATTCTTGATGTTCACTTTTCTTTGTACAGTGTGTGCCCGTCTCTGTGTTTTCAAGGAGTGTGTCTGATGTGATATTTTATCATAGATTTTTTTTTATATAGGTCTTGTTTGTTTTATATAAACAAAATAGAAGATATCCATAAATCAATGAGGCAGGCAGAATCTAAAACAAACGTATACATATAAGATAAAACTAAAAAATGATACCAAGACATATTATTGCATTAAAGAGTTATAATTTAGTATTGACTAATTTAGTATTAATACTCAGAAATCTAGTCTTTGTGTACCACCATCCTTGTGTTTTCCACTCACAGGGCATGGTGATGGTGAGTCCGGAGATGGATCCTACCATCTGCTGGATGTTTGAGGCTGAGATCGTGCTGCTCTTCCATGCCAAGACCTTCCACAAGGGCTTCCAGGTTACTGTGCACATTGGCAATGTGAGACAGACCGCCACTGTGGAAGCTGTGTACGGCAAGGTTAGTCCATCCACTGAGCTACGACCTTTCCAGCCTGAAAATGTATTTCAGCTTTGATCCCAGTGAGCAATCTTCAACAATTTATGTCCCAGCTATTGGACACTATAGGTTTCTTCTTAATTGGTGTCAACTGTCTCACATTCACTCACAGTTTAATACAAATTATAATCCAATCGAGCACATATCCGTTGTCAGGTTGCTGTTCATGCTCATTTGTAAGTTTGTATGCGTTGACAATTTGGGCAGCAACTGAGCAACCACAATTTAATTGTAATGTTTAGATGACCACTGCTGCTGTCATGCTGCTTGGTCACCTACCATGCTCTCTGAATAACACATGGGAAGGTCACAGCCCAGAAAGCAGACTTTAAGATCTGTGCTGCAGAAAATACACTAACTAAATAAATAGGCAATCTAGCCAATCAAGTTGAAGTAGGGCATAACGCGGTCAGCCCCACCTGGCATCGAATTTGTGCCATCCGCTTTTATTGGCAAAGGCTCTGGGCATCCATATTGTCTTCCCACATTTGAGGAGCTTGATATTGCATGGGGTTGTCCCCACGGAGCGCTCAAATGTAATTGATAATACAATTTAAAAGCTATTCTATCCTGTCACTGACCATACATTGTATAATAATGATCAACAGCTACCAAGGATTTTTTTTTTTATTATTTTTTTTTTTTATATATCATGCATTAATCTGGAATAGTTTTTGTCATATGTAAACATGGGTGACATGATCAAATCTGGCCAATGGTGTCACACCACTCCATTGAGTCATTTGAAATATACAAAAAAAAAACTGGCTTTGCAAGTATTTTATGAGGAGAGATAAACTTGACATGTTTATTAAAGCTCAAGGATATATACACAATACATTTTGGTGAGTAACACCGAGTGTAAACTTAACGTTTGTTTGCTCACAAGCAAACTCCAAAGAACCTTTTCTGCTGCTGCACTTGACCCATAATGCTGTCTTTGTTTTATTCCTCTTCTAATGCTACATCACTGTACCACAGGAAGAGCTGAGGACAGGGGAGAAAGCAGTGGTTCTTTTCAAGTTCATCAAGCACCCAGAATATCTGAAGGTAGGAGCGAAGGTGCTTTTTAGAGAGGGTGTGACCAAAGGAATCGGCCACGTCACCAAGTTGCAGCCCATCGCTCAATACCTACGATCCCAGAGCGAGGACGAGGACGAGGACGCCTAAAGTTTGTCGGACAACCTCAGCAGGAACCACCGTCCCAGCCTAAAACAAGGTGCTTTACAAACCACTTCCTGCTTTCTCCAAAGGCCGCTGTGCTCTTTTCCCTTCATGGTAAATCCCTTTTACAGGATGTTGTTGTTTTATCACTCTTTTCCAAAGCCTTGTTACCATCTTACCTGTTTGTCCTCTTCAGCTTTTTAAATAACTGATATTTGAGTCTGTTTTCTGATGGTGAGGTTTAAAATGTTACTTTCTTTGGCAGTCATCAGGGGAAACCCCTCAACCATCTCTATGGCACATTCACTGAGCAACACCTACCAAAGTAATACTGAGTGTGACAGAGAACACACAGTTGCAACGTACAGTGCCAACCAGGAAATTACACTCTCACATCCATAATGTAGTGATGCTTCCAAAGGTTACACCTAAACGCACTCCTAACACACGAAATAAAAAAGGCTCACACACACACACACACACACCCACTGAAATATAAATGCCAGTGTTGACCCACCTGTGGCCGAATAACTGATCACAACTTAACAGTTGCAAGTACGACATGCTTTGACATTAAGGCGTATCACTAATGTAATACAGGGCGATGTTGTTGTCGTCGCCACAGCAGCTTGTCTGTTACCAGCATAGTGCCTGACTGATAATCACAAACCTCTGATTTCACTTTCGAATACTCTTAAATTAAATTCCTTATGTTCTAATGTGAGATCAAAGAAAAAGCAAAGAGATGTATTTGTGGGTCTCGGGCATAGCTTGTCAATCGCACGGAAGCTAAATCACCCTGCTTCTAGCCGCGACGCTGACAAGGGCACTTTATGATGGTGAAGGAGAGTAATGCGAGGTATGTAAAGTTGGAACATGGCCCAGTTTGTCAGTCTGCCAAGATGACTCGTATTGGCAACCACCTTTTATGTGTCACATTTGTCTGAGAATTATTTTTTATTCACAAATGATGCCTCGCGATGAAATGGTGAGAAGGTTTCAATCTCGCCGCCTGCCTTTCAAGTGCTTTAGTTACTCAGGTCACTGTAGATAATGTCTTAGACAGCATTCCACTTTCACAGAAGGACTCCAGCGGAGGTTTCTGTTGCTTACTTGGGACGACGGGAGAAAAAAGCAGACAAAGTTGTCGTCTCTCAAAGAGATGTGTTTGATTATGCATTAGTATGTGAAGCTGCCTACTGACGCAGCTGCATTTAAAACCAATTACATTTGAGGTACTTGATGGCGTCTCTTCACTTAAGTTACTGATGTCACAAACTTTGAAGGGGTTTAACACAGTGCCTAGTGGAACTACTCGTTGAGTAGCCTTCCGTCACAGCCCAAAGTTTTACAATTTAGTCAAGAAAATCTACTTTAGTTGGTGCTACTATGAGAAACAGCTTTTGATATTTGAAATACAACTTTAAAAAAAACAAATGTTGATACTCTGTTCAAGGATCTTTGTTGGCCTTACCACCTGTCTTATTACTGGATGTTGATGTAATTTATACACACGTTATTGTCCCGTTGACATCAGTGATATCAGGACAACTGAAGTCTGTGCTGTTGTGTTGCACTCGCGTTGTTTATGCACAGTTTGTGTGCAGTCAAAGATAAGGTAAACTAAGAATGCGTTTCAACCAAAATATTTTATTACATTTATAAAGATTTCAGGTGTTTAAGTTTGTTTTAATTGATCTCAGAAGTATTTTATAGATTTCGAGTAGTTTCAGATTTTACAGTTCTTTCAAAAACTTTTTTCACTGATGTCTTTTAAAGAACACCGGCGCACCTTCACTTTTTTGAAATCACGTTCGAGGCCTGTTTATTTCCTTTTAATTAAAAGTGTAATATTTTGATTAGTCTTTGGGTGACATGCAATATTTATGTACAGATCCAATTTGTGTGTCATGATGTACATGAATAAAACTTTTATTGCTTCTTTAGCACGTGTTTTATTTTGTTCTATTACATAAAACACAATACTGGTCAGTGTTTTCAACCATGTCCTCATACACCTTCATTTGTTTTCTGGCTCTTGTTTGACGGAGCCATGACTCACTAAACTGAATTGAGTTTTAATAGCCATTGTTTTGTTTTTTCCAATTTTCTGGTGTGACTCCTCCCTATTCAGCTCCGCAGCTGATGCAAGACGTTGCAAGAATGGCTCACTCAGGTCTTTCAGTGCTACAGAACAATACGTTCCTCACTACAGTAAAATATAAAGCGGATGACTCGGCTCTTTATGGTACAATCTCTCTCACCCTAATGACAGCCATGTTAAAGGTCTAACAAGCCCACGGATGGCTCTACCTAAATTATGTCATCCAGTTATTAAATGAATCAGATACTTTTCTATCGCAGGCTTTTGTACAAGCATTTCCTTTCACATTATTCTTCCACACGTGTAGTGCCTTTTATGAAGTTAATGATGTCTCTGATCCTTTGTATTTGTTTTCAAGAAACTTGAGTGGAGTGGTTGTTGTGCAGGCCTTATCACCAGAGTGACTGGTGTTCTGTTTGTCTGATTAACTCTGGTGTCTCCTAACTGACATAAACCACTGAAGTAAAACTATCTGCAGCTGTTTGAATACTCAGCAAATGTCAAAGTATTTTAAATACGATATACTCTATTGTGTTGCAAAAGGCCTGAATTCATAAGAAAACTTTATTTTGACCATTAAGTGAGGATTGCTCCTCTATTTCTGACTGACTAGTGCCATCTGCTGGTATGTCAGAATACCACAATACAATGTTCACAACTACAACCAGTAAAAACAAGTATCCACTTACCAAATATCTCCCTTTATAATCAAAAGCATCTGTGAAACCAATTAAATAAATAAGCAATTTCTTTAATTTGTAAACATTGTTATAATACAAACCACAATAATAAAAAAAATAGTTTGTGATATACATGTTCATATAATTTTTTTTATTTAATTATATTATTATTTTATCAAATCTAAAAAGCCAGTTCTGCAGCTCGTTTTCAGGTCCTCTTGAAAAAAGAATCCAGCGTGCCCGTACTTCCACCTTGGGAGCGGGGTCTTTTCGGCTGGGGTCCTGATTGGCCTCTGGATTTCGTCTTGCCCCGGGAGGACTGGGCTGTGCCTGCTGCTCCTACTCTAAGAGGAGTTAGAGAGGTACTGGAAGACGAAGAAGAGACGGCGGAGGAAGAGGAAGCGATGGTTGCTGAACCTGTGGATGACGAGAGTGAATTCTGGAGGTCCAGGGCAAAGTGATAGTCATTGTGTTCGGGCATTTCCCAGACCAACACCTCCCGACCACAGCGCTCACAGTTTAACAGGTCCTCTGTGGCCACACTGGGCGGATGGCGATTTAACTCTGGATCTGTGTCCAGTTCATCCCTTAGCTCGTGACAACCCGACCGTTGAGATGTAAACTCCGAGTTATTTGAAGGTAGACCTGACACAACACTGTCTTCAGAGTCTTCTTTGTCAACGGGTCCAGGTGTCGGTCCTGTTTCAGGCTTGATCAAAGATGAGACTGAGTCCTGTGAGCTTTTTTCAAGGCTATTCTTGTGGAAGAATGAGGAAATGCCAGAGCGGAGGCCGCTTGAACTAATTTTAGTTTGAGAAAAAGGTGTAGGCACTTTGTCGGCAGAGGAAGGAGCAGGGGAGTTGGCATCTGTCTCCAGCTGACTTTCAGAAGCAGATTTGTTGTGAGGTGAGGAAGGTGGAAGGAATTCTGCGGAGCCTCTTCCATCGTCGTCCTCATCGACATCCTTCGCATCCTTCTTTTTTTGTTTTTCAGCTGCTTTTTGAAAGAAAGACTGGATGGTGCCAGGTTGTTTGCATGGGGAGCCATTTTTTAGTTCAGAAGGAGGCTGGGTGGAGGACTGAGTGGTGGAGAAAAGCCTCTGTGTCGAGGTAACATCACTGGAAAGAAAGCCAGAAATCCCGCCTGCTGATGGGGCATCACTGAATTTGCTCGCTGAGAGGTGCAGCAGGGTGAGGGCCGGAGTCCTGGAGACATGATGCAAGACAGATTGTATAACTCGCACAGTGTTCCTTCAGCCGATGACTATAAATGTCATTGCATTACTCCATTCTAATTACCATGCAGCCTGGTGATTTCCTGCTGTGTTGAGACTCTTGATAATGGCAAAGCTGTCACTGGATATTTTGGTCGCCTCGTAGCGCACTAAAGCACAACATCGGGAGAAGCTGCTTGGCCTCTTATCACCAAGCTGACGGACACCAACGGTCAACAACTTCCCCACTCGGCCGTTCTGCACGAGATAACACTGGGTGTATTCACAATATATGACACTGATGGAAAACTCCGATGAGGAAACAGTAGCACTGCTGTAATAAGGCAGAGGCATAAGTTTCACAACCATAAAGCTTTCTCTTACCACTTCCCTGTCCTTGGTCAGCCTCTCCTCCAGCTCAAGGGCCAGTTGATGAAGCCAGTGCTGTACCTACACAGAGGTTATTTATAATATGAATGGATATAAAACAATGTCAAATATTCCATATTTGTTAACCCTCTCACTAGAATGTGTCTAATATCGGCGTCTCCCTTTGACATCTGGCTGCATCGACTACATTTCAGATATAAGACTACAAATAAAAACCAAATTGAGTAATGAATTTAATATGGAGGTGGAAACAGAAGCTGACCTGCTCTTTAGTGGCCAGCGATGTTTTCCCGGGGAAGTTTTTACTGCAGCCAATGGACTTAGGAAGCTGTCTGGGTTTCACAGCTTCAAACTCAATCCCCCGACACAAGTCATACAGCCACTGACTGCAAAGCAGAGAGATTCAATGGGAAAAAAAAAGCGGCTCAAGTAAAAAGACAACGTTAAAGTCCACTTTATTTCTGAAGCACTTTTATCATACCGGTTTGTCTTAGTAGGAAAAAAAAACAAAAAACAATCAAAATGTTGATTACACTTAAAATTATGTTAAGTGTCTGATTTAGTACATAGAAAGACTAAGAATGATTATGACGTCCTTTTCTTTTCTCTTTTTGTTTTACTTTTTAAAAGGACAGCAGTGTTTTTTTTTTACCCTGTTTTTTCTCCAAAGTGCTGTCCGAGCTGGGCCTGAGAGAAGCGAGTGATGTCTCCCATGTTCTCTATTCCTAGAGTTTCTGAAATTGAAGCACCCAGCTTCCCCCCCAGGTTACGACTGCATGGTTGAAATAAGTGATTCAAGAAAACAAGATTTTGTAAGTCAACTTCTGTTTTTCACACTTTCTGTCACAACACGAGTGTCGTTTGCGATTGATGGTGTTGATACTCACATCTTGCCGATGGGCAGAGAGTTGAAAAGTCCTGTCACAGAGTCCAAAGGCAGAATAGTTTGTCTGTTAGGTTTGTTCAGACCGCAGGCCAGTTTAGACAAAACCTTGAAAAAGGAGAGGGTAAATTATCGCAATTGCAAAGATAATTACTGCTCTTACATTTTGGCACTACGTGAGAGTTTGACCACCTTGTTGTGAGATATCCCTGCTGAACATCGGAAACCCGTGTGTTTCTCAACGGCTGCTCTCATCTCCTCCACAATGACGGCCCCTGCAGTAAGCTGCAGTTCTGAAGAGCTCCGCTCCCCTAAGAAAGGCGAGGATGACGACAGCCACTGCCGGAGGCCTCTGGACCGCTGCTCCTCTGAGGACAAACGTGACGCTGTTGGGTGGATGCAGCCCATAGTTTGTGCAGTTTTAGATGCGTTTTAATTTTCAACACCGACTTCCTGTGACCAGTGTTGTTGAAACAAAGTTGGGTTATAGCCATACCTTTATCCGAGACAACGTCCGCTGCGGATGGTTCCAGTCCAGGTGAACTTTGTGGGTACCCCTGAATGTAGGTTGTCCTCAGGAGGTGAGACTCAAATCCTTCGTCAGTCGTGTTTTTCAGCCGCTGCTGTGCTGCTGCAGTCAAATCCATGTAGGCCTCGTCAATGCTGGCCCTCTCAATCACAGCAAAGCGAGACATCACCTCAATCACCTCCACACTCGCCTCTCTGTAACTACAAAGATTAAGTTGAGTAAGTTATTTACCATAAAAACACAGGTCGCTGGGTTAAAAATGCAAAAAAACAAAAACAAGAATGCATAAATTTGCTTTTAATCCAATCAAAAAGAGGAGGTTTGGGATGGGGGGGAGGGGGGTTGCACATCACCAGCACTTACTGTGTCAGGTCTGCTTTGCCATGAGACTCGCGCACTCGTGCCACCTGGAGATCTGGGCACAGTTTTTTGGCATCATCCACCCACATGCTCCTGGTGACGCCATGGGCCCGGGCCTCGTAGCTCACAGCTATGATACTAACACAGAGGATCGTATTGTAACGGGAGACCTGTTATCACTTCATGCTTTATTTAAATGCAAGGGGACATGTTTTAGCTGTACGTCCAAGGTCTGTAAGACGTGAGGGTGGGTTGCCAACACAGAGACAGCAATTCCGATGGTCAATACAACCGAACAGACACCGATGAAGGTGGATATGAAGTGTGTGAGAGAGAGAGAGAGAGAGAGAGGAATGTTTACATGTTCTTTAAACAATGTAGTCACTGTCTAGTGGCATGCTGTCGGGTCACATCATAGACGTGTACTGTTTAGAGGGATTGATTGATTGATTGATTGATTGATTGATTGATTGATTGATTGATTGATTGATTGGGGAAAAAACAAAATCAAGGAAGAAATTCACAATCAATGCCAAACACCATCACTGGACTCAGCAAAAAAAATAAAAAAATAAAAAAAGGGTCAATGGTATCCTCTATGAGTCCTTCACGCCAAAACACCTGCACAAACGTCATGTGCTTGAGGAAGACTTAAAGATAATTAAAAGCTGGGGGGGGGGGGGCCAGGAGGAGGACACCGAGTTCAGATTACCTGTCATACTTCTATAATAAATAATGAACTCTGATACTTAAAGTCGAGCTATTTACTGCAATGTTCTTTATTTGATTCTGCGACTACAGTTGTGAGGTTTTTTTTTTTCTTCTTCCTCATTTCATTTAAGAACGACAGACGTAAATAAAAGTGATTTCTACGTCATTGTTCACGTTACTTCCTGCCAATTCGGCGACCGTGCTTTGACCTCGTTTGTGTTTTAGACGTCTGCACAACTTCCGTTTTGTTTTGTTTTTTTGTTTTTTTTGCAACGCAACAATCGCACCGGATGTCCAGCGGCCGACCGCGAAGCTTGTGACACGGATCGGTTGCCTCGATCATTAAAACCGTCTCTCTCTCTCCCTCCCCGTAATCGTCAGAAACTCACCTCCCTCCCTTCCAGGTCTTGTACTGGGCCACCACGCAGGGAGTGTTCCTCAGAGCCGGATTCAGCCTCTGCTCCACCTGGACGTAAAAGCAATCCATGTCGACTAACGCCACCACTCTCTCCTTTCCGTAGTCCATTAGAGAGGAGAGGAGGAGGGGGGGATGTAATATTTACACTTACCGGCTGGGCGCCGGGAAAACAACAACAACAAAAACAAAAAACGGTGGTTTTGTAACCGCGCACTCGTTCGAAGTTACATTAAAAAAAAACGTCATCAATAGTCGACGAAGAAATCCACCACGTGGGAAATGATCGGTCCTTGTCGCGTATACTACAGTGTCTGACGACCATAGACTGTAGACGCACGCATAATAATAACCTGACCGGTGACTACCCGAACACGCCCTGCCATTTGGTTGAGTGTTTGCACTGTAATAATAATTCGTTAATGTTGTCGGGCGCGCCTGCGAAATATAGGCTGCGCCTTAATGTGGACAAACAAGTGTGCACTGTGTAAACATTTCAAAGATGAAAAGTACGACAGATTACTGTTTGGTGCGACCTTTGCTTTTAAAAGGTAGGCTACAATAGACACATTTTAAATTTGAAAGTTTAGTTTAAAACATTAAAAAAACAAAAAGTAAAAAGTAACTAAAATGATCTACTGACTGTGAAGTAAAACTTTTAATTACACACGTGCTGAAGCATGCTAACTTGGCAGCCCCAGTTCATCTCATCTCATCTCATCTCATCTCGCAATGTCACCCTGCATTTCAAGAGGTGATAGTGAGTCACAGTACTGTCCAGTTTGTCCTCCGTCCAAACGTGAGAGGAAGGAAAAAGTATTCTAACATCCTGTCAAATTAACGGAACAGTAAAACTCCCTCACTTCTCTTCACTTCCTCCGCTCTCGGCAAGTGAAGGAATGAAGTTTTTGATGCTGAACTTGTAATATTTCTTCGAGGGTGGAAAGTGTTTCTTCTGGACGTGTGAGCAAACAACTACTAATGCTTATGTGGCCCTCTGTGACCCAGTGGTGGACTAGCGACCTGTCCCGGGTGGACCCTGCTTTCGCCCAAACTCAGCTGGGATAGGCTGGTGTGGCACAAGCAGGTATAGATGACAGATGGACGGATAAACACATTTTCTGGAAATCCTTCCTTCCCTCCTTTAACGGCAGTGTGAAGTCCTGAGTGATTTAACTCATGTGTAGCTTTAAAGTAAGTATCAAATGGAATGTGCTTTACTCTAGGAAAATAAACAGTGTACTGTTTTGAAAGCCACAAAACCTTTGATTTGTACAGCAGGACCAAAATAACTGTCAACAATGAGGAAGTGACTCACCTATGATTACCCACTGTCATAGAGAAAGGGCTCATTCGCTGACAACGTCTGATGTCGCTATGACTTTTTCATAAATTCTTCAGCTAATATTCGCTGGTCTCATGGGTAAGTCAGCTAAGCAATGAGCTGTTTATTAATACAATTTCGGTCTTAATTTCAAAGTGATCCGTCACTAATGTTGATTATTAAAATTGTGTTTTCATAAAAATGTACAGTCAAGTTATGATATTAACTGGTAACAAACACGTTTGCTATGTCAGAGTAACTTACAACTGATACGGTGCATTTGAAGGCACCACTATTCATTGTCTGCTGTTGCTTTGTCAGGAGTCCACTGTGAAATGATTACGGTGAGTAAAGTGTCAGTGGCGGCTGGAGGTTCCATCTCTATCCCATGTCTGTATAAGCCAGGTGACAGAAACCGTGTGAAATACTCGTGTGAAGGATATGTTTGGCATTTTTGCAAAGTACTCATTGAAACAAGCCTAAATGAAATGAGATCAGAAAGGTTTTCCATTTCCGATGACACAAACCAAGGAATCCTCACTGTGACTATTAATGATGTGACATCTAAGGACAAGAATTCCTGGTGTGGTGTGGAAAATAAAAATAAGGAATATGCTCGAAAACGTTTTCAACTGTCGGTCACCGAAGGTAAAACCCTTCAAATTCTGTAGGTCTGATTTTACAATCAGACTAGGTTTAATTTAAAGGTGGGTCGCATCTGTATGTATTACAGCACTTGAAAGAGGAAATGTAACTGTTGTGTATATAAATGCAGTGCATCCGGAAGGTATTCACAGCGCTTCACTTTTTCCACATTTTGTTATGTTACAGCCTTATTCCAAAATGGATTAAATTCATTTTTTTCTCTCAAAATTCTACACACAATACCCCATAATGACAACGTGAAATAATTTTTTTTGAAATTTTTGCAAATCTATTAAAAATCAAAAACGAAAAAAAAAAAATCACATGTACATAAGTATTCACAGCCTTTGCCATTACACTCAAAATTGAGCTCAGGTGCATCCTGTTTCCACTGATCATCCTTGAGATGTTTCTACAACTTGATTGGAGTCCACCTGTGGTAAATTCAGTTGATTGGACATGATTTGGAAAGACACACACCGTCTATATAAGGTCCCACCGTTGACAGTGCATGTCAGAGCACAAACCAAGCCATGAAGTCCAAAGAATTGTCTGTAGACCTCCGAGACAGGATTGTATCGAGGCACAGATCTGAGGAAGGGTACAGAAAAATGTCTGCAGCATTGAAGGTCCCAATGAGCACAGTGTCCTCCATCATCCGTAAATGGAAGAAGTTTGGAACCACCAGGACTCTTCCTAGAGTCGGCCGCCCGGCCAAACTGAGCAATCGGGGGAGAAGGGCCTTAGTCAGGGAGGTGACCAAGAACCCGATGGTCACTCTGACAGAGCTCCAACGTTGCTCTGTGAAGAGAGGAGAACCTTCCAGAAGGACAACCATCTCTGCAGCACTCTACCAAGCAGGCCTGTATGGTAGAGTGGCCAGACGGAAGCCACTCCTCAGAAAAAGGCACATGACAGCCCACCTGGAGTTTACCAAAAGGCACCTGAAGGACTGTCAGACCATGAGAAACTAAATTCTCTGGTCTGATGAAACAAAGATTGAACTCTTTGGCCTGAAGGCCAAGCACCATGTCTGGAGGAAACCAGGCACCGCTCATCACCTGGCCAATACCATCTCTACGGTGAAGCATGGTGGTGGCAGCATCATGCTGTGGGGATGTTTTTCAGTGGCAGGAACTGGGAGACTAGTCAGGATGGAGGGAAAGATGAATGCAGCAATGTACAGAGACATCCTTGATGAAAACCTTCTCCAGAGCGCTCTGGACCTCAGACTGGGGCGAAGGTTCATCTTCCAACAGGACAACGACCCAAAGCACACAGCCAAGATAACAAAGGAATGGCTTCGGACAACTCTGTGAATGTCTTTGAGAGGCACAGGCAGAGCCCGGACTTGAACCCGATTGAACATCTCTGGAGAGATCTGAAAATGGCTGTGCACCGACGCTCCCCATCCAATCTGATGGAGCTTGAGAGGTCCTGCAAAGAAGAATGGGAGGAACTGCCCAAGAATAGGTGTGCCAAGCTTATAGCACCATACTCAAAAAGACTTGAGGCTGTAATTTCTGCCAAAGGTGCTTCAACAAAGTATTGAGCAAAGGCTGTGAATACTTATGTACGTGTTATATTTTCGTTCTTTATTTTTAATAGATTTGCAAAAATTTTAAACAAACTATTTTCACGTTCTCATTATGGGATATTGGGTGTAGAATGTTGAGGAAAAAAATGAATTTAATCCATTTTGGAATAAGGCTGTAACATAACAAAATGTGGAAAAAGTGAAGCGCTGTGAATACTTTACGGATGCACTGTATTTCAAAGTAATAAAGTGGTGCAGGCTGGGCAACACCTGTGTAACGGATGACACCGGGTCAATAGATGGAACAGCTGTGAAAAGAAATAGAAGTGTCCCTAATGTTTTCAGTGTGACGATGAGTGAACTGAGAACAGAGAGCCTCAGCTGGTATTTCTGTGACACTGGGGACTTTCAGATGCCAGTGAAAATAATTGTTTGTGAATTAACTACAACTACTACATTGAGCCCCAGTAGAACAAGTGAGATACGAACATAACTTATTTTCTATTTTCATAACTTTGCAACATAGTATGAAAATGAAGTTCGTAAGTGATTATCACAAAGGTAACAAAAATGAAACAGTGAAATAATGCCTGCTAATCTTCCAGATACTGAATGATAACCTAAGGAATATGACAGTCTAAAATACCTCGACATCATCTACAGTATGGACTGACATGGCTTTTCACTTTAAAAACTTTCACAAGGACAATTTCAACAACTCACCTGCAATCCTCCTCGCTCACGCTTACTACAGCTCAGCCCACAAACTCCACCATGAATAGAGCAGGTGGTGGGAAGCCTGCAACATGAACATAAGTGATTTGTGCTTTATTGTATTTTAGTCTACAACTAAACTGGGTTCTATTTAAATCTGAAGAACATAGTTTAACCTGGAAGAGCATTATTCCGCTTCTCTCAAAGATTTGTGTTTTTTGTATGCATTAGGTGCAAAACTTATGTAATGTTTTAAAATTTGGAGTTTTATCTGCATTTATCTTCTAGTTCCACTAAGATGATGATTATCATCACCACACTCGTCTCACAGCTGTTGATTGTCCCTGCTGCCTTTCTTGGATGGAGGATGATAAGGCGTAGTTAGTCACTTAAAATCTCTGAGAAAACAAAGTCAGGAATAAAATCTGTTATTTTGATGTATCTTTATTGTTTAATATGTTTCAGATAAGACCAATCCTGATGTATGTGACACCACCACGGTAAGATATGACCATTGCTTTACTATGTTTCAGGAAACACAAAACTTGGCTACACTGAACAGACATTATCTATAGAATGCACTTTAAAGTTAAAGGTGTGATGAGTGGAATTTTCCTTTGCGAGACACATTGAGTCGGAGCAGAAGTAAGAGCTGAATAGACCGAAGTATGAACTGAAGATGTTTGCAAAAAAAGTCAGGAAAATTGACCAAATTGAGGAAGTTGCTTTACCTAAACCACACAAACATTGACAACTTACCATTGAAGACCATTTTAACCAGTTTGCCCTCTTCAATTTCCAGTTTTAACAACATTTTCTATATTTTCCCATTCCACCTGATTATGTAATACTTTTGTCTATCAGGGACTTCCAGTACTTTCATTGTTCCCATAAGCGGATTGCCAGATATTGCTAAGAATTCAGATTTGTGGATGTAGAAGCACAATACCCCTCAACAGACATTGGATGTATGTATTACCCAACATTTTCACAATGTGCAGGCAGTATTTCTTCATCTTCACTGGCCAACTGATGTAAGGCTACTGCCTTTTGAAGGAGGAAGAAAGATTGCAATTGCAGTTACACTTGCATATTGAAGACAATCAGGAAGTAAAGACTCAGTTTTGCAGCACTCATGTCTGCTCACTCATCAATATGGCTGTTCATTTCAGTATTCTTCTCATATTCACTGGACTGACAGGTCAGTGGCCTGGTTCGTTTTAAAGTGATAGCCTATATGCATTTCCTTATCTTTGTACTGCTAATGTTAGGTGATGATAAAGATTTCAGTTATATAATATTTTGTAATAACTTGCCAGTGATTTATTTCATAAATTCTGGAGACATCTATTCAAATGCAAAACATTTGATGTTAAAATGCTATTAGTGAGTAAAATACTTGTTCTTGTTGCAGGAATTGACACCACAGACATTACTACAGTCAGACAAGTATCAGTGAAGGTTGGAGATTCTATCTCTGTCCCCTGTCTCTATCACTCTGACTACAAAAACCATGTGAAATACTTGTGTAAAGGAAAAAACCGGCGGAACTGTGAAATTGCAATTAAAACAGACCAAACAGATAGTTCTGGAAAGTTTGCCATCTCTGATGACAAAATCCAAAGAGTCTTCACTGTGACTATAAATCAGCTGACAAGCGATGACTCCCATTACTGGTGTTTTGTGGAGATTGCTGGTATACGGCGAGATATTGGAATCTACTTTCAACTTTGTGTCACCAGGGTAAGAGGAAAATTTGGGTATTTTTCAAATAAGCTTTTTTCACAGACAACATTTTGACATGTCAGAGTAGGAAGAGCACAGATCTAACAAACCAACATGTTATATCCAGAAAAGGCTGGATTGTAATACTAAAATCCCTTTGTCAGTCAACATGTAATGAGAATAAACAAAATGTTGAAGGAGCTATTACTTTAATCAGAAGTTAATATATACAAAGCATGAGTTATTCAATGATACCAGTTTATAGTATTCAGCTACCCAGAGCTTTCTACTGAATACTATTTGTTTTTACCCATCTAGAAATTCCCCGTCTACATGTGGCTCATCAAGAGATAACAGGATATAATGGATATAGTTTAACCATCAATTGTTACAGTGGTAACTCTAGAATTATGAAGTGGTGCAGGCTTGGCAGAGACTGTGTGACACAGACATCTGGATCAATAGATGGAATGAGAGTTACCATCAATGCAAGTATCTCCAGTGGTTTTACTGTGACCATGACGGGACTGACGACAAAGAGCAATGGCTGGTATTGGTGTGACACTGAAGACTTTCAGATGCCAGTGCATGTAACTGTTACTGAGAAACATATCACTAGTAAGTACTCCATGTGACTAGAAATTACAAGATTATATTAATTACAACCATTTGAAATGTTATAGTTGTCCCAAAAAAGATGTTAATGATAAGTATTTGTCATATTACTCTATGAATGATGGTTCTGTTTTGAATTACAGCCACACCAACACCCACTACTGTTACTGAAGGCATAACAGTTGCCACTGGAGATGGAGAAAATTCCTCAGTTGGAAATGGACAACACAGGTCAGAAGTCTTTGCATTTATATGCAGTATTAAGAGCTGTGCCGTTTTATGGTCAAATTAAACAGCCCTTGTAAGGTCAAATAGGGCCTTAAAAACACTATTATCACATATTAAAGTTAACTAATTTACTTTGTGTACTCAAAATATATGCTGCAGTGCTTCTGTTGACCTAAAGAGCCTCATCATCCCTCTGAGTTTGCTGATCTTTATTGTAATCGTGGCGTTGTTCCTCTGGTTTATGCTGAGACACAGTAAGTCTGTTTGAGCTTCCAAGAGATATTTGTTTGTATCTCTTTATCACAGTTTGAACTTCCATGACACATTTGTTTGTAATTCTTTATTTTCCCTCTGGAATGAGATTATTGTTCATTGTCATACTGAGTCAGTAACAGCACTTTCATTTTACCAGGGCAGACTAAAGGAGAATCATCCGCCACAGCAATGGTAAGATAGGCAGATTCATTTCATTCATTTGTAAAAGTGAAACATACAGTGTAGTTGTCAGCAATTATACTGAAGATGGGAATGTTGTCTTGTCCTGAGATGCTAAACTTGGTAAACATACCTACAAAATCATCATACTGACATTGTAACTGAGAGCATTTTGCCAACTTTTACGGAGCTTTGTGATGAGTAATATAGTGCCTACTGATAGTTAAGTGAATGTTCCAATCATAAAAAGGATTTATCCATATAAAAATGGTTCTTTATAATTGATGCATTTTTTTAAGTTGTGTAAAGCAAGGTCTCGGAAAGTCCTCTGACATTTGGTTTGTCTCTTCACCACAGGTGGATGGAGAAGTAACATACTGTGACGTTAAACACAAGAGAAAAACTTCAGGCCAGGTAACCCATAACTGCAGTGTTATCAAGAAATGAATTTGAACATTTTCAGGGAATATGTCGTCCCTCTGAGAATAATTGATGCATTTTTTTTAAGTTGTGTAAAGCAAGGTCTCGGAAAGTCCTCTGACATTTGGTTTGCCTCTTCACCACAGGTGGATGGAGAAGTAACATACTGTGACGTTAAACACAAGAGAAAAACTTCAGGCCAGGTAACCCATAACTGCAGTGTTATCAAGAAATGAATTTGAACATTTTCAGGGAATATGTCGTCCCTCTGAGAATAAGCTACAACACTATACCATTACAGATAGACTTCTAATGTTTTAAATTGATAAAATGAAGCTTAATATGCTATGTTTATGAAGTAAATCCAACATGCTGTTACAAAACCATATTTGCTTAAAGGAAATTCAACTAATCTCAATGCCTTTAAAGGGAAGCATTTTTTAAAGAAATGCTTAATATTTTGACAAATGTGGAAACGTAGATTTAATTGAATGATAGAAATGTGTTTTGTCTTTCTGTAAATCGTTTGGTTTGCTCATCCAACAGACTAAAGAGGAAGCAACGTACTCTAATGTTGGGTACATGAAAGAAAATTCCGCTCCGGTAATCCTGACATGTTAAAACCATATATTTGTAATAAACAATACAAGTGTGCCTAAATCTATCTTACTGTTTCACCAAGTGCAGCTTAATAAAACAGTTTAAAATCCATTGGAGCTGGAAAAAGGTTAATTCTCTTTCCTTATCCAGATGTCGAATGCTGAAAGTGATGTGTACGTGATATACAGTTCTGTGGTTACCAGAAAGAAAAGGGTAAGTATTATACACCTGAAACCAGATTCAAATAGTTTTTTTCCATCCTTCCTTTTTCACTCGTTTAAAATCATTTCGACAGAAAAAGTTTGGCTACTTATTGTTCTTCTTTTGTATATATCTCCTTTTGCATTACCTTCCAAATGATCAAATTTTCTTCTGTTCTTCAACAGGATGAAGCAATAGATACGGCCGTTACGTACAGCACATTAGCTCAGCACCGCCAAAACATTTAAATGTGACATCTGTCTTTCTTTTTTTCTGTACAAACAGGAACCTTTCTTAATATTAGCATTTCAGTGGGTTGTCTGCTGTCATTGACCGCAGTTTCTTGTTACGTCTCCTTTTATTATTTTAACCTGTTACCAATTGTATTTCTGCATAGCTGCAAAACATGTTAAAGAAGCATTGACACGTTTGCTTGGCAAGTGTTTATCAAGACCACCAACAGCATGTTTCTCAGTGGACTTTTTGTTATTCTGTAATACTTCATCACCTGACTCCCTCCATTGCTAACCTTTGCTTACCTAGTAGGATCATTAGTGGTTACAGTAAATGCAAATATAGGTAGTTTTAACACCCTTGAACTATCGGCCAATGTTGTCAGTTTTGGTGTGACGAAGGGCTCATTTTGAAGATGTGTGGGAACTCATTAAGCATTTTTGTCATTGTACTTAAACATGTAGTATATTCAGTAATATTGTGTATTGAAGAACTAGATTATTTGCAAGGGAATGTGGCCAAAATGACAAGTTTGCAGTGTAAAAGTAGGCCTATGGGCAACATTACAATTCAAGAGCAAAAAAACTTCAGGTGAGACAGTGGAAGGATATTTTCATTATTTGAAGTTATGTGTGTACTTTAATTTCTGCACAACCTACTTACAGTATGTAAAAATCCCTCCATACATCTTTTTTTTTTATGTGATCTTGCACCCAGTATACAGCAGTTCAGGATACTTTTATACAACATCTAACTCAGCAAAAAAAGTGAAATCATAAAGGAAGTAGGCCAGTCTGAACTTTTGCATTTGCATATCTAGATAAAGTAGGAAGTCGAGGCAGACTTGCGATGCACGAGTTCATGTAATTTGGTCTACTCACTCGCAAGGATGGCTGTTCATCTCATCGCTCTTCTCATCTTTACTGGACTCAGAGGTCAGTCACAGGAGTCATTTTATAACTATGTCTATATTTTATACTTCTCAGAATCAGAATCAGAATCAGCTTCATTGGCCAGGAGAACTTGACTCCGCTTGCAACTTATTTTTTAGCGTACAAAAATAAAAACAGACGTGCAAAACATAAATAGACACATATTCCCAGCAACAGCCGAAAGAAAATTGGGGTTTCAGCTTTTGTCAGCTACGCTCCAAAGCTGTGGAACAAACTACCTGTAGATATCACGGAAGCTAGCTCAGTTAATACTTTCAAAAGAAAGCTCAAAATATATCTCTTTACATCAGCCTTTAACTAGATGCTCTTGAAGCTCTCTTACAGCTGCAATGCACTTGAACTACTGCGCCTTGAAATGCATATTGCTCAATTTTATATTTTTCACTTGTATTCCCTTTTAGTGTGTTTTATCTTTTTTATGCTTTTATCTTTCTCGTGCATTTTATCTGTTTTATCTAATTTCTTTTCTATATTTTGAATTGTTTCTTTATATCTGTTTTTATGTGAAACACTGTATGTCATTATTTTTGCTGTGAAGCATTTTGAGCTGCATTTCTTGTATGAAAGGTGCTATACAAATAAAGCTTATTACTATTATTATTATGATTGTTTTTTACAGCTAATAGATTAGCTAAAAGATAATAATAATGATGACTGTTAATGAGTTTTTTATTTTCCAGTTTTGTATGGCACATTTTGATGAGAATTATTTAAAATGAACAAGAAGAGCTGCAACATGTACATTTACAATTGGCAGGTCGTGTAAAGGAAGAATATATAAAGTGAATGCATCCATTGAAATGCTCCCTTTGTTCCTCTTGCAGGAGTTCACAGCATTACTACAGTCAGTAAAGTATCAGTGAAGGCTGGAGGTTCAATCACTATCCCATGTCTCTATGAGTCACGATACATAAACAATGTAAAGTACTTATGTGAAGGAAACTATTGGAGAAGCTGCATTTATAAAGTTAAAACAAATGAACCAAGAAGCACAGGAAGGTTTTCAATCTCCGATGACAAAAAAAAGAAAACCTTCACTGTGACAATAAAAAATCTGATGGCTCAGGATGCTCATTACTGGTGTGCTGTGGAGATTCCTGGTTTTAAGGCAGATGATGGAATCTACTTTCAGCTTTCTGTCACCAGAGGTAAGAGCATATTTGGGTAATTTTTCAAATAGGCTTTTTTCACAGACAACATTTTGACACGTCAGAGTAGGAAGAGCACAGATCTAACAAACCAACATGTTATATCTGGAAAAGGCTGGATTGTAATACTATAATCACTTTGTCAGTCAACATGTAATGAGAATAAACCAAATTTTGAAGGAGCTATTATTTTAATCAGAATTTAATATATATAAAGCATGAGTTATTCAATGATACCAGTTTATAGTATTCAGCTACCCAGAGCTTTCTACTGAATACTATTTGTTTTTCCCATCTAGAGATTCCCCGTCTACATGTGGCTCATCAAGAGATAATAGGATATAATGGATATAGTTTAACCATCAATTGTTACAGTGGTAACTCTAGAATTATGAAGTGGTGCAGGCTTGGCAGAGACTGTGTGACACAGACATCTGGATCAATAGATGGAATGAGAGTTACCATCAATGCAAGTATCTCCAGTGGTTTTACTGTGACCATGACGGGACTGACGACAAAGAGCAATGGCTGGTATTGGTGTGACACTGAAGACTTTCAGATGCCAGTGCATGTAACTGTTACTGAGAAACCTATCACTAGTAAGTACTCCATGTGACTAGAAATTACAAGATTATATTAATTACAACCATTTGAAATGTTATAGTTGTCCCCAAAAAGATGTTAATGATAAGTATTTGTCATATTACTCTATGAATGATGGTTCTGTTCTGAATTACAGCCACACCAACACCCACTACTGTTACTGAAGGCATAACAGTTGCCACTGGAGATGGAGAAAATTCCTCAGTTGGAAATGGACAACACAGGTCAGAAGTCTTTGCATTTATATGCAGTATTAAGAGCTGTGCCATTTTATGGTCAAATTAAACAGCCCTTGTAAGGTCAAATAGGGCCTTAAAAACACTATTATCACATATTAAAGTTAACTAATTTACTTTGTGTACTCAAAATATATGCTGCAGTGCTTCTGTTGACCTAAAGAGCCTCATCATCCCTCTGAGTTTGCTGATCTTTATTGTAATCGTGGTGGTGTTCCTCTGGTTTATGCTGAGACACAGTAAGTCTGTTTGAGCTTCCAAGAGATATTTGTTTGTATCTCTTTATCACAGTTTGAACTTCCATGACACATTTGTTTGTAATTCTTTATTTTCCCTCTGGAATGAGATTATTGTTCATTGTCATACTGAGTCAGTAACAGCACTTTCATTTTACCAGGGCAGACTAAAGGAGAATCATCCGCCACAGCAATGGTAAGATAGGCAGATTCATTTCATTCATTTGTAAAAGTGAAACATACAGTGTAGTTGTCAGCAATTATACTGAAGATGGGAATGTTGTCTTGTCCTGAGATGCTAAACTTGGTAAACATACCTGCAAAATCATCATACTGACATTGTAACTGAGAGCATTTTGCCAACTTTTACTGAGCTTTGTGATGAGTAATATAGTGCCTACTGATAGTTAAGTGAATGTTCCAATCATAAAAAGGATTTATCCATATAAAAATGGTTCTTTATAATTGATGCATTTTTTAAGTTGTGTAAAGTAAGGTTTCGGAAAGTCCTCTGACATTTGGTTTGTCTCTTCACCACAGGTGGATGAAGAAGTAACATACTGTGACGTTAAACACAAGAGAAAAACTTCAGGCCGGGTAACCCATAATTGCAGTGTTATCAAGAAATGAATTTGAACATTTTCAGGGAATATGTCGTCCCTCTGAGAATAAGCTACAACGCTATACCATTACACATAGACTTCTAATGTTTTAAATTGTTAAAATGAAACTTAATATACTTTGTTTTTTGTGTTTTTAGTTATCAGAGAGTGGTATAATGACTCGTAGAAGTAAATCGATACCATATTTGCATGAACAAATACTTTGTTAAAAACAGCAAAAGAAAAAAATATTCACGATTATGTAACCCTCACCATGGCTCTGCTTTCATAAATGATGCAAAACAAAGTGAAGAAGAGAGCCTTTAGGCCTGGTAAAAGATTGATATTCTCCCTTAAAGAGCAATGCGTTTTCTGTGTTTTTCGGAACTTATAATATAGACATTATTGGTCCAATATCACTCGTTAATTGTGGCAAACAAAATGATGCCCTGATACAGATTTCAAACTGTTGTCCTCTACTTATTTTCAAAGAAAACAAACTTTTATAATCTACAGCATCTTTTTACTATAGATCTCACAATAAAGGCTCAAATAAAGTGTAAATTTAGGCTGAAGGAAAGGTTTAGGCATTCTTGTGTGCTCCCAAACATGATTTTCCTTCATGCAGCATAAAGAAAAGTACTTTCCTGTTCAGTAACCACCACCAGAACTTATTCAAACATTTCTGTGATCACAAAGATGTCTTATGTAATAAGGTTTTAGAAGACACTCATTTGATCGTGTGTTTCTATTAAAAGATAAGTATTTATACGACGCAGTTCCTGATTTCCAAATTAACAAACAGGGTTGAGTTGATGTATTCTCATTTGATTTAGCCTGAGGCTTTACTGTAAATAGCATTTAATTTGTTGTGTCATGCTGAAGAGGAAGTAACATACACTGTATGAAGCAGTTCAAGTTTTGTCGAGAATAAAGCTGAAACCCTTAAAACTACAAGTTGTATTGCACAACACAGTATATATTGTAAATACACTAAAAGAGAAATGCACACAATCACATAGATTTTACGATATATTACCGTACATAAACTGATTAAAAGAAAGAAAAGAAGTGTGACAAGCGATCTCTGTTTCACATGTGGCTCTTTATTCTTTTTCCAGAGGTCAGACGCTCAAAGCGATGAGAATTTTCAGGGAATATATAGTCCCTCTGAGAATAAGCTACAAGACTATACCATTACACATAGATTTCTAATGTTTTAAATTGATAAAATGAAGCTGAATATTCCATTTTTTTGTGTTTTTAGCTATCAGAGAGTGGTATAATGACTCGCAGAAGTAAATCGAACATGCTATTACAAAACCATTTTTACAAGAACAAATACTTTGTTAAAAACAGCAAAAGAAAAAAGTATTCACGATTATGTAACCCTCACCATTGTTCTGCTTTCATAAATGATGCAAAACAAAAGTGAAGAAGAGAGCCACTAGAGGCTAGTAAAAGAATGGTATTCTCCCTTAAAGAGTAATGCATTTCCTGTGATTTTTGATTTGATGATATATTACCATAAATGAATTGATTAAAAGAAAGAAAAGAAGTTTAACAAGTGATCTCTGTTTCACATCTGGCTCTTTATTCTTTTTCCAGAGGTCAGATGCTCAGAGTGATGCGAATGTACTATACAGCTCAGTGGTAACTGTAAAACAACAAACTGCACCAAGGGTAAGTTTGAAGAGACCCAAGCCCAACCTCACTGTTTTTCGCATGGTAAAACTTTTCTTGTTTTTTCACATTTCAACCTTATTTGCAGCATGACTCTAGACTCTTTGTCCGGTGCATCTCATATCATAATTTCTTCTGTTCTCCAACAGGCTGAATCTGAAGCTGAGGATGTTACATACAGCGCTTTGGCCGAAACCAAGCAAAACCAGCACCCTTAAAGCTTATCTGCCTGTATAATATTGGATGCGTTTGATACAGTAGTTGAAATGTTTTTTTCTTTTGTTCATTTTTGGTTGTGCCATTACTAGACTACTCTGTGTTTGACAAGACCATTGACAACATTTATCTTGGTTTAACCATTGTCCTACAAATAGTTATTAATTTTCATTAATACATGTATTAAGTTGTATTCTGTTTGGAAACTCATAGTTTGATTTTTTTTTTTTAAATATATAGACAGTCTTCATTAGAGCAAATTCCATCATATTGCATGTTTAGAGAATAAGTCATTATTAAATAGGCTATCATGCATACATCACACATCTATCATATACTGTAGCCTACGGACTGACTTGGTTCTGTATTCTTACTGACCTCCATATTTTTGGTTTCCTGCATTTTATAACAGATATCAACCAAATGCTTTACAACTATTTGATGTCCTTAAAAGCAACATCCGACATGTATGCAGTAAAGATTGGCAACCTTCTGAAATGTTCTCACTGAACTAATTATCATCATTATTATTCGGGTATTGTAATGCATGACGGTGGTGCGTGAAGGCTTTATAACTTTGACTTCTACTGGTATTTGTTATCGAGGGTAGAGTAGGCTAATTGTTGCCATGTTTGAATAAATTAACACATTTCAGGCCTTGTGCTCAGAGTGCTGATTTTTATTTATTTTTTTTTTTTTTTTGCTTTAACATTTTGTCTCTATTGAACATTGCACTCACTATAAACTACTGTACAACCACAACACATTTTTGTAAGACAGTTTTTACAATTGTAATGTTTATGACAGATAACCTAAACGACAAATGCACTCATTATTTTCTGTATTTTTATTCTTTAACTTTCTTACGTCTCGTAAATTCGCTTTCATACTTTCTTCCAACTCCGGCCGGCACGCTTGACGACAGTGACGCGAAACGATTTCTACTCAGGCGCGTCACGCGGCCACCCCGGGGGTCCTGAGCCGGGATGCGATAGGTCTGGATTTTCATTGCGGTGCGAGTCTCCTTCAGCTCGCCCTCCAACCGGTGACGCCTGCCTCGGCCGTGCGGTGTGTGTGCGTGTGGAAGGAATATCTCCAGTAAAGTCGCTTCAGTTTACCGCTAGCTCCCGTCTTCTACCGGTAAGTGACTCGTTTAGTCGCGTCTGACACTTTAAATATAACCCCACCCCCACCCGGTAAGAAGGAAGAGTCGGGTGTCCGAGCGCGCTTTTACGCGTGCCGGTAACCCCTGCTGGCAAGTTCAAACGAAGCTATGCTAGCAGTGCTTAGCGTGCCGCGTCTGACACACGCCGCGTTTAAAAAAAACACGGCCGGCTTTGTGTTATCTTACGAGTTTGAATGCTTCCGACAAAGCGCAGCGTGTTCTCTAAAGCCACTCTAGGAAAATGAGTTGCAACTTTCAAACTATTTCGCTAGCGCTATTTTTGTGTGTGTGTGTGTGTGTGTCGATCTCGCTTCGGCCTAGTTCGCTTGGCGTAAAGTAGCTCACGGCTTCCGGCGAACCGTTAACCAAACGCATCCCGTTCATTGACACCGGCGTGTACTTCTACCGCTACCCCGGCAGCTGCGGGGTGCCAGTTCCACGTGGAAAGGAGCAAGTTAGGCCTCGGCGAGGTGCTCCGGTGCGTCAAGATGGCTCCCCTCTTACCCGGTTAACCTTGTCTGTCGGCTGTCAAGACGCCGCTGCGGCTACCTGGTACCCCGCTGCGGCTACCTGGTACCCCGCTGATGACAAGCGAAACCAGTGTTGTGATCGTCTCGCTTAGGGCCTGGGAAAGTCCTAAATATAACGACGTGCACTCTAATCTTGGTGACTCGAAACTCATCCCGTATAAAGAGAACAGGGGGTTTGATATAAGGGGGGTGGGGGTGGGGGTGGGGGGGTTGTTCATTGATCTGGTCCTAAAAGTAGGATGGTGAGAGTGGTTGAAAATGCCCAGCAATGCAAAGCTTTCTTCTCAACAGGTGTGGCAACCGCAGAAAGGATCGATGCAGTTACTGCTGACGTGCTCAGATTAAATGCTTTCGTTTTTTTTTTATTTATTTTTTTACCAATTTTAATTTAAGACTTAAAGCATATTTATTATTTTAGTAATCGACCAATTTCGACAATGTGCCCATCGCTTCCTGGCTTTTGTTTACTGCAACCTTAAGATACAATAGATGGTGTGAGTTGTCCTTTTTTTTTTTTTTTTTTTTTTTAAAGACAGCATCTTGGAACCAAATATTGATTCCATTCAAGTCATTTAGAGAAACTTTCCTGTCTTGCTGCATAACATTTTCATCTGTAGATCTTGCATTTTCAGTTGTTAAATCAGCCTTATGCACATGGACTTTTATAATTATATTTTTTTATATAATTATATATATATATATAAGTCCATATATTTTCCATTTTTGTTACTGTATGCAGTGAAATGGAAATACTTTTCGTTGTAGGCCAAGAGAATAATTTAACCATTGTATTTTGCTCCTGTCTACAGATACAATGGCTGTGCCCCCCTCATATGCTGACCTGGGCAAATCTGCCAAGGACATCTTAAACAAAGGCTATGGTATGGTTTCTTACAGTTGGACCAAGTAGTACAGGAATATTAAAACTCCGGTGCCGCAAAAGTTTAGTTGATTTTGGTAGAGCAGTTTTGAAATAACCTGAGTAAATCAAATCATTTCTTCAGGATTTGGCCTGGTGAAGCTCGATGTCAAGACAAAGTCAGCCAGTGGAGTGGTAAGCTAATTTCTTTCGACATTTCACGTGTGGTTTATGAATAGACAAATAGAACTGACCTCATAGTCACTACACTTTATGGTATCAACAGCCATAAAGGTTGGTAGTTGCCTAAAGGAGCCTTATTTCACATCTTATCTTTTTTTTTTTTTTTTTGTATGACCCAACAGTCTGAAACCTGATAGTAATCAATTTACAATGAATCCAACCCGAGGTACAAACTTCTCCCCTGGTGAAGCCCAAACCTGTGATAGCGTCATTTTTGCTTCACAAACTACCTATTGGATTATCAAGGTTGCTACTTAATTTTCTGTCAAAATGATCAGTCGCATCAGCTCCACAATTTTGATTTTTTTTTTTTTTTTTTTAACTTTATTGATCCCACAGTGGGGAAATTCGGTCGTCACAGCAGCATGGAAAGACCAAAAAGGTGCACACAATATGAAAAAGAGCAATGAATAAATACACACACACAGACTATATACAAAAAAAAAAAAAAAAAATAATACAGTTTGGGATGAATGGAGAAAGTGACCAGTGCAATGAAATTAATATGAATTGGCAATTTTATGAATTAGGCAATTTATTTATTAGTAGTTGGGCTTATTTGTGTGCAATTTTTTGGCTTTAACCATAAGAAACAAGAATTAACAGCCTAGCCAAACTCTGCAAGTCAGTGCACATGTATTAATAGTTGGCTTTTGTTGTTATTCCCATTCCTCTAAAATTGTTTCTTGCAGGAATTCAAAACATCTGGTTCCTCCAACACTGATACAAGCAAAGTCGCAGGCACTTTGGAAACTAAATACAAAAGGTCCGAATACGGCCTGACCTTCACTGAGAAGTGGAACACCGACAACACCTTGGGAACAGAAATCACTATTGAAGATCAGGTGAGCAAGATATTCAAACATTTCCTGATCCTTTTATTGAACGGTTTGTGTCCAAAAGAAAAGTAACAAGTCAGCGTTCATGTCCTGTAATGTCAAATTGTTTCCCATATTGGTTCTCGCAGATCGCCAAGGGACTGAAGCTGACTTTTGACACAACCTTCTCACCGAACACCGGGTAAGATGGTGGTTCAACCTGCTTTCATTTATCTGGAACTCCAAACAGGTGTGGCGTGTGCTGCCTGTTGCCTCTCCATATAAGTAATTATGGCAACCTGATCTTTACTGCACATGCTTGAGACAAGTGTCGTTTGCTGGCCACGTGATCCTGGTCCCAGTGTGGAGCCTGTCTGTTGTAACACACTCGCTGTGATTGGTTGTCTCTCTCCAGAAGAAATAAATGCTCAGTTTTACTCTTGTTCTCAGATGCTCGGGCAATCCTAAATGTCTTTTAAGTTTCCGTGAGTTGTAAATCACACGAGGAATAGGTCACATGACGGCCCAGGGGAAGCGTGTCTTCTTTCATATGGTGTGTGGGCGGGTTGGTGAGGGTGGCTGCCCAGTGCTCAGCCAAAGGCTTGTTTACAAACCAAATCAAAGAGGGAGGGTGGGGGGGGGGGATCAGTTGTTTGAGAAATTAGAATTTTGAGTCTGCCATAATTCTCAGTTTCTACTTGAGCTCCCAGTTGGCATGGAGCGCAGGTGTACAGTTATATCTTGGGGATTTTGAATCTGAGGCTGTGGCTCACAAATTGGATGCTGCAACCCCCCACCCCCCTCTCCCTCCCTTAGGTGCAACATGCTTTTAAGAGCTTTTAAGAGGAACAAGGAAAACTGAAAGAATTGCATGACGCTGAACTACTTTGACTCATAATTTGGGTCATTGAGATAAATTGTGTGTGTTTCTATTACCGTAAGCATTATATGTTTCCGCCAGGTAAACTGTAAAGAGTTTTAGTACCCTGTCGAATGGAGCAGCAGCCCTTTAAAATCGGGCTTGACTAGGATTTTAGTTAGAGATTCAGAAAAGCCTGTTTTCTCATCCACAGCAAGAAAAGTGGCAAAGTCAAGACCGCCTACAAGCGCGAGTACGTCAACATGGGCTGCGATGTTGACTTTGACTTTGCTGGCCCCACCATCCACGGAGCTGCTGTCGTCGGCTTCGAGGGATGGCTCGCCGGTTACCAGATGAGCTTCGACACTGCCAAATCCAAAATGACCCAGAACAACTTTGCCATTGGCTACAAGACAGGCGACTTCCAGCTTCATACCAATGTGTAAGCAGAGATCTTTTCACATGAAGTTTGGCTCCCCCCCTCCCCCTGTGTTTGACTTTTTTCACCAACAGGATGAACGCTTCAGTCCAGTTGTTCAGTGGCGACTCGTAACTGAACAGAGCCTCAAACAAGAGTTAACTGTACATGCGACGTCTTGTTCAAAGCATCGGATGTTGCACAAACGCTGCCTAAAACGACAAAAACCCAGCAAACATACAGCAATCCCTTTCTGGGATAAATCATTTCAAAAATACTTCCAAACTAGTGACAAAATAAGAAATCCAAAGCACACAAAAGCGGAAACCAATGTTTCCTCCACCACCCTTTTTATTTAGAAATTCCAAGTTGTGTTTCCTGTAGCAACGAGATATCTTCTACCTTATGCTCTTCAACAGTAATGACGGAGCTGAATTCGGTGGGGGGGGGGGGGGGGGGGGGGGGGGGGGGGGGGGGGGGGGGGGGGGGGGGGGGGGGGGGGGGGGGGGGGGGGGGGGGGGGGGGGGGGGGGGGGGGGGGGGGGGGGGGGGGGGGGGGGGGGTCTATCAGAAGGTGAGCGACAAGCTGGAGACGGCGGTCAACCTGGCATGGACCGCCGGCAGCAACAGCACACGCTTCGGTATTGCAGCCAAATACCAGCTGGACAAAGACGCCTCCATCAGTGTAAGTAGTGAAGCGGAGGCTTTCAGATTGGGGTGGTTAAGGACGGAAATTGACCGGAACCTGTGTAATTAATTGCCCCTAACTGTCTTTAATATGTTGTTTTTACCCTGCAGGCTAAAGTGAACAACAATAGCCTTGTTGGTGTTGGCTACACCCAAACTCTCAGACCAGGTAAGTTGGTTTCCTACAGGCTCATTACTTTTACAGCGAAACGTAACCGTGCATGTTTCCAGGCAAACCCGCATTCCGGCAAGTCTCACAACCTGTGTTTGAGACAGGGCGATTTTGATGTTTGCTTACTGGGATGGTTAACGTCGGTTCCTCTTTGCACGTGCAGGCGTGAAGCTCACCTTGTCTGGCCTGGTCGACGGAAAGAACATCAACGCAGGAGGTCACAAGCTGGGTCTGGGCTTGGAGCTGGAAGCCTAAACTCCCCTCGTACTGCAAGGGACTAGGGAATATCAGAAGAATCTGGCCTTTAAATGTATGTCCAACTCAAACCAGCAGGGGGATATCTTGGGAGATAGGCTACAGGTTCAAAGGCTACTGCAACAAACTCTTTACTTGAGCACCACTTCAAGTTGGTGCGCTTGTCATTGGTACATTTGACCTTTTTGTTGCTTTTTTGCTTTGTAGTTGCATCTACTCAAGGGACAGCTGCTGGCATATTATTTATAAATCATGTCATTTGTATTTCCCCATCCAGCGCTGCCATAATAATCCGATCAATACAATCCCTTTTTCATCAACTCTGTGGCTTAATTGTGACAAATCCCAGACACTACGTTTTATTATGAGAACATTAGCTCATGGAATTGCGTGGTGAAGGTTGTCATATTTCCTCTGATTTTTACAATTATGTCCGTCTGATATTCCTTCGTCATTTTAAACAGTTTATATCCGCAAACCCTTGTCAAGTACACTAGAATTTTTTTTTTTAATTTTTTTTTCTTCTTCTAATATTTAAGCAATGCTGCATCCTTTTTGTTCATGCACACAAGGACAAAACTAAAGCTCGTTAAAGTTTTTTTTTTGTTTCGCGTCGGCCATCTAAGGTTTGCGACGTTCTGTTCAAGCTGCACACGTGATCTTCCCTCAAACTGGGCAGTTTTTGGGTTGCTTCAAGTTGGCATCTGCAAGTCTGAGAGGAAACCTTTACATGTGGCCGACCAAGCAGAATTAGTTTTTGTTTATTCTGTACTGACTGCCAACTGGGAGGGGGGCACAAAAATCAAAGTTCACAATAATGCCAAACTATCATTGTCTGGAAGAGGTGGAAGTTAAAGTTGCACATCAGCACTCTCAAAAGTGCTTCTCTGTACTGGGCAGACACAGAGCCCACAGGAAGTCTTGAAGGTCCTTATGTGTATGTATGAATTTTCAATAAAGTCTTTGAACTCCAACAACTGCATTTTCTGCCCGTGATATCGAGGTGCTGCTCACCATGACGCATTAAGCAGCTGACATTCATCGGAGTGGCACGCGACTGTTCGTACGTACCTTTTACACGATGCAAAAAAAGATTAAGGGCCAAAAGTAACTTCAGGAACTTCCTGTAATTGTCTTGTTTTGTGTTGTGCAGTAGATTTTAAATGGGTTTGACATGTGCGCACACGACAGCAGAAAGAAAATGTGAAACCGTGTTTAAAAAAATATTGCAACCTTTTTTTTTTAAAGTCATCATATTAAAAGTCAGACTTTTTTTTTTTTTTTTAAATGGAATCACTCCTGACAGCAGTTATGGCCTTTTGACTTTTCAATCTTCTGTGCTTCGTACACCTGAATTAACAGCAGTTTCTGTCCTCCCTCTTTGCAAATCTCAGAGTGTCAAATTTAACGTGGATCATCAAAAACTACGGTTTCCAACTCTTTCAAATGCTGAAGTTGTAGCTCTCGAATATTTTCAGGAAGTTTCCTTGGAAGTCGAGCTCCTAGCAGCGAGTTATTGATGGTCTTTTAAAGTGTTTTTGGAACGAGGGTGGATAATTTCACTTGGAAACGTCCCTTCATTCCTACCAATCAGCACTCTTAAATATGTGTAGACTTCAAACCTCTGCAAGAGGAAAATGTTTTTAGAAAAGAAAGTCTTGTGACGGATTGATTTTATAAGGACGCATAAAAAAAAATTTTTAAAAAAAAGTTACACACAAAGCGGTCAAAGGTCCAAGCCGCAAAAACACCAGCCAACGAACCAGCCAAAACAATCGAGAGGAAACTACGCCGTAATGAAACGATCCTTCATTGGGTGGAAGTGAACTTATAAACCTACAGAAGAGTAGAGCTGTACAAAAATACCTTTTAGAGGAACCGAGATTGTTGTGTGAACCTTTACGCATCACTATTCCTGGATTGAGTCACACAATTATGTGTTCGTGCTTTGTACTTGTAAGCTTGACTTGTTTGGCCCAAACAGTGAACAGGAACAGGTCAGTGGAAATACAATAGACGGCAAGGTACGCCAGCAGTGTCACAGCTCCATTCACAATAATAATAAAAAAAAAAAAAACAATCACAGGTTCTTTTGATATTGCATTTATTTATCAGCACATAACAAAGCAGATAATGATCAGCGTAACATTCAAAATGCACCCTGCAATTACATTCGTATTTCTATTACTTTTGTGGCGAGTCAAACAATTTTTAACGCGAGTTGATTTCGAGTTTAAAGGCAAAGATGCTGGAAGAAGAATCACGTCCTCTCCTTTCAAACTGGTTACGTTGCAAAGAAATTGCATTGCTGAGCCCCTTTGTTCTCTCTGCCTGACTCTGCTAATGCCTTCAATTTGCATCTGCATTAGATAAGCCATTCTCTATTTTCAGTTTAACAATCCCTGATATTTGACTCTTATCGACTTGCCGTCTCGTAATGTTTTAGGTGGAAGTATTCTGTATTCTTTATCACCTGCCGCAGATATCTTCCTCCTCAGCTTTACCTGGAGGATTACTTATTCTCTGGCTGCTCAGACAGCTTTGGTTTCTGGACCTGGCTGCTCTCTGGCGCCCCCTGATGTAACTCTTTGATCCCTGCAGTCACGGTGGTCTTCTCCTTTGGCGACGCAGCTTGTACTGTTGTGGTTTTATCCCCGCTGGTTGGCTGCGGACCCTCCTCCTCGGGAAGACTTTTCGCTGCAGATTTTAGAGACTCTTTATCTTGGTCTTCATTGCTGTCACGAGCAGCATCTTGAATGCGTTTTGCTACTTTATCCTCACTTTTTGCAGTGTCAGATTTACTGATACCCTGTGGCTCTGTGTGACCGTGCTTCTTTTCCTCAGCCTTGGGTGTTGCACTTGACACTACTTGAGCCTTCGCCAAACCTTCTGCTGTCTCTGAGGAAAGAGTGTTCTTTGCTTCTGGTGTAAAATCTTTGGTTTTTCCACCTATTTCTGAAACCAAAGTTTTAACCTTATCTTGCACTTCAACTGCACTGCTCAGCTCTTGAGTTTTGTCTGATTCTTCAGATGCTTTGGGTGAAGTTTCATCAACAGGCTTCTTCAAAACCAAAGTTTTAACCTTATCTTGCACTTCAACTACACTGCTTAGCTTTTGAGTTTTGTCTGATTCTTCAGATGCTTTGGGTGAAGTTTCATCAACAGGCTTCTTCAAAACCAAAGTTTTAACCTTATCTTGCACTTCAACTGCACTGCTCAGCTTTTGAGTTTTGTCTGATTCTTCAGATGCTTTGGGTGAAGATTCATCAACAGACTTCTTCAAAACCAAAGTTTTAACCTTATCTTGCACTTCAACTACACTGCTTAGCTCTTGAGTTTTGTCTGATTCTTCAGATGCTTTGGGTGAAGTTTCATCAACAGGCTTCTTCAAAACCAAAGTTTTAACCTTATCTTGCACTTCAACTGCACTGCTTAGCTCTTGAGTTTTGTCTGATTCTTCAGATGCTTTGGGTGAAGTTTCATCAACAGGCTTCTTCAAAACCAAAGTTTTAGCCTTATCTTGCACTTCAACTACACTGCTTAGCTCGTGAGTTTTGTCTGATTCTTCAGATGCTTTGGGTGAAGATTCATCAACAGACTTCTTCAAAACCAAAGTTTTAGCCTTATCTTGCACTTCAACTACACTGCTTAGCTCTTGAGTTTTGTCTGATTCTTCAGATGCTTTGGCTGAAGATTCATCAACAGGCTTCTTCAAAACCAAAGTTTTAACCTTATCTTGCACTTCAACTACACTGCTTAGCTCTTGAGTTTTGTCTGATTCTTCAGATGCTTTGGGTGAAGGTTCATCAACAGGCTTCTTCAAAACCAAAGTTTTAACCTTATCTTGCACTTCAACTACACTGCTTAGCTCTTGAGTTTTGTCTGATTCTTCAGATGCTTTGGGTGAAGGTTCATCAACAGGCTTCTTCAAAACCAAAGTTTTAACCTTATCTTGCACTTCAACTACACTGCTTAGCTCTTGAGTTTTGTCTGATTCTTCGGATGCTTTGGGTGAAGTTTCATCAACAGGCTTCTTCAAAACCAAAGTTTTAACCTTATCTTGCACTTCAACTACACTGCTTAGCGCTTGAGTTTTGTCTGATTCTTCAGATGCTTTGGGTGAAGGTTCATCAACAGGCTTCTTCAAAACCAAAGTTTTAACCTTATCTTGCACTTCAACTACACTGCTTAGCTCTTGAGTTTTGTCTGATTCTTCGGATGCTTTGGGTGAAGTTTCATCAACAGGCTTCTTCAAAACCAAAGTTTTAGCCTTATCTTGCACTTCAACTACACTGCTTCGCTCTTGAGTTTTGTCTGATTCTTCGGATGCTTTGGGTGAAGTTTCATCAACAGACTTCTTCAAAACCAAAGTTTTAACCTTATCTTGCACTTCAACTACACTGCTCAGCTCTTGAGTTTTGTCTGATTCTTCAGATGCTTTGGGTGAAGGTTCATCAACAGGCTTCTTCAAAACCAAAGTTTTAACCTTATCTTGCACTTCAACTACACTGCTTAGTGCTTGAGTTTTGTCTGATTCTTCAGATGCTTTGGGTGAAGGTTCATCAACAGGCTTCTTCAAAACCAAAGTTTTAACCTTATCTTGCACTTCAACTACACTGCTTAGCTCTTGAGTTTTGTCTGATTCTTCAGATGCTTTGGGTGAAGGTTCATCAACAGGCTTCTTCAAAACCAAAGGTTTAACCTTATCTTGCACTTCAACTGCACTGCTCAGCTCTTGAGTTTTGTCTGATTCTTCAGATGCTTTGGGTGAAGTTTCATCAACAGGCTTCTTCATGAGAGCTTCCTCGTCATATTCTTGTTTACTGTCCTCGGATTTCTTCAGAAGTTCACCCTCCGCCGGTTCCTCTGGTTTTAAATCATGTTGTTTTGAAGAGAGATCGGTCTCAACTGTTACCTTTGTCACTACAGCTTCCTTCTCTTGTGTGTTTTCAGGTACTTCACGATGCTCATTTTCTTCCTCATCAAGCCTCTCCTTCATTAAAACTGTGCTTTTGGTATTTCCATCTATTCCACTGCCCCCATCATTGTCAGTTGCATCAGTCTCCTCTGACTCTTCCTTTCCTTTACTTCCTTCCCTATCATCCCCTCCTTTCTCCGAGTCTCCTCCTGATGCTACTTGATCCTGCTGACCATCAGACATCTGGTTACTTTCTCCCTGTCGACTGTCTTTATTGTTATCCTCCTCCTCCTCACTGCCCCCCCTCTCTCTTTTGGTACACTCCTGCTCATCTTTTCCCACCTCTGTCTCCTCTGATCCTGTCTCCTCAAATTCCGACAGCTCAATCTCCCTGGTGGTCTCTGTGATGATCTCCTCTACAAACTTGTAGTGAGGCTCAGCGCGTCTACGTGGGCCTCCCGGGCGGCTGAGGCAAGGCAGGGTGTAAATAGGGGACTGGTGGTAGATGTAGGGCAGGGAGATGTGGGCGTCTGACATTGTGGATAGCCGAGCCTCCTCTCCACAGAGAAGTTTCCTGCAGTGTAGGAAAGACATACTTTATCTACAAAGAGCAATGCATAACTTCTTTAAATCCAAATGAACTGAGAAGACTTGAGATACGGTGCATACAACTTAATTTAAAGGAATGAGAAATTAAATAAACGTGTCATTAAATACAGTCTTGTTAATGCTCCTTTATGCCATATTTCCCTTCAACTTTTTGGCAATGTAATCATAAGTTAATGTGATAATCATAGTGCAACAGCAGACACTGTACCTGTGTTAAATGTTGTATTTAAATGCAACATGCATGATACGTGGTGAAAGCAGAGGCTAAAAAGTATCGAGTAACCTATAAGGAAAGCTGCAAAACTACGATTTTGAATCAACTTTTTTGTCCAAACAAATGTTTTCATGTCATAATAATAATACCTGTAAGACAGTATCTCCACATCCAGAGCCATCTTCACATTGAAGAGGTCCTGGTACTCCCGCAGGTAAGAGGACATGTCAAATTTGCAATTGATGAGCTCATTTTCAAATTCTTTAATTGTGTTCTGGAGCCGGAAAGGAGAGAAAATGTGTTACTGAAAAAACATGTGCACGTGAAATTTATTAAAACGTGGGGGGAAAAAAACCCGTCTTACCTGATAGTGGATCATTTCTTCCTTGTGGCGATCTTCGACATCACGAAGTTGCTTCTCTAGCGCTTCTCTGGTGCCTTTAGCGCAGTCCAGTTCGACGTTTTTGGCCTGCAAGTGCCTCCTGTACTCCTGAATTTCCTGCTGGGACGCTTTTAACGCCTCCCTCTTGGTCTCAGCTGCCTCCGTTAATCTTGCAAATTGAGATCGGAAAGTTTCTCCTATCTGCTGGACGTCGGACACAGTGTGACCTTCCAACTGCGCCCTGATGTCCCGGAGTGCCGCAGTGACGCCAGGTTGGCCAAATTCGAGCGCCCTCACAGTCAGCTGCGCATCCTGGATTTGGTCAAACATCTCCGACACCTCGGCCTCATGGTTTCCTTTCAGGAAGTGGATTTCATCCACGAGAGACTGCGCTTTCTTGTCCAGCTGTAGTTTAGCCTGATACGCGTCACTGATGTCCTTCTTCAGAACCATGATATTGCTCTCAGTGTCTGATCTGCTACGCGCCTCCTGCTCGTGTTGTCTTCTCAACTTGGACAGCTCTTCCTCTAAATTCTCATGCTCAATTTCAATTTGATGCTTCTGATGAGTAATATCGTGAACCAGCTGTCTCAGTTTCCTGAGCTCTGGTCCGTACTCCTTCTCCAAACACGATGCGGGCTTTGCTCTCCCTCTGATCTCTTCGATTTCTCTCTCCAGCAGCTGGTTCTGGTGCTCCAGCTGGTGCACCTTCTCTATGAATCCCGCAAGACGATCGTTCAAGCCATGCATCAGTTCTTTCTCGTTAAATTTCCCAGATAGCTGCCTGGTCGAATTCATGTCCGTGGACGTGCTCCTGATCACGACACTGGTATCGAATCCCAAACGTCTCGCTTTGTGTTGCGGATACATGTCTTGAGGGATTGTGTGCAGGAAGTCGAATTTGTCATCCATGCTGTCGTCGAGATTCTTCAGTCCACAGAGGCTCCATGTGGGCTTTTATAACCGCCGCCATCTGCTCGGTGTGCAGAACGGAGCTCTCCGCGGTGCTGAAAAGGTGTAGCGTCAGCTGATGCTCAATGAGCGCTTACACCGCATTTTGTCGCAGACACAGCAGTGACGTGGGTGAACTGACAGTGTCAATCGAAAAAAGAATTAACTCTGAGTAGTAGTATTATTAACATATTGTTGTTGTTGTGCAGTATTCCCTTTGTGTACATTGGTCGTTCAGTTTTCTCCAAAAATCGTCTTCATAACTCTTTGTTTCCAGCCCTGGAATACTGAGGTGCAAATGTGAGGTGCTTTCGAGGTACTTAGTCTGTAACATGTGAAAGTCAAGCTTTCAAAAATGTTTGTTAGTACAGAAGTATTAGTATTGAAGTATACTTACGGTATAAAAAGCGAACGTAGGCTACTCGTAATACAAAACGACCCATTTTAGAATAATGTGTTGTACTGTTTAGGCACTGAAATAAAGTGAGGCTACTTTCAGAAATGCCGTAAATACTTTTGATTTGTCACTTCTTACAAAGTGCAGAAAACAGAAAAAAAAACACCTGAATCAAACATTTGGTTTGACCACCTTATGCCTTTAACATAGCACTAATACTTCTCGGTACATCTGCGTAGAGTTTATTAAGGTACTTGGCATGAGCAATGTTTCAGTGATCGTGGAGAACTTGAAACAGTTCTTCTTGGATTTTCTGTCTCAGCTGCTTCTGTCTCTTTGTGCAATCCCAGACTGACTCCTTGATGAACCTGTGGGGACCATATCTGTTGCAGGGCTACTTGTTTTACTTGTCACCGAGGACACTTCTTTATGACACCGACTGCTTGTTTTGGGGTCCTTGTCTAATACTGTAGAATACATTTGGGATCAATCACGTGCTTTCCCCACGGTACTGTATGGTTCGCAAGACTTCAAACATCTAAAGAGCCTGAAATCGTTGCCCAGTACTGTATTTTATTGATGCTCTCATTTGTACATCACTTTTTCTATGTTGCTGCTGGTAAAAATGTTCATTACTATATACTTCTTGGTCAGTAGTTAAAGAGCAACAAAGTCTTACTTTTAAACCCTTTTCATTATTTTATCTGAATATGCAAACTAAAAAATGAACTAAATATTTAGCAATATTTACCTCTCAAAGTTATGGAATTATAAAATATCAGAAAATGGAAATACTACTGCTGAAAGTACCTCAAAGTGCATTTTTGCTTTTCATTCTTTACTGACGTAGTATTTGCAATGCAGGTCTTTGATTTTTAATGGACAACACTTTTTTTTTTTTTTTTTTTATACATACAAAGTGTGTTTTAATTTTGTCCTGCTGTCATTTAATCACATGGCACACAAGCCCCCACATGCAACACTCATGTCATGAGTCCAGGTAATATTCAGCCCAGTGTCACTGATTAACGCCATATTTGGTCGTGCTCTGCAGCCACATTAACTGTTTTTTTTGTGTGTTTTTTTTTAAAAAGGGAAGCCTGCTTGCTTTTAGCTTGTACTAGAACAAGGATGTTGATACGTTCGAGCTCTAGTGGAGTTAAAGTGAACTCTTTTGAGTAGTTCAAAGCCAGCTGTAACAATTAATAGAATAAAGTGTCTCTATGTAAATACCACCAGAGCACAACAACTAAAACCAGATACCTCGACATTACTCCACTTACATCATTTGTCATTTTGCCGTGTGATCTGTTGTGGCCCAGTCGAACATATTGAAATACAGCTGATCATACATCGGCCGCTGAACAGAATGTTTGAACATGAAAGATCTCGGATGTTTATCTGATTGTGAGTTGCGGCTTTGTGGTATTTATTGATTTTGATGCTTGAAACTCTGTCACTATTTTTTGTTTTGATTGCTGTTCTTATTAAGACAGTAAACATTGATAGGAAGTTGTAATGTTTAATCATCTGACAAAACGCTATGTTCGACACAAAAGATGCTCCATGCTTACATTTCATTTCAGAAGCAATGCACTGTTAAGAAAAATGTGGAACTCATGATGAGTGATTTTAGCGTTTAATGGCAATGGTCAGTCCATCCCCTATAGTGACCATGCTCAGGTCAATCCTCTGGTCCTTGTATATCTTTTTATTGAGAGCGTCCAGAAGCTGCGAGGTGGTATCATTGGGTGCAGGATTCAAAACCTGTCCGCCCCACAGCACCTTCAAATACAATAACAACACAGCTGGTTTTATTCTGCGCAGTAAAAATGTGCTGCACACCTTTCAAAACTGCCTGAATTCTCCAACAGAAGCTCAACCTCCTCTCGAAAAGTGTACTTACATTGTCAATTGCAATGATGCCCCCCTTTCGAATGAGCTCGAGGGACTTCTCATAGTAACTATCATAGTTGGATTTATCAGCATCGATGAACACAAAGTCATAAGTCCCAGCTTCTCCAGCTGCTATCAGTTCATCTGATGAAACAGAGATACAAATTCAATACCAGTAATTATTGTCATTTATCATTTATCATGAATGACATTTATAAAGGCACTTACTTAGTGTCTTCAAGGCTATTTGTTGCTGCACATCAATCTTACTTTCAACTCCAGCCTGTAAAAAAAACAACAACATTAAATTGTATGAACTGAGAGTTATGCAGGGAATTTCCATCTTTAAACCTTTTTTTTTTTTTTGTTGTTTTTTTTGTTAAAGAGAATGTAAGTGTAGGCTAAAGCAGGAAACGATTTCACAGCTGAGCGTTGCATCTTTATGTGACACAGTTTCCTGAGCAGACACCTTTTTTTCTTTTTTTTTTTTTACTGTCCAGCCTGCAGGATTTTGGGGAGACATACTGACAGGACCTAGATGTACAGAATGCTGTCTGCTGCACAAATAACTCTGACAGAAGCAACAATCAATCAATCTCGCTAAACTTCCAAAAAGCCAAATTATGATGTTGCACACGTGCAAGAAACTGGTCAATGCAGGAATTAAGGTGTACATATTTAAAAAAAAAACATTAAAAAAAAAGAATTCTGGTGTTGACAACATCTTAATGGATGACTGAATACAAGCCAAGATGTTAAGTTCTCACCTCTTTAAAAAATGGTTTGGCAATGTTCACGTAGTTGTCATCTATTTCACAAGCTACCACACGTCCATTCTCTGGCATGGCCAAAGCCATACTCAGTGCGTTGTACCCTGTGTACATCCCTGCAGAATAAATACAGATTGAATTATTTTGCAGTTTTACGTTTAGTCCTTACAAGATGAGAAGCAATTGTCACAAGTAATTAAATATCTCATTTTGAATATGAATCATTTCTGAATACTTTGTGCTGTAGTTTAATTATCACTGAATTTATAGCGTGAAAACATGTATCTCAATTAATGTGGTAAAGTCCCATTGTCCTGTTGAATCTGAGAAGTTTGATTTTTATCAACATGTATTCAGTATTCAAAACACACTTAATTCAAGTTGGTCAAATTCGACTTGTAATTTTTTTTTTTTTAATCTAAAAATGTATTTCAAGTTTCCCTAAGTAAATCAGTTGAAATGTCAAAATTTGAGACAAAACTAATCAATCAAGCCTGAATGGGTACAAACGAATTTCTGTCATGTTCTGCCAGTCCTATGATCCAAAACAGAAAATTTTAAACACCAAAAAGTTTTTAGTGATAATGGCTGTCATATTTGAACTCCAACATTTTCAGTATTTCAGTATTAGTTTAGTTCCAGCATTAGGTGTCCAAATTTGCTTTTAAAAGGGGTCTTTCTTCAGTCTTCTAATAGTCTCACCAATTTCAATAGCTTTAGTGCCATTAATCAGTCGAATTAAATTTGCCATCAACTGCGCTTGTTCACTGGCAACCATCATGACACTCCATCGGTCTTCCATGGTTTTCTGAAATGAAAATAAGAATAATTTGTCATTATTTTGTCTGACTCAATAGACAGACAACATCTAATAAACTGCAAGTAGCTGTGTAGTTCTCTCTGGCACTGTACTGCCCCCTAGTGATCGAAAATTATACTGCTTAGTTCCTGAAATCATGCACTGTTTTAATTATGTATTCTACATCTCCTTGAGTTTATTTCGCTTGTATGTAGAGACACAGTAGAGTAAAAAAATGTGACAGAATAACAGATACAGTTACAAACAGAAGCTAAACAAAAGTCATTTTAAGCAGGTCATTTGTAAAAGTGTTGACTGATGTTAAATCCAGTGGCAGAGAGACCCAAAATTTAGAGGCCGCGACTTCAAAGCCACAATCATCTATAGTTTTTAGCCTGGAGCGCAAGATGACCAACCAGCCTTCATCTGACCTAAATAACCCGCTGGTGGCTTCAGCATGTAGATTAATGTTAGCTAGTGCCTTCCTGCCCATACTAAGCGAACTGTGCTCAAAAGAATCCTGATCCATCCATCCATTAGCTATTTGCGCTTGAGGGTCACAGGAGAGGGGTAAGAGCCTGTTCCAACTCATGTTAGGTGAGAGGCGGAGTGCACCCTGCTTGGACAGGACGCCAGTCAATTACAGGGCTGCCACATAGAGACAGAAAACCGTTCACAATAATAGTACCACCTAAAGGGGCAATTAAGAGTCACTAATTAACCTAATGCACATGTTTTTGGACTACTGGAGAAAACTGGAAGAATTCTGACCTGAACTTCAACAATACAAAGATATCTTGCTAAGAGAAGTAACAAACAAACAAGGATCCATTTCCATATAAGACACTAGTGTACAATTCAATTTCAATTTTATATGAAAGTGTAAAATTATCACGCAACATGGCCCCAAAAAACACTTTACAAAAGAACATCGATTCTGTGTTTCTCTTACCAGTCTGAGTTTGGTGAGAACTGGATGCTCCCTCAGCGAGTTGTTAACCACATACTGCAGCACAGGATCGTTCCTCCCTCGGCCGTGACTCTTCCCAACGAAGGCAGACTTTCCCACGCCTGATCCACAAAAGGCAGAACAGCAGCTAAAATGACCAACTGTCCCATAAATCACATATCCGCACTCTAGTCATCTCGTACCTGTTAGAACGACAGCAAGTCCAACACAGAAAAATATTTTCATGTCTGCAGCCATTATGTCCTGGGCTCTGGGCTCTGTTAAAGAAAACACTAAACAGCTTTTGATTGAATATAGTGAATCTTTCTGCGTCAGTCATTTTTATGGCGTAACATCTGTTTGTTTTGGTTAACCTTTGAGACAGAGGCTCAACGTATTGATTTTTTTTTTGGTATAAAACTGAAAAAGTAGGGGAACTTTTGTAAGGTTGAAAAACACTTAGTGGAAGACAACTATAACAAAGTAACCCATAAAGATGGACAGGCATGTATTTATAGAATCAGGAACTTACTGTTAAAATATTACTTTCAAAAAAGGGTGCAGTGGTAGAATTAGGTTTCCAAAAGTGGCTGCCGATTTTCAAATGTACCCTTTTTAAAAAGCAATGACACCTGTTCAATTCCTCCTCTTGCCAAATTCCTAAATTTCAAAGTCTGTCATTCCTTATGCAATCCAGACAAGCACACTTTGAACTGTTTTATCTGTTTGACGTTCTTGACAGTCTTCACTAAACTCTGGCACTATAATGTAAATTGTGAAAAACTGTGAAATATTTTTCCCAACATTTATGATCTTCAACTAATAGACAGAGAGGAGTAATGTGACCTTGTTTGGGCCAATTAAAACGGAGAAGATACATTTCAACAGAGGCTGCAGATGGGAAAGACAAACCAAGAAGTACTATCTTCTGAGAGATAAAAATACCAGAACTATAGTTCCATTTTTAGTCCAAAATTTCTGACAGCTGCTTCTGAGAGATAATGTTGAAATGGTTCAAATGTCTTCTGGGTCCACACTGAATTATTTCCCTTTTTTTCTCTCGTAAAAACTTTGAGAACATGTTAAGTTATCTGGCACTTTACAGTCCCTCAGTGAGGTTATGGCACTGATACGTTTTCTCACTGTTTTCTAACCTACAATGCTGCCTCCTAGTGGTAGACAAGTGAAAGAAGGTTTATTTTGGTTTATTGTCTGTTGGCGTTTACTGAATGAATGTTAGTGACTAGACTGAATTAATTAAGCCATTTTTGGACAGCATTTTTTTTTAAAAACTTCATTTAGAGATTCAGAAAACTTACTACATGAACACTTGCTCAGAAGTCAAGTTGTCCCACTGAATTAGATTCCATGTTGAGAGGTGTGCATCAAGTTGACCCTTATCAACCTTATCGTAGCACTGCAGGAACTCCACTTGGCCAGTACAGCCAAGTGCTGCATGTTCACGCTGAATAATCTGTCCTCAGGCACAGAAGGTCAAATTTATACTCCTCAAATTTGAATTCATGAAAATAGGTAGTCTTTGAGGGGGTAGCCGAGCAAGTCACCCTTGATGGCTTCAGTAAGTATTTTTGTGGATGCCATTTGGATCAGCAGTGTTTATTCAAAGGCAGGTGGCCAAACAAGCCGAACCAGGATGTGCAACCTAAGGGCTCACAAAAATAAGCGTGTTTAAATGAAAAAGGAAGTGAGGAAAACAAAAGAGATGTGTTACTTTTGACAGCAGAATTAACACAATCATAGTTTAAAAATACTCATAAGCAATATAACACACACTTAATTCAGCACACTCTGGTATGATAGGTTAGCAAACTTTAGAGAGATATTGCTGTGTTACTGGCATAAGTTGGCTGTCTCCGTGAGTATTTTGTGCTTGTGCTCCTGTTAGACATATAGTACTATATGTCTAACATTGTACCCTTGAGTTAGTCAAACATAGGGAATAGTCAACAAAGGTCAAAGCACTAGTGACAAAGACTAGGGGAAATCAAGGCTCCAATGAAACCAAAGCACAGCCTGGTAAAGTCAGGACTGCGCTCACAGCCTGTGCTACATTGCTTTATCATCTGTGGAGCAAGTAATCTACAGAAACACACGAAGGCTGCACACAGAAGAGCAGTAGGTATCTGATTGTGGCAGATTAACTCTCTTGCAAACAGAGAAACTGAAGATTTTACTTTGACAACAGCAGCAGCGACGACTGAACTATATGTTTACCCTGCGGCATTTGATCAAAGGCCGGGGCTGATAATGGTGCCCAATTTTGTGGCAGACACAAACAGTTTATAGTTGCATTTGAGTCACTTTCACATCTCCATGACTGACACCTGACATCACAGGCAAGCTTTATGGCAGTACACTTGTCTTGACGACCCACTGGGCCTCACAGCTCAAACAGCAGCCCCCATATACAGTGTCTTGATAGCTCTCCAGTGGTTGACGAGCGTAGATCCCATCCTCGCCACAAAAAAAAAAAAAATCAAGCACATCACACAGTATCCTAAGTAAAGTAGAAACATTAGCCATTCCAGAGGTACTTTATAAGCAGGTGGTTAATACTTTGAGATCTCTGAATGATCAGGACAGGGCCAAATAATCCCCACAATAAGGCAGTCTGCCTCATCTTCCTCGTTTAGCTGAACACAGTTCGTTCAAAATTCAGATTTTTGATGAGCAAGTGATTTGATTACACACCTTACATAAGAGCAATAAAATTTACTTTAGAGGAGTTACTTTTTTCCAGCAGAAAAATGTTTAAAAATTGGATTTAGACAAAAGTACATTTGTAATACTGTATAATTTCTACGTATAACACGTGTAGTCATATTGTTAGCTGTTGTGATAGCTTTGGTGAACAAGCCCTTTTAAAACTTCTTGGAGCTTTGCAACATCTGCTTTTCACCCATTTGACTTTAAATAGCACAATTCTTCCCTTTAATGACAACCCACAGTTGTGTACATGTGACTGTTACTGCTAGGTAAAGAAGATGAGGAATTGTTTCTTAGATTTTCCAAAGGCCTTTGTGCTCCCCAACAATCTCTTCTCCTTCTTGAAGTCTCCACCTTCGTTTATTCTCCCGCAGATTCATTCATTTAAGGATACACAGCAAGAAGCAGACTTAGTTGACAGTTGCTTGATAATTCCCCTACATTGCAGTAAGAGTCCATACATGGACAAAAAAAAAAATCGGACAAAACGCACACAGTCTCCAAATGTCTTCGTGTTATGACTCATGCGGTCATGTGACCGTTGTATTAAGATAGACTTGGGAGAAAAAAAAAAAACTGAACCCAGGGGCTTCACAGAAGGTACTCCATCTCATTCTTTTTGATGTTTAACATTTTCTTTGAGCTTATCTGCAAAGCAGGTAAAGTTTAATGAGCAGTGTTTCAAGACTGGAAGAGTGTTTTCGTACACCACACTTTCAGATCATCTCGTCTTGCAACTTCAAAACGGCAACAGGGAAGACCACAGCCAGGAATGTTCAAAAAGGAATTTTGGGGATGTGAGCGGGATACAAGGTCTCTCCAAGGACACAGAACTTCCTCTGTCTATTCCCTAATTAAGAATGCACAGATACAAACAAAAACATGCCGCCGACAAGAACACATCACTCAAATGAGCCCTGACACACACAGTCTCTAAAAAGTGTTTGAGTTGTGACGACGAAAGGAAGAGGATGTCTCAGAGTGTGCACACAGCTCTGCTAAAGTCCTCTTGGTGAAAATGAGATGCTGTGTTTTTCTACCATCCTCTCCCTCTTTCCCTCCCGCTGCTTCAGGCCTCTGCTGATGTGACGCTAATTGTTTCTGCTACTTGTGCCAAGTACCTACTCTTCCCCAGCACATTCTACAGACAGGCCCTGGTCCCTCAGCTGCTTTTTGTGTCTGTTTAAGGAATGAAAAAATGTGTGCTACCATCTGCAGCGAGTACACCACTGTTCCTCCTCCCGGCCCTGACTGTCATGGTGCCACAATGATACACATTCACATAGTCTCTCTGAGGTAGAAAGAAAAAAAACAAAACCCGATGTGGTAGAGAAACAAGAAAACAAAACTGACACATACAACTGCTAATATGAAACAAAATAATTCAAGAGGTTCCTGTTTTGATGCATTTAGCGAGTGGGAAGGAACACGTTGAATATCTGAAAAAGGCTTTTACATTTTTGCAAACCATGCAGAGAAGAAAAGTAGATTCAAAACCAGGCCCATCTCATGTCAACATTAAATTTTCAAGCATTAAATTGAGCATAAAGCATAAAACTCCTGAAATAATCCGAAAAACAAATCTGTGTATGTTTTAGGCCTTCCAGTACAAGAGAGTTCACACTAGCCTCCTTTATTTTGTTGTTTAGTACCTAAATGTGACCAGCAAGTGGCAGTGTTGTTTAGCTAATCCTTTTCTGTGCAGAAGTTAAACACAAGCTTATGGCACAAAGAGAGTCAGGCCTTCACTCCCCTGTCTGGGAAGTAATATCACTTTCCTCTTGTTGAATTGACCTGTGACACCATCAGAGAGTGACACATATTGACATGCTTGTAATGCCACATGGCTGTTACATCATTCGTTTGTTTATCACTGGCAGACTGCTTCTGATGCACTCTAACAACTTCAGTCAGTTTGGCACCGTCTCAGCACTCAGATAAGCACGCATGAATATTAAGTGATGCTAATCACAATGGAGAGACCAACGTCAAGACGACTGACAGACATTTTTTGGCATTCAATTGACATCCTCTGATTTGTCCTCCGTTTGACAGCAGCATCTCCCGACATGACAAGTCTGTTTAAAGCTTCCAGAGGAGGCTCACACACACACATGCACAAGCACTGGCACGCACGATTAGAGATGCACTGACACTGATTTTACTCAAACTGGGCCACTGTGTGTGTGTGTGTGTGTGTGTGTGTGTGTGTGTGTGTGTGTGTGTGTGTGTGTGTGTGTGTGTGTGTGTGTGTGTGTGTGTGTGTGTGTGTATGCAAGACCCAGTGTTTCTCAGCACACGTGCACACAAAGAGCATCAGTTTATGTAGGCCATTCAGAGGGTTGCAGAATGTAGATGAGGATATAACCAAATATTCCCAAGAACCGTTTTTCAGTCATGGAAATCTGGATTTATCGCCTCTCCTTTAGACTACAGTGTATTTTGGAGCGAGAGTGTTGAGGATCAGCCGTTCACTTCATTATCATCCTCTCTTTGTGTATTTAAGCCATACTGAACAAAACAGTGGATGTGCTTCCGTGAAAAAAATGGTATAAAAAAAAAACCAGAAATGACTGGCAGGTGTGGTTGTTTGACTTTCAAATCACCTAGGCATCTATTCTATTAACCTGCCGTGTATATAAATACAGAATTCAATTTCCATGGAGCCACGCGATAAGTTGACAGTCCTCAAGAAGATCAAACAGGCTGCTCCGGGGCACGTGAGCCACAGAGAAAAAAATCTTGGCTATATGAAAGGTGTTGACACCTTGAGCAAGCCACAAAAAGAGACAAATGTCATATCCTCAGAAACAATTACTGGGTGAACCCCTGGTTTTAAGCCAGCAGGGCTCCCAGCAGGATCACTCTGTAGACAGTAGAGCTGCTCCCGAAACGCCTCACGGTGGTTGTCAGTCTTCAGTGTCGGAGGAAGGATACTTGCTCTTTCTGACACTACTGAATACTAATATTTAAACTGCCCATTTTCCCCATTTCAGTGCTACATTAAGACACATTTTTATTTTCTCATCTGCACAAAGTCAAACTCAGTCTTTTCCTCAGTCCCTGTCCGAGGCAGTACAGGCTCCCTTCTTATTAGTTTCACTCTCATCTAACTGTCATGTCCCATTGTGACCGCACTTGAGGCGCTAATGATAATGTTATAACCCAGACCAATTTGCCATGGCAATCAGACTCACTTAATTGAGTTGATTATAAGCTCTCTGTCTGAGATGACCCCTGCGGACTCAGAAAAACTGAACAGGGAGAGATGAGGGCGAGGATGGAGGGATGAAGGGTTTCTTTAGGCATTCCATCACTGTGCTATAGACACATGGGATATGACTGTTTGGAGGCATGAGCTGAGGCATATGTGAGCGTGTGTGCGTGTGTGTGTGTGTGTGTGCGTGCGCGTGCGTGTGTCCATGATAATGCTTCATGTTTGGGGTGTTGGGAGATGGCGTGTAGGGAGAGCAGGCCTTCGGGGAGGTGTAAAGGAGGAGAGGGGTGAGACAGTGGCTGAGGAAGAGGGTTGTGTCGGGCGGGAGGGGATTGGGCTCGGGGTTCGAAATCACAACACAGCCTGTGTAATAGACCCAGACACACACCACGTCTGAAGTTAATCCAATCAGGGAGCAGTACAGCATTCCCATCCGCTCAAGACACACAAACATAAGGTCAAGAGCAGCTTGTATTAGCGTGATGATGTCAGGGAGAAGTGGTGTAGATAATTGACTTTCAGCATGTTTAAAAGGCTAAGAGATGGAGAAATGAAGGAAAGATGTGGGTTTGCAGCGGGTCCATCCAAGCAAATGTGAAATGAAGGCCGAATGTATTTTATTAGCAGGTCGAAATCCACATTTGACAGATTTTCTGAATATTTGACCATTTTGCCATTCCAGGTTGTTTAGCGTTGAACATTTTGTGGCTGTAATTCATTAATGCAGACCAATGTCTTCAACCAACCCTTTCATAAAATGTAATGTACCAAAAGCTTCAGATGTCGGATCATATATATTTTATCTTCTGTATTTGTTCTTTGTTATTGTATTTCCAGATTTAAATAAGAATTTTGCCAGACTTAGAGTTATTTTATTCAGGTTCTTCTAGATCTTAAACAGCTGCTTTAGTTTAGGCAACAGTAGAAATTTGAAAACTGATATTTCTTTTGTTAAATGGAAAAATAAATGTGTTTCAGAAAGTATGGTTAAATTCCTCAAAGTAGATAACAAAAAAGTCTCTGCTGAACTTCAATTTCTCAGATTACTTTTCAGAGGCTTGAGGAGACAAAAACAAAAATTCTAATAATCCTAATTTTGAAAAGCATAATTTGATTTATTCACATCTTTACCCTTTAATCACCCCTTAGATTCATCCCACAACTCCTTGTGGGGGTCCTAATCCTCTTTTTGGAAACACTTCTTGAAAAACCATACAAAGAGACAGGAAACAGTTTTTAACGCCTCGTCACCTTCATATGAGTAAAAACACAACATAATGCACACAAAACTGGGAGATGCAATCATATATACACTGTTGTTTAGCTAAGTGTGCCTCAGTTCATCCAGTTCTACAACTGTACAATATAAAAGTATAAATCCTCATGAATGCGGCCGTGTAACTCTGCCACTAAAGTACATAAAGTGTGTAGGCTATTTGTAATTGCTTGTTTGGAGTATAACAATAGGGGACAAGCATGGCGAGGCTGCACTTCGAATTGTACTGTTTTATTTACAGTAAAACAGGACACACTAATAAGAGACACAGAGCACAGTGCCGTAATATCTGGGGATAGAAAGCAAATGTGCTTTTGAGAGCCAAGTATACTGGTCCCTTTCATAGGCGAATTGGTTCCACCCATGATCGAATGCAACATTCTAAAAGGACTATTTACTCTTTTCATTTCCTCTTGCGTATAACAGACGAAGGAGCGTGTGGCTTGTTGTATGAAAACAGGACCTGGCCTAATGTTGCATGAAGACCATGGTGAATTCATATTGATGGGAAAGCAGCCTCTGAAGCCCAGCAGCCATGATTTTTTCATAAGCCACCGGGAACAAGAAGTCAGTCAGCTGACAGGTGCTAACACCGCCAATTGTGCCGTGGATAAGAGATGGGACACGGAGAAAAGAGAGAGAGAGAGAGAGAGAGAGAACAAGAGAAAGCAAAGGCAACAACTGGCTCTTCTTTTCTAAAGCACTTCTGTGTGCAGAATGTGTACGTGCTGCGTTGTGTGTGCTCCCTGCACCCTGTTCCCCTCTATAGCTGGAGAGGATTTTACGGAGGAGACTGTGTAAACACCAGAATGCATGTCAAATATGATGAGTCTTGATAGCTGTAAAACATACCCAAGGACTGCTCCTCACTTATTATCTACAACCAGAGCCCTGGAGCTACGTCTGCATCCTTCTGCCTTCCCTCCACGCATGTCGCGCCACAAGTCCCTCTCTGGAAAGCATTGATTATTTTGGCATGAGCCAGGGAGAAAGAGAGGTGTGATTTCTTTTGTGTTTCCTCAAGAAAAAAATAAATCAGCAAAAATAAATATTTTTGTGAGCGTGGTGCAGCCAAAAGAAAAATATGAGCACATTGGGGAAGAAATAAAGATGATGGATTTGCTAGTTGACGTGTGCGCGTGCTTGTGTGCCTTGTAGAAAAGTGTGTGTGTGTGTGTGTGTGTGTGTGTGTGTGTGTGTGTGTGTGTGTGTGTGTGTGTGTGTGTGTGTGTGTGTGTGTGTGTGTGTGTGTGTGTGTTTTGGGGTTCTGCAGACTTTTTGGCTACAGCAATTGGTATGTTGTTTTTGCTTATGTGCATGTCATTTATGAACTATACATCTAGAATACGGTATTATCTGTATGTAATTGTGGTCTGTTTGTGTCTCTAGGTGTGCTGTGTGTAGGTGAAAAAGGCATAAAGACTGCTCGCCGAAGAGAGCGACCGAATCTGCAGGCAGTGTGAGGCTCCAGGGAACCACTTGAGATTGCAAGCAGAGGGACTGATAAGGCAGCTAGCCATTCATCAGGCCAAATGAAGGCAGTAAAGTTGACTGGAGGAACCCAGGCATCGCCCCGGGATGGCTGTCGGCCTCTCAGTGGAGACCTGTGACTAACGCATGCGAGCAGGCAAGTATGCATGTACACGCACACACAAATAGCCTAAGAATGGGGGGAGGGAGGGAGGGGGAGGGGGGAGAAGGCAGGATGAATGGACTGGGGAGGAGGTATAGGATTCAGGACAAGGACTCAGGAGAGGAGGAAGATAGAAGTATAATGGACCTCCAGGAGCAGAAGCCCCATCTCCTCAGAGCTTCACCCAGCAAGTGAGGCTCCTGTCTGGGGTACGCGGGGCCCTCTCCACTCAGAAAACATCCATCAGACAGATATTACTGTAATCCAGAGGTGATACATTAGCTCGGGTGCCAGGGGGACAGTGTGTGCTGGTGATGGATACCTCCAAAGCTCCCTGCTGTTGTCACAGTGGCCTCTCAGAGAGAGAACCGCCGCTGCTCAGCTCACCGCCACTAATGGTTTCCTGCTTTAAGTCGCAGTTTGAATTTATTCCACTGTAATAGTCCTTGTATTTTATTCTTAATCACACTACCCAGAGGATGGAGACATATTTCCACCAAAGAAAGTACTACAAAGTTGCACACTTATGAAAGCAATACATTACTTAAGCACTTAGGCCAGCCAAAGAGGAGAGATGAAGCTACTTTAGAGTGTTGCTGGTGTGTTTATAAGACTATATTAGTGTCTCACTGGTGCTTTGATAAAGCTTGTACCATCAATTTGCACAAAGACTCTATCTTTGCTTACATAAATCCCACCTCAGGGTTATTATGAATCTGATTTATTTGCTCCGCTTATGTTTATTATTGTGTTTTATGGTTTATATTCTGTGTTAAATGCCATCAATAGGACTGCAGAGCATGTGTGTCTCATCCTGCAAGGGATGAAAATGGTTTATGGAGCAGTGAGTGCCAATAAACAGGCAGCCACAGCCTTTTGGATGTACATCTTTAATGTTTTATGCATGATGAATTCAATAGTTTAGCACAGGTTCAAGGCCAAATGCTAAGCGCTGACAGGACTTCCCGAAGGCAGCTACGCACTAGAGGAACAGTTGATTGAGCTGTGTGCTTGAGTAGGGATGCTGTCATATTTTTGTTACTCTGGCAAAATGGACAGAGTGAAGCAACCCACAAGCAAAACAGAGCATGTCTTTGGCAAGGGAACCAACCACCGTTTCTGTGTCCAGTTGTGGTCTGGTTATCTGGACACAGTCATCCTGATGTTGTCTTGGACCAATAAAGAGGCGTGGTGTGGGAACTGTAGACCATGTCCATGATCTGTCTGAGGCAAAATTGAGAAGCAGAGAGCTCCCCAAGGACAGCAGAACAGATTGATGCTATCACCAAAACAGCGTACAGTGACACACTGTCTTCAAAATGTTCCATAGCAGACAATAATAGGAGAATAAATGCAACCAGTGTGGGATTTCTTTTAATAAATCACCGCTCAATCGATTGCAGTATCGACCATTGGAAAGATACGACTCTGCTTTCTGCTGAAATATTTGCTCAGCCGAAGTGCTTTGGTTGCATCAGTATCCAATCGAACGTGTACTGTAAAAAGATTTGTCATTCAACGAAGGAAAGCAAACTAAGTGGGGAACTACAACCAATTTTTGTTGGTTTTATTCCATACTTTTCAGGTGTAGCTCCTGGCGATATGATACTTTTACCTATCTGTTCCATCTAATAAGGCAATTATTAACAATTTATAGACCTGAAATGAGAATAAGAACAACATTTGGTTTGCAACTGCAACTTCATTTCTTTTGCTACTTAAACAAATATGGCCAGATCGTTGTAGTGGAAAGCCCTGTAGAAATGATGTACTTACATTTATAGCTGCAGACATGCACGTTTTTCACTGATTCCTCATCAAAATGACGTTAACAAAGCATCAAACAGATTTCAAATAGGAGCTAAAAAGACAATGCAAGTAATGGGTTATGCACCAGGCAGAGGGAACACAAATTATTGCTTTCTATAGTGCTATAAAGCATTAATAAATAGTTTATTCATCATTAATAAAGCCATTAGTTACAATTTATAAAAGCATACTTGATTAGATAGCGGGACCATGTTATCTAAAGTATCACATGAACACAATAATGCAATTTAAGTCAAAACCGTTTTTCCACCATTTACCACAATTTACAAATGCAAATGCAGTATCAGACCTGCCTCAACATTTCAACATGTTTACTGGTTCAAGGCCAGGTGAGAATGATGAGCTCCATCATAATTCACAGACCCAGATTTCACAAAGTTTCCGTGCCAGGTGTAAATGAGAGAATGTGTGGATTTCCTTGTGTTTCCACCCTAGCGCCTGTCTCTGCTGTGAGTGAGTCTTTGATAGCTGTTGCACTGAGAGACAGACAAGCCTGTGCCAAGACGATGGCATCAAAAAGCCGACGATTGACAGCTACTGACAGCCATCTTCCTCCTAAACACACTTCAGGTCCCCTGCGCTCCCTCTCCCCCCTCCCCCTCTCTATCTGTCTTTTTTTCTCTGTCGGGGGAAATTGAGGAGACTCAGAGATAAAGAGAGGGATGTCGTAAACTGGCACCTGTCATCGTGTTTTGTTTTGGTCAGGGCAGAGAGAACATTCGTAAAGTTTTAAAAGACATTTTGAAGGATTTAGTACTTTCACAGCTCCAATTTGAATCTCCAGGTGTTCAACATAGTCCCTCACATTGGTTTATATACATTTTTAACAGAAACTTGAACGATGGGAAAAATATGAATAGATGTGTGCGTGAGAATTCGTATGAGCTCAATGGCTGAGAATTCTCAATGTGTACTATCAGACAGAAATTAATTTTTGACATTAATTTGGCTAAATATGCTCAGACAAAGTATTTACTGGAGATACTTAGCCCTCTTAGTTTTGCTTTCCAAGACATGCCACATCAATGTGAGATGCTGTCACCGAGACGCCTGACATGAAACACAGAACGTGAGATCTTTACCAGGCAGATATGTTCACACATGCACACGCTCACACAAGCACTGCATTCATGCGAGCTGTGCACGAGCACATGTTTAAATGAACGCTTACATGTATGCAAACACTAAGATAAACACGCACGCCCCTGGATTTCTCAGGTTGTTGCTGTGTTTCGTCAGCTTCAGTTTTTAGCCAGCGTTTCCTCTCCGTGTTCAACCTGTGGAGCCATTATTTCCTGACACACTTATCCTCCTCTAAATGATTTCTCTTCATCTGCTGCAAGTCACCTAATCAAAATTGAAAGAAGAGAGCTTAATGCCATTCAGAGATCCCGCTGCTTTCAACTGCTTTCACTGTCATAATGAAAATGAATGGCGGCAGCTGAGAACTCAGATGATCTTTCACATCGTGACGGAGTGCCTCTTAATGTGTCTTGTGATCTTTGCCGTTGCTGCCTTTGACTGAAAGCCTTGGTTGGGGACTCGATTAATCACGTTACACATCTTACGCATTACATTTGGTTTCTATATCGCCGCTGAGCCTCTTTTTTTCTCACCGGCTGTCTGTGGCACTATGTGTTGCTCATCGAGATCATTAGAGCCTGTTGAAAACAGCACAGACGGAAGGGAAATATAAACTTTCGCTTGACTCAAGGCGAGTGGTCTCTGTGTAATGACAGAATGTTGGCTCCAAAGAATCAAACACGACGGTCCCTCATTGGTCAGAAGGATGAAGAAGCGGGAGAAGCCTGGATTTGAATGCTTTGCTACTCCGGAAACCTGGCATAGATGTTCACAAATGTTACAGTAGTGTTACATGTCAGCATCAACCTTTTTCCAGCCATTTACAAGAATTACCTTCAAGATATTTTTTTTGTGTGGTAAATGTGTTCAATGATAGACTGAAACAGGTTAAAGGATTTCAATAGGCTCAGTGTGACACATAATTCGTTTTCGTAGTCGTTGTGTTTTTGTTAAGTAGAGGTGTCGATGTTTCTCGGGACCACATGTCTTTGGGTTGTCAGTGCTGTTGTAACTCCTGCATAGTGGACATTTATTTAGAGACTTTTTATTGAAAGAGCCGATCACCAGCTGTAGTGTTTGCAGTTATCTTCCAGATGTGCCGTCATGAGGATGAGATGACATCTCCATATCACCCCTAATCCACAGCCGTCTGCTGGGTGTGTTTGCTTAGGTTTTATTCGTGTTTACAGAGAATGTAATTATCTTTTTTAGACATGCAGCTGTTACAAAAACTGATTTTTTTTTTTAATGGATCATGGCCATTGCTAAAAAATGTAAGCTCCCTAGGCTTAATTTGTCAATTATTAAATCATAATTACATTTTCTTGAAAGCCATTAGTTACAGGGGTTTAAAAATCATTTTGTCTGAGACCAATAACTTTTTCTGTGCTTTTCACCAAGAAAAAAAAATTATCATTTAAATCTCAATGATGTGTCTTAATTCTTTCCCCCAATTTAGCTAACACAGTACAGAGATGATTCATGGCAAATGAAGGAATGATTTATAATTAGATTATAGCTTGATGCAGTAGAATTTATTAATGATGAAGACACGAACACACAGCCTTTAATGCATTTCCCTCCACACTGTCTCCTTTCGCCTCCGACTTCATTGGCACATTGCTCACTCATCTGCAGTCAGCTGCTGGGTCCAGTTACCAAGTTGTGGTAACACATTCCTACAAGAAATTATGCACAAGCACGGACAGGCCAGCCTTTAAGTGATGGCTACAATATGCATTTGCCTTTAAAACTTAAAGGGGGAGTTTAATTTATTGAGGGTGTCACATGGCAGGAATGAGTAATTATTCCCAACACCCCTGTGGACCCCAGTGGTTAATGTATTCCAGGGCCCTAGGGGGAGCTGTCAGGAGGAGGACCCCCTCTCTGCAGCTCTGCTCACTGACCATGTTGGATGGTTGAGGATTCCAGATTCTCAATACACAGACACAAATCATTCTCTGAGGGTATGTTTTGTGCTCCTTCCTCTAAACCACTTGCCTAGTCCTCAATTTCTGCAACTCTGAAAAAAAATTAAAATGGTATAGACTTGTTGTTTGGAATATGCTTGCAAAAGTTTCTTTGATACTGTATTTAAGCTTTTTTTAAGTTGCACAACCATTGCTAGATGGTATTTCACCCTCATGTGTTGAAGAGATAATCAGAGAAGTTATAGCGTGTCTGTTTTTAAACAGAGAAAGAAGCTATCATAGATTTGCTGTTGGTTTTGAAGTGTAAGCCATCAAACATTTGTGTTTGTCACTTCAGAGGACCATTGTTCTGTTGACTTCCTATCAACTGTTTAGTTTGACGTTCTGGCAACTGGTCATTTTTTTGTCTGAGCAGCTGTTGACAATAACTTATCAAGCCGGGGGAATACAAACTCTCCCTATGATCTCAATGCTGTTTGGGGGAGGCGGTCAGTAACTGGGTCAAACTGTGTTTACAGATTGGTCTGCTCTTCATGTAACCCACTTAATGTGTGTGGTTTAGAGCTCAGTGTAGAGCTTCAGCAGTGGTTTTCGGTTGTTTTGTTGGTTTTCTGATGTTTGTTTGGCCACAGAACAACAGTCATTTATCACAGTCTTTCTGTTGTTGTTGTTGTTGTTGTTGTTGTTGTAGTTGACTTGTCCTGTCACACGTTTAAAGCTGCTATTATCTTCTGTTTATTTGCATATTGTCAACAAATAAAATGTGTAGGTGTCAAAGAAACAAAACCGCACGTAATGTTTTGGCATTTTGTGCCTGCAACTTCACTGTTTTGGTTCACTTTTACTGCTCTCATCGGAACTGTTTTCAGACGCAAATGTGTTATCCACTGTACATTACCTGCTCAGCTGCAAATTGTGGTCAGTCTTTTTAGCATTTATCAGGTACAGAGTGAGGTGCTACACTCAGGAGCTGGTGGACATACTAAGCCTCCTAGTTCTGTTTTCGAAAGGAGCTAAAAGGACACTTAATATCAAGCCAAGACCACAATTTCCAATGTTGGTTTTTACCATATCATAGCAACACTCTCCCAGTGGCCTGCTGCTAAGGCTGACAGACTTGATGTTGTGGTCCTCGCTGAGGCCGATGCAGGTTGTTCATCTGGGGGTAACGAAGCAGGGGTTTCAATGTATGTGTATTAAAAAAAAAAAAAAATTTCCTCCCTCATGATGTTACTGACATGATTCATTTTAGAAATCTTCCATGTTCGATCTTTACCAGAAGCAAATGATCTGCCTAACCCAAATTTGACTGAAATTCCTTGAAAAAAATATAAAACAAAACCAAAAAAAAAGTATTTATTTCATTACATTTCATTTAGCTGACGCTTTTATCCAAAGCGACTTACAATAAGTGCATTTCAACCATGAGGGTACAAAACCCAGAACTTTTATGACTTTTATGACTTTGATTAGCAAAAGGCAGAGTTGATACGTACTGTAAATCAATCTTCATCATGAGCTCCTGCACAAAAGCTTTCTTCAGTTCAGATAGAAATAAGGTTTTGTTCATTAAGCAACTGAACCTTCGGTCGTCATGAGTTGACACAGTTTGGAACATGGTGTCTGCAGCATTTGTCAGGAAACCTTATGAAACTGCTTTTCACAGAGTTCAAGCAAAGTGTAAATTTTATTTCCAGCACTCGCACTACCCATGAGTGTAGCTCGAAGACAAGTAAGAGGCCTTGCTCTTTTAAGCAGAGCTGATAATAACTGTGGTTCTTGCATCCATAAGAAATCTCCCATCTATTGATTCAGTCTCACCCTGTGTCTCAGTGACTTACGCCTCCCTCTAATTCCCATTACCGGGAACACTGTACCCTTATCAAGGGAAACAATAAGCCACTTGTCAGCGCTGCAAGAAAATATGAGGAAGCATCTGCCCGGACCAGAGGAACTCATGACTCTGTGGTGAAAAAGTGCTCCGCCTCCCTCCTTCTATCTGCCCTCTCTTGTCTCTTGTCTTAGCCCTCCCCTTTTGTCAGTCCTCCCTGTGACCTCTAAGAAGGCGTGGTGGCAGCGGGGGTCTGGTGGCAATTGAACGGCAGAGAAAATGTGATCATCAGGGGATAAGTCAGAAATTGAATTTTGCTCCCTCTACGGGGGGCAGTGTTTTCATGTGCTGCAGTTTGAGGATGTGTGGGTCTCTGTGAGTTTGGGACGCACAGGTGGGTGTTAAGGGTAGTCGGATGGAGTGGGACACCCACACTTTCTTGTCTTCCACCCCCAAATAGAAGCCCTGCTCCTGAGCCGTAAACCTGTCATGGGGATATGTCTCTGTCGATGATGGCATCCGACTTTTCTTCTTTTTTTTTCTTCCCCCAGCTGTCCCTGTGCATGGCTGTTATCTCCTTCCTCCCTGCTATGTCTCCCTGCTCTTTAAGACAAAGGGTAATAAAGCTATAAATTGTGTGGTCTGCGGAAGGTATGGACATTCTGTCTGGGAGACGCTGTAAGAACTGCCATAAAGCACCCTCAAAGTCATAGCTAAAGATTTACAGTTATTTAACATCCTCCTCTTCCCCTAAATCACAGTGATAAGAGAATTAAGTGATGGCTATAGGTTCTTTGTCCTTAGTCTATTGATTTTCTTCGCCCCTCAGAAGGATCCTGAACATTATAATTATTGAGTCCTGCAGTTTAATGCAGGTTTACAGAGTAGGAGAGGCGCCCTCAGTTCGATTCTAACACAGTTAAAACAAAAGGCACCCGTTTTTCAATTTGGTAATGGGCTTCCAATTATGCTTCATTTACCTTGTTTGGCCAGAAAATGGTTTATCCGAGGCCTCTCTGCTATAAACAGCTTCTTTGTGCGGTGACAAAACACCAGTAACTGCTCTATTTATCTTGAATCCCGGCCTGCTTCTTCAGCAATTATTCAGCCGTGTGGACAGACGGGATTTTTTGTAACCCAGTTTTTTCATTCAGGATCATGGCTCCTGTTGTAAGTTGTTTCCTCGACAAAGTGATCTGTGACATCATAAAAGCATCTCTGTTCGATAAAAATCAAGATCAACTGATGTGTGGCACTGTTTATCCCCACATTATGAGGGCTTTATCTACTCTATAAACTGTTGGTCTGAAGATAGAGCAGAGATAGAGTGTTTTCAGATGTTTTGTCACCAAAAACATGGTGACTGAGGTGTTCACTGTGTTTGTGAAAGTTGCTCCCATGAAATTAGCATCTGAAACAGTAGGTGATCAATATGTAGTCCATAGCAATCATCTGGATTGAGAAGAGGAGAATTCAGCTGTTTCATTGCAGGTCTCAGTTTATTCAGAGGTTTTGTTTGAGAGCTGGATGAGCTGGGTAAACTAAGCCTAAAACCTAAACTGTGGCTAAATAAGAAAACAAAGCAGAAGGTCTTGTGTTTAGTGTGATGGACTGAGGGATTTGAAAGAGAATGAAAGACCACCAGTTTGTCATGTTTGCTGAATGTGTGCAAAAGCCTCTAAAAATACAACTTTGGTTATAAAAATAGTACGAGACAGTGTGATGGTCAGAAAAAAAAAAAAAAAAAAGGTTGAAAGAAACTTCTTCCCAAAAATGACACATTTGCAAATGTTAGTGACAGTGATCATTTCTTAAATTGTGAGAGATTGTCAATCAGTTGAAAAATAAAGTGAAACATCCTAACTCCCTTTCTTTTGTATATTTGTTTTTTAATTAGGTAATGTAGCAATTTCACCAGAAATATAAAGTGGTCAGATAAATGGGCATTATAATTGACAAGCCCACATACCTTAAAGATGGAAATTGTTGTCATCACATTCATATGACCATAAAAAAAACATTAATATTTTCTAATCCCCCACCTTCACATTTAAAACCATACTAATAAACAATTCTCTATCAACAATGGATCAATCACCAAGTGCAACATGAACAGGGTCAATCATAATGACGAAGCCACATGGGATTGTCACTCAACTGTGCATTTTAAGCACCTCTTAGCTCATTGTTTTGGTTGTAGTGCCGCTATTTTACTGTTTTAGTTCAGTATCGATGTTCAGCAGGGGTAGTTCTGTCTGATTAACTAATATTCATTCTACATGCTAAGCACTTATTGTAGACAGAAATTAACATAGCTGGTGAGCATAGTCAGTCATTTAGTGGCTAAAGAGCCAGGTACATTTCTCAGGAGGTGGTGGAGACCAAAATAGGGTTAAAAGGAGGGTAAATATTGGACTTGGAGAAAAATGACTAAATACATTTTAATATTGCTTGGTGTCTGTTTATATAATATGTAAATAATGTGTTCACATTTTGTGTTGTCGCCCCCATGTGGCAAAAAATGTATGTAGGTTTAAGGTCTGTTGAGATAAGACCACAAAAAGTACTTGGTTAATGTTATGGAACAATCTTGGTCACGATTAAAAGTAACTAGTGTTGAGAAAGCGGGGGATGAGATGTGCAGCTTCTAGTGTACCCAGGCTCTTTGGTCACCCGAGAGATTCAGTCTTCCAACAACATCATGCTTGTTGTACCTTTTCATTTTGATGAACAACAGTATGACTTTAAGGGCACACTTTCCCATCAAACCCAATCACATCATTTTAAGTATTTGAAGATTCTGTAGTTTTTCTGTGTCAATCTTGTGAGTTCGTTTTTAAAGTACAGACTGATATACACTCTCCCTCTCTTTTTCATGGGCTTTTTTTTTTTTTATGTAAAAGGACCCAAACGCAAACACGCACACACTCACCCACCCACACGCACCCCTCAGGCGCCACAGAGGGCCACAGCCCCACTTACCACTGTCTGACAGTTGGCTTCTTAACAAAGATGCACGGAATATAATTAAATCATTTACCTTTGATACCCAGCCAGCTTTGTAATTAATTAATTCAGCTAGGGTGTGCAGGAATTACATTCACCAAGAGACAAGAGGGGAGGAAAAAAAGTCATTCGGCATACTTTGGGGACAAAACCCAGCACTGTGCCCTGCCTTTCTCTCTCCCTCGTCTACCTGGCTACAGCACTGTCCTCAGAGGAGGGGAGTAAAGACGTTAAGTGCTTCGCTAGTTGAAATAATGACCCTGTGCTGATGTTTAGGCCTCATCAGCCAGAGCGCCTGAGGCCAGATCAGGCTGTGGCAGGGAGGACAGGCCTTGCTTACACATCCCTCTCATTTCGTCTGACCTTTGCAGTGGCTGTGATGTGGGAAGGTGATTGCTGTCAACATTGTCAGTGTCACACGGCACCAGAAATAGCCTCTGTGGAGATCAGCGAGGCATAATGAGCTCTTGCACAGATGCAGGTTATAATGTGAAATCTAGATATCATGTCAAACATCATTGACACCATCTTTATATGGCACTGAAATTAATAAAACATAGAACTATTATGAATTATATTGCTTCTGCTTTAGAAAACCATTGTGCCTGCTAATTCTCATTATGTTTTGTTTGCACTTAGATTATACTAATATTGCCTTTTTAGTATGAATAAGTGGATTTTTTTTTATTTTTTTTTTTTTTTTTTTTTATTTTACTGTCTGTTAGCTGTTTGCCTTGGGTGTGTTTTTGCTGAAATGATTATCATGTTTTTGCATTGGATCTGAGTCAGACCTCTGTAGCACTCAGCCAGATGCTCAGAAGGCAGCCCGGAGCAAATTCTTCAGTGTCATCCTTTTACCTTTCCAAGAACATCAAGCATTTGAATCAATGAGCTTTCATCAGCTATCTAATTTTTTTTACCCCTCCATATCACTTTGCTGCTTTGCTGCCAGTCAAGTAGAAGAAATACAGCAGAGTTGGTTTTATTTTTTTCTCTTGGATTGTAAATTACTACCACAGCGAAGTAAAAAAAACATCTGAAATCCACTTCTGTAAATTATTGTCAATAAATTGCAATGAATCACATGGATCTGCAAAAAGTTTGATTTATAATTTGAGGCTGACTGCATGTGGATATATTGTCCTGAGAGCTGCTAGGAGGATTTGGTGGGCTCCATGGACGCATTCATCATTCTATGCTGAAGCCATTTCTTTTTTTTAATGTGTATCACTATTAAGGCTTGTACTGTTCTACCTATAATAGGACCATATACCAGCTTCTGAGTGTCAGCCTTTTAGTCAGGTATACTTTCAATAGTGTGCAGACTTTCTTATATCACGTATTTTTCAGTTCAATTATTTTTTCTGATTGACCAAAGATTTAATGCCTACACATCAACTATCATCTGATTTCTGATCAAATCATTTGAATTCATCTGCCTTTTCCAGATTCTCTCTGCAAAATCTCTAAAAACAACAAAACTATATTCGCTCATACACTATGAGATTAACTGAGACCTCCAGAAAAAGCTAGTAAATTAGCACTTTATAATAAATTCATTTTAAAATAACACTTTACCCTACTTTCTTTAGCAACATGTAAACTGATATTTAGACACTGAGTGAATGAGGGTAAATGTTGTTCCAGAAACAAGACAAAAACGTCAAGGGAAAGAACTACTACCAAAATATCTTCAATGAAAATCAGACATCCAACACATTAAATATAACTGCAAAACTCATCAGCAGGTGGCCCATTATAGGGGTTTTGGGTAGAGTACAGGGGGATTAGCATGGGCACTCTGTCCAGTTTGCATTTATGCAAACCCAAAAGCACCAATGTGCAATATTCAGTTTTACAACACAAGCGTTCATCTCTTCGAATAAAACACAGTGCTCCATTCTTGCCTACTGGTCAAGATATTGAATGTATCAGATGGTAAAGAACAAGGGCTTTTGTGTCCTGCGGCCATGAGCAGGCCACGAGCAGACCAAGGGCAGTCATGTGGCGACAATATTTACATCCCTCCGAGACCTAAAGAGCATTTACCCAAACCATATGCTGCCTTCATAATGGTTAGTGATATTTGTGTGAACTCACCCAACAATTAACGAGGGAGAAATGGGGCTGGCGTTAACCTCTGGGTATTCCTCGAATGTTAACACCCCCTCTCCCTGAACCTCATCTCTCTGTCCGCCTGCCTTTTTTTTCCTGCTCCCTCCATCTGAGTCTCTCCGTTGTGTCATCCCCCCACCTCCGTCCCTCCCCTTCCCTGTGCTTGGGGTCCAGTGGAAGTGATTTATCTTAGCGTGAAAAGACTTGTGATGACGCCGAGACAGGAGGCCCCAGGCCCTTGGCATTGAATGCTTCGATGGCGTTTGCATGAAGTTCACGGCCCCGGAGCCACGATAAATGTCAAGTGCAACAAACGTCCTGTAAATAAGACAGAGCTCTGCCAAAGCTACAGTCTGTTTATTGGCTGCCCAAGCAGAAGGTGGTGTCGGTGTATTTGTGTGTGTGTGTGTGTGTGTGTGTGTGTGTGTGACCATGTATAAACCCAACTTTATCCTCCCTCAGAATAAAAAGCAACAAATCTTGGATTTCATAGACACAAGCTATACTCTCGAAGCAGTTATGAGCTTTCCTCTGCAGGGGTTTTATTTGACAGCTATGTAAAAATGAGAAAAATGTTGAAGGTGAAGACCGTTATAAATGTGTCATTAAAAGACTGTGTGTTCTGCACACCCTTCAACACAAAATCTGCTTTGCTTCAATGTACATCTGCAGGGTAGCATTTTTATATGGCATCACATATGACAGAAAACTGTAGTTTTCTCCTTTTTCCTTGTCAGGGCTAGCTCATGGCTACTTAAAATCGAAATGACCTCTCTTTTACACTTGATTTGGGAAAACAATCCACTTCTTTTCATAAATATTTTTTTTATGGAAAGCACCTCTGCATTTAGGTCATACTCAGTGCTGCCACCCAATGGATCCCAAATGGATTAAATGTATCTCAGTGGATGAAAAAAGTTGAGAAAAAGGTCCCTGACTTTGCTCTGAACTTATTTAGACATTCATTAAAATTACAGTAATATAGGAGTATAAAGAATAAAGCTTTAGGGATGAGATATTTGTTGAAAAGTGACAGCATCATTCTTCCAATCTAGAACATAGTGTGCTTACAGTAGGAGCTACATCTGTGTCTGTATTGTAAAGGACACATACTTCTGCCATGTGCTCATCCACAAACACATGCAGCCTGAGGCTAACAGACACATGTTGGCCTTGGCTATGACACACATACGGCTGTTCTTTTTTTACTAAGCAACACTCTGGTTATTTTAGTCCCGCCTGTGTATGCGTGGTACACCTTAATTTATAAAACTTCTGTATTTAAAAACATCCAAAAATTCCTCTTTAAAAAGAAAAGATAGGGTTGCACTCCCTTATTTTACTGAGATGACAAGGTGTCTTTATTTAATTCTGGGATGTCATTTGAGGACTTGGCGAAGTCATCGTGGGGATTCAGCTGTACACTTCAAAGTATCATTTTATTTGATCAACCTCTCCTACTTCAGGAATTTCCCTGAGCTGGAACAGGGGCTTCACGTTATTAGAGTTATCTGGGGAAGTACAGTCCTGCATATATCACCTCCCCCGGTGTCATCCCCAGTTGATAAACTGCATTTCCTGTCAGTGGAGGACACTGAAGGTTACAGCTGAGATTAAAAGGAACAAAACAACCTCCCAGCTTGAATGGTGACACATTCTACCTGCTGTAGTGCTCCCAATCCTGTTGATAATTCAGACGAACAGGAATGAATGAAACCTTGATGAATCTTCCGGTGGCCCCTAAATATGGATGTAATGACAGAGTTTAACATGCTGTAGACTTTCCACCTAACTGAGAGCATAAAAGCACAGTGACACGCACTTGTTTGACTTAAAACATGCAGCAATATGCAAACATTTGTCTACATGCACTCAGCTGATTAAACAGGCGCATACATTATTGTTCCATGTCATTTTTTGATATAAAGGGCCTGGGTTGTTCCTCCCTCTATTGAATTGACTCACGAACATCACCCGCAGCACTCAGAGTTGGTTCTGCCCAGGGAGCGTGGCCTGCTGTATATCCAACCCTCAGCAGTGACCATAAGCTGCGTTTGTTCACCAGCTCCAGACACACTGAGGCAATTTATGAGTCTCTGGCTGCAGGCTGATTAGAGCAGTGCTTGTAAAATGTATTTTGGCATGTATGCAGGGTTTTACTGGAGCTCCCCCCTGTCACACATTACCCATACATCAGCACTGAAAGAGAGACGTGAAACAAGAGCAGCGGAGGGAGGGTGTCGGTGTCAGTGTCAAGAGAGCGCATTGTTTAATCCTCAAGAGCCTCCATTTTGGAAATGGTTTCCATCAGATTGTCAGCACCTCATATGTTTTAAGGTTAAAATGCTAGATGAGGTACCTTCACTGTTCCTCATGTTTAGTTTGAAATGTAAATCATTAATACAAGTTCTAGATCTAAAGGTTCTGAAATTTGTTTTCTAAAACATCCCAGATTATCTGACAGCCATCCACAAAATCTAATATTACTATTCTCAGTAAATCCTCTCTTTGAAAATCACTTGTTTTGCTCAGATAATCTGCAACACTTGATTTTCAACCCGACAACACAACAGCATGTGCAGCCCTTCCCTGGCCTGCATCCAAAACTTGTCTGAGCCTCTCAGGAAGTATCCATGAGCTCTGCAACCTGTCACCCAACTTCCAGCATGATTTGTGACAGCACCGTCTGACCAGAACAATTGCATTAACAAGCGCCGGAAGGCCCAGCCTGTCAGGCTTCGCTGATACCATGTGAGATCTTTATTAAATTACAATTATGAGACGACAAATCCTCTCATTGTTTCACCTTCTGGACCGTGCTTGGACACGTGCCACTGTCACATGAATGTAGAGTGAGTCATTTCTCAGGAATGGGTCTTTACCCTTCTGGCGTCCCGTAGCAACAAACAGCTGAGAGAAATATGAATTGAGTACTTGCTACGTCGATGATAAAGTCATTTTCTTAGACACAACCGTATTTCTGTAATACTATTGTCTTGTAGGTGACATATTTTCATCTGTCAGAATTTCACTTCATGCCACTTTCAGAGGTTAGTTTGGTAAATATGATTTCCTAAAGCCAGGTTCACAGCAGACCTTTTCCACTGCAGACATTTTAACTTGTTATAGCATGAAAAAACAGGTGTGATTACAAACATTACAGATAGCTGCATTCCATTCAGGTGATGTAGTTCCTGGTCCGAGTACTGTACAAGTTGGTGCAATGGCATGGCTCACTGGGACACCTGATTATTATTAACACATGCTTCTCCTGGTGATGATTTTCTGCAAATTATTTTATCAAAAAAATTGTCAAAATGAATGGTAACCTGCTACTAGTGTGGAATCCTTATTAGTTACTTGTACCTATTAAGACAAACATTATATACCAAACTATCTGAAGACACATAGCGTATTTAAATATCTATTAGTATTCTGACATTGTTATAGTACAAGATAAAGTGAGATAAGAAAAACTTTATAAGTCTCAAGGGAAATTCTGTTGTTATCTGTACAAATTAGAAATGTTGCCATCTCCCCTTTTACCCATAAAATAAAAGCTGAAACTAATCTAAAAAAAAAAACATCAGGCTAACCATAGTGAGAAGAGGTATTTATCACGGCATTGTGTTGGTGATATCATATCCAGTTCTGTGGCTTAGGGTGACTCAAACTAGGTCCCCCCATGTCAGGCAAGGTCTAAGATGCTGACAGGTTAAATTGCATTGCAGAGGTGTGAATATTTAGTTTTGTAAAGTTGACTTTTTAAAATAAACTAGTAGGCTTGCTGGCATCAAAATAACCTGTTTAACATTTTCCTATCCCTAACATATTCATATCAGTATGTTTTTTTTTTTTAAATTATTATTATTATTTATCGATCCTCATAGGGACATTAATCCTCTGCATTTTGACCCATCTCACATTCACACACACATTGATTCTGTTTTTAATATGGACATAAGTCGATGCACATATAAAAATTGATTTGGTTTCAAAACCTCTTGACGGAGGTAAAACACCCGTGAAACATCACTTACAACTACAAAAGGGGCGATTGTACAGAAGAGAAGTTCTCACACATTTTCTCCAAATCACTTCAACTCTTCCGAAATATTGAAGTGCTCATTAACAAAATTGTCAAGCAAGTCCACTAGGAAGCAAATAAACAATTACTCTGACCAATCCGCCTCAGTGCATTAGTATTATTTATGTCCCCCGTGTAAATATAAATTGAGGTGAATAGGAAATCAAGCCCTCTCTTGGGTGTCATTCAAGTCATGCTGGTAAGCTGTAACTCCCAGATGCAGAAAACAATGCAGTCTGGATATGATCATGCTTCCAGTGGATAAAATATGCCTTGTACTTGGCATGTGTGTGGGCTGAGGCAATCACATATGCAGAGAGCAGCAAGCACAACGGAAGGATCAATAAAGTGTATAGGATTTGGGATTTATGATGACATCCTATCGATCAATTAGGAGCTGACTGTTTGAGGCACTCAGAGATGCCAATGAGTATTATAACTAAATCAGAGTTTAGACAGAATTATTGTATGAGAGAAGATAAACTATGGCGTTTCCCTTTGACAATTACTGTCACACCTTTTCAGAGGCTGATAGTTATAGGTGAATACAAACTGAGTGTGATCCAGCACTGTCTGCTAATGGAGAAAGTAATTTTGTTTTATTCTCAGATGGCAAGAAATTTGTTTTTATGTAGCTCAGTGAAATGTAATCAAACATTATGAGCCAAGGCTGCATCTAAAGACAAATTTAACCCTTCAAATCTGAAACTCTTTCTTTTCTTTGGTCATCTTTAAACACATGCATCTAAAATAGGGCTTTTTGCATAACCTGCATACCTTCAATATGGTTCTGCAGCACTTTTTAGTCAAGGCATTTCCTCTCATCTTCAAGAGCACACCTACAAATATCTGAAAGACGGCAAGAATGAGAAAGAAAGAGAGAAAAATCCCCCTCCTGCGACTTCTCAGGGGGAATGGAGTCATTTAGTAGATTTCTTTCCGTGCGCCTATCACTCAAACCGAGCTGCTTTCACCACACAGCTGATAATCATACATATTCTATGCGCCGGAGCAACATAAATCTCTGTCCCTGTTTCATCTCACCGTCATTCATCAATCACGGAGAGCAGGATGAAACACTGCCTGCTCGAAAATATATCATATTAGTACCTGGGATGTTTACCAAGATAATGTGAGACAACAGCGGAGGGTGAAATATAGCACCACTGCATTGCTTAAATTAAAACCACTCCTCCTCCCCTTCAGACCACCCTCTGCTGTGAGAGTCTGAATTTTATGTCTACCAGGAGTCCTGAAGACTGTGCTCAAGTGCCCTTACCCTTCTCTCACCTTCATACATAACTAACTTTTGAGAGGAGACAAGATACTTGAATAAGCAATATCAATCTAACTAAATCTAGGAATTATTCAAAACAACAGTAACGACTTTGCTGGTGGATGCAAAAGTCAGTGTTTTACATTCAAACATTTCATTTGAAATACTTCAGTGAATAGTTGTGTCCTTAAAACATATGTGGACATAATCTCTGACCATTCTGGTGCCTCATGCTGGACTCCAAACTTGGATCAGAAATAAATTGGGCTTTACAAAGCCAATACCAATCAAAGACAGATGGCCTTGAATGGCTCAGTACCCAATTGAGTGGATCAGTGGACATCCCTGCTCAATATCCTTCCACCAAACTTGCAATTAGTCATCAACGTTTGAATAGACCTTTGAAACGACCCATCGATATTTCACCCTGCTTTCTTGTTTCCATTTTCTATATTGCTTCCCTGATACTAAATTTCCTTTCGTCATCAAATGTCCTCAATCAAGACTTTACTCCTCCAAAAGATGATCCCATAAGTCTTTTGTTCAAGCAGTTTATTACAACCCACGGTGACATTTTAGTTAAGCGACCTCTAGCTGTCATAAATAACAATAATCTGGTGTCTCGAACAAGTGACGCAGTTGAGATGTCATCCATATAATGTTTTTTCTTGTTCGGGGGAGGTGGGCTTGGCGACTTCTTTGCAGGAGGCCGCTGTTCACTTTGCATTTCATGAGTCAGGACGTATATTAAAAGTGCCTTTACTGTTGCCATGATGACGGAGGTTGCTAACCAAGTCGTTTTAGTGCCGAAACCTAACCAGTATGGTTTGTTTGAGAAAGTTTCAGATGCTGTTCAACCATCCATCAAGTTCTTCTGTTGGAGCAATCCAATTTGTTGTGTCTTTGTAACCTGGAACGCTTCATTTGTAGTCAGCAGGAAATGTAATATTACTTATTGTGTGTGTAATTGTTTAACATGACTACATCGCTACTGATGCTGTCTACTTACAAATGGCAACTGTCATTGTTCAGTTGGTGCGCTTACTTTCATTATATCCACATGATGAGGACCGACACTAAGAGGCCGAAAAATACTCCCAATATGTCCTAAAGCAGGCATCGCTACTAAGTTTACCATTGATTCCTGTTTCTGATGGATCTCACAGACGGTCAGGACAGACTGGATGTACTCAAAGGAATTTCTCTCTATATATTTTCATCGTGTCTGAGCACCACTTTCGCAGTAGTCTTGTAACCACTTCAGTTGACAAATAAGTCAATGAAACTTACATTACACTGTATCTTCTCTCACATTAACAACACTTATACTATTGGATTTCCATTGGCATATGCTGATGGCATGTACCATTCTGAAAATCATTAGCAGCAATTACCTCAGGCTAATATCTCTTATATATTAATCACCAGAGGGGAAATGGATGTGTCAGCACTATGTATCTCGGATTCTAATGTCTCTATTCAAACAACATCTTTTTGTCAACAATTTCTGTATAATTTGTGTTTTGAAACATTACAATTTTTAACATTGTTCCTTTTAAATCTGTATATATTTGGATTTTTGCACAGGTTTATCTACCCAGGACAGTAAGCTACAGGCTGTGTATAGTACTGCACTCACATTTCCCTCTCTCGTATATCCCCTCTTAGATTAGAAATGTAATTTGAAGAGATGAATGTATTCTATTCCAGTTTGCTGTGATCAGGAGTACTACTGTGCGGAAAACAGCATTGCCTCACGATTATTGAATTTTTATGGCCAGGTAATTAATTGCAGATTCCCTGTTTTGTTCTATTTCTTCCTCTCTGACATTTTAATTTCAACAAAAAGCCACGGTCTCCACACGGCCCTTCTCTGGAGATCCTAATGGCCCATAAAACATGATGACTTATAGATATGGCGAGACTTCACTTCGCCAATGATTGTTTGAAACCTTGCTGATCACACAGAATTTAGTCCCCCTCTTGCTTCCTCCCTGCTGCCATATCATCCCTGCCTTTCCTTCCCAACCTCCCGAATTCATTTCTTGTCAATTAAACTGCAGCTACAGTGTCCCATCTGAAGAATAGGAATCTATCAATGTGTCATCGACCGGGAATTCATTATTGGATGCGGCCTGGTAACTTTTCAAAAGCAGCGTTCAGGCCATTATTCCTTAAAGACGATTGTCATTACTTGACCAGGCAGGCGAGTGTCCTTGGCGTGCATTGCAAGCACTGCATTTAAGGGCAAGGGGGAATCAATCGTAGCGAAGGGTGACAGACGCCATATCTCAAGGCAGACAGGTTTGAATGCTTATATCAAATCAGAATCCTTTGCTAGCACGGGGAACATTAGTTACCCTGGTGTCAGGAGCACATGTAGGCCACAGCCAGCCAGGAAGAAAGAGGGGGAAGGCGGTTTGTTATTTTATGCAGGTCGGCTAAAATGTCCTGAGATATTGATGAGCAACTATAAAACATGATTCTCATTTTTGCCTGGTAATAGCATATTTAATGCTTTGGCTTTTGCAATTTGTGTTTTTTTTTTTTTTTATCTTTACATGCAAAAGCTATAGCAGGCTTTCATATTGAAAAAAAAGATCTAATAATAAATTGGAATATACTGCATGCTATAATGCGAATTCAGCAAGCTTATGCTAAGACTATGGCTCATTACATTAGGCTCTGAACAGACTGCATTAGCATTTAATAATAGCCTCCCTATTATAGTAAGATACAAAAAAACGGTTGATATGAATAAGTCTACTCCTGAAACACTAATCATGCTCCCTACTACTCTAATATATGTCCACATGCAGGATTTCCATCCAGCACTGTTTATTTATCATTCCTCCTTTGCTTCTTTCTCCTGTCCCCTTGTCATTTTGCTTCTTTCTGCTGTGTAAGCACAAGTCCGCACAACATATCACTCCTAAAGCATACCCCCCCTTCCTAACCTTCAAGAGTTCTCCCTGTACAGTCTCCACTGCTCTGTAATGGCTGATGCAGTTACCATATTTCAGTCCTAATTGGGTCGAAGCCACAGTGCCAATTTGGGACGGTAGTTTGGAATAGATATCCTCTGCGACATTGTTAGGCATCGGGATGTCTTCTGTGTAGCCAGGTGTGGATTGTAATTGCCACTGAATGAAAAGAGCACGTCAGAGGTGGAGGGCCATTGTGGTTTGTTGGGGGGTATGAAGGTACTTTATCCACAACAGTGTTTTCCTCTGTTTCTGCTCAATAAGTCAATACAGAGAAGACGAGATTGGGTGACTTGTCTTGTTTACATCTTCCAGGTTGTTTTTTGAGGAGTTCCGTTGCCCTGAGAGAACGGTGTTTGTTCTTTGCAACCAAGTTGTGCACTCATCAAAATGACGTATTACTTACCGAGCACCCGCTCTATTCCATTCTCTGCCTTCATCCTATTTTCTTCTGCGAAGCAAATGTGCTCATCCATGAAGCATCGCTCAGAGATGAAGATGCGTCTCACTGTCTGACCTTACACGCCGCTCCTCAGAGCCAGGATCTATGGCAGCCATTTTCTCTCTAGCCAGTCATGAAGAAGCAAGAGATGTAAATGTCAGTCTGTGTCTCCTTAACACTCAATAAAGGGCTGGGATTGGGCCCTCCGCTCCGCCAGTCGATTGGCCATCTAATGAGGAGAGGCCTTACCATAACTCTGAAAGATTCACTACTGTTTGTGTTTCACCAGAGGCCCTAGCACAGTAATAATTCCAAGTGGATAAATGTTTTCCCGATAACAAGCTGAAATAACCTGTCGGGCTGAAGTTGATGTAGACAAGAAGAATCACACAATTAGCGATCAGTGGGGATTTATCCTGGTAGCATGGAGACAGAAGGCAGGAGGAGCTTAGTCCTCTTCTCTGTCTGGCAAATATCAAGGCTACCTTGATCAGATGTGCTCCTTCTTCTATTTTCTCAGCCCGTGTGTCATCAGTCCCAAGATTTACCTTCGTAGCAGCCTTCTGTGTTCTTACCTCTAAAAAAGCCCCCTCACACTAGCATTTAGCTTGTTAATGTAATTGAAGTCACTCTGAGGGAGGGTGTTATGGATGATGCAATTGCAATGAGACAATGCTTTGTAATCTCCATTTATCGAGAGGCTACTTCCCACCTTGAAAAAGAGAGGTAGCAAAACAAGGGAATCCATTTAGATTTGTTGAAAAGATAATAATAAAGAAGGTTTTAAATTAAAGACATTAGTTATTTCAGATTATGCTAATGGCTCAATCTACAACACTCCTTTTAACTGCACTGATTATCCAAAAGCAGATAAAGCTGTCTTTTCTAACAGCTCGTTAAAATTTTAGATTTTGTTTGCTAATTGGCTCTTTTGCTGTAGTCATTTCAAATAAAGGGCATATTTCAGTATCCTAAAAAGACAGCGATTACATAGTGTCAGACTATTATGCCTCCCCACATCTTATAATATTACACGGCACTCTAAAGTTGATTAATAACAACCAATTTCGTCATAAAGAGGTAGGACTACTGTAGCTATTGTAATTAACCTTTAAGTGTGATGGACTTTTCCGTATATTTCCCATTTTCTATTACTGACCCACATATATCAAACTAGAATATGCAGCCCTTCCTTGCATTCAGGGCCTCCCAGGAGCCTCCACATACACTCTGTGTCCGATGACATCATATCCCTATGGGAGTGTGAATTATCTTGTTTTCGCCAGATCTCTCATATGTATTTTCTCTGCTGTTCTTGCACAAATGTATCATTTAAACCATTAGCAGCACCCTAGCCCTTCATTAGAATGAACTATATCATCCCCTCCCCAGAGGCACCCGCAAGCCATCGGACTGTGAGAATACATTTCACTGAGAAGGGATATTGAAGGCGGCAACATGCCTAGGTAAAGTATTACTTAATTTATACTGCTAATGTATAACATTGATTCTCTGTGGGGAAAATAAAGGACAACATATTTTCAGAGCCCACATCATTAAGGTTTAATAATTTAGACCCAGTTAGCGTGATAATAAATATACTGGGGGAACTTAAGTGAGGGTTTTGGTGATGAATACAATTAGAAAACGTTGCACTTACATAGAAGAGTAATATGAATGGGGTGTAGAAATTAATTGGAGTAGGAGCAATGGTGTGGCCTGCGGTGTTTCACGGTAGGGATAAAAAACAGCCTTTTTTTTTTCCAAGAGCCCTTTCCAGAATACTAACTATCGTCTGCACACTGAGTTTCTTTATCGATATCTACATAACTAACAAATGTCTGGCCTTAAAAAAAAAAAGTGGCTCCTGCTTTTTCTCTTTTCCATTTGCAGGTTTGCACTTTGAAATTAAAAGACAGTGTTAATGTGCATTTGGAATTTCTGTGAAGCCCTCCATTTTATTGCTTTTTGGATGTATGGCTTTACATCACCCACAGTGGCTCTAGTAGATCATTAGATGGGGAATAATGGGATAAGAGTCACTGCTACAAATGCAGCCCCTCAGATTTATTTGTTTCCTACAGAATGTATCAGCCGGACTCTGATAGGACTTCAAAACTATTTATTATATTGCATTTCAACTCCCTATAATGAAGGTGCATAAAAATAAAAAGTAGTGATGATTAAAATGAAATATGAAAATAAAACTAAAAGGGTTTAATGTGTCCCCTCTGAAAAATGGCCAATACTTTACTTTTATCTTATAAATAACTCCAAACCAATGAATTACTGTAAATGTCTACTCCCCCCAAATGTTCACTTAACATTTGTAAAACAAATGTTATTATATAAAAGAGGGCTTTAAATTAACTGCTCTCTCAGATGATAAAACAAAATTAGTGACAGAGTCTGTAAAGTGTACGTATTTTGTGACAGAAGTGAGTCAAGGTTCCATGTAAATATTGCCACTGCAGCCACGCTATTTAGCCTAAAATGTAAAATTTCAGAAACACCTTACTTTCTACACCATTTGTCTAGTCATGACTACCTCACCCCTAATGTTGCTGCCAGAAGCACAAAAAAACATGTTTCGGAAGACATGAAAGGTTTTCAAGCACTTTCGCATCGGCCTCAATTTTCAGACCCGGAAGCTACGTCCACTTTTATACATAGTCTATGCTCCAGCATCAGTCAAGAAGAGCTGCAGACTCAAGTGATGATTTTCTATAGACCAAACTGTCACATTGTCATTTACACAAAAATAATGATTATAGCCATTTAAGGTGCAGATTTCCTCTGCTCCAGTTTAACCCCTCCTCCTTGCAGTCAGACTACATCCGTGCGCTCGCAAAACTTTTGCTTTTGGATCTCAGTATGCGCTCTCTGATTTTTCCCCAACCAAGCGGCGTTTGTTTGCTAAAGTCACTCCTTCTTATTAGTTTTCTGATGGTCCATCTGGAAATAATCACGTCATTAATTAGAAAATAAACTGTCTTTTTTGGGGGGGTGTCACTGTTTGATTGACAGGCCTGTGGTGCAGTCAGGTTGCGGCTATTGGTGGGCGGGACGTGGTATCGCAGGGTTTCCAATCAGCCAAAGCTAGTTCACCAGCTGGGCAAAGCAGGCAACTAGACCCAAAAGTCCCTTCATAACTTGATTACTCACACATTTTTCTAGAAATGTGCTTCACTGAAGTACAGTATCAACAATGTTGGGTCATCCATGTTTTCATTCTTGTCATGTAGAGTCCCTCCTTGTCCATCTCTGGTTTTAAGACTGAAGTGTTTTAGTGTATATTGTTTCCATTTGTTGCAAGATTGTGTTAAATTAAATGTCAGATTGTAAGGCTGCAACCAACAATCACATTTACTAGCAGTACATCTGACTATTATTCTCTTTAATAATTGATTGTTCAGCATTACATGTACAAAAGTAATGAAAATAAAGCCCACGTTAACACGTTTTGTTTTGTCTGACCAGCTATTAAAAACCCTAGACAGTTTATTATCAAAACAATTTTAACAAACATTCACATTTGAAAAACTGGCACAAGAGAATGTTTTGCCATTTTTGCTTAAAAAATGACTTGAATAATAAATTACTTATCAAAAAGACCATTTTCTCTCCAACAACTAGTCAACTTATCATCTCTAGAGCAATGGACTGCGCTAGTTGTCTGGGGAAATAATGATACTACTATGTACCTATAGTGGAGGTCAACAACAAACCCGGGGTCCCCCAGGATATTAATCCGGCCCCATTCATAGAGAGTTTCAGCTCATTGTTTAGCTACCTACAGTTTTGTTTCACTACTACAGCTCAAAGCATATTTTTCAGCCCTTTCAGGCAGCTGTTTTCAGTGTGAAAGCGCTAAACTTACTGTATACACAGCTGCCTCAAACCCAAATGGCAGGCAGACACACTTAGTGACTATATAGCTGGTGAACATAATGGAGTATTTGACAGCTAAAAAAAAAAAAAAAAAGCCAGATATTACTAAAAGTAGAGTTAAAGTGGGCTTACATTCACCAAGTGGTCAGACAAAGGACACCACATGACAGATAATGTTGCTCTGTAATTGCTCGATGTGTAACTAAGCAAATGTTGGTGAACAGGTTTGTCTTATCAACTTTAAATATCATATGCTAATGTTGTGTTTGCAACTTGTTTCCACTGCCCCTGAAAGGCCACAAAAAGTCTGTCATTGCAGGTTTTAAAAAGATACTAACTTATCCAAACCTCCTTTCAAATAGCAACTAATTAGAGAGGTTTTTTTTCAGACATCTTTTCAAGTCTTGCCCATCATTACCAGCTGAAAATGAATGGAAACAGTACTTATAAAGTCAATGATGAGTAAATCAAAAGAATAAACAGCAGGGCCAAAACACAATACACAATACAACTATTTATTTACAATATAGCAATAGTTCAAACTCCAGTTAGCTGTGATAGGGGGCATCAGTCAGCAATGCTAATGTACAAAGCTAGTTATATAACAAGGCGTAAAGGGTTTAAAAGTTGTATCAAATGAATTTACTCATCTACTAAACTATTAATCAGTACTTTATGGGGTTTACAGATAAGTAACAAGCCCTTCGAAAGAACACATTTTGTGTTGACAAGTTGTGAAAAATTAATAGAATAATCTCAATTAAAAAAAAAAAAAAAAAAACACGTTGCACTATTGTTTAGTTAGTTTTAATTTAATGTAATTATTCTATTTATTGTATATACTGTGCATTTTTATATTTAATATTTTTTACTGTTATTTTATTGCTTTCCTGCATCTATAAATGCTGCTGTAGTGAAAAAAAAATCCATTGGGGATTAATAAAGTATCTATCTATCTATCTATCTATCTATCTATCTATCTATCTATCTATCTATCTATCTATCTATCTATCTTTCTTTCTTTCTTTCTTTCTTTCTTTCTTTCTTTCTTTCTTTCTTTCTTTCTTTCTTTCTTTCTTTCTTTCTTTCTTTCTTTCTTTCTTTCTTTCTTTCTTTCTTTCTTTCTTTCTTTCTTTCTTTTTGGCTGGCGTATCCTCGTCAGTTAGCTAAAAGACTATCATGCAGTACTGCTACACCGCCAGAAAAAAAACCAGCAGAAATGCAGGTTCAACTTCTTACAGTTGTCCTAGCATGTGTAAGTACCTTTAGGTTATTCAAATCAGTGCGCTGGAGTAGTACTTCCGGTATTTAAATACTGTTGCAGATCACTGGTCGTATTGAGTTTGATGTTTTCAGGTGCAAAATGCTGCATTGCTGTCCGTTAAATTATTAGTTTACTACTTTACTTACTGATTTGTTCATGACAAACAAGCCTTTCAGGGAGACTGAGCCATGAGGAGTAGTATACATTTTGTAACATTGATAATGTTCCAGTCAGAGGCCTTGCTCTTTTACAAAAAAGGTAGAGATCTTGCAGGTTTTTGAAGAGCTTTCCCACAGCTAGTTTTTTCACCCCACCAAAAGATTAATAGTACGCCGCCCTTGAAAAATGAAAATCAAAGGTATCAAAAAGCTCCTAGGGATTACAGCCAGGGAGTCTGATATCAAGCCCAGTTTACTCTTTATGATGTCATTTTCTTTTTATGGAGGAAGCAGGGGGCGAAATCTCAAGGCAGATATGGGATCCAGGTTTGAGGGTAATCTCCCATATACCACAGTGCCTAAATCTGCTCCATTGATCTCTGGAATCATGCCTTTATTGACAAGAGTGAGTCTCTCTTTTTGAAAAGTGATAACTGTGCAGGGCAGTTCCACTAAACATTTATGGATGTCATTCCTGCCGTGGTCTGGGCCTCTGCTCTGTAATAGCTTTTAGCGTCATGTAACACCCTACGTGTGAGTGAATGCACAAATGTGTCTGAGACCCTGCTGAGTAAGTTTACGCTTGCCGTTAATCATTGTCCGGGCCAGCTGGCTGTAGCCACTGGGCAGGTGGGCCTGTCAGGTTGGCAGCCTCAATCATGCAGCACTGAAACCGGAGCCCTAAGGGATGACCATGCCCCTGGTGTCTCTCAAGTCCAGCGTCAACTGCTGCTTACCAAGTACTATTTTGACTGATACTTTAGATAACAGTCCCGTGTGTTGGACTTGCCAAAGAGCAGTAATTCAATCCCAATAAACACACAGATGAAATTGAAAAGGAAGACATAATGTTTCTATTTGTTTCTGGTTTTGTAACAGTGAAACACTCGTTGGATTAACTCACTGTCTTGTGGAATTGGAAACCTTTCCCCTCTACTGTGAATATGTTCTTGACGCTCATGAGTGCTGCACTGTAAAGGAGAATTCTGATATATGTTAACTTGGCAATTAGTAGTTTTGTTGTTTTTCGTTGTGATAATATTTTACTCCTTTGTGGAAATTTTGAAATAGTCAAGAACATCGTTGCTCAGGGAGCTTGAGCCTCCTACAGCTACACTTCAAAAGGAATAATCTCCAACGTTTGTCTTTGAGTCGGACGAGCAAACAAAGAAGAACACTGGAAACTCCTATAGCTGTTACAGAAAACTGCATGGCATAGGGGTTTGTGGCTCGCTATCGATGTAGCTCTCGTAAGTGTTGATGGTGTAGCAAACACAAGACATGGGTTTGCATTTGCAAGTTTACGAACTGCAACAGTAAAATGACATTGAGCACTGTGCACTTACTGAATGCTTTTTCTTGTGGTTGTTGATTGAGGATAAAATGTTGCTTGGATGGATGCTGATTTTCCTCGAAAAAGCTCTAAAATTCTTTATAATAGTTTTCTGCCATTAAGTGCCAGATGCTAGGAATTTAATCAGCTCATCTATGACCACCATCTCGACTTCTTTGAGTTACAGTATTTCTGCATGCTGATCTGACTGTCACAATAGATTTGATACAACAGAGAAAAGCTGAGTAAGAAATTCTTAAAAAGTGCAAAATATGAGCACACCCTCAAAGAAATAGATTTTTTTTATTAATAGTTTGACACTTTGGGAGGTACGCTCATTTGTTTTCTTGGTGAGAGTTAGATGAAAAGATTGATACTCCTCTCATGAGAGTGCTATTGATCCTCTGATTCTTTGCAAGAAAGCAAAATGTTTCCCAAAATGTCAAACTGTTCTTTAAAACCAACCAAGTGAAGACTTTGTAGCGTTTGTGTGCTGCCTTGCACACTCCTGACCCTTCACAAGTATGCATGCAGCTTGAGTCACACATGAAAACTCACTGCCGTGCTGTTTGAGCAATCACAAGATGAGTGATTAAAGTCAGCAATGAATTAGCAGCTCTGGTGTACGGAGAACATGTTGGTACAGTTTATAAACGTCTTGAAAACAAACCAGCTTGGCCTTTCTTGAGTTTCACACAGCCATCAAACTGTCAGGTCCCAGATTGGGCATCTACCCTTTAGTGTCTCCTCATCCCTCACTGTGCCAGTAAATACTCCAAAGAGCAAAGACTTTCCTGAAATAATTTTAGCCTTACACTAACACCTACCAAAACCCTCCTCTTTTTCTCGCCTGACATGCATATAATAGCTGCTCATGTAAATCTTTAAGGCATATTAATCAAACAGTCTGGGATGATGTGGCACTTATTTCACATCATTTTGGGTAAGAACGCTCTGAAAGAACCCTTGTTTGCACAAACAATCGTACATATTCCTCTGAACACAGCTTTTTCTTTCACCCTCATAACAGCATGAATTATTTGCAACTCAAAACAGTGCTAACTCACCCTGGTCTTGATGTTATTTTTTGCGCCCAGTTACTCTGGGAATGTTGCGGTGAAATTTGTGATCCTGTGTAATGAGAGTTGAGGGTGCCACAAGAAATCATAGTCATAAAGGTAGGCACTGTAGATTATATTGACAGCATGCACACATATTCACATCACTCACAGCTCTATTTCCAGTCTTATGTTTAGAGCTGCATTCCTGTGGGCAAGATTTATAAAAACACCAGTGACAACGCATCCTACCCAGACTTTAAGACCTACATAAGCATTGCTCTGCTGAGGCCAGCTGGGTATTAATAGCTGGCATGGGAAAACGTAAATTATTGCTCTCTTACCAAAAATGCCATTCAATCCCTGCCTCTGGTTGTCAAGTTTGTCCTCTTGAACTGCTAAGTAAATCAAACCGTATGTTCGACCCCAGGATATAGTCCAAATCCACAGCCTCAGCAATTGCCAAATCAACTTATCAATCAAGCCCCGTGCCTATCAATTTGAGCAGGACCGTTTTTATTTTTTTCTAAAGAGTCCTGTGTCCTCCATAGTGTCCTCTATTCTGGAACTGGCATCCACTTTGTCCAACAGTTTAATAAAGTCCCTTTTGTCAAAGGCATTCATTATCTGCCACGTCCAGCCTGTCGCAGTGTTAAAAAGATATATTCGGGCCTATTTTGAGCTCTGTTGACCTGAGGGTTAGTTGGGGATGAGGGCAAAGTATGAAAAAAAGGAATGGCATTGTGTGAACATGCAATCCATGCAGCTAGAATGACCTGAGCTCCAGTTGGTGCTTCAGTGATTACAGTAGCCATCCTGCAGAGCTGGAAAGTTAGAGGTATATTCAACTTAAATCAGCCTGTTTTCAGTATGTTTTTGTGATGCTAAACTGTGATCAGCGTCTGGAAAAGAAAACGGATCGTTAACCAGGGGATTTGGAGATAGACCATAAAGCTACTTTATTTAATAGTGGTGTTCCAAGGGATGTAGCACTTAAATCACACCTAGTTTGTTAAAACATTTTCTTGCCTCTTGTACCATACAACTTCATATGCTTAATTTTTTGTACTTATTTTTTTGGACACAACTGCACTTATACATTTTCTAAAACTAAAACTGTGTCTTAAATCAACACATTTCCTTCCTAAACTTAGTCTTAAATATCCCCCCTATGATCTTGTTGCAGGTTATACAAACTCTTGAAATCATTACTGTGTAAATTACAGGCAGATTGAGAGGGCTAATATCTGGATCCCAGGAGTTCCTGTTACCTCCAAACTGGTCTCTTTGAAAGGCACAAGCTGGATCTGGTCCATGGGAAATGAGAGGTCATTTTAAATGCAGTTAGCGCTGATGACACCCAGGGGGATTGTTTACCCAAATATGATTTAGTGATAAATGAACTCAAATTTGTCGTCATGCACCACTCCATGTGTAAATCCTCTTGGCATCACTGTTGAAGCGGTCATGAGGATCGGAACGGATTCCCTTGCTGGCGTGTGAACATCTGCTGGGCCATTTAGCCAGCTAATAGATCAGCCTGGAAAGAGAGGGGGAGAGCAGAAGAAGTGCAGGTGTTCCTGGCCAGAGCCAGAAGACATCAAACCAAAAGCCAGGCCAAATCCACCAGAGCACAAGCTGAATGACTCACAGTCTCTCACAGATAATAAAACAAGCATAAAGTTTGCTTAGGGTACAGGTGGGGGTATTTTGCACCATACACAAGAGAGACCCAGAGCAGGGAGAAAGGTAATTGGGTGCATATGGGAGGAGGTAAATGAAAGAATTTTGAGGCTATCTCTGTGGAATAGCTAATGGGGACAGGACAGAAAAGGAAATTAAAAATTATTCGAAGCAGATGGACTGTTCTTTGAGCTTTTCAGGGAAATTTATTAGTGCCGTGAAAGAAATGTGTCTGTTTATTTTGTGCTGCCATGAATTGAATGGCCTGCCGAGTTGTGCTTGTGTTAGTTTATGACTGCCTGGCCATTATTCATAATTTAGAATGCATTTGTTATCGATTCATGATTTCGCGTGATTTATTGGTGCTTGTCAGTTTTCATTCAAAACTCCACCACTTTTATTTCAGCAGCAGGCCCAGAGTTTATGAAAAATATAAACAAAGTTGGACAATATGTGGATACTGTTTCATTTGTACCTCATTACATAACAGCCTTGGCTGGATTTAAATGGTGGCTCACTGTAATTCATTTCATCCTGTTATTTCCTTTTTGCCAACAACAATAAAATGAACTGTTCTACAGTACAGTATCAGTAAAAAAAAAACCCACTTTGTAATGGAAATGTTGATGGGAAAATTTCAGACTCCCTCCCAGTTCATACACTGTTTAAAGTTCAGTGTGGTCAGGTAGGAACAGAATATTAACAATTGATCAGGAACAGCAGTTAAGAATTATGCACCAATCCCAAGAGGATTTGTCAGGAAGCTGTTTTGTTCCTACAGCAAGCATCATTAAATCTAGGACGTCTGGGAACATAAAGGTTAGCATTGATATTAACCCAACACATGGTTCTAATTTGGAAGAAATATTTTAAGATTAAAAGTCTCACTGTATAAGACGGTGAGCTCAATCTCTTCCAATTGTATACATTCTGTTGTAAATTTAGCCCGACTTATAAATTAACCTTTAATTTCCCCAACATTCAGTTAGTACAGGATTTTCATCATAGTCACTACTACCTCAATTCTGATTTATTCCTAAAGAATAAGAACAAAGACGTCATTGATCCAAAGCAGCTGATACCAGACTGAGCCAGTATCATCAATCAATTGCAGAGCCAGCAGTTTAATACAATCTGCATGAGATAGTAGTAAGAAAAGTAATAGCAGCTTAAAATTGTAGATAGATGTATGCCATCTGCAGACCAGGAAAATAATAAATGCTCCAAATGCAGACAAAAATGCAGACAGCCAAAGGTTCAATGTTTTGTCTGTAGGTCTGTGCTTTTAGGATTGTATATTTTACATTTTGAGCCTTGGAAATATTTTGTTAACTCAGTCATATTGTTTGATTTTACCTTTCTAATAGCCTAAACAAAAATCAGTTTGTGGATTTAAATGCCCTCCTCACCCATGGTCCCCTCTTACAGGTGTTTAAGCCTGAATATACCACGTCTAAGGACTGTAAGGGCTTTGCTTGATTGACGCGTCATGCTTACATTAGTCTTGTTGTACTAGTTAGGCTGTCAGAGATTACACCACATTGCTTCATGGTGGACAAGGCCACAAAACTTCAACAGATGTCTAATTAGACAGAATAAGTCAAAACAGATGTGCAGGTGTGCACGGCTTTTACGTAATATCTATTGTTACATAGCGAGAGACAATTTATTTTAGTTTTAGCTTACAGGTAACATAATTGTAAAATATAAAACCTTATAAACCATACGTCCACACAAAGGGGCTATTCAAAACTTGACAAAACCAAACATGTCGTAACACAAGAGTTAGATTTTCTATTATGATCAGCCTTTGATTTCTGTCTAGTTTGCAACAACAGGTAGGGTACATTGTAAATGGGTAGGACAGGTCTGACCAGGTATTTTTCACAGCAAATATTTTGCCTCGACAAGAGTCCTTTGAACTGTAGCAGCTGCATGGAATTCATTGTTAAGTCCTTCATTTACGCTCTTACTTTTCCTGCTGTTGCATCTGACATCTCTTCCATGAAAAAGCCATATGATCAAATAGCTTGTCGTGTGAAAAATGAACAACCTGCTGAATGTGTTTATGACCAAAACCATCCTACACACCTTTGTTAGGACCAGATGTACTATTGGAGGTATGAGACCCAAAAATACCTTTAATTTCTTCACAGATAAAAAGTGCACACACATAAATAAAAAAAAAAGGAAGAGACAGACAGAGATGTCTCAGCCTGAATCATTCACCTCCTCTTCATATGTACCCCTCTGAGCGGCAGGCCAGGAAGGGAGATGTGTTGTGAGAATTGTGAGAACAAAAACAATTCTCACCTTGAGATAAACAAGAGGCATCACCGAGGCCTGCTCCCTTCCTGCTGTGTGCAGCGAACAGTTCCACCCAAGACAACCAGGAATTCACCCAACAGTGGAGTTCACCTACTGTCAGTATAAATAAATAACTAGATCCAATGAGTTCTGACAAAGCAGTGCACACAGGGATTTAGTTTCTGTTGGCACAGATGAGGAGACAAAGATGGAATCAATACGAAAAAAATCTAAGAAAGAAAGAAATCATAAACTTGTTGGGGTTTTTTTTATTAAAAAAAAAAAAGATCTTTGATGTCTTGCAACAAAACACAACCATCCAGCTATTATTTTTATTTGATGAAACCCTGAATGTCGTGCAGCCTAAAATAGACGTGCTCGTAGGAACAATTAACGTTTCACTTGAACTGAAATTTGATCAGAACCAGATTAATTTGGGTAAACGCAGGAGCAGACGCAGCCCAGTGGTTTGACTCATGTGATTATCAGTAAGAAGACACACCCTCACTTCACTGGATTGTGCCTGTTTCATCTGGATCTAAACCGAGCTGCACCTTTCAAGTCTCAGATCGGCACAACTGACTGAAACAAACAAAACCCTTCCTGACAGCTCAAAAGCCTTTCGGTGTCTTTCTGAGGTTAGTGACGCTCCGTGAGCTGACACGTGGTGAAGGAAACAATTGCTTCATTAGCAAGAAGCAGAATAGTTTCAAGAAGACCTCGTTTACTGCACTGAGAGGGAATTAATAGGCTTCACATCGCTGACTGAACAGAAGTAAATTAAGTTCATCGCTGACAAAATAATTTGATGGTACAGCTGCTTCTCTGTATTTTATAGGTTTTTGGCATTGCTGATCAAAAGGGCAGCGACTGTTGTGTGAGGATTGACACCCATTAGAATGTAAAATTATGGAAATTAGTTTAATTGAGGGTAAAGTACTGGGGAGGTGTCAAATCAAAGGATGAACCTGATTGAATAGATTTAGATTTAGAAATACATTTAAAGATATTCCTACATTGACACTTATTGAGACTGAGAGGCCGAGTAGGCTTCGCCTGCCTGCCTGCCCGCCCGCCCGCCCGCCTACCTATACCGGAAACCTGATTGCATCTCAGACATGTCAATCAAACCAGACACGCCCCCCAAACGTAATGCTCTTTGAGGCCTAAAATCTACCTTATTATGGAATTATTTTCAGAACAATCCCCAGAACACTGTTTAGAAGGAGTGAATTTAGCAAGTGGCACCATAAAGACTTTTGATTAACTCCCATTTAAAAATTGACACTTCTAAGTCTAAGGAGCCAGATTAGTTTCGTAGCCAGCTTCTAGTATCCCTCACTGGTATTGCACTTTAAGACATTTCAGATTTGACTTGACTTTTCAGACCTGGAGACTGCTTCCATTTTTGTATACAGTCAGCACCGAAGGGTACTGTTGTATCGGCCCATCCACCCAACAGAAAAAACTCACATTATACAGACATCATCTAAACTGCGCCCTTTTCCGAGCTACCAGATTGTCATTAACTGTATGACCACTAGAGGTCGCTTAACTTAAAAACGTAGCTGTGGGTCGTAATAAACTGCTGGCACAAAAGCCAGATGGCTTTGTTTTTGGAGGGGGAGTCTTTAATAATGCTGGATTATTAAGAGGTTCAACTGTGGAGCTGCTAAAATATATAGGTATAATTGAATAAACAAAAGACATAGATTAAATTAACTATTCTTATATTCATTATTTTAAATTACAGTTTTTACATTACTTTTACAGCAAAAAACATTAATTATGTTTGCATTATCTATATATTTTTTCCCACACAGGAAGCAAACATAGAATTACTCACGGAATTAACTGTAAAAGAAGCATGCCGGTAGTGAGGGTGGTGTAGAAAACAAATGCCAATGCATGCACACATTTAATGTGAAGGACAAGACAGCACTGAATCACTGAATTTAGTGTTATCATTGTGTCTTTTTATTAAAACATCACAACACGATGGAGGCGCTCAACTTGGCTGTAAACAGATACGCAAGTTGCACTTTTTTCTGTTGTGCATCTGACAAAGCAGCTGCTGAAGGTGTGTTTGCTGCTTCCAGTTGTCAGTACATGTCATTTCACACAGACCTCTGGGATCTGTATTATTGAAATGCACCTGCTGTTGCCACCAGTAACCACACATGTGAAATGAATTGGGACTGAAACCTTAAAGGTGCTCCTATTCATCGCTATATTTCATAATTGATGTAATGTAAAAGCTGTTGCTCAATGTGATGAACCTACAGAGAATTATCACCTGAATCTTTGCAGTATTTACACGTTTCAGCGCAGTGTTTTGGTTTTATGGTTTGCTAATGTCTGTGTGTTCAATCTCATCACTCTCGTTATTTTGCATTTTACTAATCACTGTTTTCAGCAGATAAACCCACTCTACCCCACTTGCTCTGCGCTAAACTGCAAACAGACAAAGTTAGCAACTAGTAGTTGTACTCCGGGGAACATTTAACAGTTATACAGCCAGATATTTCCCTCAGGAGTTGGTTGAGACCTAAACAGAGCTAAAATGAGAGTGGACTGTTAACGTTTTAGGCACTGAAACTAAAGTGGCTTTCAAATAGGACTACATGATGTTGAGATCAGGGCTCTGTGGGGGCCAAATAATCTGCTGCAGGACTTCTTCTTGTCAGTGAAGATAGTATTGTGACTCTGGCTGTATGTTTGGGGTCCTTGTCTCATACTGTAGAATGATTTTGGGACCAATCCAACCCCTCCCTAATGATAGTGAGTGACGCGTAAGAATCTAAACATCTTACGTGTCTAAACATTTTGCAGCTCGGTGTCATGCCGAAGCATTCAATACAACCGTCAGTCTAGTAGAGAACACCGTGTCAGTGTCCCGTTTCACCTCGCATAGGTGTGAAAAGTGTGCGCATGTATCACCAGGCCAGAAGAAGGAGGTAACAAAGCACAAAGAGTAAACAAGTCCACACAGGGGGGAATTTGGGATTGGTTGTGTGAAACAAAACCAGTATTTCCATTCGGGAAACCGCACATTCGAATCCTTGTGAAAGCAAAAGTCAGTGTTGATTTCTTTTAAGTAACATAACGTGTTTAACTTTAACTTAACATAACAGCCGTTAAAATAAGTAATTAAGTTATGTGTCATACATAACGTTACTCACATAAATTACTCATTTTAACTCAAACCATGATCTTTTCCTGAAACTAACCGTGTGGTTTTTGATGACTAAACCTGGGACATCTTAGTTTTTACGCCTAGGCGAGGCAAAACGTGACACTGACACAGTATCCTCTAGTGGACGGATGGGAGTATTACACACTTTAGCTTGATACTTGGTTGCATTTTGCGGTGCACTGTGCACTCAACAGGGGGCAAGAGACACGACTTCAAGTCAGGTGCTGGATGTATAAACAGGTGAACATGTAACATAAGAAGTTGATCATGTATCAGTGCTGTCATGTGGTGTGGCAACTGCAAACAAAGCCTGTTCTTTAATAGCTAATAGACTAAGCTAAACAGATGTAAGAAAGTGACATCCTACTGAGAGGATATCAAGCATTAAGTTGAGAGTTAAAGTTCCAACAGGAAGGTAGCAATTACAGACAGTATTTGCCCCTCGCCAACCCCATCACAACCATCACTACCCAACACTCCCACTGTCCTATAATGAATAAGTGGCCTGCTCGAATTGAATTGGCATGTCAGCAGGAGAGCAGGGCTCTGTCGTTGTAATGGATGCCAACGTACTTAACCCCACCATTTTAGACATTAGCTTACACCACTGGAACTCCTGAGAGGGCTGCTTCTGGAAACACTTTACGTATCCAGTCAGCTTATAGCCTCTCCCTCTCTCGATTCCCCCAATGCTTGGCACAGAGGAAGATCTTATGATTATACCAGCTTTTGTTTTTTATCCTCACCATGTCTGGATGGCTTTGAATTTCAAAAAAGTTCAAGATGTGGCAAACAGACAAAGGAGATGGAGAGACAGGATTTAAGGTGAGAGGGAAAAGAAAGCAGAGCAGAGAACAAGATTGAACTTAGAGTGTAATGCAGTCAGGATGGAATCTGTCACTCAGCTTATTGCATGTTGATGACTCAGGGTAGTTTCAGCTGTAAGCAGCTCCTGATTTATGGACAGTCAGTGAACTCCTGCGGCCAGTGAGGTAGGGAGGAGAGGGAGATCACACCCCCACAACCGTAACAGGGCCTCCTTTTTTTTTTTTTTCAACAGAGCAGATAGAGCAAGAGAGAAGGGCTGAGAGCGAGAGAGAGAGGCAAGGCCTGCATTTTTCCCCCTTGCCAGACTGCTTTGCACGGCAATTAGCTGTGTCCTCATTTAGTTTGCCCTGTCCCAAAGGGTAATGAAAGTCATACATCATCTTCAGGGCCTGCTAATTATCCAGCTCAGTTGCAGGTAAGCTTTGTAACCATGAGAAGGCCCTGTCGCCGAGATATTTATTGCTCTTCCAATAAGGGGGTAAAAAATACTCTCTTGAAAGGTTGCCTGCACCAAGCACCTCGCATCCTTGACATACCTTTTCGCGAATGTGCTAGTCAAAGGGGAAATGTCTTCATTCCACATAAATCATCTCTTCTGGTGCGGCAACAAAATGTTCAGCCAGAGCAATGCACAAGTGCTGGAAACCGGAGAACATAAACATTTTGGGGGTCAGCTTGTCTGTGTTGATTTACATGTGGATGGCTAATGAAGGAAACACAAGCAAAATACTTTACTCAGTAACTGTATGGCTCGGGGACATTGCCTGCTCCAGCTGTTTCAGTACCTACTATTGAGAGACATGCAAGTTTGGGTTGTGCTAAGCTCTGAAATGCATTACAGTTTTCTTGTCACACTAAATGTACTATGTACTTATTTGGATAGCAAACTAAATACTTGCAGCAAATCTGGTACTAATGAAGACAAAGTACTACAGAATGCATTTAATCCTGTAATAAATAAGTAGTATAGTATGATATTTCCAAAGTTATATTTATTGAATTTATTTTCACCAGTTTTGTTCAAAAGCATGATCCTAAATGACGAAAAAGATACAATCTGTGGTCACAGTCAAACCAAAACCTTGTGAAATACTTTTAGTAGCTCTTTACCAGTGGCTCCTCGTCTGGCCTCAGGACCTACATTTTTCTTTAGTCATCTAGTTGTGACCCAAATTTATTTCACAAAGAAATACAATACAGTAATACAAAATGACTTCATTCGCTGGTAAAAACATATTTTTGTAGAAAACTGTAGCAAAAGTGTGTATAAGGCTAAAAACCTAATAGCTTAAAAAGGCATATTTATATTGAATAAAATACAATTATCTCATCTGACACCAAACATGTAAAAAAAAATATTCTACAACAATAGCTAACTACTGATGACTTCAAAATGGTTACTGTCATGACAACTGGCAGCTACTGCAGGAGTGTAGCGCCATGGAAAACGTGTCCTTCAAAATAAAAGCACAACAGCAGAAGTTCTGTAGACTTCAAAATAAAACAAGATTGTCCTCAACTAGTCCCCCCCCCCCCACCTCTGCAACCCACTTTTGGCTGCTGACCCACCAGTTCAGATCCACTGTATAATCTTATTAAGACAAACATAGTATTATTTGTACAAATTAGAGATGGCACCACTAAGAAAGACAAGCAGGAGCAGTGAGTACAAGGTGCATGAAAAGTTTAAAGAAGGCAGAGTATTTTCTGCCATCCTGGCTTAGATGACATTATAAATACAACGTGATGCCTTGACATGTTTGATTGTTTTGGCCCACTTTTGCTGTCACCTACATATACCGATAGGGAATCTGTCTAGGTCTACTGATTGTGGCCCTCATTCCTTTCTGCCTTCCTGCTGTCATCCTCACCCCGCCATCCTATCCGCTTTGAGCCTGGCAGCCAGTGCAGTATGGGTATTGGAGTCTGGAGAGCACGAGGTGAGAGCTGGAGGCAGAGAGGAGACTTATTGTCAAGGTTATGCTTCGGAAGATGATTGATGCCAGGCTGGGCTTTCCTGTCAGCCTGTCAGGAGGCAGGAATGTTTAATGTTCTCATTATTGGTTACGCTGTTGTGTATATTTCTCTGTCAGCGCCGCCGAGCCATCTGAACTGCCAAAGCACTTCAAAGGCCTGCAGGTCATTTATCTTCCCCTGACGCTCCCAATGCTCAGCCTTAGCTGAGTGCCAGTGATTTGTTATGACTTGAGAGCTGGCTGACAGACAGGTCCTCTGTAAGAAGGGGGAAAAAAGGAATCCTTTTTGTCACACTGTGAAAACATCAATGTTCCCGTAATGGGCTACAACTGTCAGTGGAGGCCAGCACCTGACAGTTGTGTGGCCTCACTAATTTGCAGTCCTGGTGACTTGCACTCTTCCCAGTTTAGATTTGGTTGTGGTGTCACATACAAACAGGCTGCCATCTGTTGTTCACCGCTGCAGGAAAGGGCGGAGGAGAAGAGGGAAGGCTATGCTAATTGAAGACACCTCGTCATTTCATATTAATCATCAAGCCTACGTATCCTTTCTTTTGAAGTCAGGGTCGGGCAATGAGGAGAAAAATAACTCTGTCTCATACAAAGACAGGGAGGAAGATGTGGCTCAGGAACACAATGCAGAACACGGGTGATAAAAGAGCGAAGAGCAGGAAAGACAATAAGCGATAGAGGAAGGAGGTGGGGAGGAGGGAGATCTTCCAGAAGAGATGAGAGGAGGCGAGAGGAGAGGAAAAGGGAGAGGTGAGGAAAGGGGAGGGGCAAGTGTGGAGAGAGAGAGAGAGAGAGAGAGAGAGAGAGAGAGAGAAAGAGAGAAAGAGAGAAAGGGAGAGGAAGGAGAGGAAAATCAGATCTTTGTTTCCTTTCCCAGGCCGTGACATGATTAATCGTTTTCTTCTGATCTAATTTTGGAACATGAAAAACAGCACATTTGTCTTGAAGAAAAATGATGTGCCGCACGGTGCAGATGGAAATTTCAAGCCCTGAAAAAGATTAAAGTGAAATTCCACTCCTTAGACCTAATCATGAGTTGTAGATTATACTGTCGTCTTAACCAGATGGTGGGTTTGATTCCACAGACCCTTCCTCATATTAATGAATGCTAGACTGTTATATTTGACTTTGGTAAGTGAAATGTCTATCAGGCCTAATGGACTGCCAGCCAAACTAACACACGCTGCACCTCTTTCTGCTCTTCCTGCATTTTTCATACCTTAGACTGCTGCTCTATGTAGAACATTGTGCTTCCCCTTCCATTTCTCACAGTGTTGTCGCCCGCCCTGCCTGCTAAATATTTTCACACAGAGGGTGGAGAACAAGAACAAACTTGTGTCCACAGCTAATTTCCTCCCATAGGTTAGGGCCATAACTCTGGACTTACAAGCGTCACCTGGGGCAAGCAAAGACGGGAACTCAATAGTAATGTGATTAAGCTTCCAGTCAATATGACTGCATACACGGCAGTATGTTAACCAACCTAATTATGAGAGGGGTGATAAAAGGAGAGGAGTGGGTGGCCGGGCATTTCATCTCAGCACACATATGGCTGCCCTGTGGCACTGTCCTTTTCCTACCAGAGACCCTCACACACGTATAAGTGCACATACACACACGCAAAACACTCCTGTAATTCATTTCCAAAAGAGCCCATTTTTCTTTCCTTGCTGCGGGCAAATTGTGTTTCATGATTAGCAAACTACCCACTGCAAACCTGGATGATGTCCCCAATGTTACATTTCTAGAGATGAAATGGATACATCTATTGCATAACATCTTGTGATGACATTATATTCCCATCAGAGTAGGATGATGGCAGTGCACAGCACTCTATTTATTAAGTAACATTGATTCTAATTTCATGTGTGCTGGACTCTTCAAGCTAAAAAACATAAGAACTGACATCAGCTTTATTTCATGTTGCTATTAATTATTCTTTTGCTCCATCTGTTTACCTCATGGGAATAGTCCCACCTCATGAAAATACAGAGACAAGACATTGGACAGTTTTGTGGGTTGTTTTGGCTGCTGGTGGAGGCCCTTTTATCCTTTTCATGCCTAAGCTACAGTAACTCTGCTTGCATTCTGTCTCATAAGGTAAATCCAGTGTAATGCTGTCCACGTCTTGGCCCAGCTTTAGCTGTCCTGTCTGTTTTTAGACAGCCAGAGCTGTAAAATCTGGTAGCTGATGAACTCTCGTGGCAGGCTGCCACACTCCTTGTTCGCTAATATAGGAAATGCAAATGTTTGGAGGAAAATCTATGAGCAGGGAAAAGACCAGGGGGAGTGAAGGGAGGGAGCCAGAACAAAACTTTATTCATGAATATGCCAAGCGCAGACTCAAAACAACAGCCCCCTGAAACTTGGACGCCATCACGAACCACGAACATGAACGGGGGGAGACAGAGAGAGTACAATGCCAATATGTCACACGCTAAATAGTTTTAAATTAGAGCCTGTATACGCCTGTTGGAGACTACATTCATCATACTCAATGTTGGTCTGTTTCTTGCAACCCTGGCAGTAAGAGCTTCCACATGCCAGTGTCGGCGCTGGGGAGAAACAGAATCGGGTTATCAGCAGAAGTTTACTTGTCTTTAATCAGCCTGTAGCTAATTACCAGGCTTCCACACAGCGTGGCCATAAGTCATTAATCATGCAGGGCGTCTGGGAGCTCTCAGCTTTGTCCCGGACCACTGCAGCAGACAGGAGCTCCCTTTTCCATGATGGAGCTCTTTCCTTCTCTCTCTGTCTCCCTCAGAGCGGCGATGCCTCTAGCGGCAACGGCGTGGCCCATTAGGGTGTAAATTACAGGCTTCATCGTAGATAACCAAACAAAGGCCTTCCCATTTTCCTTCCCAGCAGTCTTCCCATCTTCCTCTCTTACCAAAGATGACTTCAGAATTACTTAAACAAAACTCACACATGTGCGCACGACTGAATGTGTTGCATTGGTCTGTGCTTGTTGGCATGTTTTGTCAATCAATAAATCAGCGCTAGAGGATGATGTCAGTGTTTTAGTAGTCTGACTCACCGGATGTAAAGTGTTGCTATAAACCTGCCATTGGTCAACTGTTTCAGTTGTCAGTCTTCTCCCCTAGTGTGATCTGTGTGTTACTGTAGATTTAGATCTTGCAATAAGGCAGGCCTGTTTGGTTGTTTTCAGTCTTTGGCAGAGATTTCTTGCCATTTTAATGTCAGGGCTCGCTTCCACATGTGCAAATGTTCTACCGAAACAAATTCCCCCAGACACTGAATCCTGGGCTTAGCGTTGCCCAACACCATTGTGATTGGTTTAAAGAAATAAAAACAAGCCAGAGTATTTTTCCCCTCTACCAGAACCATTCTCCAGTTCTGGCGCAGCATGGTGGAGAAAGGTCTGACTATGCGAGAGAGTGTTTTAGTAGCAAACTTGCTTGTTAGCTTGGCTGACAGTAGGTTCAATCAAAAGTTGCCAAGGAGAACAATGCTCTGGTAATATTTCTCAATGAAAGTGCAAGTGAGAAATAAAATTGTCATTTAGTCCGACCAGGTGATACATCATTCTGTCTACGCTGCAACGCCCTCACTCACCGGTGACTAAATGGGCCAGGGCTGTTTTCAAATTATAACACTGAGGTCTCCACAAGGCTCCATCCACAGTGTTCTGAAGGCTACATTTTTAATCCGTCGTCCATACAGCTAACAGGTTAATCTACATGACAGTCAGAGACAGATTATTCTGCTAAGGTGTTTCTAATGGTGACATCCACCCAGCCACCACCATGTGTAAAATAAAGGGACTACAAGAACAAGACAGAGAGAAGGAGACCAAGGATATGAACATACACACACACACACACACACACACACACACACACACACACACACACACACACACACACACACACACACACACACACACACACACACACACACACACACACACACACACACACACACAGAGCGGAGAGGATGGATGTCTTCCTCCATCACTCTGATCCCTCGGACAGCTCCATTCACCATCCTCCATCACTCTTTGACAGGGCATATTTCCTGTGACCCAACTCTGTTTCCGTGCTACTAAAATTCCATGTTCAAATATACACATACAAGCATCATTCCAAAGAAAAAAACCTTTGAAAGGAGCTGGCGTCTGCAAAGTGTAGCTTTCAGCTGCTTTTCATGCCGCTGTATGGCAAACCGCTTCTGTTGGCTGAACATCTCCAGGTTTAACAATACATCCCTTTGTGCACCTTGGAGGTCAAATCTGTTTTCCATCATGTAAGATACTAAATATGTGCAGTTAAGGGTTGTTGTTTTTTTTGGTGTTGGATGTACAGATGTTGTCGGGGAATATGAATGATCGCAATTTACTCCTTACTCCTCAGCTGTTTGAACACAAGTTTGTGAAGACAGACAGTGCGTCATGTAAAAGTGAAAGACTGGCATCAAAAGAGAAATTGTTTAAAGTCAGAACTGCCAAAGCTTTATGCCCATCATTTATCTTGTTACCAATAGATCAAATTCACAACATGGCAGAGTCATAAAAATGTATGAGAATGTAAATGGCTGAGTGACCCATTCATCTTGTTTAAAGTGGCAAATGTAACATGCTTCTCATCCTGGGTGATAAACTCATACTTCACTCTTTTATGAAGGATTCATTGTTGACGGTGAAACATCCTGAATTTCATTAAGGTGGCAGGTAGAGAGTCTCTGCCAAGGTACTCCGGCTGCTGTACAGTATGTGTAAATCACTCAAGCTGTCTAACACTGAGTGTAGACCAGGATGCAGTTTTGTGTTTTTTGCAACAAAGTAAAATTTGACCTCAAAATGTTCTCCTGCTGTTTTGTAAAAGCTCACAATGTTTTGTCCAAAATTCAAACCAACTGCTTGCTATTTTTAAAGCCACTTCACCTTTTTTTTTTTTTAAAGATAGTATGGGATATTTTTACTTCATGGGTTTTCTTTGATGTTATTTCCTCAAAATAACATCAATTGTTCGGATTTCCATTTGGCTTCCCTGTTCTGAAAAGTTATATTTCAAAAAGCTCAGTGGACACAAAAAAAAAAAAAAGCAATCATGCCACTAAAACTCAACATTTCTGCTGGACACAGTGAGTGGTGAGTGAATCAAAGGGCAGGTTTTTCCCTCACACCAAACCCACCCGCACACACACACGCACATTCAAAGTGTCGTACATACACAAATATGCATACACACACGCTCCTAGACAGAAACATACACACATTAGTCGACAGGGCAGTACACTGAGGTGGTTTATGCTTCTTGTCAGTTGGAGGGCGTGATGAAGTAATGATTAATATGGGGGATGTTTGGAAATGTAAATCTGTGCTGCAGCACAAATAAACCAGGGGGGTTTCTGGGGATGATTAAATGGACATTTCACAGTTGATTGAGCATGCAAAAAGTCATCCATTTTACCCCTAACTCTGTAAACAGCAACGGCTGCCCCTTTCCTGTAAAGTATATGATGGTCGTTGTGGTTTTATATGCACACACAGGCCATTGAAGACAAATGAGTGGCTCAATTTATATAACCACTGGGATCTCCTGATTAGGTAATTTATATGGAGGACAGGTTTATAACTGCTAACTCACCATCATGTCCCGCAACAATTATTGCTGAAATCCAGCTGTAAAAGCAGACAGTAAATTCTGCATTTTTCTTTTGCTATCATCAGGGTCCATAACCAGAGATCTGATTTTCAATCAATCTTTTTTTATGAATGGATGGCAATTACATCAAGAGAGAGAGACTTTCCAAATTGATCCAAGTAGTGAAGAGTGGCATGCATAGTGTCTACCTAAGGTTGCCCTTAGTGGCCTTGGTGAATCTAAAAACCTTCCAATTTACAGTATGTGCCCTCCATGTAGGAATAAAATGGGCTGTCATCTCTTAATGGGTCAGAAACTTGTCTTCTGAGGCTGAAGGTAACAAACCCTATTAATTCAAATATAAAATATTGCAAAAAGAGTCAAAGAATAGCACTGGAGTCTTTAACAGCAGTAAAGACAACCAAGACTGAATGTAAAATTATGCTACAGTTTGCAGAACTGCACTACTGATCACAAGTCACATATGATCAATAGAAGTATACATGACTGTCAGGTATATGTATTTTGCTGTCGACCTGGTGGCAGAGATACCTGAAAGCTTTATTGTCATCGTCCCCGGTGAGGAAAATTCAATCAGGTACCATCATGGAGAGGAGTCATCAAGAAATATACAAATAACAATGGAAAACGTTAGAATATACGTTATCAAATTAACTGAGAGAAATTCATTAATTTAAAGAAGGCAGCGCCCTTAAGACATAATTACCTCTACTGTGAGAGAGCTGTGAAACATGGTCATAAAAAGAGACATGGACATGCGGAATACATACAGCTGACAGAGAAAAACAGCAGCTGAATTTGATAAAAGTCAAAAGGTTATGCGTGGCTTTACTCTTTGTATAGTTGACAGGAAAATGCTTTGGACAATTTACTGTAGGTAAACAGTGAAGTTCTCTTGAGTCAGTGTCTTATAAGATCCAGTGTTGTTTGGCTGAAGCACAAAGTACGACTTCCCGGAATTAAAATTTTATGTTTTTGAGAAGGCAGAATCAAACTCGGAGACAAACAAGTCAGGTTGTTCAGGAGACCAAAAGATCATGACATTAAGTTAAAAGATACTGTGTGCTGTTCTGTAGGTTGTTTATTTTGAGGAATGTTTATTTTGACAAATTTTGTATCTATTAAAGTGTTGATGAGAAACACCAAAAAAAAATCTAACTATCACTAAAATATAATTCTGAATTTTATCATTTTATTTCGTATGATTGTTGGAATAAGTTTCAAATATCATCTGTCTGCCAAATTACATGTTTATAACAAAGTAATAAAATTACAAAATATCTGAGTTGCCAACACTACACAGCACTTTTTAGTTTACTGTATGATGGCGCCAGCTTGGGGAAAAAAAATAGACAAGAGAGAAAATAGCCAACCTAAGTTACATTAAAACTCCTTTAAAGTTTTACACTGTGGTCCAGCATTCATAGAAAATTGCTTTGGACATCGCTCTCAGTATATGTTGGTTTGCTCTGGACAGCATCTGGTGAGAAGTGGATGTGTGCTATTAACAAGTCCTCTGGTTGGGGTCCCACCCCAGCATGGCTGCTTGTAAATGGCACTCTCTTATGGAGACAAATCACCCACTGGTTAGGTTTCAATGAAAGGGGATACAGTTAGAGTACATAAATATAGCCGTAGGAAGCACCGCTAACCATGTGATACTCAAACGATAGACTTTTGTGGCCAAGAGCCAGGTTTCATTCCAAGGAGACTCAGCTACCAGAAGAGCTAAAAGCTCACAGTATACTGTACAGTGTGTATGGAAATTAAATCTGCAGCAGAGCCCAGGCTCAGAGGGTTTTCAACACGCACATTTAACCGAACAGAGATGGATGAACCATTAAATGGCGCACAGAAAATACAGAGGACAACTGTGTGTTGCCTCTGCGAAGTGAAGAAAGGCAGCAGCACTCATTTGGATTTTAATGTGTATTTCAACCAAATAGAGTCAAAGAGCTGTCGAGACGATCCGGGAGTTCATTAAGAAAGACAGAAGAAGAAACATATATCACTGTTGGTAGCTTATTAAAACCATAACGTGTGTGTGTGTGTGTGTGTGTGTGTGTGTGTGTGTGTGTGTGTGTGTGTGTGTGTGTGTGTGTGTGTGTGTGTGTGTGTGTGTGTGTGTGTGTGTGTGTGTGTGTGTGTGTGTGTGTGGGGGGGTGTTTCAAGTGTGAACATGCATTACTTTAGGAAGATTTGGGACAGAAACACAAAACAAAAGAAAAAGTATTGCCAGGAGGGTGCATCTCTCTTGCCAGATGTCTGCACAATACAGTATTGTTTAATACACAATCTGTAATCACAGGGTTTTTTTTTTTAATATGTTTTACATAAACAATGACTGTGTGCTGACATTAATGTTATAGACATGAATAAAAAGCTTGTTTTCTCATTAGTGCTCGTGCAGAAGTGATCTGTATGTGATTAAATGGATGATTGAGGGTTGTAATGATAATTATTATTAATTAAAAGCAGTTGGTTGTATCCGTAGTTGAGATGATGCCTACAATGAAGCCAGTAGGATGCGTGATGTACTGCCAGTCTTCACGTGATCATTTCAAGCTCCTAACCAATGCTCTGACAGACAGAGGAGCACTTTAGACACTGCACCACACAGCTCACAGATCAAATTAGCAATTACAGCTTTGAAGTTCACGAGATTTAAGAAAAAAAAAAAAGAAAACATTTTGCATCTCACATGGCTGACTTCCCCCTCATCTTCATATTTGCTCACAGCTGTCACATTGATTCTCTTTCTTTTTGCCAGGAACAAGGGGATATTGTTCGTTCGCTCCGGAGTGAAAGCTTGCAGGCACTCAACCTGTCGAAAGCATGCTGGGCTGTGTTGGCTGCCTCCCTGCAGTTTTGGACTGTCTAACGCAGTCGTACTCAAACATTTTCATGTCACAGAATCCCAGAGACACACATTAGGCCACCGACGAAAAATGTAATCCCCTTGACTTCCATAAGGTTCTGGGTTAGAATTGAACTGTATTCATCTGAACTGTCCACAGTATGTGTGCTTTACTTATACCTCTGATACACTCTTTACATTATATAATTGCTTATAATTTAAATAGACAGTAAAATTAAACTTCACCTGACCCCTACAATCTATATAACTAACTCTTAAACAAACCACTGGTCTAATAGTAAATTAAATTAATTGGCAATTGTGTACACTCATTAAAATAATAGGTGGCTCAATTGTTAGAGTACAATCAACAGGTGCTCTAAAGTAAACGTTTGGATGATTAATGTGTAGCATATCAAATTTCATTCTCTAAAAGAATATGCTCAAATTCAATGAACTCCCAGAGACATTAAACATTAACAGAGACTAATATTTAAAAGGACAATACCTTTTTGATTGATAGCAACCATAAAATAAGGTTTAAATGGCACTGTAATGAATAATGATGTCTGGCTTTGTTTGCAGACCAGCAGACTGACAAAGAGCCGGCGGGGCGTGTCTTTGAACTGGCATTTATACCAGCAAACATATTTGCCAAAAAAACAGACCCATTCAGATGTAATAATAGGGCTCCTTATTGTGCACACTGAGGATAAATCACACGTCAAAATTTAGAACAGATCTATTTTCTATGTGCACTCTATGAGATCACTCGTATTACCTGTGGAGCCGCGGACTAAGGCTTATTCACAAATGCATACAAAGCACACGACACATTGAGCTGCATCTCGGCTGCTCCTGGTTATACAGTGTTTCCTGACACCCTGTTTGGAGTGAAGTACCGAGCAGCTTATTAATCAGCGCTGAGAGGTCTCCCATCCATCCAAGCATATGGCTGCTTGCCTGTGGAACATTTTAAAGGCAAGCAGGTCTATACAACAACCATTAAAAGCGCACAGAGCCATATCCCTGTAAATTATTTAGCTGGGAGAGGGCAGTAAATCAGTGTGAGTGTCATATACTGAACATGGCACATGCTGGAGTGAAAAATGCATACAGAGCGACTATTCACACTTGGCGCTGAGCATGGCATTTAAAACCCCATGTCGTCCACCATCTCTCTGCAGCCTTGTCAACTTCAGTCACAACTAATTCATTGAAGTTGATTATGAATGATCCATTTTGGGAGTTTGTACAATTGCTCTCTGCTGAGCTGCTGAGTGTTGAGCTTATGTACACCTTAAGCGGTAGCCGATGCTAAGTTTCAAATCAATGCTTTTCTGCATTGCATTTTCAAAGTGTTCATTCTGAAATATACAGTGAACAGAATACTGACTTGATGCATTTTGTAGCATTAATGGCCATGCAAGAAAAGCCGTGCTGAAGTTTGTATTTTGCAGAAATGCTCATTCTTGTACTAAACATTTTGTACTTTAACCATAATCAGTCTTTCTTCACACAGCTGTTCAAAAATTCCATTTGTAATTTTTGAGGCAAGAGTTATTCCTGAACGTCAGTGCTTGAGATCTGGCTTGTCGACAGGCTTCACTGTGACTGACACACTCATCAAAATGAGAATCCTTCTTGCCTGGGGGAACTGTGATACCTGTCAAATGGTGGATATCTTTTAATGTTCCTGTCTCAAATGCATGTCAGAGCAAATGCCAAGTCATAACATCAGTTATTACCTGGATGTTCAACGCCCCGTTCCTCTTATTTACCTAAGGTTTCAAAAGATCCCTTCACTTGTCTTTCCCGCTTTCTTTGTGGTGAGAATCATCTTTGTGACAGTTTTTCTATCTTCAAATTTCACAAGATTTCATCTGTTTATTTTTTGATTGACTCCTAGGTGTGTGGCATGCGTGCATGTGTAACTTATGCATGCTTCTTCTCTCATAACATTTAAAGCCTTGAAGGCTGATAACTTGTATTTGCCAGCTGTCACCTTCAAGAAAATTAACTGTTACAAACTTATTCCACTGACCGTCTATAGTGGGAACAGTTCAGGCTATGACTGTCACAACACTTTTGACGACATAACATCAAGTCACATAAAACAGTGTGATCCAAATTCTGAGGGATGTCAATCATCACACAAATCCATGCTATGCTTTTATACACTATGTGTATTCTTTTAAAATGCCTTCTCTGCTTTAAAAATAAATAATTAGAAAACTGGAGTCATTGCTACCATCTTGGTCTGAATGAAATAAAGTTGCTACATAAAGTATTATTATGTCCACTGCCTTGGACAACACAGGAAACATCTTACAAGCAGATGCAGAAGCATCTGCAGCTGAGATGGATCGCCTGTCTGACTCACTGAACGTCTACTTGCCACACAAAATAAAGACAGACAGCTCAAGTCATCTTTGTCTTTCGCAGGACACAGTACATTTGGACAGACGTAGATGGCCCTCTGATAAGGAGACATTTTCTACATACAGTCATATCACCAATTTGGGACCTATTGGCTTGGGGCTCATGGGGCACCCACGACTACATGACTCAACATATGCAACCTGTTTTCATGCCAAAACATGTGATAAACCCACCTTTCCACTAGAGTACAGTGTGTCAGTGGCACATCTCAGATTCTCCAATGCATTAAAAACAATTTTAGGTTTAGGAAAACAAAACCACATGGTTAGGATTAGACACAAAAACAACTTGGGAATCCACAGAAATTCACATTACTTTCCTGTTGACTCAAACGCTGAACTCCAGCGTGTGCAAGCCGGTATTACGGAAAAGCGTGTGATTGACACGCCCTTTCACTAAAGCAAAACATGTTGTTGTCATGCCTTGACAATGCCAGGCGTAGCTACTGCACATTTTTATCTACGGGCGTGTCTATTACACGCAGCGTTTTATAGGAAAACAAAACCTAATGCAATCCGTGGTTAGGGTTAGCAAAAATCCACATTGTTAGGGTTAGGAACAAAAACAAGACCCCCATCCCCTCCATATAGGCATTTTGCTTGAAATGCGTATATTTACCTGTGTTATTCTCACGCCTAGACAGCGGCAGGTGTAGCTGTGGCACATTTTGCTTTAGTTGACGGGCATGTCTATTATATGCTTTGCCGTGATACTGGGATAGGGTGAGCATTAGTTGTTTTACTGCCCAACCACCCCATTCTAATAGTACATGCATACTTTAATAATTTAGTACTTTGTCAAATGATGTGTGCCCACTTTTTACGCAGACGCTAGGTCAACTGTCACACTGACACGCTGTCCTCTAGTGGATTGGTGGGTGTTGTGATGGTGGGCTGACTTATACAGTGCAGCACTATCTGTAAAAGTTGTGAAGCAAATAATTTAAAAGCATCTTTAAAGTGTCTAAATAAGGAAATCACTAACTGGAATTAAAACTAAATTTTAAAGCTATTTTACATTGTAGTTTTATTTCTCTTGCTTTTTTTTTTTTTTTTTAAATGTCATCACCTATAAGTATGCAATACTTATATTAAACTATTTAATGTGCTGCGTTTTCCTTTTTGGCTTATGACGTATTTCTTTATTATAATATTACCTGGTGGAAAATACAAACGATTCTTTCATGAACTTAATCAAACTTTTTACACAATAATATAGCATAATATTTTGCTTAACAACCTGTTTGTGTGAAAACTTTGAAACTTGGTAGTTCAGCATGCAGACACTTGTAATGTTTTCACTTCACCTTCTGCAGAGGAAGAGACAACACCAACACAAAAAAGGGAAAAAGAAAAAAAATGGATTGTAGGTAATTTGAGGTTCAGTTTCACAGTTAACACTAAAATGCATTAAAGCAATAAAAGTGATGCGAGCCCCCATATTTCCTGGGGCTGTGTTGCTGTATGTCTGGCCCAATTTGTCTCCCAGTCAGGCCCATTAGTCTACTGCCCTCCCTTCTTAATACGCTCGGCTCCCCCAAATGCCTCAGATCAATGTGTGATACATCGCAGCATCATCACTTACTGCATGTGGATGAGTTGAGAAATGTCCCCCTTTTCTTCTTATTTCCTTGGAGAAGTCTCAATTGAAAGTCATATGGGCACAGGCAGAGAGAAGTAGTTTGGTTTGGGCTTGGTGTTTTAAAGGTAGGGGCTGGGGATTGTTTGGTCCACTGACATGAATGAATTGCTGGAGTAATATGGAAGCCAGTAATAGTTGAATAGTTTATATCAATGTGATAAATATAGCTCTCATAAATCACATAAGTGTTATATATTGCTGTTTTCACACTTGGCTCCAACCAGAGAACTCTGGAGGATATCACAGTGGAGTGTACACTTCCTTTTTTTTTTTTTTTTTTTTTTTTTTTTTTTTAGTCTTCAGTGTTCTTTAAATTGGATAAGGCTCCTATGGAGTATCACTAGTATTGCCTCCATATGGTTCTTTACAGGTTTGGGACTGATCCTGTTTGAAAAGAGCTGCTGATGTGGGACATTCTGCACAGTGGTGCAATAGAGGTAAAAGATAACCATGTTAGTGTGTGTTCTTAATTTTTGTCAGCTAGTCACATGTTAGCACAGTTGTCACATAAAGGAAAAGAAACCTTTCAAATCAATTTTGTTATATTTATGTTACTTGGTTACAAATGTAGTCACCTTTTGTATCTTGAAGAACACTTGCAAACTTCTCTCCAATAATCAAGCAATGATTGTATCTTTATCTGGCTGAGAAAGATGTTTTAGCCTAGCAAATGTACAAACCAAATGTGCTGATTTAGTTTATTATCTAGCAATGAAAATACACATTTTTTTTTAATAGTGAACATTTTAGATTGTCGTAGCAGGAGAAGCACATGTTAATATAATTTTAAAAAAATAACTCCATGTCGGTGGGTTAGTTCCAGGGTCCTGCTATTGTGTGTGCTTGCTCACTTTCATGGTTTACTGGGATAAAAACTGTGACTGATTTAACTGGACCATGTTAAAGAAATTTGTTTCACCTGTCCTTTTCCTGCTATGACACATCAAAATGTCTGCCACAACAAAGGTCTTTATGCTGGGACCATGATGAGGTAATCAGCGAAAATTAAGGCCCGTTCACACAAATTCAAATAATTTTCTAAACGTAAACCTAAAACGTTGCGCATGTGGGTGAGAGGCCAAAACTTTTTGCAAAACGTCTAGACGCCTAACTTATCACTTTAAGTTTCAAGCATAGGTGGATTAAGCAATGGCAACACCTATGGAGTAAGATTTTCCACTAAAGAAAAAGTCATAAAGCCAAATAGTCCCCCTGTTCTTCAAATCCAACAAAAATTGTGGCAGCACAGAACTGTGATTTACTGAGGCTACTGTTGGTGGTGAAAATGTTATCTCACCCTCTGCAACGACAGAGTGCTCACTGAAGAAGAAAAATCTCAAATCCATCCAAAAAAAAAAAAAAAAACATGCTTCTATACATGGTGCATTGTAATAACACATTTTACAGTAGGTCTTACCTTTTTGATTACATATATCAGCAAATAGAACTTTCTTTGTTTTGTCCTCATGTCAATTAGTATAATATTAGTATGCAAATTGTTTTGTTTTAGCAGAACCTGAATTTTCACGTTAAGTCAATAAATTCATTCAACAAATGGACCATTGCGCAGTCACTCCTCTCCTCTTAGTTGCACTCATGTCACTGTTATTCATTTATTTATCTGTTGTAAATTATACTTTTTTTTAACATGTAGTATCTCTATATTTCATTGTATGTTAATTGTGTTTTGTATTAATTGTATATTTTGATGCAATTTTATTTGTCACGTATGGAAGTGCAGTGTCTTTTTCAGAATATATTTTACTCAATGTTAGTATGAAGCGTTATACTTATTTTTAATGCGTGACCTTTCCATTTTCATACACTTTGTATGATAGTTTACAAAAATTCTAAACTTAAGAAAATAATTGTAAAGGATGTTGGAAGGAAGTATTTTGTTTCAGGTTGGGTTTTTTAATCAGTGGTAGGAAATTAACTTTATTTGATCAAAATTGTGTAATTAAGTTTCAAACAGAAAAGGAGGTTAAGTTGTTTGCAATCTATTGTATTTCTGATTGAATGATTTTGGCTTTATCTAAAATCATTCATGGATAGACATCCACTTTATTACATTACTAAGTCAGCCAGTCAACTGATCCCACTGCATTACGCACTTAGATCGTTTACAGCTTTAGATAGCAATGATGTTAATAGGTTCCATAAAGGACCCAAATTATAAATCAAACACCCAGTTTTAGGTGTTTAAATATGCATGGTAAAAAACTAATAAATAGTGGAACTTTGATTGAAGTAATCAATCACTACATTATACATGTTGTTTATTGTCTAAATTGTGTGTAATCCACAGAAGAGATATCAAATGGAAGAGTATTGACTAATCATTATATCTCCATCCAATACAACGTATGACCTAGATTTATGCAGTTAGTAAGCATGTGAGTCATGGTAATTGGTGTCCCACACCCATGGAAATGACATCATGTACTCACTGTCATATAAGACCATCAGGGTTTACTCATAGAACGGGGAGAGCAGTAGAAGACAGCAATTATGTGGTTGAATACAACCTCAACCTGTCAAAAAAACCAACTTGAAAAGCCAATGCCTTTATCTCAAATTAAGATGGAGGAGTCTGTCGTTGATAGTCCACTGGGTAGCAATACAGAAAAGCCCATTCTGTGAGATGTCTCATACGGTATCCACACAGCTTCAAACAATTAGAATAACCTTGTGATTAGGTGCCGTAACGCCCTAAAGACACAGTGCTGATCTCAAATGAAGGCAGAAAGCCCTTTGGAGCCGAGCCCATCCCTGACTTTTTCCCTGCTTTTTACATTTATCAGTGACAGACAACAACCTCATCAGCTCCAACTCGTACTACTCCAACATACTCCATTAAGGTGCCTGGAATAAGGGTGCATTTCCATAAAATATTCTTTGTCAGAATGCGAAAATGGGCAAATTATCTGAACACTAAAACACCCCAGCGCACTGTAGAGCCCAAAGTGGACAGAAATGACCTCAATTAGGCTGTCTAAGCACAAGAAAGTGTCTCCACTGGTTAGAGATCTGAGTGGCACAGATAGATCAACACTGCCACTTCTCTCACATCACCTGGATGAGCACTTTGCATTTGTAAATCAATGAGGAGGGTAACCACATGTAGAAGAGCTGGGAGGGATTCCTGTCTGAAGAACCAAATTACCTCTATTACTGCACTCAGTTGGGGACTGCATTCTAGGATTTTTTTTTGTATATGTCAGAAAGAGGTGCTTTAGTGTTGATGGATGTGACACGTGACCGACGACAATGTTGATTTTTTTAATTTCCAGGATAATAGACAGCTTTAGTATGAATTTACCTGAAGCAGTGGATCTGTTTACGACCACAGATTTTCTGCTTTGTTTCATGCTGCTCACTTTATGGCTTCATTACAACAATCACAAAGCTGGGGACACCTCAACAGCTCGTATCACCGTAAATCAAACACTGAGATAATGACAGCCGAGTGTTCCAGCCAAGATGACACCTTTTACAATTGGAGTGCTGAGGTGTAGATGAGCTATAGGTAAATGTACTAGCTACACATGAAGGTTGAGACAGTAGTGAAGACCAGTCTCTGTTGTATCTAAGAAGCAGATCAAAATGTATTTGAAAAGTAGCAATCTATACTTGTAAAACATAACTGCAAGTAAGAAATATCAAGTGCCCCATAAAGCACAGTACAAAGAAAATCATTATTGATATATTTTTCCCATTATTGAGAGCTTTTCTATCGTAATCACAGCCAGATAAAAATGACCACACATACATAAAAGATAATAATCGCTTTTTGACTTGCGTCTGGCGTGGGGTGGAACATTATACCAGCTTCTCCTTATTGACACAGCTGTTACCCAAACTATAGACTTGCCACTGCAGAAGATGGCATGTCTTTATGTTGTGCCACACACCCACTAATGACAGCTTTAGTGGTGGTAATTCAGTGGAGTTGAATATGGGGTTAGGTGTATGAGTCACGTCCTGGGCTCCCCCTGTTGCCAGATGTCCTGCCAGGTTTCTTGCAGTGTTGCTCGCTTGCTCGCTCTCTCTGAGGATGCAAGCATGTCCCAAGAATCTAAAATGGCTGCTGTAGGGTCCTGAGCAGAAGTCTGAAGAAGCACAGAATACTTTTAAATAAATTTGTTTTTCATACTGTTTACATTTTTTTATTTATTTTTTTATTTTGGTGCCAGTGTTTTTGACGGCTAACACTGGTGTACATTTTTGAGCTTAGGAAATATAGCTTGACTTCAATAAGTAATGGAAAATGTATCTATTTTTAAGAGTCTTGTTTTGTTAGATCACTTAAAACGTCTTTAAACTTACTATATAGTGTCAACCCCAAAAGTTCTAAAGTTGTTATTCTTGCTACTTCACTATGCACTGTTTAACACTGACCATTTTTTTTTCCTTTTGGAAGCCCTCTAACCACATGTAACTGTTAACGTGTACTGCCAACAACTGCCATAAAATTAAGCTCATTGACCCTTGTGTCCCATCAAGACCCTCACCAGACTATTAATTTGGTTAATGAGGTCACTGTTAATCAGTAAAATCCCATAAAGTATGGTTTGAATGACAGGATACACTTCATTAAAATAAATCTCTAACCTGACGATTATGCCGTGATTTCATGCATGTTTTTTGTTCTGCGGAGCTCAGTTCACACCCAAGCACTATGAGGCTTTGACGGACAAAGTGAATATGTACTTTAATAGTCTTGCATACTCTAATCCCCCATGTACTCTCTCCTCTGTGTCAAATCTTCACAGTGAGAGAAGGAAGATTGGGGAGGTGGGAGGGTTGGTAATTCATGCACACATGTGCCTGCCTGTTCCTCCAGTGACAGCGCCAGGGGGAGGGGCACATGATAAATTGCCTTCCACGGGGGACCTGCGAGCATAGCCACCATGATGTGGGTAAAAATGGAAATTGCTCCCTTTCACCGTCATTACATCAGTTTAGGACGCGTGTGGGCCTTATACACACTACGAGAGGAGTTTTTTTTAGTCTGACTAACCGCTGTGCGATAGACAAGGGACAGCAGAGCAGAGGAGGTATTCTTGATGATAATCGTGATAATTGTAATGCAGCTGGTTCAACAGCATGTCCAAAGGACCTGAAATATAACAACGTTTAGAGTCGACGATAGCGCAAGGATATATATATGCAAATGTGTAAACCCCCTCTTTAAAAAAAAAAAAAAAATCTATATAGACTCAGTGACCCAACGCCGATTTTAATTTGTAAAGTTTTCTATAACTTAAAAGAGAATAAAGCTCAAATACGCAGCTTGTTTAACTCGTGAGTGTTATAAACAAAATCAGTTATAACAAGTTCCTTGTTGTAAGATTTTTGTTGTTGTCGTAAACGACATATAGATTTAAATTGTGGGTATGTTGTTATTAATTTACAAAAAAATATATATTCATGCGCAAATCCAAACCAGGAGTTGTGAGTGTTTGTATCTGCATGAAAATCCCACAACTTTGCACATGTCAGATATTTTTTAATAACGAATTCCGTGTTGTGTACATTAGATACACATGTGGATGAGATTATCAAACGCTAAATAAATAGTAGAATCCTGGTGATGATCATTTAATCAGATATAAACCAGTTAATTGCCTCCACCTTGAAATTTCTCCGTTAGAACAGCAGTGTTGCTTTCAGCCCAAAGCTTCATCATGAATTAAAAAAAAGAACCATTAGTCCCGAACGTTTGTAAAATTTCGAGTGCATTAAAACATGAAAGCTACCAAATTATGCACTTCAATGTCCGTCTTGTTAAGGTTGTAAATTTGTTTTTTTGTTTATGTATATACTTTTTCAATTTAACAATTTGAAATACACGGGCTAGTGTTTTTATCAACCATATAGAAAAATCAGCTGTCCTTCCTTGTCCAACATTTTTTTTTTCTGGCCTATTTCAAGCAGGTGAACTCGACAAAATCTTCCAAACTTCCTCAAACAACGTGTTGACAAAGTTCACCTACCAGCAAACTAAATTCTCTAACACAAATTTACTTTATAAAGCCGGTTTAACTTTGTTTACACACACACACACACACACACACACACACACACACACACACACACACACACACACACACACACACACACACACACACAGAACTAATTTCCACTTTCATTCAAGTTGCATTTCATCTCACCGTTAAAGCTTCTCAAGAGTTTGACTAATACTGTAGTGAAATAAAAAGACAAAGAAAGAAAGGAAAATTTTAAGAGCAAATAGTAAAAAAAAAAAATTGTCTTCATACAGTAATTAATTGGTACGATGACAACCTGGAAAATATATAGGCCTGTGTCAGCGGACATGATCAAATGTGGTTTTCCTAACCCCAATAATTTAACAGCCCTTTTTTTTTTTTTTTTTTTTTTAATTTCAATGGAAATTTGCATGTAAACTTAAAATGAATATTGTTAACACTTCATAAAATGAGGCACACGGAGATATGGAACAGAATTGTTTCTTATTTTTTTCCAGAATACATACAAAAAAATACCAATTCTCTTTCCATGGTGTACAGCTGAAAAATAACGGCAATTTAAAATGTGGACAATTTTTTTAAATTTAAGAAACAAACATGCATGTAAATTATTTTCTTCTCGATGAGACATTAAATAAGAACAAATACAATCATAGCAATTTCAAATTAACATCGAAATGAAGACCCCTACTTTAATTAGTACTCTAACATATGTGTGTTTTCACTTTACCTATAGAATTCGGTTTCAACATAATGCACTTTTTGAGTTGCTCAGATATTTTCCATTTGCAGCTATTATCGCCTGCTTTAAAGCCGACATATAAATAAATACAGTTGAAGTCCACGGATCCCGTCCATAAGTTTAGCGCAGTTAATATAAAAGTCTTTATATTTGCATTCTTAGTACTATAAACTTTTCAAAGTCCTTTTTTTTTTTTTTTTTTCACTGGTATCCAAGCGCTGATGCTGTGGTGAGTCTCTGGCCATACAGTGCATAAGGGGAGTAGTAAGGGCCGGTGGCTGCGGGGATGGGAACAGGGGCACCAGGGTTTGGCAGGGGACTTTTGGAGTACGGATGGTAACGGCTGCTGAGTCCTAGCGCATGATGCGGGCTCCGTAGAGCCAAAGTCCCGGGACTCCCGGGGCCTCCTGACGGTGGCATGTGCATATGGCAGGCCATGGCCGCTGCAGCAGCGCTGGCCAGTGATGACGACCCGGGATAACCAGATATCAACTTCTCAGCTCCAGTGAAAGCAGTGTGTGTCCTCAGGTGATTCAGGAGCTCTTCCGAGGAGGAGAACCGCTTGTCGCACGGTCCATTCGCTGACACCCAATTACAAACATGAGGGAGAGGGTCGTTGGGCAGCATGAAACCGTATGGATACAGGGGGTGTCCGCTAAATGATGGCGCTGAGGTATGAACGCCATGTATGGGGTGTGTCGGGTACATTAGTGGGTAGCCGGACTTGAGGGCGTTAGCGGCAGCGACAGCTGCAGAGTCGTGTGTGCAGGAAGCACTGGCTGCGCCCGCTAAGTGACTGGCACAATGGTAACTGAGGCAGTAAGGGTCTCTACACAGGCTGGCTGACATGATGGACGGAGGAGAAGCCCCAGCCAAGGGGCTGGATCCAGCCTTACTGCAGCCCAGTGAACTAGCCAGCTGTGCGTTTACCAAGCTCCCTCCGTGGGGCAGGAAGTGTTGAGGGTAACCAGCATAGGCCCCAGCCAAGCTACCTGGGTAGGTCATGCCAGCAGGAGGCAAGGGGAAAACTGTCTGTCCCGGTTTGTAAGGAGAAACCGGCGCCACAAGTCCTGACCCGAGAACGGATGCGGAGGATACAGAAGTTACAGATGGGGACTCCGATGAGGAGGTGGTTTTAGTGCCAGGCGTAGTCTCCTGGTGTTGGTTGACCTCCACGTTAATTCCACCACAACTCACGCTTATCCTACTGTGGCTAGTGGTGCCAGACCCGTCCGTAGTGCCATTTTTATTACAATCAGACTCTTTCTTTTCATCCCTTTCCCCACATTTCCCCTCCGATGGCATAGGGGAGGCCGAAGTGCTGGAGTTGGGGCTGCCTGTCCGCGGTGTGAATGGCTGGCAGGTGGCGCTCGGCACTCGGAAACCAGACTTCTCTCCGCCTGAGACGCCCGAAGACGAGTCCTTCTTATCTGAAGGTTTAGAATAAGGTTTGAAGCTAGATTTGTCATCCACACCAATGTCACTCAATTTCAAAGGGCCTGATTTAGATTCCTTCTCACTAGATCCATTTGATGTTACGGAGGATAATTTGGAGGAGGGTGGTGGGTCCGGTTTGCCGATCTGAGAGCAGGTCTGCGCCAGCAAAGCCAGCGGACTTTTCTTGGCGTCTAGCTGTAAAACAGATTAAATAGAGGTTCATAAATGCTATGAAAACGCACATCGACAGTTTCCTTTTGCGATTACAAAATATACAACTTCTAATCCGAACGATCTTTTTTTTTTTTTTTTTTTTTTAAACGGAAATTTACGTACAGTAATTTTACGCACGGCTTTTCCGTGAACAAAACCACAGTCTTGACTATTTTAAAAGATGCAAATTGCGAGGGTTTACACTGCCCTATACATGAGTTAACAGCTTTAAACAGCGGAGTCACAGTTGGTCTGTATACATCCCGGAATAACAGAAATACGCTCCCAAAACGTTGTTACACGAAACACCAATAACTAAAATACATTTAAAATACTCTTCTTACCTCTATAGGACTAATCGGGGTAGAAGGCAAAGGCTGCAGATACTCCGGGTGCAAAATGTGTCCCGACCGTGCGGTAAGCATTTTCAAAACCTTGATGGGAAGTCGGTTTGCTTGCCGTAGTGGATCAGACGGAGGTGCGGAGTGAAGAAAAGGCTTGTTGATGCCCACTGAGCTGCTATTCCGAGAACTGCTGCTTTCCCACGCTACACAAATATCACTATTTTTCAAACCAGACGCCGAGGGCGATGTGATCATGTCCCGATTGTCAGGAAATTAAATGGCGATGCTTTCGTCAGATTCATTAAGAAAATCAAAAAAAACAACGAGCCTCTCTCTGGAGAAAAAAGAATCGTAAAATGCCTCAATAATAGGTAATCCTGGATGTAAAGGAGGAAGGCGCGGCAGCTGGAAGGAGACCGTGCGAGGTTATCGCAGATCCGAGGCTGCGTCTTGCACCATGAGCGCTGCGCCTTGTGTGCGTCTGTCTGCAGGTCCTCGCTCTGTACTCCCGAAGTGAGAACTGGTAGAAATTTTCACTTCAAAAGCATCTGAATTAGTCCGAGATTAAAGCCTTTGCCGCCTTCCAATCAAATGGGACCCTGAGGTGATTGGAGGGTCAAGGGGATGTGACGTTCTCCTCTTTGTAAGCGCCTCTATTTTGACAGCTCGGGGGAGGAGATAGGAATAAATATCTTGGTTACTGTGAACGCTTACACCAATACGTGGGGTTAGGAGCACGACAGGATGCAGAATAGTGAAGACGATAGATGAACTCGTAAATTTACGAAACATATTTATAACTGTAATATTATGAATTCAGTTTGTGTAATGTGAAAGACATGATCAAGTTTTGTATATGACAGGTGAAGTGCGCTCGGTTTATTGATGTCATTTTCCAATCATGTTAACGGCACACTCATTTTAGTCTAAGATACCTATTTAAGTTAGGAGTGCATGGTTCTTTACTGATTTCTGTGGGTACTCTCACATGTTAACAACATTTACACTGCTTCATTAAATCAGTCACGACACTAACCATTCTTTTGTCATCGTATTAGGAACTCCATCGTTATATTAACAAGTGTTATTTGTTGTTCTCCATCTGCCAGTAACCATTACGCACGCATTTTACGCACGTCCACGAATGGGACTTTTCTTTTACCCTGGCAAACATAAAACCAACCACTTCAGTTTGAATTCCCTAAACAGACAAGCGTTGACAGGAATAGACCAATGTAGTGATGGAGGGATGTGAATGTCACATGTTTTCAGTATAATATACACCGCCCTTCTATTTCTATCTCCACCCCTCCGTCAAGTGTCAATTCTGCTCCACCGCAATCAATCAGTTATTTGTCAGACGCTGTCAATCCAGCGCTTGATTTATGTCAGCTATTGTGGCTGATTACATGCCAGTGTGACTGCGGAAAGAACAAATGGGGAGAGAGACATTCAGCAAGAGACACCAAGTTTTCCCAAGAAATAAATCGATTCTCGTGTTAAGATCCATTTTTTTTTTAGATGCATCGACAATAGTTAACATCCCCCACGTCAGACAATGTGGGGAATACGAGGCAAAAACTGTGGATTACACTTCGTATCCATTCAGTCGGTTATTCAACAAGGTCTGTAACTTTTGGAGTAAATCACCTCTGAGGTGGTAAACGCGATGAAACTTTAATAAGTTGCAGACAGTCAAGCTCACATGTTCTACAGAGAGGCTGTTACTCAAAGGTGCTAAACTGCTTTTGCTATAATCGGCCGATTATGGTGTTAACAAGAAGCCTCGGGAAAAACACGGGTGCCACGAAAAAATGCATGTTGTTAAAAAATTACAAGAAAATTCCGGGGGGGAAAAAAATCACACCAATAAAACCAGAAAAGTTAAAGTAACAGTTGTGAAGTGAAGGGAAATATTGCCTAATATATTAATTTATTCTATAAAAGAATATATTAGGCAATATTTGTATTTTTAGATTATATTTCTGAAATAAGTAGTTTTAAACAACCTGTGAGAGTAAACATAAAATTGGTAATGTGTAACAACCCGGTCAAACATCACGGTCTCTCAAAACACAACTGTCCATTTTGGCTAAACGCATCTGCTATTGTGTTGTTAAAACCTGTCATCTGCCTCGGGCACACTGTCATCTGCAACAAGAATAACAAAGACGGGGAACAAAAAAAGAAATCCAGACATTTTATATTGATGTCAGCTCGATTTTATTTACATACAATGAAAATGATTTATTTTCTTTAAGAGGTAGAAAAGCGGACTGGCAGGAAGAAAAGAAGAGAAATGGTCTGTCAGGCCGTTGAGAAAAGAAGTTTAAAATGCCTTGAACTATTCACCGCTGAGATGGCTAATCAGTATTGAGGCTCCGGGGCAATCGGGCAGCTTTTCAATGTGGTTTTCCTTTCATCTCAATCGGGATGGAGGCGCTCAATTAAAAGCCTATCAGTTTGTAAGTAAATCAACGCCTATCAAAGTTGTCACATCAAACAAAACGATTATTATTGCAACCCGCCTCTGCCATTAATCTCTTTCTGTGGTAATCTACTTGACAGGTCAACTTGGAGAGCAAGAAAACCTGGAGTGGACAGTCAAGGGGGCAAATTATGTTTTTGTATAAAAAAATAAAATAAAACAAAAACACCCAGTGTATTGGGAATCTATAATCTGTCGCAAATACAATTTGGGATGAAGGCTACAAAATAATATATATATATTTTTTTTCACATGGCAAAAAGTAGAATCTGCTGCAACAATTTACAAATACAACTTTTGAGCAGACAGAAAAAAAAAATAGGTTTATAGGCCTATAGATTGATCTGCATGACTGATTACAGATTTGCAAACGGTGTGGTAATAAAGAAGAACAAGTAATATTGTCCTCTTTATGAATATATGTCATCATTTTGAGGTCAGGTGTAAAATAAATAAAAAAGCAGCTAAAAAAAATTGTACAACGGTTCTTTTCAACATAATGTGTGCGTTTTTTAAATGAGGAATAAGTCAGTGAACACAGCTCTATCCCTTCAAATATTTCCCTGTTTTTTTTTTTTTTTTTTTTTTTTTTTTTTTTTTTTATGGCAGAAGAAAAGGGGGCACGTTTCACAATATGCAAAGATGTGTGATTGATAACAGGCTTGCTGTTTTCTGCAATGGATGTCAGTCCGTGACACAATATGTGAGTTATTAGGGCAAAGAAGGGCAACCATAAATTTTCACTGTCAGGCGAAAACCCTCTTTATTGTCCGTATGACGAATGGGCTTCTGCACCAGACACCAAAATACTCGGCATTCCTCTTAAATGGGAACACATTTTTGCGACCATAATTCATGATATTTAAATAGAAAGTTTTAATATCCCCATATATTTTATAACACTGACATGTTTATGAATCACTCCGCATGCAAACACAACTATTTACATCTCGCGAGGAAATTTGTTGGACTTGCAGGATTACTGTGAGATATACACTAGGCCGACTCCTTGTAATGAAGCGTGGAAGTAAAAAAAAAAAAATCTATATTTATATAGCAACGTTAAATAAAAAACACAATTTCACAACTTTCCTGATTGCAGACCCTCAAATTTTACCTATATTTTGGCTACATTAGAAAAAAAAACCTTTAGACTTACACATATACTACTTACACAGTTTGTTTGGAGGCTATTCACAATGTTACCATAAAGTTTTTAATTTTATTTGAGTCCGTTTCCACTTTATTATTTACTCTGAGGCGAGATTCCGGCACAACCACACGCCTAGAGTTTAAAAAAAAAAAAAAAAAAAAGAAGAAGAAAAAAAAAAAAAGAGACGCACATAATCTCCGTGTGTAACAGATAAAAGAAGATGCAGGCTGCACGGGAGAGACGGCTATTCAATTTAAAACGCATGCATGAAGTCTAATTCTTCCCCTAAAACTCCGAGGTGTAAGGTTTACAGGAAAGTCCGTGACACGACATTACCTGGAATCATATAAGCTCCGATGTAAAACGTCAGAGAGGCAACAGGATTTAAAAAAAAAAAAAAAAAAAAAATTAAGAACATTAAGACGTAATCCCTACCTCTGTCTAATAGAAACTTATTTTGTAATACTCAAACACAAACACTCATGATATTCAGTCGCCTGTTAAGCACCGCGAGTATCGCAGTGAGAACTGGAGCCGTGCGGACTGTGCCTCTCTCTCTCTCTCACTCTCCGGGCGAGCAGCGCCGGGAGAAAGTGAGTTTTTCCGCGTATGGGAGGTCTCAGATGACGTCACACAGCGTGCAACGAGGCTCGGCAACAGCATGGCGCTCCCAAACTTTCTGCAGTCTCTCAACCAAGAGCCCCAATGAGCCAAAAAGTATGCAGGTTTGTCCCATACTTCGTCAAAGCACCACAGCAACCATTTTACTCTTGACCCTAGTTTCAGTTAAATAAGGATATACATAGCAAAGAGGTAAGCTCCTTTAGTGTTTGGCTGCATTGTCTGTTTATAGGGTGCAGAGGCTCATCCACACTTATATACACAATGCTGGTCTGGTGACAAAAGTCTGAGTTTCTATTACAACTAATTAATATACTTTATCATCTTGTAACCAGATTTGTTTGAAATGATTTTTTTTTTCATTTTCCCGAAACAATACGTGGGTTTTGACAACAATTACACAGTCTTGATAAACTAACACTTACAGACCTGTCACGATTGAATACCTACTGAAGGATTGTGTAATCCTGTTCAATTCATTAAAAGATTAAGAAAAGAACATGCCACCACTTGACTGTAACATAACAAACCTACATATAAGGATTTCTAATTCATTCTTGGCCTTCGAGCCTTTAAGTCTGTCAAAACGGAGCGAACTCTGATGCAGTTGAAAGCTTTGGGGAAAGCCACGTGGACCTTGAGTTTCTCTCAAAGTTAGTTTACCTTTCAATATTTTGGCTGAAACAGAATAAAATGTTTGCCGACATTTATTTTTGTTACCGTTTTTATGTAAGGTTTGCCATTGGTCCAGTTGCAGATCTTTCACATTAAAAGCCTGTGTGTACTGTATATACATTTAATCCCAGAATTTGACCGAGAAATGCAAGTTGTAGCAAGACTGCGATGGTGCAACATGTTTCAGTAAATACGTATAAATATATAAAGCAAAAGCTATTTACAGTGTTTGGGAAGTCATCATCTTTTTTTTCTTTGTAACCACTGTTGTAAAAGTAGCACATGGTACAAGCCAGCAATGCTAAAGACAAAAGTGTGATTGGGTTCAGGGTTAGTGTTGGAATGAAAAATTGCATTTATGTATTATTCCCCTGAAAAGAATTGAATGGCTGACAAAGGAAGGCTTAGCCCATTTCACACTGGACCGTCCATTGCATTGCAAATATAATGTGCGCATATTATGAATACTATCAAAAGGTCAGTACCAATTTATACAAAGTTTACCTGCAGTAGTGGCAGAGTATGCATCAGCCTATGTGCTTTCGATTAGTTTTGGTTTACATGTTTCTCATGCTCTATAGTGACATCAAACCTACTTTAATGAGGAGCCAAGCCAAAAGGGTAAAACCATTATCACTCCTGCAAACTTTTTCCACCATGTAAGGATGCAGTTAGTATCCTCGTGTGTGTTTCAGTATGCTATTGTTTTGCATTCCATATCAAAATTTGACCACAAGGATGATTATTACCTCAACCATATACTCCCAAATTATGGACAAATTGATATTTCTTGGTCTAGGAACATGTTTGGACAATAAAGTGTTTGCTCCTGGTTCCACAGCAACATTGCCGATGTCAACAAATATTGTTTTGTGTCAGACCATGCGTTGTAATATTAAAACCAAAACTATCGCAGCTATTGGTTTTGTGATGTGGCCTGGACAAAACAATTACAACCATAATGTCACCAAGCTTTGGTTTTATGTTTAGTCTAATAAAACAGATGCTGTATACTCCACATCGCAGGTGGCCTTGTTAAGTGGGACAAACACATAGTGTAACCATTAAGTCTGAGCAGAGCTTCTAACTTAGAATAGAGTCATCTGCAGATAAGACCGTACCAAAGAACTTCAACTCTCAGTTTAGGACAATACATGTATTTGATTTTGTCAACAAATTGTTTGCATTTTACAGTTCTCTGACGATGTTACCATTTTACTTTCTGATTTGTTTTAAATTCCTTATGTCATGCTTATACAACTAACTACATCAGTTAAGCCTTCTTCCTTATAAAAGTGAAACACTGTTCATAAATACTTCCAATAATGTAAACAAGGCTGGATTATCCTGTTTGGTGGTCCTGCAGCAAAACATTGCAATCTCGTAGAAGTAAAAGGTTTTCCTGCAACCGCCGGACTATTGCTCACAGCTGCAGTTTTCATTATGATTAGAGTCTGAAAACTCTGTTTGCATTAATGTTTGCACAGCCACTCTAGAGGGCGGGCCAATCAGCGACAAGTGTCAGTGGCTCAGTGCGATGATGCAATGCAATAATGCTTTTTATTTATTTATTTTTTTTTAAATGTAGTTGCTGTGGTGGTTGAGTTTCTGCGCATAGGGTGGTCAATGCTGATTGGTTAAAGGCTGCTCCAATAGTTTCAAAATTGAGCTGAGCTCTACAACCTGTGGGATGCAATGATTGGGGAGGATTCTCTGTGGAGGGTGGTCAGTCCCATATTCACACAGTAAATTTGGACTGGCGAGCACCAGGCTACTATAAAGTAACATTAAATGGAAATACTCATCTAATTATCCTACAAAGTACCTCTAAAATGTTCTTAACTGCAGCAGGCTACTTCCTTAGAGTGTGTGACCCTTTGATCATAATTTGTTTTACGGACATAAGGATCAGCGCTAAACCCAATGTGTCATAGCTTTTAGCATAAAGGTATGAAGATGCTGTCAATTTTAGTTGTAGCAGTTACTTGGACAAGCCATACAAAGGGGAATCTTGCTTTTTTTTGTAAGTTTCTAGAAAATATTTCTGGGTTTTTCCCCATGAGAAATTACTTCCAAAATGAAGACAAGTTTGGCAAGTAGCCTATTTCAGGTAAACCCCCAATAAAGTGCAGCCCTTAAAAACTCCTCTAGTGGTTAACTCGGCTAAGGCAGCACCTAAAGCTAATATAGATCAAATGGGACAGTATTCGATTTATTGGGACTATGATTATTACGACTTCTGTATTGTATGACCAGTGCCCCTAGATTTATAAACTCAGAGCATGTTATTCGTGTGCAGGTGCTGACTGAGCCTCTTGGAACGAATGAATTTGCACTTTTACAACGTTAATGTGTTTTAATTCAATTCTAGTCTGATGACAGACAGCATGTTCTCATACACGCACGGGGACTCTAACGCTGTCATCAGGAGACAGCAGCCCTCGGGTAACAGTGGAAGCGTGTTTCCGCACAACAGCAGGTCAGCTGATTGAAACGGCACGCGGAAACTGTAAAGTCAGTTGGAAAGCGGCAGTAGATCTCCCAAAGTAGCAGGGCTACATCCGCAAAAAAAACAACAACAACAACATCTACATTTCATGTCGAAAACGGCGTCTTTCTTAACGGGAGTACGACTTCGCAGACCATCTCAGATAGTTGATTTCAAAGAAACACTGGGCTGTCACCCTCAGGACTGAAGTTATGGCAGACATCGAATCGCCGGTCGCTTTGAATGGGACTCAGGTAAGTTTGTTTTGGTCTCTGTCGGACTTTGTCACCTGCATGGTTAAGTGGTATACCTCTTTATCAGTGACTTGTTGAAGAAAGTACAGCGCTACATTTCTGAAGGTTTTGTTTCTTCGACAACACCGGTGTCATGTGACACACAGTAGCTCTCTCTCAGTTCCTCCTACAACTTCCCAGGGGTAAATTAAGCCTGGAAGTTGCAGCATTTATCCTGTCACAACGTGTACATAGTGCAGGGTAGTATGTTGAAACGGTTGGTCACTTGGTACGTATAAGTATAACTGCAAAGCACACAGTGAAATGATTATTTCGTTGCAGTATTAATAGAAATGTGCGGTATTCACCTGACTTTATTTGCGGTGAAACAGCCTGTCTCTGTCCCAACTATGTGGCTGTTTACATCAATCCAATCTTATTAAAAACTCACTTTTGTGTGGTATCCTGAAACATTGACAATGTTCTGCTCTCACGTCAAACATGATATTATATCTTTTCTCATCTGTTATGTTTTTAAATTTTTTTTTTTTTTTAACGTTTTTCAGATAGGGTACATTGGACATGACTGTAAGGACATCCCAGGCTTCCTCGGAGTCACATATGGCCATTTTGCAAAGAGGCTGGATCTGAGTTTCAATCAACTCGGGTAAGAAGACAACCAAAGCACACAATGCACAGACTACAAACATGCAATCACCTGCATACGCCGTCTGTCTGCTTCTGTCTGTTACTGCGAGACAGGCGCCTTTACATCAGGTGCAATTGAAAGTGTGCCCGTGGCCCACAGGTGGTCAGTGTGTCATCAGGACATCAAAGAGCTGAATGAATGTTGGAGCTGGCCCGGTGCCATGCTGGGGCAGGATAAAAGGCGTGATCGATAAATGTGACATGCTAATTCAGGGGCAAATGGAAGAAAAGATTCCTCTGTCAGGACATGAAGGAGCACCTTGTGGCTGCTGCTTCAGAGGGGGCTGCTATTTCAACAGCAGCACTAGTTTAGTTGATCTGGCAAGTAAAAGAAAAGAGACGATGGTTATAAGGTGCTTTTGTGTCTGAACTCTTTTCATGACTGTCAGCCCATGAAGCCATCTCAGTAAAGGCAGCTTTTTGTTCAGAATTGTTGTCTTGAGGCAACTGTCTGTGCAGGAGATCTGGAGTTTTCAATTAAACTGTTTCACATTGTGTCATAGTGCAAAAATGCAGTGTTCAGATGAGCTAAGAAATAATCTGTTAGGGACATTTTGAGTGAGCACACTGTTGAAGTGACTGTGAGCAACACTGTGAATACGTGTATCTAAATTAAACATGAATTCACTGTGAACCTCTGACCTACTGACCTAATGTTTACTGTTTTCACGTGTGTGCACAGCTTTGCCAGTACGGGGCTCACCTTTACGTAAGGTATCGTTTAAGTGTCATTGTAAAGTGCAATGAGCGTTTATTCAGATTGACTGTGGTCAACTGAAACTGAATATAAAGTTAAAACAAACGGTATATGTAGGCGTATATGGTAGCAAGCAAGCTGAACAAGTAAGAAGAGCTGTTGCAATAACATTTTACAATAATAATTTTCTATTTTTTTTAATACTAATGTTTAGATAATTTGGTCAAATTTGACTCATCTAAAGCCTGTCTTTGTTAATGTTAATGTTCTGTCACAGCGTAACATTTGTTTTGATGCTGTGACTAACACTGGTACCTAATTCACAAGGTACAATGAAGACATTAAGTAAAATGTCAACTTACGCTGCCCTCCACTTGTCACACATTTTTGTAAATTTACAGAATGTATCACTTGAAATTGAGCAGTTGGAAAAAACAAACGTATTCTCTTTTCAACTTTTCAAGAACATCATATTGTGATTTTATTTAAATTGTAATCAGCCGTAAATGCGACTAACATGTCCAAAGTGGACCGCCAGGATCTTTTCAAAAAGCTAGCAGTGAGCAAGTGTCATTGTTTACTTGCAATAACTGGTTTGTTTTTGATTAATTAATTAAATATGTGAGGTCTTAATTGTAAGATACAATACAATGAACAAAAACTGAGCAGGTGTTTCAGTTGTTCTTTTTTCCCCTGTATATTAACTTTGTTTATATTGTTACTACAACGTGCTTCGCACAGATTACTCCTTTGGACACTAAATATCTTAGTGTTACCTCAGAGGAAGGGAAAGCTTGTAATGTCTCAGAGAGTGTTGTGAAATCTGACTGAAACAACCCTTATGCGTGTTGGTTTCTGGAATATCAAGCCTGGCATTATGTTTCTTGCCCTTGAACGTGTCACATTACGGACTTGATGTTTGGAATCAAATATTTATGACTCAGATATTACTAATTTATTATTAGTTTTCAGTTCAGCTAATCTCAGATGTCAGATCTCATTACTGAACTTCAAAGGGTGGTGTGGGCAGAGAAGTGGTGCAGAAGTAAAGAAGTAGTAGTCGAATCATTTGGGGCTCATATCAGTGGACTATTGATTGACGGTTTGCAAGTGGGAGAAGTGATATTGTACACAGTGGTTCACCCTTTTCTTCTGTAGACTTTATCTTAAAATTGTTCACATTGAAATTTTGTATCATGAGCTAATAAAACATGTCTAAGAGTCTGAGAGTTAGTTTTTTTTTTTTTAAATAAATTACCCTCTGATTTTCACCCTTTTTTATGTTGTGAAGATACTTTTACAAGCATTTGTAAAGTTTGTTGAAGCTGAAACACTACACAGTATTAACTCCCAATGTCAGCTGTTTGAACATTGTATCTTTACCAATATAGCTAAAAGGATACATTACTGACTTGCTACTTGCTGATTATGTAAACCTTTCCACTATAAACATACTTTGTGTCTGTAGGCGCTCACATGACAACATCGGGCGGTCATGGGTGGATGGAGATGTGAAATTCAATAAGCCGCTCAACACGTGATAATATTATATGCTAACTAAGGCAAAGCAGCGCGCACAGTAGTTTTGATACCCACAAGAATGCAACTAATAGACCCCTGACACAGCTTACCTACTCCTTGTGTTGCTGTATTTGTGTATAGCTCATTGAATAGAGTAGAATAAGAACATAATCAAACACCACATATGACTATAATTTGGACAATATGTCAATATTTAAAAAAATTCCCAATATTTACCTTAAAAATCTGGTATGTGTATGTTTAATGTTGAAAAATATGATCTAGTTTGATCAAATATAATTAGTAGTTTTGATTTGATTATAAAGTAGGTGTCATACACACTTTATTCTACTTTCTATTCAGAATTGTCTAATAAGATAGGTTGTTCACACCTGGCATTATGGTGCATCTCGATCACAAATGGTCAGCTCCAAAGACAGGTGTGGACGTTGAGAGGTGGTCTGAGATGAATATGGCCACATTCTTTAAGCAACGTGAATGCACATTCATCTTGGGCCTCATTGAAGGAAAACTGACTGAACTGACTTCCTCTGAATAAACAGCAGAATGAATGCAGCTCTCAGTGCCATGTTTCTTTGTATGTATCTGACCTGGTGCTTCCACGTGTTACAGTCACGTTACAGCAGGTTTGTTCGATTTGGGTGTTTGTTTTTTTCACCCCACTCAGACAATTATTACACCTGAAGGTCTTGCCTGCATTTTTTTTTCGTCACTAGAAAAAGTGTTGTGTGTGATTCGTGTGCAGCTGACCTGTGCAGAAGAGCAGAGCCCGACCCTCTCAAACCCGCTGGAATAGTTAAATCACCTGAGCCTGAACTGATGGGATTAGGTCGAGTCTGATTTATTTGTATAGTATGTGATGTATGTCTTAATTTGCATATAGAACTGGGAAGTGAATTCTGATCACAAGTGGTCACTTGGTACGCGTGGAGGCACATGATAATGCCAGGTGTGAACAGCTGTAGTTGGAAATGCCCAAGGACGTATGTAATGAAGGAAATAATCATCCACACATCAAGTAAGTGTGATAGCTTTGTATAATTATTTATCTCATAGTGTCAACATTCAGAATCCTGCTGACGTTACTTGTCAAATAGTAGAGACATTTGTGTATTGACATCATGACCCCGTTTCAGTGTCAAGTCAAATAAACCAGGTGTAAACACATGCACGCGTTAGTGAAGCCTCGCGGACTGCCATCAGCATAATGCACCTCTTCATGCTGCTTCACTCAAATCGAGAGGGAGACGTTGCCAGTGTCTGTTGGAGCTAATATGCTTATTTCTGTCGGCTCAATTGACAACACTCATCCAGCAACCTGACAATGAGTCACAACGAGAAGCAAGGTGCTGGCTTCAACTGAGTCCTGTGCGCTTTTGTGTGCGCCACACATATGTTTGTGTTTTGTGTACGCTTGTGCATGTTTGCTTGCGTGCAGTGTTTGTGCATCTGTCTCCGTGAGCATAACTGTGAGTGGCTGGGCAGGTAATGGCAGGAGGAAATTATAGTAGTGGGCTGTCACACCCACACCTCTCCCTGTGTGTGCCACAGTGTCAGCTTGTCTCATCAATGTGTTGAGAAGTGTGGCTCACAGTGACATTTCTGTCTCAGGACGCGGTTGGTTTGTATTGTGTGGTCCACTTTGTTCCAGGTCAGGTATGTACACAAGGCAGTGAGGGGGCATGTGATATGGTGACATGATTTCCCTCTGTGACTGGGGTGCACTTTTGGTGCCCGCATCTGTTACATGCAGTGTTACCAGCCGGGACACATGAGGATTGAGGACGACACATTTCTATGAGTCACAGGAAGAATGCTAATAGTGTTAGCATAGTAATCTGACACAGCATCTTGATAAACAAATCATATTTGTGAATCAACAGCATTTGTGTAACCTTAAACCTGTACTGTTTTACTAACTAATTTGTTTAAAAAATTTTTTTAATTACTTACAGTACACACCAAAATAACAACTTTGCAATAATTCACAAGTTCAGCATATTCATTTTTTGTTATCTGTCTCAGATATGCTCAACTCTGTTTTCATTGTCGTGTAGTTTGTGTTGGACGTATGTTTCCCATGATGCAGCGCACATGCAGTAGCCTTTTGCAGCCAGTGCTGTCAAGATGGTAAAGACCAAAACTAATGTCATCACAAGAAGTGACAGTCTGACACCCTCAAAAACACAGATTTAGGCAGCCAGGTTTCACATACCAATGGAACCAATCACATCAACCGGGGGGGGAGGGGGGGCTTTCCATGTCACCGAGCTGTTTGCTCTGAATGAAGGCAGAAGTTACATCCATGGACTTTTTTTGTATATTATCCTGTTATGTTGTCTTTTCACCATGTGCCAAACTGACCAAAAATACTTTTTATTACTGCACACATGAGCAGGTTCTGGTAAAAACAAAACAAAAATGAGAGCCATTAAATCTCTAACAGCGTAGATCTTTAACTCAGTTGTTAATCTAACTGGGCTCATATCCAATATTGCTCACTATATGATCTGAAACACTGAATTAACTCACTGGTATACCAAACAGAATTTGATGCAGCAGATGAACTTCTGACATTAGACTTTCAAGTGGAAATTCAGCCTCGCATTAAGAAAGATGGGTCCATGTTGGACTTTATCACACATGTAGAGCTCCACTGTATGTTGGTGTATGTACAATATGTGTGTGCCTTTGTCTGTGTGTGTCTGAGGGGGTATGTGCTCACCCAGGCCATGTTGGTGATGGCAGGCGTTTTGCATTTTAATGACAAATCAAGTATGCTAACTCGCATTTTAAAACGAGAATGTCGCCCGGCTGTCAAAATGAGATGTAAGTAGTCTGATGAAAAGAGAACAAAGAAGACAAAGTAGGGAGGCCTGGTACACTGAGAAATGAAATAAAACCTTGTATGGCCTGTCAACTGTGTCGTTTTATATTCATATCTAAGGAACATTATAGTATTACTCTGGCGCTCAAGCCTCACTCATCTGTCTCCTCTAATTCGTCACAGGCACCGCTCTGTCTTTCAAGTCGCTGTATGTCAACACTGGAAGGGGCCTGTTAATTGACAAATGAGTGTCACAGACATCAAGTGTTCCTTTTCTATCCAAGCTAGGTAGAATGGTTGTTTGATGGTGAAGGGAGGAGAGGGGGGGAGGAGGGGGGTGCTGTTATTGGCAGAAGCCCAGTAAGAGGCATTAGACCGGCCCTAGAATGAGAAGTGACAACAGGAAGAGAGCCTGTCATTGTCTTGCCTAAGTGTTCAATCTGCAGCGATGCTGGTATGCAGATAAAGTGTCAGTTAGGAGGGGAGGATATGAAACATTGGCAGTATGAAGTCCTCAAATCGCTTAACTCGGAGCGTGGGGTGTGTGTGTGTTGGGTAATAGTGGTGGCGTACTCTGTTCTGCTGAGGAAATATATTCCATATCCGATCTATCAAGCCTGTTTAGGCCGATATACTAGGATAACCTGATCTGCGTCTCATAAATTAAGGAGTATGCAGAGCTCTCCCAGCCCTAAGAGATTTAAACCAGATAGATGAAAGGGACACGGTCTCGGCAGGAAATAACTTATTCATATGAAGGACATTGATATTTTGTATCATTCTACGGTACTGGAAAAGAAATAACCTTTTTAATTTTCACTGGAATGCTTTTTTAAATGATGTACTACTCCTGGGGAAGTGGTGGGATGACATGGAGCCAAGGATGTTACAATTAATGGATGGCTTGTCTTGTTCCTCCAGCTCTTCATTTTGAGGTTATACCAGAAGTTTCTTCTATGTGATCGTTGCAAACACTTGTCCTCACTGTTGTTGACTGTTAAGACAACGCCACCAGAGAGCCTGAGCGGACGGAGAAGTAATGAGTCGTTTGTTTCATCAAAATCATGTGTTACAAGACGGCTCAAGTCGTCTAAATAAGGTTATCTTTTGGACAGTCTTAACTGAAATGTCTTTGGGTAGATCTTTAAAGGGTTAAATGACAGGCATCTGACATAAATAACCCCTGGTGCATGAAGTCAAATAAGACAACCATCCTCTGGTGTAACAACCACAAGCTTAATTCTCTCCGTTTTAAATTTGGAAAGACGACTAACTTGAGCAACCAATTATGTATCCTCCATTACGTCTTCCCGCTGTAGATGGTTCACTGTGTCCATCAGTGTATCTTCACTTAAGAAATACATTTACCTGGCCTAGCAGATGGTGTTTGCAGATGACCTGCATATTTTATCCACATCATCACCAATGGAGCTTCATTAAATGTGGAACTTGTCATTTAAGGCCAAGCACTTTTTAACATCTACTATTTGATTTATTTTTTATCCATCTAGCCTTGCGTTAAATACGACCTGTTTTTGGACCATGAATAAAAAATACAGTTGGATTCATCACTGGCAGAGAAGAGAAAGCCTCTAACTTTCCATTTCATCAATCAGGCTCGGTACTGAACTTGGATACTTTTATGGCGGCGGCCGAATTGCTCAAATACTCTCGTATCAAAAAAGTCTTTGTAATTCTTTACCAAATTTCCATGCCTAGGCTTTTTTTTTTAACTGTATCTTCTTAAAATGAGTCTTCGAAACACTAACATGTTTTTAAAATGTATAATTTGTGTTGCGTCTACATCTCGTCACCAACAGTGAACCAATACAACTTCTTACCATAGGCACTACCTGGTTTAGCTTGTGTCTACCAGTGTAGGTACAAAGGCCACATGTGAAGCACACAAAGGGAACATTGGTAAATTGTAGCATCTAGCCATAGCTTGCATGCAAGGCCTTTAAGGCGACATCTGTAAATTAATTCACCACATACTGTATGCACAAAAACTATGCGCAAGCTCTTAAAACTGAGGATGTATAAAACTATAACTCAGGATCCACTGTCATAATCCATCTCCTCTCCATCATGCTAGTATTGCCAAACTTTTATGATAAGTTCACATTTCCCATAAACCCTGTCATTTCCAGTTTTGCCATTTTTTTCCCCCCAGCCAACTGATGTGTTTTGATGAGGGGAGAGGCTGAAGAGCCTTGCTAACTGTAAATGAGGCGTTTTGTTTGAAAAGGGCTACTTCGTGTTGTAACGCCTTCAGTAGAGCTTCTATTGAGTATTTTTAATGGCAAGAAATTTATGTAAAATTGCAAGCCCCATGAAACATTGAGGAGATTTAAATTTTGAACTTTGGAAGTTGTGAGAATTCAGCTCAATATCACGACAAAGAGTGTACATGCCCCAGTTCCTGAGCGGTCTTTGTGACGCCTGGCGTCACCTTGGTATGAGAGGAAGATGCACATCAACATAGGTCACATTATGGGGATCATGTGAAGAACATCTCTTGATGTGTACAAAGTACTCAAAGTACAACGGTTGTGAAGTCCTTGATGGGTTCACGGCCGTCATGCAGCAGGCCAGGGTTTGACTCTGGGAGAAGACAATGCGGATGTGTATTTTGTTTGGTGTGTTGTTACCTTAAGCCTAACCACATGGTTTTCCATGCATTTTTGTTGTCGTAAAGCACATGTTTTTTTTTTTTTATGCCTACTGTAGTCGTGACACTGACACTGTAATTTCATGCTTTGCTGTGGTACCAGGTTGGAGTATTACCATGTCAACAAATCATTCAGTAGCATTGTGAAACAGTCCTTGATTTCCCCCACATCATTGCGGAAGAGTATGCATGAATTATACTTACACCCATGTCATGACAAAGGAACCCACCACAACAATGGGGCTCATTGATGTGCTGGTAGTTGCTTTTGGACAACGATGGAGATCTATGGAACAGAGAAATAAGATAAATGATGCTTTGGCTGCACACACAATAATTTGTGGTAGTGTCATGTCATTGGCATTGTTTTAACTGTACCTTCTTAAAATTAGTCTTTATAAAAAGTGTATCAGCTGCATTTTTTTGGTGATCCGTCTCACGCTAGCTGACGGAACAGGTACGCTCATATTTGAATAAATCCAGGTCTACATCTAAAAGCGCCGCAAAGTGTGTCTATATTCCTGTGTTTTATCAGTGGTACAGTAGTAATTGTGTACTGTGCTCAAAACGTGGGTCTCAAACTGCAGCTCAACACTGTACCTGAACACGTCCTGTGTGGATACTGACACACAGAGAGCTGCTGCAGCTACTCGGCTGGCGCGCTACTCACGCTACACCATGTGGACATGGTTTAACACAACCGAGTAGTTAGTCTATCAGCTATCAGCTGCACAGTTCCTTTACCATGACTATAACATATATAGTATAAATCTTTATCTCACTGTTAAAACGCAACAAAGAGCCAAAGGACCATTACTATCAGGAGCTGCCATCCAGAGCCCTCCACATCCTCCTTACTTCTCCAATCCAAGACCATCTTGTGGTTTAGGATTCTGAATGGAAAGGAACATCTTTATGTTCCTTTTGTTCACATTATATATACTGGGCACTGATGCCATTCCTTTTATGACTGCGTCACATTTTTTATTGTATATCCCAAGACGGATGGCGTGCCACTGACACAGAGATTTACAGGCCTTCAGCTCGCAGTGGCAGAGCTTTAGAAGGGCCTGCTGACATCTAGCCAACACTTTGGAGGAGGAGAATAAAAGCTGACATTTTATTGGCTCTAAGAGAGAGAGAGAAGAGTCGGGGTTGGGGGAGACGGGGAGGAAGGGAACGAGGAAAGAAAGGAAAAGAGATTCTGTTTCTCTACTTTATATTTTTCAGCACTGCCAGCTGTCATGAGGACGTTTGCTAAAAAGAGGGGATTTATTGGGTATTATTTAGAAACTTGTCAGTGGTAATGGCTACAGCTATGATTTCAATTATCACCCACTAAATATAGCTTAATTCACTGCCTTGCTGGCCATAATGAGCCACCCTGACATCATTTTAAAAAAATTCGATACCATGCTATTTTAATATTTTATGTTGACCACTGATTTAATTTTCCTCCGTGGTGCTTGGCATGTGGCAAGGTCCCACTCCCTCATGCGCAGTTGGGTAGTCAGAGCTATTGAGTTCAAAGCTGTCCCAGGGATATATTTTTTCCATTGACAGAAATCCAATTAGTTTTAGTACACAGTCTGGCTGAATAAAAAAGGTCTTAAAATCTACAATATGTTTCCTTAGCGTTTTAGCAGAGTGCAAAGCCAGTGATGGATCTTTATGATTTGAACTGACGGGGCCCAAGTGGACATGCTCCCTTTTCTATTTTGGCAAGTGAAAAACAAACTATCCATATGTCTTCGTCATTTTGATGGGCAAAGCAGAGTCTTTTGATATTGCGTAAACATCGATGGTACAGTGCATGCACTGGCTAAGATCTTGACTCTCCTACATATTTAAACACTTATTAAATACTTTACAACTACTACACAAATTCTGCCGAAACACCATGTAAATATGAGAGAGGGAAAAAGTCAGATGTATAATTCATTAGTGACATGTTTAGTAAGTAGACCATTTGGGGAGAGTTAATGTGTACTCAGGTTTTGACATGAGGGTGTGCATTTTTAAGCGAACATTAAAAGGGAGATGATTAGGACTGACACTCGGCTGTCAATAACAAACTTGCTGCTTGAAGTTGATGATGTGGGTGCATTTTTATTTTGGAAATGTGATTTCTTTTCTTAAATCTTTTCATTTTGGGACACTGGTTTTTATAAAGTTCATAACACGTGCAAAGTCATTAAGGATACCTGCCGACAAATAGGAGCTCTCTACATGTGTGTTTTCCCATTGAAATAAGGGAAAAAGGGCACCAACCTCGACTTGAGACCCAACCTGTGTCTCTTTAAGCCTATAACTCAAATACTGTTTATGTTCATCCCATCACATTTAGCCATCTCCTAGATTGATGATGTAAGCAACTGGAAGGCATGGAACATATTAGACCAGAGCATGAAAAGCAGCAGCCATACTTCTACTTCCTTTGGCTGAATCCCAGATGGATAAAAAGGGGAAAAAAAAATAAGTTTGGAGCCTGTTTTGGATGATGAACAAAGGAGCTTCCTTTGGTATGGTCGAGGCAGTTTTGGTCGCTTCATGGCTTTCAATCTCCCACAGTCTTTCCTAGAGGGCCCAAGGGTGAAAAGTGAAGACAGATACAGACGTGTATCCATGCCAAGATTTTAGAGGACGATTGCAGTTTCTGCCGTGTTTTGAATTTCAGGGGTTGATTTTTTTTTAAGAGGACTGCATGATAAATGTTGTCAGTAAATGAATAAATCCTGTGACCATAAAATGCAGTTGGAATCCGTTATTAGCAGCTCTTGAAGGCCTCACTTTTACTCAAAGAATTTGCTCTTACATACAGTATTGGTGAGGACGGAGGACTAATTTAATAAGCTCTTAACCTCTGTAATTTCAGTCAAGTTTAATCATGATTTGCCACTGCTGATGTGATAAACTACACTACATACAGGCCATCTTATTTGCTTGTTCGGCAATTTCAGGCCCCTTAACAGCCTTCGTGGGCGAGTCCTTTTATTTTTTTAAATTTTCTTTCTGCAGAATGCTTAAACCATCTCTGGCCCTGGACAGCTGTGCCACATTCTCAGCACAGCTGTAACTCATTTCCTGTTTCCATTTCAGATAAACTTACTCACATCTTTCACAGCTTTCACTCATAAAAAACATTGACTGTCCTTCCAAGCTGCCATCCCAAGAACTCAATAATGGTCAGAGAGGAAGATGTGTCTGAGATAACGGCCCCTGTGCTCTCGGCCCAGCTGCGCTCTTGTTCTCCCCTTCTTGTTTACTGTCTACATTTGCTTGTTCCATTTGCAAAGCATGAAGAATAAGTTTAGAAAACTGTAGTTGGGAATGAGCTCAGAAATCAAGGGCAAGCTATGGTTCTTTTGAGGCTACATCTGACATCCATCAGCATGGAAATATGTTTTAATGGTCAGGCAGGCTGCAAGACATCAGTAAGCTGTTGCCTCACTTTTCCACCCAGGGACATATTGAGATAAGAAACAGTGACGGCATGTTTCATGTCCATGCTGCTGACACGTCCGTGCTGGAAAACTACAAGGAACAAACCTTCCATTTTTGGGGCCAGCAGGCTGCGTATTACTGTGTTCCTATTCTCTGTTTTCCCTCTTAAAATGCTGTTTATCCATTTGGATAAATGCATTGACTGCCATCATTCCGGTTCCACTGCAAGCTGCTGACTGCACTATTAGCTGACAGCATGATTATGTGAACAACAGACCAAACAGTCTTCTGATCTTCTCTGTCTGTCCAGACGTTTGGTGATGTTAAAGAGTTTATCCCCAGTGGTGCTGGTGGTGAGATAGCTTTTGTACTGGGGGCACTGTAGAGTTTCTTTATTTTCTGCCTCTGTCTGGATCCCGGACCCTTGGGTCCTCCAAAGCTCAGAACATGTCTGTACTCAGATGTTTCAAAACACCAAACAACAGAGGAAGAGGAGGAGAAGGAGGAGGCAGCGGAGGAGGAGGAAGAAGAAGGGATAAAGGAGAGACGAAGGGAAATGGGAGGAGGGTAAGGAATCCTCACAGGGACGAAGTGTACATGTACAAGCAGACCAGGCAGAGAGGCCCAACAGGGTCTGTAGACTTGTGATCTGAGGGCCGTTTGTGTGTCAGTCAGATCAAAGTCTGTGGAAGAGTAGGAGAAATCCCTTTACCTTCCCTGACTATGGAAACCCTTATTGGCAGCTATGTATAAAGAGGGGGATGATAACAGAGGGCTGAAGTGAAATGCTTTAACTCGTGATGGTTTTCATTGTTTTGGTTTGACTTGAAGTAAAACACAAATCAGCTCAATCAGTTTAAGGCTCATTATTTTGGATAGTACTTAATGTTTAGATGGAGCATTTTATCGTCAGTATTTTATGACCATATTCACTTAAAGTCATTTGATAGTTTAATAACTGCCAAGGTTGCAACCTCTGGCCTCTTCATTTCACACAAAACTGCTCTGTTACTTTGTGCTTTACAAAGGAAAAAAAGAAGAAAGCTGTTTCTCAGTGCAAATATAAGCTTCATAGTTTGTTAGTACGAGTTACAAGAAATTATTGATCGTCCCTTTTTTTGTCAAAGGAAACACATGCAATTTTACCCAGGATACTTCAAATGGAAGCAAGTGATTCAAAGGCTGGTCTAGATTTCTAGAAACCTTATATCATTGGTTCGAGATACAGTATTTGTATTTGTATTTGTATTGTTATTTGTCATCATGGTTAATCATACCAATTATGATTGGTAGTAAACCCATTATACCTGCAATGAAGCATACTAGTTGTTGTTGTTGTTGTTGTTTATAACTTCTTTAACTTTTACCTTTAGTCCAGCTATAATAATACATCTTGAGTATGTTTTGTTGTTTAAGTTTTCTGTACTGATGTGTTAAAACATATTTCCTACAAGGTAAATAATAATGTATGAAGTGAGATCAATCCAGAATGTTAAGACACAACCAAAAACTACAGGAAAAAAAACACGTGATCTACTTATCGATGCTGTTAATACTTTTTGTATATTATATAGAAGATCATAGTTCCAGTATAACTCCCACTTGCATTTTTCTTCTCTGCATAATGTGACTTCATGGCAGTATATCAGATAAAAAAAAAAACAGTAATTACTATAATTAGTAGGTAGGGCTGTACCGAACTTTGAAACATTTATAGCACCAACTGAATGGCTTCAATAATAGCATAACAAATGCCTTGTCATTTGGTATTAAATTTCAACAACTGGGCTACATCCACAATAAGTTTTTCAGTTTTAATATGGCCACCGGACATCTGTTAATTGTAATTACCGAAAATAACCTGGGTTACACTCTCCCCCTCTAAACTGCATGATAAATAAAGACTTATACTGTATTGTGCAGAATAATTTCTTCTTCTTAAAAGGGATTTTATATAAACATTGTTTTGAAAAAAGTATAATTTAGGAACTGGCATTGAAGTCAAGGTATCTACACTGGTATTGAATATTTTTTAATGACACCCTGCCTTATCAGTAGGTGATCCCCTAGATCTCCTCATCTGACTTTTTTAAATGACATGCTGGCCTTGTTTGCATTTCAGATTTGTTTATCCTGTTATCCTTAAGAGCCTGACCATGGTTGCTGTTTTTGCAAACATCTTGAGTACAAACAGAATCTTTGTGAATTTTTCTCATGATCTCCAATTGATGTGAGCTTTGGAGCATCTTTTCAGCTTATCAGCTAAACGCCTCTCTGTCAATTTGAATTGGCTACTGATGAGGCTATATAACAGTTTTAGTCATTAAACTAAGCTGAAGGGTTAAATACCTCTAATCAACACTACATATAAATGTGTTGCATAAATCTTTATAAATGTGCAGTGGTGGCCATCTGGGGATACAGAAAGGCAGGGGTGCAACGACGAAGGCGCTCATCACAACCAAGTTGAACATACAGTAGACCTATATATACACACAGCTGTTCCTTCCACAGAATGCCAGACAGTCCGTCACTCATACTCACCCCCTCCTGCTGGGAACGTGTAGTGAGTATATCCTTCCATGGGCCTGGCTGTTTAAATTAATTATTAGTTTTATAGCGAACCCCGAGGCCTTGCACAGGCAGCTAATCCCTGTAGAGGGCTAATCCGACCCCACGTTACAGAAAATCAATGCTGGTCTTTGGTGTAGGCATGCCATCAGGGCACGGGGACACATGTCAGACAGGCCTCCTGATTTTTTCATGAGGTGTGTTTTTGAAGTGGTAGAACCAGTGGAGGTGGCTCGAGGTAGCCAGAATTGAAAAGAATATCCGGAAGCAAAAAAAAAAAAAGAAGGCTTGAATGACCAAATTTCTCATGGGGTGCTGGTGATGCAAGTGTGTGTTTTTTGTAAATCATTTTAACTCAAAAAAGACATTGAGATAGATGCATGGAGAGAACCCATGCTCTCACAAATATATATATTTTTTGTTAAAGAATTCATATTGAAGCATATTATTTGTGATTAAAGTAATAATAAAGGCCAATTCAATATTTTTAAGGGCATAACCGCACCACTAGATCCTCTATGTGTTTGTAACAATGACCTTCTGGCAACCTCTGTGATGATGGACATGTGTGGTGGATGAGTGTCCCGCAGTCATCAAGGATTTGAAGGGATTTTGTTTGCAATGACTGACTGCAGATCAAGTAGTCTGAGCTATGTCATGCTTGTTATTCCCACTGGCTTGGTGGCTGTCTCACTGTAAACATCACACTATGCTGTTTGCCCGATAATTTGATGAAAGGAAGGGATCGGATCAGTCATTTTGGAAATGTCAATTTGTGTCTTTTTAGTAATAAATCTTTTCTTATGACCCCAAAATGAGAACATCCTATTTTGTCTTGGCAATGATACGGACAGTCTGTGATTTGAGATCAGTTTAATATCTTGTCACATTTGATACATTGTACAAATGAAAACCACCATTCATTTTCTTTTGCTCTGTCAGGGTTTAATACCATTCAGAGAAGATATGAATATTTCTCATTCCTCAGTCTCATTTCATATTCTCAACTGTCTGTCAGTAATTGGAGGCAAGAGAGACAGAGATGATCTGACCCAGTCCCCTACTTTTTTGCACCTCTCATTCTGTCTATTAGTTTAGTCTTACCAGCTTTCTCTCTCTCTCTCGCTGAGACTGGCAGCTGAAGATAATAGCTTTCATAATTTGAGGAGCTTCATCCCAATCTCTTCTGTGTTTCGCCAGATGAGAGAACAAAAAATGTCGAGCCCAGTCAGTCTATTCATTTCTTCTGCTGGGAGATTAATGAGAGGAACAGTGCTGTCTCAAGCCTTTTTGTGACAGGCTTCAAAGCTGTACAGGAGGACTTGTGTCTGTTCGCCTGTAGAGTTCACACAGGCTGGCATTCATTTCCGTTTACTCTGTGGCAGCTGATTAGGGAGGCAAGCACATGATCAAAACTATATGCTACAATTATCTCAACATTTGTTGCCAAATTTGTTTAACACAGATTAGGTGATCAGATATGATAGTGTCAATATGAGCTCGTTCTGCTCGTTTTATTGTGTTATTGTATTGTGTATTGTGTTATTGTATTGTTTTAAGTGTTCATGAAACACTTAAAACAATTGCTGAGCGAGCTAAATTGTTGTGAGCTAAATTGTTGTGAGTTTGACCCCATGAAGTGAAACCTTTGTGGACCGACTGTGACTCTGGTAGAGTGTGCTACTAACAAGGAAATGACGTAAATAGAAAATCTTGTGTCTTGTCATGAGATCTGTGGGTTTGGCTGCTTGCATTCCCTTCTTATCTCGAGAACAGTGAAGCATTCATTCTCAGCAGATACAATTTTATAATTGTTATTTATCACTTAGGCTTTGATGTTCTGTCAATCCATACAACCCATTTCTATACTGCTTACCACTTTGATATTTTTCATGATATTGAATATGTTGACAATGTATAGAAGCCTTAACTATCGGCACATGTAGACGTTACAGTACCATCAAATCAAATTGGTCAAATTCATCTCATACACATATATCCCACATAATGTTTAACATAAGGGCCATGACGCTGTGTTTGGGGAAAAAGGTGGTATTTATCTTATAATTGAACAGTTGTGTCATTGATTTTTATCTGCTACTACCCATGCAGTCTATTAACTACCTGAGATGGGCATTTGAAGCAAATATACCATACAATTTTTGCTGTCACCACTCTATCACAAGGCCAACATATAGACACAGACAGAAACAAAGACCATCCACGCCTAAGGAATGTTTTTTCAGAATCACCAGTTAACCTGACATGCATGTATTTGGATAGTGGGAGGAAGCCGGATTACCCGGAGAGAACCCACGCAGACACAAGGAGAACATGCGAGCTGTGAGGCGACAGTGCTAACCACTACACCGCTGTGACCTAAATTATGACCTATTACTATTAAATACCAGTAAAATATCTGTGATGCAACAACTGTACCAATTTCTCATCATATGATGGAAACAGCAAACAAAATCAAAACAAAACGTTGTAACTTCCTCACATTATTCCATTTAACTCTTTTATGGTTTAAGTCCCTATTTTTAATCAAAGTTGAGGTGTCTAACATTTCTTTATTCTGCATAAAATCTATAAATTAAAGTCTACATAAAAAGAAATACGACTTTGCAGCTGAAGTCTACTACCTGTGTTTGTCCAGTCCATTACTGCGATTAAGGAAACCCTATTTGTTTCTTTTACATAAAAAAAATAGTTAAATGTTAGAGCTGACAGTAAACTAGTTGCTTAAGTGCATGTAAATGCAGTGACTGTCACTCACTGTTTCTCTCATTTTATGTAGGCTTGTGGAGATACTAATTCAAACATCAGCGCTCTATATTCTGTCTTTCATTTTCATTCAATTATTAATTTTTTTTTCATTCTTACCAGAGTTGTCAGACTTATTTACTACTCCAAAAGGGAGACAACTGGGACAGATTTGGAGGTGAGCCATGAATCTCTTAAAATGCCACATTTACCTGAAGAGTACAAGCCTACAAGACACACTGATTGTGTCACTGATTGTTCCTGCACCAAGCACCTCAGTCAAAAATAAAAAAAAATTAAACTGTGACAGATGTAAAAAAATTCTCAAAATTGATTCTCAGCAACAACTTTTTATTTTACTTTTGGTGCAACCAACTTTGTAATTGTCACACAGATCCTTTGACATGTATAAACATTCAGGTTTCATGAAAACACAAAGTTCAGAGAAAGTAAAAGAAGAAATTTTTGAAAAACGTTCTTTTTTATTTTCCTTGTACACCGACGACGGGAGTTGTGTGTTTACTTTACATGGCTTTGATTAAAGGTTTTGAGAGAGAGGAGACGTTTCTTCTACTTTATGACTCCCTTTGCCAGCTTGGCAGCCACACTAGCATTTAAATGCCCATTAACAACCTTTTAACTGTCAGGATCTTTTTGAAATATGGATATTTGCTTCCCTCGCTGCTTCAGAGGCACCAAAATTACTTTTAATAGCACAAGTGTTTGGTATTAATATGTTTCTTCATGAGCGGTGGGCTAGCTACATGCCATTCTAGTGCAGAGGAGTTTGCCAATGATGTCTGATTAGGAGTGCAAGGGGAGATTAATAGATGTTTCTTCCCCTCATTTGTTATCACTCTTTTAGTGCATTGACTGACTACAGCGTGTGATAAATAGAAGGAAGCCTCTGCATTTCCTGAGTGTGACACTATCTATGTACTCGTCAGCCCAGCGCTGCGTTGATGCGATGTCTCCTCTGACAGCACATCCAAAGTCAGCTTCCCAGTCCTGTGCAATTTCAGCAGCAGAGGGAAAGGTGTTTGGGATCTGCATTTTAATCCTGGCCTGTTTAATGTTTGCCCCCTGACAATCTGGGCCAGACATCATTTTAATGGTATGTACAGTGATAAAGCCAATAAAATGTCAGGATGATTGATAATCTGAGCATTATGGCAATATGACTTTCCAGTTCTCCTCTGCGCTCCAATGATGGTTTCCAAATTGAATTCTTTATGTGTGCGTGTGTGTACGTAGCCACGCACGTTCACGTGGCACACTTGTGTGTGTCTTTGTAAAACCTTAGGTGAGGAGAAAACAGAAGAAATCTTGTTAGTTCCTAGTGAATCAGTTTTTTAGTGCTTATGCAATACATTATTTCCAAAATAACAAACCATATATCGGCTGAATAGATTATCTCGGAGTATTGGGCCTGTTTACTGTATTTGTCTGGAAAATATGGATTGGAGCAGGAACAATTATAAGGACGATTACCATATTTCTTCCGTTAAATAAATGATATGAAATCTTGCTTTCCTTTGGATGTCAGAAGCGGTGAATGTATGAACCAGCCCCGGCGTGTGTTTCATATCACAGCTGGCTTATTTTCGTCTAATGGGGGATGGAGAGGAGGTTGGGGAGAGGATGCCGTTCATATCTCTTGACTTGTGAACTTGTCCAAACACAGGTGGACATTGACGCGCCACAGATGCTGGACATTTTAAGCCGTTGTCTTAATTGTTATGAAATTATAATTTTCTTTTCCAGACTATATTCATCTGTTTAAACGTTAAGCTGTCTGTTCGTTTCAAGCTGTTCTTTTGCCTGCAGTCTTATGGAGGAGATCAGATAGCTGTGCTTCATTGATTTATTGCTCGCTATTTGCAAACCAATAGCCATCAGTTTGTGATTGACAACACATGTAGGCCTGTAGTGCAGGCAGTGTCTCTTTGGACCTATGAAACAGCTCGTTTTATCTTCGCTAAAGTCAGAGCAGTGCTGCCTCCGACTGGCAGTCATAGAAAGCTCTTTGTTTTATGTAAATGGTGATTGATGACATGTCTGGCTCAGCCTGCAGTTTTTGACAAAAAGTATTGATGGCTGCTCTCAGTAAAGTGTTAGTCCAGGTGACAGAGCAATCCATTTTAAGATGAATGAGAGAGAGAGAGAGAGACGGGGGGAAAGAGAGAGACTGAAACAGGAACGTCATCAGCACTTTCTGGAACGAGTTATGTCTTTGTGACTCTAGTTCCATGATCACAGGCTTTCAGATAGAGTACACACACACACACTGATATTCCGCTTTAATTAATGTGGGTTATACCCCACAGCACTATGCTGTTGTATGTCAACAGAAAACATTCAGCTTGTGGTTGGACAGTTGTTTGTTGACACTAAGAACTCAATGTGCATTATCGTTTCCTGCAGCTTGGTTCCCTGAGGACCTTTTTTCTTTCTAATAGTGGGGCCCTCACAACAGACTGTCTGTCCTCATTCTGAGCAGCACCTGCTGGAGAGAATCAGGTGACTTGTCACAGATTAGAGAAGAAGTTAAGATACACTAAAAGGGATATGGACAGGGAACATTATTATTGAAAAGAAGTTTTTCAGTCGATTGTCCAAGTGGCCAATCGTGCTACTGAAATAAAAATTTAATTGTGTCTCTATAGGTGATATTCACAGACAAGATTAGCAATTTAAGAAAAAAACATTTCTCTGTTGCTTTAGTTGTTTTAACAGCAGTGCCTATTTTGTATTTTGTGCTAAAGCAAATGCTATGACTGAAAAGTTTGCAACATTTTAGATTTTCAATGATAGAGAATAAAGGTTGATTTGGATACTAAAGTACAAATCAACACTCTTTTCTTGTACTGCCCTGCACTGATGCTTTTATTTTGATTATTACAATAGTCCCCTAAAACAGAGTCCATGAATGTAACCAGTAAATGAAAGGCTCTCCTGCCTTGTCAAAATATACCTGTCTGTCAGTTAGAACTCATTTTGTGCCTCTGGGACGCAGAGATTTTACAACCACTGTATTTGTTTGAGTTGGATAATGGCTCCATGATCCACAGGGGCAGCTCCATCCCCTGTATTCCATCTTCTCTCTGACTTTGGGAGGATGCATGTGAATTTACATTTGTTCTCTCTGCTTTTACACTCCACCGTAATGTAATTTCACTAATGGAGCCACTATCGAAGAGAAGTTTACTTTTAGGTCTGTGTAGTGAGGAATGTTGAAAGGGTAAGTCAGAGACCGAGGATAGCAGACACGTTTGATAAAAAAAACAATAAGTCTGAATGTATGAAGAAAATCTATCACAAAAACTACCATACCAAAAAACGGACCTGGTGCTGACGTGTGTCTGACAAAATCAGATTTAACAGATGCTTCAAGGGGACCTTAACCCATGAAATCACGCTGTCCTGCATCCAGAGCCCCACCCTCTAACTGCTGTATAAATAGATTCTCATGACAGGGTAATTCATCTCTGGCCATGAAAACATCAGCTTTAAAAGACAGCTCGCTGAGACCCTGCGCTTGTTAGGGGCCAGATCAGCAGCCCAGATGCCTGGGATGTAAACTCATGAAGAGAAGATTAATTTATCTGTCATCCCTGACTTTGACAGTTGTTGTAAATTTGACTCTGGCCTCTGCACACGGAAGGGATGAGAGTGTGTGTGTGTGTGTGTGTGTGTGTGTGTGTGTGTGTGTGTGTGTGTGTGTGTGTGTGTGTGTGTGTGTGTGTGTGTGTGTGTGTGTGTGTGTGTGTGTGTGTGTGTGGGGGGGGGGAGGGGGAAAGCTATGGAGAGGAGTGTGAAAAGGGAGAATGGCATTAACGAGGGAGGGGTAAGGTAGGGGCGAGCGTGTGTCAGAAATTTGAAACGTGCAGTATTGACAAGAGAACTCACTCACTCACTCGCTGCTGGTGTGCACCTGGACTACATCTCCATCTCACCTCACCAGATGATGTGTTTGGAAGCCTATTGTTAGGTGAATTTTGGCAGAGATTTTTAGCTAACGTCTCTGGAAAAGCACCCCTCCTCCTCCTCACCATTTTTTGCCCCCCCTACTGCTCTTTTCAAGATGGTGGCCACATAAGGCACCCTGGAAAATGAGTAGTGGTGGTGTCAAGGAAGCCATTTGGGGTCTGATTGATGGTAGCAGGCGAACCACAGCGGCCATGTTCTCTGATCTCCCTGTGTGCAAGCCGTGCTTGGCGCTCTCTGAGAAACAGGAGAAGTTTTTTTTAAACTTAATGCCACTGCCAGACACATTGCGTTATATTTCTCATCATATCCGTGTCAGTGTTTCAGAAAATAGATGATGCATTTGGATGCATGAAATATTTATCACTTGAGGAGAGGATGAACTGGCTTTGGAAGAAACATGGCAAAAAAAAAAAGTATTGATGCCATTATCAAAATCTTGCTGACTGCAGCACAGAAAATGGACTCTATATCTGGGGTTTGTTTTGTTTGACTTAAATTGATAATTGTAATCATCATTTAGTGGGCATGGATTATTATGGTTTGGGGTTTATTGTCCTGTCAAGATCTTTAGCTGTGAGATGAACAATTTACAACATATCTAACCCAAATTACATAATGGCATGTTTTGCACATTATGCATTTCTGCTGAATAGCAACTGACTGTTTTTAAAGTTTTGTCTCCAAGTGTTTTTTTTTTCTACAGACTTTGATGGCAGTAACATTTTTTTTTTTTTTTAAGGGTTTATAGCGCTACAGATGTGGATGTAATTATGACCTTCACCACAGTTGCAAGACTGATGCTGTCAATAAAGAACCCCCCTGAGTGCTGGGTCTACAAAAGAATTATGACGTCTCCCCTTGGCCTATTTTGACCCTTCTCTCTTTCTGTAGGCCTGCCATGAATGCCACTGAATTTGCACCAACCATTCTTTTTAACTCACACACACAACGCATTACAAGTTTATTTTTCTGAGCATTTGATGAGCATTCACTTTTAAATAGTCCACCTCTTCATTGGATTTGTAGTGTGTCTGATCCCCAAGTGTAGAGTCTAGCATGAAAGCAAATCACTTAAATTTGGTTATATGTTCCAAACGCCCCTTATGTGTCTGATTGGACCTAAGGGAAGTGACAAATATAGCCCGGGAGATGTTGAGCTTTTATTGTGGATTAGCATGCTAATAGGCTTTTGACTTGATTTGACAGACCCCGTTTCCCCCCGGAGACGGACAGCCTCGAGCCAGAGAGAGGGGTTTCTGTATGGGGGTGAGCAGGGAAAAGGAAGGAGGGAGGGAGGGTTGGGAGGGGGGGGGGGGGGCAGAGAGAGAAATTGGGTTTACAAATAAGTGTATTGCTGGGTGGGTGGATGGTGGGGGTACAGGAGATGATGCAGGTTTGAAAGAGTGCGGAAGATATTCCCAATTAGCATGTGGAAGAAAAAAGGTTTGACAGGAGAGGTAACCCAGTCATGATAAATATGGTGACTTAACAGTCTCTACTCCTCCCCCTTTTTGTCTGTCAGACCTCACAGCTGTGGATTCAAGAACTCTTTTCACCTAAAAGGAAATCAAAAGATAATCCCAAGTTTGATGTTGGGAGAAACTCTTCAGTCGGAGGGGAAAAGGGGTCACCGGTGTATAGGGCAACGGGTTTAAGCTGTAAACCCTTCACAATAGGTTCTGACAGAGTGAGTTCCTCCCCAATCTCTCTGAGTGTATTCGGAAAGTTCTGAGCACCTTCTCCGTGCATGACTAAACCTACTGAAGAATAGGGAGATAAAGGAAATCGCTGGCTTTAAGCCACATTTTAATTTCCCTACGAAAATAAATATCTGGTATCAATTGGTGAGGTGAAATTGAATCTTTTCACCTGCTCCATGTTTGTCAAAACTCCTCTGGATAATTTAAATAGCTGCCTGAGTTCGACTGTCTTTCCACTCTCATAGTTTTGTCAACATGAATTGTTGGTATTGGTGGGATTTTTGGCATCTTATTCCACGGGGATGATGAAAGATTTGTCTGCATATACTGGAGAAAGACTTGATTCAGCTCATTTTACTTCTTAGAGTTAATACCTAAAGTTGTTGTAGGCAAGGCTGCAGACTTGAAGGGAAGTTAGGTGCTATCAGAGGACATTTTCACTATCTCCTATTAACATAGATGAGAGAAACGCTGGGGCTGACTGGCTCATTAACCGGATTGGACAGGTTTCCATCTCTATATTTAAACTCTGGTAACATCTTAACAGGTATTCAACACTTTTTAATTCTTATCTTTGGCTATAAGGTCTCTGGTTTAACTTTGGACATACATATAATGTGTAAAAGCTTTTTCTAAAACTAATAGACACATGTAAAAGTCTTTAGTCCGAATTCATGCCAGCAAAGTAAATAACAATGGTTTGACCATTCTCTAGACCGCCTTTCGTTTCAAGGACAAAGCTGCAGCACATTAGCTGTCTGTGTGAGGAGATAATACCTGGGCTGATGATGGCAGCTGACCTTGAGACGCTCAGATGACAATAACCTTGCTATCATCCCTTGAACCCCAGCTCTCCCAGCTAGGTGCATATGTGTACACTTACATACCCACACACACATACACACACTGTATGGGCCATATTTTACTTGCTTAAACCCACACAGCCAATGACCTTTCATCCCTTCCTTGACAGTTTCATGCAACTGGCAATGGCAGTATTGCTTGCGAGCACATTTGCTTACCATAAGAATGTAATTTTCAGTGATAAGGTCCTGGAACTTGGCAGGGGCTGCGGGGGGGGGGAAATCTGTCATTTGGTGCCAAAGCTCCGGTCCTGGATGATCCAGGGGCTTGCCCTGGGGGACAGCTCAGGGCTGAGTGGGCCAAAGTAATGTCATCCTGTGGAAAAATGATTAATCTATCCCTGTCTGTCCTTTATTCCCAAGGAAGGAAGGATGCGCAGCAAAATGCAGTCGGATAAGTGGCACAATAGAGCGTATGTAAATTTAATTCATATCACATTAGCCTACTGCTAAATTTTCTCATTATTCTAATTTAGGGGTAATTCAAAACAGAGTCATAAAATAACCACATGTAAGTTTGTCAAATACTGTGAAATAAAAACATTACATTTTTTTGTGATCGGGATTATTGGTCAAGTTAGCATTAAAGTGTGTTCAGACTCATGGGATCTGTGTACCCTTTGAAGGGTGGTATGCTGTGCACATAAAGTACCCAGGGTGAATATCAGAGCTGAGAGCCTCACCATAAATACCCAGGTCAGAGCTGTCAGCCAGAACACTTCTCTTCGTGGTCTGTCATCTCTTCTTAGGTTTAATCCACTCATCATGGGGTGAGTGAGAGAAAGAAACCGATACAGGCGGAGATGGCATGGTATATAGTACAATAACAGATTGGAAGGAGCAAAAAAAGTAGGAGAAAAACATACTCTGAAGTGTGTGTGTGTGAATCCATAATAGCGGCACTTAATGACACAAACTATCTTCCCTTGCTGTCGAAGAGAGGCTAGGCTTCCTTCGAGTCTCAGAGGGCCCTCTGTTACAAAACAGAAGACAGTAGGGCTTTGACAGCTCCAAGTGTCTAGGGCCAGGGAAATAATTGATAGCAGGCTGCCTGCATCCAAGGTCCTTTAGCAGTAATTGCAAGCAGAATCTGACTCTCTGATCTCACCAGTGGTATTGGCTACGCCAGAACAGCCTGGCTTTGACAGATTGCCTTCCTGCAGTAATAACTTAGGCATGTTCCCTGTTTTCTCACACAAGGCCATACAGCGCTGTCTCCCACCGCAGAACTAGCCCAGAATCATCAGTGATTATTTTAGATGTGTATTTTTCTTTTAGCTCTTGGCAGATTTTTCTGACAGGACACTCTTCGAGTAATGGTTTTGCCTGTAGCCAACTGCTCCGCACATTGTTTTCCATTGTAATATCTTTTTTTTTTTTTTTTTTAAAGTAGAATGGAATTATTATGAAAAAAGATAAACTTGTATTGTGCACATGTTGACATACATTTGGAAGAAAGAAAGCACTCAGTGAAGCTTGTGAAAAACAAATAGATCTAAGCGAGTTCTTTTATTTTTAAATTTCCCAGTAACATCAGATGTTTATTAGCCTTAAAAGGAGAGTAATAACGGTTACAGATCAGCTGTGCTGCAAAAATCTTTTGGTTAAAAAATTTAAAAAAAAAAAAAGGTATTTCCAAACACTTTCTGTTGTCATGGTTCTTCCATTGAATGACAACCTGAAGGCTTTATGGCCTTTTGAGGGATAGTTCTCTTCCACCTTCGCTCCCCTCGTCTCCTCTCCCTCCTCCCCTCCCGCTCAGTGGCACTCTTCCATGCTCACTGTCTGCACTGTAAAGCACTCAGGGATTTATTGTCAGCTGGAGTTTCCTTGATGGGGTGTAATAATACTGTGCCTTTCTCACCCGCTAAGGTGGTAGAATCCCCTCCCTCCGCCGATGAGAGGACCCCTGCAGGCTGCCCTGTGTGCGCCTGTGTTCTGTGGCAGACTTATAAGCCTGGCAGCTCCACCCCATGGCTGTCCAAACAAGGTTTCTCAACAGGCGCCCACATCAAAAAGAGCAGTGTATGGGAGCTGCAGGAAAGTGAAACGGCAGGATGTTGCCTTTAGTTATTTATTTATTTCGCTTTTCACAAACACACAAACAGAAGAAAAGAGTTAAAAGCTTGTGAGCTCTTTTGGCGTTGAAAGGGTTTTGTTTTTGTGTTTTGGCAGTGAAATGTTGCTACTGCTAATTACAGCTGAGTAGTTTTGTGTTCGTAGTTGCCAGAAATCATTCGTGGCAGGACTGATGAGAGTAAACACCAAACTGATTTCTGAATGAAAATCATTAAAGGAATGGAAGTGTAAATAGACACGATCCCCATGACACCCCGCAGTAGGAAATGTGATCCTGTGGTTAGTACTTTACTGCCAATGTCTGCCAGTTAATCTAATTTAATCTTTAAATAAAGGCTTAAATCAATGCAAATAAACATTAGTAAATGAGTCTGGGAATAACATGTGGGAAAAATATCAAACACAATATGACGGAAGTTAAAAGTCCCTAAATGCCTCAAAGCGGACTCGCAGCTCAGCAGGGGAGCTGCAAAGGCGGCTGTCGGATAATATAAATAGAAACTCCTCTCACAAACCCACAATTAAGAAAAGATCCTTTGAGCGATCCTTGAACAGAGGAGGATGTGAGCAGACAGTTTGTCAGGTCAGGGTGGGTATAAACTGGTCCCAGCTCCCTGTCCACTGTGAGAGCTCAGTGGCAAGATGGATTCCAGATCAAAGCATAGAGAAAATCGCTGCTTTGAAATGTCTAAACATAGACGTTTTAGAGGTGGACACACTGTGAAAATGTAAATAAACTTTATTGGAACTCGGGGTCAGACCGAGGTTGGATTTATGGTTTTGGCATTCACCCTTAGGCCCATCCGTCATTCCCTTTGCCCTACCCAAGCTCCTAAGTCCCAGCTCCTCCTGCTCAAGCCAAGTCCCTCCCTTCCCTCCCCCACCCCCGCACCCCAGATCATAAGACCCTCAGCTGAACTACAGCCGACCTGCTGGATCCAAGGCCAGCTGGGCTTCAGATGCCATAATAAGAACCATTCAGTGCCTTTTTAATGACTGTGTGACTGCCTCTCTATCACCCTCTCTTTCACTCTCTCCATTTGTACATATTTATTTTTTTATCATCTTTCCTTCAGCTTTGCTCTTAATTTCTTTATTTCTTCCTCCCTCTTCTTCACCTCATCGCTTTCTCTGATGTTTTGTGGTGCCGGAGGATGCGTTTTGGACCAGCGGTATTTGTTGAGATCTGGAGGGACATGTTGAATTTAGGCCGTCTTCCGTGCTAGAGCACCAGTCGTACCAGAGTCTGTGTTCACTTATTTACGGCGCAGATGCTCGTCATGCCAGTGTTCCCAAATTATCAAGACATAACAGGACTCTTGTCATCAACTGTGATCTCACAGTCAAAAACATCAGAGTATATCTCTATTTCTGTTTTGTTTTGGTTTTGAATATTAAAAGTGAGTCATACACATTTGGTTTCTTTTTAAAGGTGGTAAAGTAAAGAATAAGATGGAGTTTACTATTTGCTATTTTTCTACTACTGTCTTTAAACACTGGTAAAATGAATAGCACAATTTCCAGTGTCACACTTCATATACGCGTCATGAGTCTCATGTTGTAATACAAATGATAAAATATACAGTGATAGATATAGAATATTTTAATAGAATGTAGCGTAATATGCTTACAATATCTAATAAAGCCACACACTTCGATTACATTGGATGCTGATGAATGTGAAAAAGTTTAATGAGGGATAAATAAAAGTTCTGTAGAGCTTTACAAGTTGCACTTTTTACAGCATGAGTTACTAGAAACAAACCGCCAGATAAAACACATCAGTGATCATAGTTGGAAAAACAATCCTCCGATACCATTTTCAATAGTTGAGTCTGTGCACTTGTCCCAGCATCAGAATACGAGAGCACACCTGCCGTACATGACTGAGGGGTAGCTGGGAGGCTCTTTGATCTTGTGTGACAGTTTGACTGCCTCGATGGGAGTGGCACTCATAATCCTTTTGCTTAACTCGTGCTTTTTGGCCCAGCCGGGGTCCTGTCCTGGGATAAAGCAGTGGGCTAGGTCTTAATCAAACAGCGGGGTCGCTGGCTACACGTAGCGAAGGGTCTTTGAGGGTTAGAGTGCGGAAGGGCACATTTAGGACAGGGATGAATACACACAAATGGAGGATTAGAGTGTTTTGCCTACTTGCAAATAGGAGAGGTTTTAGTGGGCAGCTATGGCCGATTGAAAGAGTAGATCGGTGAAGTTGTAGAAGCAGGGAGTTGTTCTATTCGCCACAGACCTGAGTTCAGGCACCCACTTCGAGAGCTATTCACTGCCAACTGCAATGTGCATCTTCTCTGTGCTGTCATACGCTGAGTTCTTGGTAATTGTGGCAGTCAATCTTAGTTTAATGACTCATGCCCATCCCCAGCACGCATGTTACAGCGATTGCATGCAAACAGTGCATTTTAACATGAAAGAGCCATGCTCTGCAGATTCCGTCTGGTCCCAGTCAACGCCTAGAGGAATCTGACACACATCACAACCAGCTGTAAACAAGTATGAGAAGTGTCGTTGGTCAGCTTTGCGATTTCTGTTTAACAGTGGGAGCATGCCGAACCCAGCATGGATGAGTTGTAACGGAGAGGCTGAATGACCTCTTGTTTGTTGTCTGCTTCTCATTGTCCCTTAAAGTGAAGCCAAGTACCGTTATAATGAAAACACTGTTTGTCTGGAGTGTTAGATAACTGTGTTTTACATTAATGAACTGCACACAGAAAGCATGTCAGCAGCATGTCACTTTTTTTTTTCATTTTAAGAATGGGTTTACAGTCCATCAGGTACATTTCCATAAGCGTAATCATCACAATTATATTTACATTTGTAAATTAACTGGTGGCGAATGGCTGTTATTTGCTACAACAGACAAACAACCATCCTTTTAAAAATGAGAAAGACAACTCATTTAGAATTATAAACCATTTTCTCTGTTTGTCACTTCTATTGATTTTCTCCTACCCCTGTCTCTCATAGTTTATATCTCGCTATAAGATATACTCCTGAGGAGGATTTATTGCAGCTATAGGACTTACCCGCCAGGTCTGCCATTACCAAGAGAAGAGAGAACCGGGTGTGGGATGGCAGGAGGACTACAGCATTGCAGTATTGGATAGTGTTTAAATACCGTAAAAAGAGCCTGCTCATTTAACCAGTGAGAGCTTTAAAAAGCAGGCTGATGTGATAATCCTGTGAGTAAGCAGGTGGCCTTCTTTAATGTCGGTGTAAAACAAAATGGCACTTTTTCTTTTTCAGTCCACTCTTTATAATCTCTAAATGAGACAATTGATCACCTGACGGCAAGAAAATGGTTTCAGTGGCTCTTATTCAAAGTGGACCTGAGGAAGGGATGATGGGACACTGTCAGGAAAGGGAAAAAAAAGAGCCATACTGTCTTTTCTTTACTTTCTATCCCCTATCTGTTTCTTTTTCTCCTCTCAGACTGGGCTGTCAGTAGTGAGGATGAGGAGGAGGAGGAAGCAGGCCTTTTTTCTTCTTCCCCCACCACTTCCGAATTACCTGCTGGGTCCGAGCTCTTTTATGCTCTTGTTGTGACAGGTAGATTTATAAGGCTTGAAATTTGTACAAATCAGTTGTCATTCAGCGGCAGCTGTCAATGTGTCAAGCTGTCAAGGCCCGCTGTGAGGGAGATGCCTTAGGGGGCTGAGCGAGGGGGCAACCGCCCAGAAAAGAAAATGAGTTCAAACAGACCTGAGAAGCTCCTCTATTCCACAGGCCTCCCTGCCCCTGCGGAGACGCCATCGATTTCTCTTGATGTTGAGCAACAGCGCGCCCAAAAATGACATGGCACACCGTGCTCAACCCAGTCAGGCTGCGACACACCAACGTGCGCTGCACCAATCCCCTCAATCTGCAGAAGCCCCTCATTCTCTGCTAAATGGCTGGAAATCTGTAAACTCTCTGAGGAGGGAGAACACCAGAGTTGTGTTTAGAGATTGTTGGCAACGGCTGTCGTGTTTTCATGTGCCGCTTAAGTAGCTGAAATGGAAATCTCTCAGAGGAGAATGACAAGCGTGTTTAAAGATTGTTGTCGATTGTTGTCTTGTTTGCTTGCTTGCTTTCTGTGGCCTTGTCACAGCGTGGGCCTGCCTGCGTGTGATTGGCGTGCCTGCTGGGGCAGTGATGGGCGTGACAGCCCCTCTCAGTCAGAGGACCCCAGGTGACACACACCTTCTCCATCCTCAATCCTTCTACACAGTCTTCACAGAGCAATGGGAAAGACAGGTGCTGCTACCAGTGTGAAGTGTGTGGAAACAAAAGACGGCAGCTGACAGAGAAGCTGTGCCATGCGGCAGTGTACACGTCAAGGTGTGGGATGACACAAACATGCTCATATTTCTCTCATACCTCATACCTTTGTGGTATTATTGGTTCTGTTGTCACATTCAGTGCGAGGGAGCAGATGGAGGTTATGTCTAATAACACATTATTAGCACACTGTCTCAAGTGCATGATTTGAAGTGTGCAACCCTTATGTGGGATTTAAAGCAGCAGAATAAAAAAATATAATACCGCTGATTAATAATATAGATTGAACCGTTTTTGATTTTTTTTTCTTGTTATTTTGTAAAAATGGTCATAGATTAAATACAAGTTAATTATTCATTTCTTTTGTATTTAGTTGACTTACTCACTGTGAAACACGTCCAGGGTGTATCATACATGTCCTTTTTTTGTAAACATGTTTTTTTTCTTTTCTTTTACTAAACGGTGAACCACTGACAATTAATACTATAGATTGAACCGTTTTGGATTCTTTCTTCTGTTATTTTGTAAAAACTGGTCATAGACGTATGTTAAATATAAGTTAATTATTCATTTCTTTTGTATTTATTTTATTTTATACACTTTATTAATCCCCGAGGGGAAATTTCTTCACTACAGCAGGGGGGCTCTCAGGGGGGAGATGCTGCAGCAGGCTGCCACTAGCGCGGCGCCAGGTAACCTGACCTGAGGTGCATGTTTTTGGATGATGGGAGGAAGCCGGAGAACCCGGAGAGAACCCACGCAAGCACAGGGAGAACATGCAAACTCCGCACAGAAAGGCCCAGGACCGGATTCGAACCCGTAACCTTTTTTGCTGTGAGGTGACAGTGCTAACCACTGCACCACCGTGCCGCCCAACCATTTAGTTGACTTACTCACTGTGAAACACGTCCGGGGTGTATCATACATGTACTTTTTTTGTAAACATGTTTTTTTTTCTTTTCTTTTACTAAACACTGAACCAATTGTAGGCACAAGTTGTTTTGACTTAATGATGCTGTCATGGATGTTGTCAGCATTTTGCAGAAGTGAAACAGTACATGATGTTGTTGTTCAAGGGTTTTGTCACCTTGCTCCTCCAATTAAATGACAACAACAATGAGCGGCGGGGGGGAACCAACTCTCAACGGAACACAACTGTTTACATCCAGGTGTGTCAGCCAAGTTTGTTTTCACAACCTTCATGTCTGTATTTGTTATGTATCACGGCCAAACTCTCGCCCCCCCCTGAGATGGACGGTGTGTCGGCCTGTTGACTTTGAGTCAAAGGTTCGCCCAAAGTTGAATGTTTTTAAGCACAATTGAGGTTGAGAATGAACATTTAGGGAAGTGATTTTTTAATTCTGCCGGAGAGCTAGTTAATTTAAAACCTGAGGTCTCAATTTCATAGGGTGGCATGCTGCGGCACTGCTAACCTGGCTTCAGTCCAAACCTCCACCTAAACATGTGTGAACACAGGCACAGACATAGCCGTACATCAGAGCTGCATGGCTGCACTGTAATTAGCCTGATGAGGGTTTGGGGGATCCTCCGAAACAGATTCATCATCTCCACCTGGCAACGTGGGGTCCCTGAAAGAAGAGCTTTCATGGGACAGTGTTAGGAAGGTGACACTCGCTCAGCAGCCCTGCGACAAGGGGTGAAATATTAATCAAAGTTTTCCGTGCAGCTAATAACAGCTGCTGGCCGTGGCCTTTGTGCGGGTCGGTGTATGTGTGTGTTTATTGTGCGGCAATGAGCAAGCAAGTTAGTCCACAGAGAGATGAGTGTGACGTGTCTGAGTTTGTCTTGTAAAAATGCAGCTGTCCAGGACATGACAGCTACAGCGTTAGAGGGGCCATTACGGGGTGTAGAACATTTCCTGGGGAATGGCTTGAAAAATGACAATGCAGCCTGTGCAATATTAATTGCTACACAGTCACCATAAATAAGTCAAAAAGCTTTAAGAGAGGAACAAAGTAGAACAGCGCTGGTTATCCATTGATCATAAAACAAGAGAACAACATTAAATCTTATGCATCAGTTATTTTTATTATATTTGTTTCTTGGCAATTAGATTTTAGATACAGTTTTATGTATGCTCTGTGCCTTTTATGTTTCATTTGCCTTGCTGTAGGTTTTTGTTTTGCAAGGGAAACTGGTGGCATTATAGTCCCTTTGTCCTCTGTGACCTTTGTGACTCTGACTTGTTAAATGTAGGATATTTGTACTTCAAAGGGGGTCAGCTTTGGTTTGCAAATAAAATCTTACATGTGCACCGGACTCCCATTTAGTTGCAAATTAGCAGTTCTTTGTAGGGTAGCTGTTGGCACATGTTTGGCAACCCGCTTTTCTTGTAATGAATAGCTCACACATGTTAGCAGTTCATAAGGCGACTACCACTGTGAAAAGGAAATCAGGCAGTCTTTACATTTGTAGTTACATGCTTGCCATTAAATAATACTGTTTTTTAAAAATTATTATTTACTTTCGATACATATTTATGTATTGGTGTAATAATATAACAGTAGTGGATACTTCTGTCTTTGTAATAACTTACTGAGAAAGTTTTGAAATGACAAGTTCAAAGTTGTTGAAATCATTTTATGATGATAGTCTGTGATATCTGCTATAGTGCTATTATTACAACCAAAATATTCCCATGACTTAAAGATATGAGAGACTGGCTAAAATTTGACCTGCAACAATTTGTCAATTAACTGATTAGTTGATCAACATTTGATGGTGCTACTCTTTTGATAATTCATTAATTGGTTAATGTAATTTTTTGCATGAAAAATGATAACAATTCTTTGATTTCAGTTTCTTAAATGTGAATATTTTCTGCTTCCCTTAGTCCTCCATCATAATAAACTAAATCAATTTTAGTTGTTGACTATCGGTCAAGACAAAACAAGACATTTAAGGCTGCACATTCAGCTGTAGGAAGCACTGGTTGACATTTTTCCTCACTTTAAAGACCAAACAACTAATCGATCAGGCAAGAAAGTAATCCATAGCTAAATCGATAATGAAAAGTTAGTTGCAGCCCTAATAAAAATACTATAATTGTGCTATGCACTAAATAAAGCTATGATAGATCAGAGCAAAAGATTCAGATTTTAGTTGTTCATTTAGCCTTTTCTTCTTATTTTTTTAATTTCCGCACATAAAAAGTGAAGAAGTGAACACTGCAATGTTAGTGGAGTTTGTTCTCCAGTTTCCGTATCTTGTTTCTCACCAAGCTTTTGTCTGATTTAGTAAGGGGCATATGTTGTTTAATAGGAAATTAATTCTCACCCCCACCGCCTACCCCCCAGTAAATCAGGCATGTAAACCAAAAACCTGAACACAGTGACTAATTAGAATCAAAAGGGCTGGAATCCATAATGGGCCTCCTTCACTCAAAACACTACTCTATAATTGGCCATAAATAAACCCTTGCTGTTTTTGTGTGAGCTGTAAACAGCTGAATGCTTCAATTAAGCAGAAATACACCCGCGCCATGTTAAATGCAGGGTGCTTGGGAGCTGCTGACATATGGATATGATCTGCACTCTCTCCCCCTGTTCCAATTCAGGCCTCTTTTGTAGGGTGCGTGAGAAGCACAGATAATTTCTTTTTGCCGGTGTAATATTATAGTGACTCATAAATAGATGGTTACCCATTCGGTACTAAAAGTTTTCATTAAAGGCGTCTGAGTTTTGTTATTGACACCATGGGTTGCCTATGCAAGGAAACACAGTAAAATTTATCAGTGCGCTTTTCCTCACCTAATAAATCATCTAAACAGGGCAGACCATATGGCAGATAAGACCTTGGAAATGTGGCTTCGGCATGTGAAGAGTCAAGTTGCTTGAAATCAGGAACGATCACAGACTGCTCCCCCCCCCACCCCACCCCTTCCTCTCTCACAGAATATCTCCTAGTTATTTTACACGCCATTTTCTTGTTCACCTTATCACCTCTTTGTCACTTGTTTTTTTCCACTTTCCCCCAAGAAGAGAGAAGCAATTCCTGTGTGTAAAGGACTGGGAGTAGATAACTCTCTCTCTCCTCCTTCTCTCTTTTTCTCTCTTTCACTCTCACTTCTACCTCCCCCTCTTCTCCTCCGTCACACCCCCCCCCCCCCCCGTCCCTCCTTCCCCCTCCCCCTCTCTGCCGAGAGGGTCCTGGGAGGTGCACAGACTGATGGGAGAGGATGATATATGTAGCGTCTGTGTCCCGGCTCTCCTCTGGCCCTTTGTCATTAATCATAGCCATTAGCTTTTCTCACTGCAGCCTTGTCTGTGCACCGCTATGAAAAAAGCAGCCTTTTCTCTCATATCCCACACCAAGAGAGCCTGCTAATACTTTTGCCTCCGTGTCACATGGCTGCATTTTCCGCACACAACAGACAACTATTGTGATGTAGAAGACAGATATTATATCCAAAACCTGCTACTATTCAGGAGCTAGGACAGGGAAATATAGGAGGAACTATTGAGTGGCTGTAAGGTTGAATTGATCATCAATATTGATTTTTGCAGATACACTTTCTCTCTTTCGCCTCTCTGTGCCTTTGCAGTGAAGGTTTTTCCAATTTACTGATTGTTAAAATCTGCATTGACTAAACAATAAAAACAAAATACAACATACTTCAAATGTGACAACATCTGTTTTGGGCTGGTTCGAACTGGACCACAATGGACTTGGCTTTGTAGGAGGCTGTAGAGACTGTTTGGATGGCCAAACGTGTGAGCTAATGAGAATAAACAGCTGGCCACTGTGGTGACCATCTAGTGTAATAGAGATGTATGGTCACCGGCTCCTGCACGCCTACTCCTCCAGTTCCCAAACTGTGCCTGACAGATATACTAAAGCCTCATCAGTCTAGTCCCAGTCACACTAAACACACACACACACACACACACACACACACACACACACACACACACACACACACACACACACACACACACACACACACACACACACACACACACACACACACACACACACACACACACACACACACACACATTTTACAAATGCTTGTGCGTTATACAGGAATATACACACACCTAAAGTCACAGGCAAAGCAGTACAGATATCACAGTTCACATATACACACACACACACATGCGCACACACACACACACACACACACACACACACACATTTTACAAATGCTTGTGCGTTATACAGGAATATACACACACCTAAAGTCACAGGCAAAGCAGTACAGATATCACAGTTCACATATACACACACACACACACACACACACACACACACACACACACACACACACACACACACACACACACACACACACACACACACACACACACACACACCGGGGCAGAGAGCCAGCACTTTCCACATTAGAGACTCAACCCTCTTTTTCTCATTTCCCTAACTGTATCATCCATACTGTACCTAATGAAATGATTGCAAGTAGTTATTGCTGACTTATTATCTAGACACACAGCTTTATCAAAGTGCTGCATTGATTTAGTGGACTGTGTCGCCATGAAAACTCCAGGGATATTTCATTTGCCTGGCTACGCCATAATAATGGGACCCATCCCAGTATGCATTATGCATAGATAGACCATAGATAATTCAAACAGGAGGAACACATGCATTACCTTGGCGCTGTAACCTCCCAGTCTCATACTGTCTATTATATTAGGTTTGTGGTGGTGTTTGTTTTGTGCTGCACCGGGATCCCATTACAGTGAGATGATAAGAACCTACACTGCAGCCGGCGACATGTACAAATTTGTGTCATAGTTTTCAGCTTTGATAAATCCCAAACACCTTATTCAGCAGGTATTTGTGCTTCCTCTCATTTGACGGTGTTATGTCCTCACAAAGGGAGAGCTAGCTCCAGGTGGCTCCGTGCCTCCCCCCAGGGTTTGCAGAGCGAGATAAGCGTTTGTCTTTCCTATTTTAAAGTGGCTCCTGTTAAGCCCCATACCTGGAAGATGACTGATTTTGACAATACAATTTACATCTCCGTATAAAACAATCTCACACTGCGCCTGCCGATTTACACCGGATTAAACTGTTTGTCTCCGTCACGGGGTAACCACACAATCTATCAGGGCCTCTGTGCCTTTTCCGATACCACATTCCCTCTCTTGTCCCTCGAGAGCAGAAAATTGATCCAGAATGCAGAGCGGGGCCCCCCCCCTTTAAAATTGCTACAACAGCTTTGGAGGACCTACAATTATTGAAACATGCAGATGTCAGTAATTTCAATAAAACTGATATGGTAGTAATGAAAACATCTGACTGAGGGGGCGACGGCTGCAGGATTTATGGCTGCATTAGAGGAAAAAGGCTGAGATGACAGTTTTGCAGCGTTGCTCGGCACTCCCTTGTTTCACACACATTAAAGGCGCAGATCAATTAGCGTCCGACGCCGTTAGCTTTGCCACAGACAGTCCTTTTACGGTGACATGAAAAATGCATGGGTTCCTCGGAGAGATTTTGGAGCCATTAGCTGTCCTCATCCTCACACGTTTCCATGTAAGTGTGCATTTGCAGTGATGTATGACTGTACAATAAAGCAGAAATCCTTCTTTATAGTAACAGATGAACCATGACCTTCTTTTCTGGATCTTTCTATCTTGTCATTTCATTTTAAACGATGGTACATGTTGACTTTAAGTGCAGCGAACGGCCTCCTTAGGAATCAAGCACAATTTTGATAAATAAGTATACAAATCAACCAGCCCGCATGCTGGTAACAATAATGTATTATGTCCCCATAGTTGGTTTAGTATTAAGGGAATTAGATTATACAGAAATCCATACTAACTAGCATGTTGTCAACCCACTCAGATCAAACACCTCCTTCCATCCATTATTGCACTCCTATGATCTCATGGTGTCTGAGTGCTGCCTCTCCGTTCCCCTTAGGTGAGTCATTGCGAGGCCTGTCACCCTCTTTGCTCCATATGCCATATGTCTAATTCTAATTAAATGAACATTAAGACACCCCCCCACCTCTCCCCACACCCCCATTTCTCTTTCTCACCCTCGCTGATGCTATCAGAGCTAGGAGAGCTCAAATGTTAAAGTAATGAATGTGTTAGCACTGTGACAGGAGCAAGAGGAGGGAGGAGGAGGAGGAGGAGGAGGAGTCTGAGGAGTGACTGTGCAGTGCAGCTAGGTCTTCTTCGTAGCGGCCACCGTGTCGGCGACGGGGGCTCGGTCACATTTGATTTGCATAACCTGCTAAAAAGCTATCAGAGGGCCTGCAATTGATTGAATTTCACCTCAGAGAAGTGCTAATTAATAACGCTGTGAATCTGACAGCCCTTTATTATGTGCATGGGACAGGAGATGATGTCTGTATTAGCAGGGTCTCTGGAAGCTGTGGAGGAGAATATAGAATGATGAATTAATGGAACTATGTCCTGGCTCTATCATCATATCATTAGAAGATCATTGATGGGTTCACACTACAGGTAGAAATCTATAACAGTGTAATGGAGCAGCAATATTTAGGCAGTCGCTTACATTATTGGCACTATATCATGGGTGAAGTATGTGGTTCATATTCTCCCTGAGCACTCATTCGCAAGTGAACTGGGAATTTTGGCATTGTGGACTAAGCAGAAGCTTATATCAAACATTCTTTCTGGCACACAAACTTGGCTGCAGGATAATTGTCCAAGAATGTATATCTACTGTTTGTATCAATGTCTGTGTACAGTAAGTGTTTTTGAGAGACGTACATACTAGTCTGCTATTTTAATTGAATTCTAGTGGCTCTGCTCTAATGGTGTTTTTCCACCGCATGACACGGCTCAGCTCGGCTCTAGTCGCTTTTTTGGTATTAGGTCCTTTTCCGGATTTCATTTTTGTCTGCAGAAAGCACCGCCTTATATTTGCTGAGTCCTCATTGCGACACAATGGGAACCTATCATGACGCCATCTTCGATGCAACACCCACAGGCGCTCGAACCTTTCATCAACAACCAAATAGAGGATCTTGTACACCTTCTCAACTGACCGTGGCTTGTATTTGTGGTTTGCCATTGATCTAGTAGTCTTAATACCGTTTTTAAAATTGCAGCCACTATAGTAGCTTGGCTGACAGGTTTATGCAGGATGTTGTGTCGCGCAATAATGACAGTGATGATTCTAGTGACAGCTTTGTCAGACCAATCAGTGGTGTACAGTACTTTCATGCCATCCCTTAGCACTGACTGAGCTTGCTTTGAAGCCTCGACAGAGGAGATACCAAAAAAGTAGCAGGTAATAACCACAGATTTTCTTTAATGGAAAACCAAAAAAGAAGAGTCAAGTTAAGTCGAATTGAGCAGTACCATGTGGTGGAAAAGTGTTTTTTTAGCTTATTTCGCTGTCAAATTATCCAGCAATAATTGTCAGCTTTCTTAATCCGATCAGAACATGGACTTGACATTAAAGTAGACTGAAACAGAGCACAAAACCAGATGCCTCGGGGATTCAGACAACCCGGTCAGAACCAAGTGATAACCCACGTCACAAATGACATAAGTTTTACAGGGTTTCAAAGGTTAGCGCAATTTAGCTGTGGATTAGAAACTTTGGGAAGAAAGTTTCATGAGAAATTTAGCCTTCTGTTTTAAACTTTGTTGCAAACTTTCAAGTTTTCACGTCATCCACAGTTATCACAGGGTTGGAATTTACATTTGGTATGCCCACTGCAACCCGTCTTCCTGTTCTCATTATTCTGCATGTCGATTTTTGGTATCATTAATAGGCTTGTGACAGAAAAGACCACAACATTCTTAATCATGTTAAGGATATGTCAACCCTTTTTTGCCAATCCACAAATCAGAATCGCTCTTTTGGTTCTGTTGCAATCAGTGAGGTCTGCATGAAAAAGCTCTGATTGGAATCTGCCAAGGGCTCGGCTCATTTTGGTCAAAGCGATCCCCTTAGCCAGGACCATAACACTGGTAAATAACTCTGAGACGCCATCATAAACTGCCAGAGCAGTATGCTGTGTTGTTGCCAGCAGCAATTACGCTGGTAGAAACAACTTAACTTTGTGTAAATGACCACTGCTGCTTGGTGAATATCATATTTCCTGAAAAATGTATTAGATTATAAAGCTGCGTTGTGAAGAGATTGCACATGACAGATAAAGAAATCGCACTCTTATCGCAAATGTTTATCTGACCAGAAGCTGCTTCATAACATCGCTAATAACATAAATTCCTTTTGTTATAACCATGAACTCCACTGCAATAAAAAGAGGTTTTTATTGTCAAACCGAAGAGTGTTTTTCTCCTATGAATTGCAGCTCATTGCTGAAACAGATACAATAATGCAAACATCTCCCCTTTTTATGTCTTTTATTAAGGCAGTATATGAGCACACATATATTAGATAGAGTGTGTGAAAGAGAGATTAGCGTATTTTTCAGATAAAGAACCCCATTATGTTGGTTTACTACTTATTCAAGGTCATACTGTAAACTGCTAGCGTAGAGATGCTTTCATGGCGTTCAATGCTTATTGCTCTAAATTAGCTCCCCTAAATCACAGCGGCCTTTCGGATAGGACGCCTGAGAGTCCTGCATGTGTTAATGTTGTATACACCCCACTATTGCACTTGAAGCGCGAGCGCTTTTCATCATTCCATGAAAGTAGGGAAATGCCTGTGGGTAATGAGACTGACTGCAATTGAGAGTAACTTATGGAGCTAATATTCTATATCTGCTCATAACCAGGGCTCTACAGGACGTCATAAACATACACTTGGGTGTGTTTCCCCAAACATCATTCTGCAATGCATATTACTTCCCTGTCTGTCTTTGTGGTGGTGCTGTAATTGGCAGACAACTTGATGAACTGCATTTGATATAAGAGAGCAGATTCCCTGAGGATTTCCCTGTCTTTAGGGCAATGTAATCCATTTTGTGTTTTTGTCTGTGTGCAGCTAATACAACCCTCTGATCTGGATACAGGTTGTTAAGCTATCGTGTGAAATAGGAAGTTCAGACTGCAATGCAAGTTGCACGCATTGTCTCCTTGTAAAGGTTCAGGTGTCATATCAGATTTAAATCTTTACACAGGGACCTCGCAGAGAGTAATTTGTCCAAATGAGAATTAGGCATTATCCTTTAAGCCCTTATTGGAGCTCATAGATCTCACAACAAATAGGTGGCCTGTGACAGAAATAAGGTGTAAGCATTCAATAGCCCACCCCTGGATTCTGCTCTCCACTCCCTCCCTCTTTTCTCACTACCTTTTTCTCTCGGTGTAACACAAAGACATGCATAATGTTGACTGCAATCTGATAAGTGTTCCTTCATGGTAGCCCTCCCCTGCTCTATACATCACAACAGTTAGAGGGTGTGTATATTTGTGTGTGTGTGTGTGTGAGAGAGAGAGAGAGAGAGAGAGAGAGAGAGAGAGAGAGAGAGAGAGAGAGAGAGAGACACACAGAGAGAGACAGAGAGACAGAGAGAGTGAGCAGATCAGAGCAGGGGGAGCTGTGGTTGGGATTGAACTGGGCTGTCTGAAGTTGATTAATCGGCCTGTGAGGGTGAGAGACTCCCGGGCCAGGCAGCAGGGTCCATCCCTGTGGCATGTGATGCTGATTGGCTTTGTCCTGTGCGTCTGCGCTGGAGGAGCGGACATTAAGATTAAGTGATGCTGTCGTGTCGGGGAGCACTGCACTGCATCATTCTGGGAAGAGACAGCTGTGCTGCTTAATCCTTCATCACCAGGGGAGAGCTGCCAGGGCCCAGATATACAGCCAAAGATAACCCTCCATAACTTCTGCTAAAGATCAGGAAACTTTGAATTCGCATCCATCTGCTTGGCTCTGTTCAGCTCAACCCCCTCTCTGTCTGAGAGCTAGGAATGAGCAGTCAGTGAGAACGCTAAATAAAAGGGGAGGAGGAGGAGAAAGTGAAGGATGGCTGAAGGGAGTAATCTAAGACCAGTAGTGTGTATGGATAACCTCTGGCATCAAGAACTGCCTTTTGTCATTGATATTCATAATGCAGATGAATTACAAATACAGTTACCATATTTTCAATCCTAGTCATATGTGGGAAAATCAGTTGGATTACGCAGCACAGTTTAACATTTCTTAACATCCTCTAACCCCAGAATGACTTTAAATTTACTGAAACCTCTTAGCTCATCACTGTAGTTTATAAATCTTTCTTTATTACATCTATCAATATGCACTTATCCAAATACAGATTTCTGACATAGGATTCTTCAGACGTTCAGGACTTGTTATGTCTAATGGTCAGAGAGCTGCATCTATGCGTTGTGACACTGGTGTTAAAGCCTGCCACTGTTGTTTTCTGATAAAGTAATGGCCCAGCCAATGAGCTCCTGTCCACAATCATGTTTTATCCAGTCAGTCAGTGGTCAAATATGTCTTGGCTTCAGTTTTATTTGCAAAATCCCACAGATTATATCTTTACTGAATGCTCCTAAATACTTAAGTTCCAAAATAATACTGTAGAGCAGCAACTTCTGACTTCTAATCTTAAATATTGTTGTTTGCATTTACATTATTACCATTATTATTGTTATTAATAGTAGAAATAATAATGCAAATCTTTTCAAATTTTATGCTCACTGAAGTAAGCCTACATGTCACATCTCAAACCAAACCCATGCGAGGTAGTTTTGTTAAAATGGATTGTATTTACTCTGGGTTTGCCGGAGAGAAAAGCAAGCTGGTGTGTTGTGAGAGCAGATAAATCCTGGGCGGAGGCCGAGTGGCTGACTGATTCCTCCTGTATGCAGCGATGGGTGGCGTCAGCAGGTTTCACACTGCTGGCCTTTGCATGTTTGCAGCTGGCTTGATGCAGCTGTCAGCTCATGATTGATGAGTATCATCATTTAAAGTGTAAAAGAAAACGTCTCTGTGAAGGGAGACATGATGAACTGCCGCCTGCTGGTGCTCTCAGAGACACGCTCAGCGCTTCCTCTTCTCTCTCCCTCTTTCCCTCTCTCTCCTTCTTTCTACTTCGCTGCCCCCCCTCCCCCCGTCCATCCCTCTATTCCTCTTTCCTTTTAAGCTTATTTTTCTTTGCTTTCTTTTCTTCTTCACCATTTCTCTGAGGCTTTAAGCGCCTCCCTCGCTGTCCCCTCTTCTCGTGTTCCTCCCACTTTTCTCCTCTGGCTGTTCCTCTACTGCCCCCATGATTTCCACTTTTGTCCTCCTGCTTTTATTCAGGTTTATTTAACTCGCTGTTGTTGCGCTTCCCTTCTGACTGATTCCTTCTCTCTCTTTCACTCCGTTGCGCTCCTCCAGCTTTTCTGACCTCTATCTGTCTGTTTGCTTAGTGAACAGACAAGGATGTCCTCAGAAGCAGCCGGTGCTCGGCTCTGTGCAGTTCGTTCGGCCTCTAATACCTTTAAGATCAGATGAAATGTCTAAATTCACATTGACCCTGGAAAGCAATATGTAGTGGCCGCCTGCTGCATACCTCCGCGGCAACCATGACAGTGACATATTAGTTATGCTGTCTTTTGCAATGTGATATCTTTAAATTTGCCACCTTGTTAAGTTTTGATTAATGTGATTCCATTTCAGCAAAGTAATTGGCTTGGCCCTGTTGTGAGCGATACACAGGCGTTGCGCCGGAACAAACGCTCCAACATGGTAATGAGGCAATGAGTTTGTTCTATGGATGTTGGCAAGTGACAGTTATTAATGATTGTTATGATAAACAGACCAGTGCAGATCTGGGGGATGAGTCGGGCCAGACTGACAGTTTAAAAATAACGCACACTGGAAAGTACTAACGAAGTACTACAGTGTTAGGAAAACAATCATGCAGGTTGTCAGAGGAAGAGGTGTAATTACAGAGCTACACACTGGCCTGCCTGGGTGGAGCTGGCTTCTAATAGAGCCAGAGGAATATGCACTGACAGAGGAGAGCAGAATGATATACAACTTTAATTGGATCATCTTTTTACCCCCCTTTCTTTTCTCAGAATACAAAGGAGGTCTGTGCTCACAGCTGTGTTATGATAGGTTTGGTCTCCTGTGAAGACTAGTGACCCTGTGTGAATGACTGTATAGTACAGGGAACCGCTGTGTTTGTGTGATCTGAACATGGACTGTATTAGTGTTGCTTGCCTTGTCTCTGCTCAGTATCAAAGCTGGAAAAATGTGTATACAGTATGTTTAAACGGTGTGAAGTGGTATAAACCCGGACCCATTTTAACCCAACTTTGCATTTCCATAGTATATATGGAGCAGAGGTATTTTAACAGGACAAAGACTCTCTCTTGTTATGTACATTCTCTACTGTCACACTCTGTTATTGTCATTTTTTTTTTAACTATTAGTGAAAAACCTTTGGGATGGTAAAACATAATTAATAAATACCACATCTTACATCTTCAAATCCACTAACTGCGGTGGTAAAATGACATTTCTGCCTCTGTCCGCTCTTCCCCTCGTTTTCCATTAGCGACGTATTGAATTTGTCCATCTTCCACCATTGTGCCTGAACTTTTGGTGACATTTAACCTGTACCAGTGTATGGCTGTCATGCAATACTCGGTTTTGGAATGTGATGATCAGATGACTTTGCTGACCTTTGCATGAACCTTGTCTGGTGTTGATTTAGTGAGGCACAGAGATCAAAATGATCCCTCTCAGCTTTTGTCAGTAGGCTGTTGGTGTGAACAAAACCAATCCTACACAATGCTGGTGAAGTAGCAGCATGCTAATTGTCAATCAAGACTAAAAACAGTTTTCTGAACAGGATTTTATATTCTGTAATTTCAGTATTTTTTTTTTCTTTTTTATTGTGTTCCGTCCAAGCAGGGCCCATTTTTAAGTCTTTTACATGACTTGCATTGTTATGTTAAACTGTGGAAATGTATCTTTCCTTAATTACCTCGATGACGCCAGCGAGCAAGTTGGCCAAAGACAGCATTAATCTCTAATTGTGGACGCTACTGTTTCCCTTTTAGGGTTGATTACCTTTGGAAATAGCTTGGAATGGACTCATGAATCAAATTAGTAATTCGATGTCAGCGTAACCCTAAATGTTGGGCTGCTATTTTTGAGACACACTCCGCTATCTGCACTATGGTGAAATAGTTAAGTGTGCTGAATGGAGTTTTTATGGCATTGTCAACAATAGACGGAGATAAAACCCCTTACTAAACAAGTCAATATTTCATTTTCCTCTTTCACTTATATCTGGGTCTGGCTGCGGAAATTGATTGTGGTTAGATGGTCAGGGAGGCAGTGGTGATTCAGTGCAATTTTCAAATATACTGAGAAAAGAATTGTCATTCTGTAATGGTTTTAGTTGGCAGTAAGTGCCCCGGTTGGAATTCTAGGGCCCTACGCTATCCATTATCCGAGTTTTCCAACACCCTGTCATTGTTGACAGGTGGATTATAATTTTTCTATAGCAGAACAATTGAAATGACGGCGGTTTAACAAACTTGCATGGGACAAAGGAGACACAGGGTTCCAACAGGAAATATGCTGCCAAATCTGTGTGCACTTCTTGTTCGGACGGGAAAAGTCCTGCTTTCTATCTTACTCAGGAATAAGCGTTTTCCAGATTGTCCAAATATGCACTAAACAGGGCTGCTTTTGATAAACGAGGGGTTAAAACTGTTTCTACATGAATGCAGACCGCCAATTAATACTGGAAATCGCCCAAATGTTGACCTAGAAAAGATTATAACAGGAGAAAAAAACCTTTAAACATGGAATACACTCAAGATTTATTACTCTAGAATTTAAACATACTTTTCATGTTACAAACAGCTTTAGCATCAAATCACTGTTCTACTGGCTGGGCTCCCATTTTCATGCCACTTGCTTCTTGGCGCTGTCGTACAGATTCTCTTCACGGTTCCGTTCTTTTTTCCTTTTTTGAAGGCTGTGATTCGTGGCCATATGGAGCCCATCCCTTTGTCTTCTGCGGTGCTATCACATCGCGGGGCCTCTGGTAGAGGCTGGGTTAGCGTGAGGAGCTGCACGGTGACTGTCAGCCCTGGTAGTCTTCTGTCTGTTGACATGTGAAGCCGTGCAGCATACTGTAGGCCTGATGTTGGAACTCACTTACAATTAACTTGAGACGGCACTGACACAGGGCCTTCTGTCTCGACAAGTATCGGGAAGAGACAGCTGTGTGTTATCCCATAGAGCATAAATCGGTTACTATTGTGCCTATTTAGGAGAACATTGTATGGATGTTGACCTAATTTTACAAAAATGCATGAACTTTAGATATATGTTTCGGGGTGGGTGAGCAAAATACAAATGAGTAACAGGTAGTGGAGGACAGAGGCGTTGTACGGACAGTATGGATAATGGTTGTGTCTCTCCTAGCTGCACACTTACTCACTCCCCTCCACATGGCTCTGCTTCTCTTCAGTGTCCCTGCTTCTCTGCTTCAAACTTAAACAACTACAGCCCCCAAGCTCCTGTAACTTCATAATGAGTGTAGTCAGAGTGATTATAGCTGCACTATTCTACTGTCACTAATTATTAGACAAGAGCTTAAGCTGAAGACCTTTGTCAGCTATTATTTTAATAGCACTATTAGTATGAGTCCTTGGTGACCATCACCCATCATCAGTCAATATAAACCTAATTGTGTGGTGCACATGCAAAGTATAACTCTTACCGTTGCGTGTGCTGTTGCCGTACACAACATCATTGTGAGGAGTGTAATCTTACAGAAATGACATTGTCGTTTGGTGCAAAAGAATGCTTCTCTGTTTTCTCTTGGTAAACAAAACCTAAGATCACACCCCATCATGTCATTGTCTGCCGGGTAAATAATAAAACCTCTTGTAGTAAGTCCTGCAAGTTGAGGACTTGCAGATCAGACAACTGAATGAGCAGAATGAGTCGCTCACTGGATTGAAGCGACACCTGTCTCCCAGACTGCCCTCACTCATGCGCACCGAGAGGTTAATCCTGCTGTAAAAGCCTGTCACATGACAGAGAGGACCGCAGGTTGAGAGAGAGGCCCAAGTGGACTTAGCTTTTGCTGTTTCTTAACGTGGAAGTTTGAAGAAAATAATGTGTTAATAAAAGCCTTGTCTGTAATTAAAATTAAACAAATACTGTGGCATATTGTTGTCTGTTCTGTCGCTATGTTAGTAGTTAGTGTTATGATCTATCAAGATATTTGGAATGCTAATTATGAAAACTTTACAGAAGCACAGGCGCAACCCGATGTGCTGCCCGTGTGTACATGCTATACGATATATGAAGGTTAGCGTAATACGAGTAAAAGCTGGTCACAGGATGTGCTGATGTGTACTGTCTTGAAGGAAACTGCGGTGAGAACATATTGATGTTGATTTATTTTATGTGGCAATAGGTCAACTTAGTTCGGCTCGTCTACCTTTTCAAATGATGCTATATGGTTACATACTGTACTTGGAGGCCTGGCCATCAATAAAGTTGTGTATTTCACATTATAGGCATGAACTACATTTGAAAATACACAAATAGCTTTTATAACTTGAAACTGTATGCAGTATGCCATAAAGGATTTAAATACTAAACATTCTATTTTCTTTTTCATGTCTGCCTGCTTCCCGGGATCCTGCACAATCCTGATTGGGTGAATTTCTCCAAAATAGGTAAGCTGTGAAATATTTACCTGAGTGAAATCACGTCATACAGTCACTATTATATATTTCTATACTCACAGAAATGGCATTCAAAGTCCATTGCTCAACCATCTGTTTGCCTTGTTTACCGTGCAGAGTGTCATTGTGTGTGTATTAATCATACTTACACAAGTGTCTTAATTACTCCCAATGTAGCTGCTCCCTTTAGAACCCAGGAGATGACCTTTCTTTCTCTGTTCTTTTACGCCATTAATCATCCATAATCAACACCTTCGGAGTCAAGGAGAGGGCCACTCTGAGCTGCCCAACACTGCCCACAGACCTCTGTCGCATGCACGCTCAGATCTTTATTAATGGCCCGCACGTGGAATAGACACAAACATAATTACACACATAAACACTGACTTGAACATTTAAATGGGTGTGTCTAATTTGCCTATACGAAACGTGTCACGACGATGTACGCCGAGACGCATTCTTCCTCTTGAAGGTCACTTTACCATTAATATTCAAGAGTCAGTTGTCTGTCATTTTGCTGTTCTCTCATATCCCGCATGAAACCGGAGGAGCATGCCCACAGGCCTAACAAATGGTATTTCATTTATAAATGCGATGCTCTGACATTCATGGCAGACACTGATTCATAGCAATCACATAGCTGATATGTCTAAGTGCCCGGGACGCACAAGGAAGTGAAAAACTACGGTGTGCAGGGCTTTTAACATTTCAGATCTTGTTTAGCCCTGCCAATGGCAGATTGACAAGTGGAGTTTCTGCTGTAGCAGGTAACTGACATGCCTGGCTTCTCCCCCCTGCTGACTGAAAGCTTAATATATCATTTGTCAGTCAAGGATGGGCTTTCATTCAATCACGGCTTGGCATCCACTCAAATGCCAGCTGGGGCTTCGATTTCATGCAAAAGAGAAGTTGAATACGCACTTAGCAGGCATGTGGTGGCTACAGTGATTTCTAAAACAGTGTTGTTCAATAGAATTCAGTCAAGTTTAATAACAGTTTCTGTCAATTAACATCCCAGTTTTGATGGACGTCTTCAGCACAACTGGTGATCAAGCGACGATCTTTTTCAAATGAGAGGAGTTACGATATTTCTGTAACACCGGGTCATCTTGCATCACTTACATGCAAAAGGACGAAATGCCACTTCAAAGTTCTATAATAGTTTTATGACTGCCCACAAATTGCTGTCATAAATTTTTCATTCTTTTTAATTTACTGCCATAAATCACAGCTGCTGTGGGCTCTCTGCTGTAAATGGGATTGCTCCATAGTTTTGGCATGCGGCAATCTGGCTTTGAATCTCTGAAAACAGACAGGTAGTGCATTAATTTAGGCCCATAAATTATGCACTTACTTTTATAATGTCAAACCATAAATAATGTTGATGCATTGGGAACTGCAACACATCGCCCATAGAAATTATGCATTTGAGATGAATGGGGATGCTGTGATGGATAATGTGATCTATTTAAGTTTTTTCCCCAGAGGAAATAATGGTGCAGAATTAGGGACACAAATACTACAGGCGCTGTTTGATATTCGGAAAGTGCCTCGCCTATCAGTTGTGGTCTTTACTTTTTTTATGTTAACATTGTGTAGTATACTGTCACTTCTCTCCTTCTCCTTCTTCAGCTTTTATTGTCCTTTTTATTAAAAGATGTTTCTTTTGCAGAATGCATAATCCGCCACAACAAAAAACATCTATTCTCACTATAAGCAGACAACAAACTGCAGCTGTATTGCTGCCTCCTCTCATGCTCCTCTGATGAACATGTGCAGTTCCACTGTAGCTTGGCCTCGGTGCCAACAGAAATGTTGCTCCTGGTTTTTCCAACCTACTCCCCAGAGTACCAGATGGATGATTAAGTAAGGGACTTTACTAAGGCTTGTGCAAATGCTTAGTACACTGAACTCCCCAATATTGTGTATTATCTGCCATTAGGCAGGGGATAATACTAGCCACTCTTCCTGTAATGGCTCAGGAGAAGAATAATTGAATGTGCTTATGGGCTCTGGTTCAGTGGAGTCATGTGTGAATGGGAATACATCAACACTCATCTGGTGTTAATGTTATACCTCTGTATTCCTCCTCAAACTGAACATCACAGGAGGGTTAGCCTCAGCGCTGCGAACACATCCAGTCCTGCTCTGTGCTTTTATGATCTTCTGGACGTATTAATTATCCGCAGAGTCTGTTTGGACAGCCCATTCATTTTTGTTTGATTGTATCGACAGTTCTTTCTTAAGCAGTCAAGATAAATGCCATGATCAATACGGCGGTATTGGCTTGCATTATCACAATAATCGTTGCATGTGAAAATGGCGAGAGAGACTAAATGGAGCAGGAGCACAGAGACTTTGTAAGGAGGAAATTCGATATTTTTTGTTTGCTAAGTGGAAATAAAAGCACCGTTAAAAACTGCTTCGTTTGTGTTAAAAATGAGATGGTATTGTTTATTTTTTTCCCCTCCAAATGTTGTTGTACCAAACTCTCCAGTCCAAGAGATCAACACTTGTGATCAGTGTTTACATAAAGGGAATATCTGTCGTATTTGAGAACGTTACAACTGGTGATCAATGGCTTTTTAAAACCAAGCAGCCATACGATTATGTTTTAGTGGATTGCCATTACAATGTGATTCCCTTGTGTGGTTATGCGAAGAGTAGCAAGCCTGTCGGATGCAGGCTGAATAGGGTTATGTCTATCAAATTAAAAGCACCGCCTAAGCCATGAATTGACTGCACTCCAATAAATGTTCTGTCATTGAATTTGATACCAGACATGTGCGCCAGACAAAGCGCCTGTTTCTGTATGGTGAGTATAAATCATCTTGATGTTCATATGGTGGTCTTGTGTACTCTTTAAATAGAGGGAGACGCCACATCAGCTGCACACTGAAAGTTATGGACCATAGCAAAGTAATTAAGCAGTGCACAGTGGGCAGAATGCTCCGGTAACGTAATCAGAACATCAAGAAGTTTGCAGTGAATTGCCCATTTATTCCTTCCTTATTGATCTTTGATCCTCCAACAGTGACCTCGCTGTTTGAGATTTTGTTGTAGAACTGTGGTGACACAAAGGGAAGACTGTGTTTTTTTTCTTTTTTTTCTTTTTTCAGACAACAGACAACACCCAGTTTTCAGCAAGTACTTCCAGTTGACCCCATTTTCCTCCCCGGGATAATAAGCTCTGACACTGACAGTAAATATCTCTCTGGGTTTCATTACCCTCTGTTTGCCATCGTAAATCCTTCCAAAGGAGAAACATTCCCCAAACCAGCCATGCAGGTAGATTTGTGTGGGTGTGTTGCTGAGTGTGTGCATGCGTGTGCATTTGTGAGTTAGGTCTGGTTTTCTTTGCTAGCCTCCCTGTGTGGTGCAAGTAAGAGCCTGGCGGGCTCAAAGTCTTTGCTTACACACACACACACACACACACACACACACACACACACACACACACACACACACACACACACACACACACACACACACACACACACACACACACACACACACACACACACACACACACACACACACACACACACACACACACACACACACACACACACACACAGAGATACACACGATTCAATAAACTCTCTATCTTTGAATTCGGACAGGCCTCCCTGTGGTCGACCAGAAGCTCCTGCAATGGATAGATTTGACACTTTTTAGGATACCAAGTGTTGGACAACTATCTTAGAAATAGTGTATGATGGAGACTTTATGGCTGCTATGGAAGGCAGTTTATTGTAGAGGGCTCTGTAAGAGTACAGTATATCCATGTCTACAACCCTGTTGCTGCCCTTGCCACAAAGTCAACAGACTGCAGGGCTGTAGTCAGCGTCCCTGCCCCCTTGATTTAAGACTACACTTACCAGAACCTAGTGAGGCTGTTGGTCCTCTCTTTCTCTGAGAGCTGTCACTCTTGTGTGTAATTTGCCCTGCTGAAGGAAAAAAAAAAGAGCCCAACTCAAACCGTGAATAATGAGCGGTTGTTAGCTTTTGAGACAGAACAAGCAAAGCGAAACACAAAACACTCCAGTGAAAGAACTGTAATTACCCACAAGCCTATGAGTGCACTCTTAGAGGGATTGTTATTGTGTGTGAATGACCTTTCATGTCTTTGGCATGCTGCTCTGTGGCTCTGAGTTAGACGGTTGCAGTCCCATGCAATCTGGTAGAATTTAGAAATAGGATATAAATGTGTCATTTATGGATCCTTTATAGAGATGGCTTTCAAAAATAACTTCATCCTGTTTTTTTTCCGCACAGTAGGAGTGTTCTGTAGTCTGGATGCTAGGATATAGATTTAGCTTTTAAACTGTTCCTGCAAAAGCAAACACAATTGTGTTGTTGAAAGCATAATTTCAACATTGATTTATTATTTCCTTTGAGTCTCCGAGTCTATAAGACCACAGCATCATTTGCATCTCAACACATCAACCTGCTGATCCAGAGTTTAACATCAGCTTTGTTTTATGAAAAGCACCCTCAGAGGACCACCCATAGGAAGATGGATTACTGGGAGATATGTGTGTCACAAACACCCGACCTTCCGTCAGCCCGTCCACGTCTTCGAAAGTCCCGCTCAAACAAATGGACAGATTACACAGTGTCTATGGGATGACAGATAACGCAGAGCAAGCAGAACTGCAGTGCGGGAACCTCCTGTTCTGAGCCTTACAAACTGACTTTTTTAAGATTTATTCCATCAGTCAAGTAATTAACATGATTTATGGCGCTGGGGTGACTGTTAGTGAGACAACAAAGGGGTCGGGCGGTTCCTCCCCCAAGGAGATGCTATCAGGTGTTTTCTGCTGCGCTTGCAATGTAGTCAGCATGCAGCTGTAAATCCAGCCATTCTGCATTGAGGAAGAAATGAACAACCCCCCCCCACACACACACCTTCTTTTCTTCCCTCTAGTCGACCCCCCTCTCCCCCTCTCCCTCCCCCCCTCACCCCAGGAGGTCAGAAGTTCACAGTTCGGCCTTAACTGTTAAAACCTGGGGGCTGAACTTCTGACCTCAAGCGAGCACAGTGAATAGTGTTTATAAGGGCTGCCATTCTGAGAGGCCAGAAGGGTTTAGCAAAGGGAAGGGTGATGCAGTGGCTGGGGCAAGGCCCGCTGCATGGCCATCTTATCCCAGACACAATGACCTTTCATAAAACTGCAGTAAGTAAAGACTGCCCCTGGAGGCCAGCGGAGGGTATGGCACAGGCTGAAATCTGAGTTAGGTGTATGGCATGTTGCTTTTTAAGCAACACAAATCAAAATATCTGCAAGACAAGGTCACTGACACAGCAACTGGTGGTTTGCCACTTTGTGAGGATTAAATATGAGGGTTGTTTCAACACTGAGACAAATCTCCAAGCCTAATTTTAAGACATCTTACTGAGGGTTTCCAGTAAGATGTCTTTATGGCAGTATAGATATTGCCTTGAAGCATTAGCATAGTAACTGTCTAAAAACAAACAATCATTTCCAATCTTTCCTTATTCATCTGTCACATAAAATATGTAGAACACTCATACCTGCTTTCACAAGAGTGGCAGTTCCCCACGTTGCTGTCGCTCGCAGGCAAAAAAAAAAAAAATCAAATGCACAAGAAGTGCTTGGCTTAGCCCTGTTTACACACACACTCTACTTTTTCCCGTAACCTCTATAAAAACAAAACATGGTTTCTCTAGGCTGCCTGTTTCCCTGTTAAAACAAGAGGGGGGGAAATTAAATGCCTACAAGCAGATTTTATGATCTGATAAAAGATGGCATTTACTGTTGACTGATTTACTACCTGCCAAAGTTTGTGAGTGTCTTGTAATACGGCATCAGCTCTACAACAGCACGGCAGACTCGTTGAGAGCGACTTTCATCATTGTGAATTTTTCCAAGTCTTATGTTTTTTTTGTCGACCTGCTGGATGTTCCATTAAAAAAAGCTGTAAAAAGCTTGTTTGAATCTGCAGACTGCTGTTGAAGAAACCTTTTGATGAATAGCTTAATTTGAGAATCATATGCACAATACAGCACAAAGTCACCAGTTTTTCCTAACAATACCTTTTGTGTGTTTTTTTCTCGACATGTCCAGTTAATCTGCCCCGGTGTCTGTGCTCATTACTTTGTGCATGGGATATTCTTTGTCTTAGAGTGCAATAGGTTTGGCAGGCAGAGAGACATTACTATGTATATTACTACTGAGTGACTAGCATGTGGTAAAACAAAGCTTGAGTGATTTACTGTGACCATACAAATATTAGTTCAGCTAAGCCAGTGTTGCTTGGGTTTTAATCAGAAGGGGCGATCTCCCCTGCAAGTGACAGCTCGGAGATCTCGTAGAATGGTGTTTACATTCGCTTCCAGTTTCCTAACATATACTCATGTTAAGAAAATAAGCCTGGCTGACTGGTGAGGAATTTCGGCCTTGCTTGCAAACCACGGCACTGTGTGACAGGATTTGTTTGTTAACGAAGGATTTACGGCTTCTCGGAGCTTTGTTAATTGCCCATTGTACTCCTGTTCTGTTGATGCATTTCTTTTAATAACATGTTGAAAACATATTTCCTTTGCTGTGTACTCTTCTAGGGGATATGCCTGGCTTGGTAAGCTGCTCCTTTAAATAGAAGGGAGATGATGATACGTCAGTTTCATTAGTGAGATCTAAATCGGTGCAAATGACCTGAAATATTGCCCCTGCACTGTTACTTGACTTTCTGCTTAACTATTTTTAGACTATAGTGGCAAAAAAAAAAAAAAAAAAAAAAAAAATGCATTGTCATCTCTAAAATATATTAGCAGACTCATTTGTTTGTACTTTTTAGACTGACCTCTCAAATGATACTTAGCTTTGCAGTTACTATCTTGGACTCATTGCGCAACTGCTCAGAAATATCTTTAGTTCTGTCCCAGACAAGCTTTGAGGATTGGTGTCAGTTTGTTGCCTTAGTGCCGTCTTGCTGTGAAAGTGTTAGAGCCTCACCCCTTTTCATTTTCTTCTAAAGATTCCAACCTGTTCCCAGTTAGGTTTTTATGTGTGTTGGCTGTTGTGTTGAAAAATGTGTTCCTTCAGAATACAGTTTGTTCCCTTAGTTGTTTTTATACCTTTATGATAAAGAAACTATAAGAGTTTTGCAGAAAGTACCTCTCTATTCGGCTGCACTTATTTAGATCATATTTTCTCATTAAGCAGAATGTATTGTTTTGATGAAATAACATTGTAGTTGGTCACTGTGAATGGGTACTGGAGCCTCCTGGGGCTCTTGGTCTTATTTTCTCGGATCTCTTTCTACTTAAAATCCATTGTGTTTAATTTCTGACTTAGTATTTGAGGTTGCCTTTGGTCACTTTGTTTGACAAGTGTTGAAAGGCTGTTATAAATATGTTGGATGTCTGGAGAAAACATGCTGTTGTTTTAAGCTGCAGCAGAGCCACCTTGGTTTGGAGTTTGTTTTGTCCACATATCGCTAGCAAGGGACAGCGTGGCCTCAACAACAGGATCTCTCTCTGCAGATCAAAGAGCATGAGTGGCAGGGGGGCAACAACTTCCACCTCATTCGTTTTAATCTTATCCCCACCTCCTTCCATCCCAGTGTCCCTAATTGGGGGAAAACTAAGGTGCAGGAAGCCCTCCATGTCAGTTGTTGCATTCTTTGTTGTTCCTTCTTTGTGCGGGTTTCATTCCTCCCCTCTGTGCCCTTTGCCGGCCCAGTGAACTCTGTGTGCACTTTGACCCCTTAGTGACTAGTACTCAGGCATCTTGGTCTTACTTTTCTAGAGTCTACACAGAAACCTGTCCCTCACCTCTCGACTAACCATGAGGCAGTTGTTTGACCCTTTATCCATGCTCTTAAAGTCCTCCTACCTCCCAGGTCAGGGAGTTTTACAGCTCAAAGCAAACAGGGGGAGCGGTCAAGCAAAGTTCTTGGTGTCAGGATCACGTGACCATCGCCAAGTGTATTGGTGTGAAGGTTTTCTTGACAATCTCTAAAGGGTACTGATAGTGCAGTAAATAAATATAATTGAGATATGACACTCCAACTCACTAGATAAACTAAAAAATATAAGCTTTCATACTTTGTTGTGTTCTACTTTGTAGACTGCTCAACTAGAAGCTCTTAAAATAGAATGTGAAGACACAACTATAGTGTTTTTGTTTTTCCAAAATTCACCAGATGCCTGCAAACAAGAGGAACATGTTAGAGAGAGAGAGAGAGAGAGAGAGAGAGAGAGAGAGAGAGAGAGAGAGAGAGAGAGAGAGAGAGAGAGAGAGAGAGAGAGAGAGAGAGAGAGAGAGAGAGAGAGAGAGAGAGAGAGAGAGAGAACATGTACGAGTCCAAAGCTTTGGCAGTCTGGAATAATAGCCTATTATGGACTATTAACTAGATCTGTAGTCTCAATGTCTCTGAAAGTCATTAAAAATAGATACTGTATATTTTGCTTGCTTAGGAAATATATATAAACCAATGATGTATTTCTGGGAAATATTGAAATGTCTTTATTCAGCCCAGTGTACATGGTGAATATATAATTTTCCATAATCACACCCCATTATGTTTTCTTTCTTTGGCTGTGTACTATGTGCACTTATGTATGCATTTTTAGTGCATTCGTGCATGTGTGTACATGTATGCACAAAATTGTGCATGCAATGTGTGGGTTTGTTAATAAAGAGGGGGTGTTTTTGTGCGTGTGCATGTGTGTGTCCCTCTCTGTGTGCCTGTTGGACTAGCACTGCTTAAATGACAGTGTTTGATCAATGGTGCCAGGCTCTGCCCTTGGTTCGTTTGCTTTTTGCTCGTCATTACTAACATGGGCTGAAATATCTGGGTAACAGAAATTGATATAATGACGGAGTGTGCCTTATTATCTTCAAGCTACATCAGATTGGCAAACTTCTGAGGGAAAGCAAATGTCTGGGAAATATTACAAGTCATTTATCAAGTCCCTCTCATTAGCATATTGCCTACAGAAGCACTTGCAGAAATCTAACTAAAAGTGGCCGATTGGGAGTTGGTTCCATTTTTCTTTTAGCTGAAATTTTTTTTTCTCTCTGAAGCCTTTGTGACCTTGACTTTTGCCTGGTCTTCCACTATTGACAGTGCAAACGTTACCGCTTATAAGCCAGAGATCTTCATGTCGCCATAGGTGATAAGCAAAAATATTGCACATAGGTGGCTAATAGGATGATTCCTCACATGTCAGTCACACTGACTCAGCCCCGGCCTACCATGTGGCCATACGTGATTGTTTGCGCAAGTTTATGATCACTTGTGAACGTCTTTAGTGGTACAACAATAGTGGCAGAGGTATATTAATTAGGAGGGGACTCTATACTCCATTTTTCCTTGTCACGTTGAGCTTGGTCCCAGGTGTACTGTGACAGAGAGGTAGAGGTGGTGGAGTCCAGATGAGGCGCACCCAGGCCTGCATCCAGCAAACCGAAATAATGAGTTTCCTTCCCCCTTTAGCCACTGTATGCACCATGATATACAACTCGCAATTAAGCATGCCTTGGTGATCCAGTGATTAATGTCTCTTGTGGCGGTTGTGAAGGGACTGGGACTTAGTCTGAGACCGGGGGACTGGCTGAGACTCCCTGTTTATATTCCTATCATGGCTGCACCTCTCTCTTTCCCCTCCCTCGGCCTCTCTCTCACACACACACACGCACACACACACACACACACACACACACACACACACACACACACACACACACACACACACACACACACACACACACACACACACACACACACACACACACACACACACACACACACACACACTTGCTCTCGTTCTCCTTCTTAACCAGTCTCCATTACAGCGAAGATGGAGAGGACCATTTGCAATTCAGTAACCTTTATGACAGTGCACTCTTTAATCAGAGGCCCATATTTCCTTTGTAAGGCAACACGCACTCTCACGTACACACAGAAGAAGCACAACAAGAGGGGTGTACAGGCCCATGAAATACCCAGGCTGGGTGAGCTGGTGAAAGTGACGTGTCTGATTTACAATATCCTGCTGCTTTTCCATTTGTTGCTGTTGAAGGCTTTTAATTTTTATGGTGGGGCGGCACTAAGTAAATTATGCCTTGTTTAAAAAGGTAAGGCTTGTTTTTTAAAAGGATAGCAGCCTGACCAATCACATTATTCTGTTCTGGCTGATCTCTTTTTTTGGTATTATTTAGTATGGAATATATTGTACTGCTGGAGCCATTTTCCAGCCTGACGTACAAATAACCAGTGCGTCGTTCCAAAGTCTGGGAAGACAAAAAAAAAGAAAACAGTAGAAGTTTGCTGAATATGTAAGACTATTTTACTTATAGTTTTGTATCATACTTAAGCACACATTTATAATAGACTCTTTGCTTACTTGCCTGTGCCTATATTTTCTGTTCCTAATTGTTTTCTTTATTGTCAACAGGTACATTTTAATTAAATTCTCATCTAAATTATAAGTCACAATAGGATTGTAACGGTGTGGCACGTTGTTCCAGCCTTAAATGGCAAATGCTGTTTGCGGCCACTTCGCTGGTCCTGTTTAGTGATGAAGGCTTTTGATTTGCTTCTATTCTCCAGAGCCCCATTCAACTGAGTGAGCGACACTCATCCTGCAGAGCACAAGGGCAATTCTCTTCTACCCCCCCCCCTCCAAGCCCCCTTCCTACTTCCACTTTCTCTCCCCCTCTTTACTGGATCATTTCCCTTCACACCCAGAAAGGCTTTGTAGTGGTAGCATCATTCTCCCAGCCTCGCTTTCTCTCTCCCTTCATTTTTTGTCTCCCTTTGCCTTTTTCCCCCTCTCTCTCTCTCTTTCACTCCAACTTTCATAAGCTCAGTAAAGCATGGCCTTCAATTCCCTTGTTCTAGTGTTTTCACTTAAGATCAGGAGTGATGAGCAAAAGGTTTCTGGCTCAATCCTTGAGCAAAGGCCCGGCATGACAGGGATTATTATTTATTTGTCATCTTGGATGTAATAAGCTGTAGGTACAGAGTGGAGAGCTGGTGATTTATTGCTCTGTCGAGCGCCAGTAGCAGTCCGGCCGCTGGGGCGTGCAGGATGAATACCGGCCTGTCACTCCCGTCCATCCGTCTCCTCGCGCCTGTCGCCCTCACAACACCGCCCCATTTCATGCCAGAATACATAAACAATCTTTCATTACTTCTAAGCCTTTTTTTCATATTTGCTCTTCACAGGACACAAAGTTTGAATTTATTCATGGATTTCTCTTTTTTTTTTTTATTATTTTTTTTTTTTATCCCCACCTCCCTTTATTTCCCTCCATTCCACATTAGGTATTGTTTTTGTTTTCCACATTTAGGGATTTTCTGACTGTGTAGTCATTAACAGTTAAGAAATCCCACACCCACATATTTTTTCCCGTCCTCCTCTGGTTTCATTGTCGTTTCCGATTCTTTTGGCCATGACTTCATTTTTCTTCTCAAAACCGCTTATGAGAAGAACAGCTGAACACACCCACTTCCATTTCAACTTTTCAGAATGGATTATTTTCAGTCCGGAAGATTCTTGAGCCAGGGGTGATCGGACATGAATATGTTGGTGTAGTGTCAGCACCACGTCCTTCCAATGCATTAGTGTCAGTCTCCATGCTGCACTAAAGCATGAAATGAGTGATGAAATATCAAATCCTCTATATTCACCCCCCCTCAACCTGTCTTCCAGAGCACGAGACACAATATCGACCCCCCCCCCAGTCCATTTAGACAGGAATTTAATATTTTTCAGCTAAACCAATCACGCATGGTTAGCGCTCAGTGTAATCCAATCACATTCCATCATAAATGCGCCTCTTGTGAGGCTATTCACAGACCTGATAAACCGATGGAAATCAAGATGTTGAAAAACAGGACCTTAATAGATTGTCTTGGCTGCCTTCGAGGAGCTTGTCCCCCTCCTTTCTGTCGATACACATTTTCATTTTCCAGCCCTAACTGCGCTCTCCGTGCTGAGATTGGCTAAAGTGGAGGTGACTTTGTAAATAGGACTTTCATTTAATAGGGCCTTTATCTTCAAGCTGGACAGGGTGAGGTCTCAGAGAAGATGCGTAGTCCACAGACAGAGAAAGAAGGGGGATAATTATGAGGTGTTTATTTTCGTGAGCTGATTAATAGTAGGGCCTGTTTTTAGTGACTGAAAAGCTCAGAGTATAATGGTTTTTCTTTTTGTGTCCTCTGAAAGACTCTGGACACACTATTCACAATGACATTACATTCAGATACAGCATATTACAGCCATGGTGCGCATATCTATGTGTGTGTGTGTGTGTGTGTGTGTGTGTGTGTGTGTGTGTGTGTGTGTGTGTGTGTGTGTGTGTGTGTGTGTGTGTGTGTGTGTGTGTGTGTGTGTGTGTGTGTGTGTGTGTGTGTGTACGTGAATAGTGAACATTTGTTAGAGGACATAGGTGGTGATGCCTCACATAGCCAGTGAACTGAGAATACTCATTTGGTTCCTGAATAAGGCTCTGACAGCTACCATTTATATCTAGCTCGTTGTATGCTGTCCAGCCGATTAATAACAGTTTATTGCTGTCTAATTAGTGTCGGCTGATTGGAAACTGCATCAGAAGTGAGAGAGAGACTTGCTTGCTTTGTTTCAGTGTCTGCAGCATGGGAGGCAAACACACTAAAGGCTAAAATCAGCAGAACTGGTGCAGTAAAATGGGTGTTTTTAATGTATGAAATGCTGAATTCTCCAACCACTAGTCAAATGTAGTACCGGCGGACATTTGCGTTTCTTTTATGTTATTAATTTTTGCAGATACATCCAGTGTCATGTCTACACTCAACATATTCCCTTATCCGTGTGCTGCTAGTAATCTCGCCATAAACTTGTGGTGTAGTTCCCCTTTGATCAGCCATTACAACGTCATCAGCATCGTCAGATTGGGCCTTTGAAGAGGCACAGCATCAAGGTTAATGATTTCTCACAGGGCTTGGTCTGCGATGATGCTGTTTTCATTAACAGTAACAAGTTGTTCGCCAAAATTAAGGCTTGATGTTTGTATGCATTTAAAGTGCACATATTGACTTTGCTGTATGACTTTAATCTTAAACTATGTGCATTGGTTATGGAAATAAACTGAAATTCCATACTAATATTATAGCCGGTTATATTGTGCTGTGTCCAGAGGATGTCGTCTTTTAATAGGGACCTTTGAATGGTTTGTTTGTCGAATATTACGTTTGGACTTTCTTACTTTAGGGTGTTGCGACCCAAATCCAGTTTCGGGATCTAACACTGGAGTAATTACACTAATTTGAATAAGATTCATTTCTTTGTTTGCATCATATGGCATACTATGCCCATTTGCCATTGATACAACACTTGGAACAGCAACCACAAAGCATACAGCAGTTTGCATTTTAAGACTAGCTTGAACCAAGTTCTGTCCAAAGCCACAATAGATCCACTCTGACTTCTGTCTGTTTCTTTGCATATGATGAAAAACACGACAGGCTTTACATAGGAAACCATCAAAGAAAGCTGCAATGCAGGATATATATTCTTGATGCAGAGCCATTTAACTGCTGGGCCTATTTACATAGCTTTTTTCATTTTAATTTAGGCTAACTGGCAAAGTGAACAACAGCTTAGAAAAAAAAACAACAACTTGGTATTGGTTAATATTTAAGGATTTGGATCAGGGGCTAGAAAATACAATCAGCGTGCACCTGTTTCTTCCAACTAACAATATGAGTTGCTTGTACTCTGTTCTTTTGAGCTCTTCTGTTTGTGCTGGAAGTGATGGTGTTAAAGCAACCCCTTCTCACTTGCATCTCAGCCAGACTGAGTGGTTAGGTCAGTGAGATCCTGCAACTCTGCTTGGCCTCCAAACCACCAAACCACCACTGACATGCAGCTGATCAAGCCTTAAGGGAGACATTTTCTCCCTGTGATTTCTATCGATGCACTGTGAAAAAAAAAACACAAAAAAAACGGAGCCACTTTCCTACTGGGCTACAGGAGAATTAAGCATGTAACACCTTTCAACATCTAACTGCCTTTAGTTTTCTACTTCTCAGACTGCTCTGAGGTTATTGTATAACTTTCTTTGTTGACAACTTCCTCTTGTACAGAATGTTTCTGATTCCCACACCTGTGCTCCTTTTCTTCTTTCCTGCTGCTGTTTATCCGCTCCGCCATCCTTCTCAAGTTCTTCTTTCTTGCTACCTGTCCTCACCTCTGTCACCCATTCGGCTCCTGCCTCCTTCCAACTCCTCTTTGCCAGCTGCCTGTCTTGGCTGTCTGAGCCGAGGTGAGTGGTCGAGGTAGGGCGGAGCGCAGCATTAGTGTTTCTGCTTGCCTGTGCAATAGAAGGCGACGCGCATCAGGGCCTCTGTCAGCAGATCAGCACTGATGCAGATGGGAGGTGAAAAGCTCCCCAGCGATGAGGCTCGTAGGCAGGGCCACTCTCTCCCCTCTCTCCCTCTTGTGTTCCCTCTGAATCTCTCTCTTTGCTTTATTGCATACTCTCTCTCACACATGCTCCCTCTCTCTCTCTCTCTCTCGTTCCCTCCAGCCCCCTCTCCTTTGTTATTTCAGCGGTAAGGATGGAGTGGGCTCTGACAAAGTGCTGGGATTGATAGATGGACAGAGCTGGAGACTGGATGAGAGGATGGATGAGGGCAGAGGAGGGAGTTTAACACAGGCAAACACAGAGAGACAGAGAGGAACGACCTGCTCGGTTATGCAGCCACTCACAGCCCCACAGCAATTTAGCCCTCAACTAACCCAGTGCCAGTGGACTCTCAGCCTCGCTACCTGTTTGGTCACGGTGCATATGAACGAGTGCGACAGCAAGCAGAGACTAAAAGAATTTAGTGGGCCCAAAGAACAATACATATACTCCGGCATATATCTTAAGCATAAAAACTCGCCAAATGCGCCTAAAATAATTGCACTTGATGGAAACTTGATTTACTCGACCTTTTGTCTCTGAAAACATGTCAAATGAAATAGTTTGGATATATTTCTACATGTAAAATACTAGCTATTCAATATTTGCACCGCGTTTTTTTTTTATTAATATCAGCTCAAATTTGAAGGCTCCCTCTCTGTGTATGCCTAAATACACTCCCTGATCTCCCTGCAGTCATGTGTACCGGTTGTGTGCAGGAGGTTTTCAGCCATCTTTCACAGCTCCTGCATACCTAACCAGCCCTGGAGGAGGAAGATGGGAGAGAAGTTCTTGTAACTGTGTTCTTATTACAAAAGCCTTCCTCTGCATCTTGGGTGGGGTAACCTGTGTATGTGCGTCCATGCGTGTGTGTGTGTGTGTGTGTGTGTGTGTGTGTGTGTGTGTGTGTGTGTGTGTGTGTGTGTGTGTGTGTGTGTGTGTGTGTGTGTGTGTGTGCGTGTGTGCGTGCATCCTCTCATTACACCCCTACCTGCATTACTTGTCAGTGGTGTTGGAGCTCCCCGCTCAGATTAAGACTAATGCCGATGGCCCCAGGAACTGCGATTAGAATCACACTCATTACTCAGGTCCCGGTGACGGAAGCAATTTAAAGCCCTCGTCTTTACAGTACAAGAGGCAGGGCAAGCCCCCACTGTCAAAGGAAGGGAGACTCTACCCTGCACACACACACACACACACACACACACACACACACACACACACACACACACACACACACACACACACACACACACACACACACACACACACACACACACACACACACACACACACAGATCAACGCACAGTAATACAACTGCACTCTTCTGTCCTCCAAGGACACCTGAAGGCCAGGCCCTTAGTGACTTAATTGACTGACTCTCTTCCCTCCTGGCTTTTAATTTATTTAACCTGTGAAGAAAAGAGGATGGGGCTCACCGCTTTAGTTTGCATGTTACTTCGATGTCTTAATGGTTATTTGTAAGTCTGTACTGGATGTACGAATGGAGAGTTGATAATGTTGAGTAAGGAGAAGTGTGCAAAGTGAGAAGTGCTTTCAGACTGCCTCAGACCCCAGAGACGAAGGTTAGATGGTCAATATGTGTCAGTCGCATGTCATTGAGACTGATTGAGTGTTTACTGTGTTCACGTGTGAATGTGCGTACAGGGTTTAGTGTGTGCAGCCGTTTTTATGTTCCTGTAGGCTATACATGTGCACATGTTCACATTTCCTTTGAGAGCTGGTGGGTGTGCCTCTGCAAGTCTGTACATGCTTGTCTTTGTTCCTGTGTGTATTCTCGTGTGTGTGTGTGTGTGTGTGTGTGTGTGTGTGTGTGTGTGTGTGTGTGTGTGTGTGTGTGTGTGTGTGTGTGTGTGTGTGTGTGTGTGTGTGTGTGTGTGTGTGTGTGTGTGTGTGTGTGTGTGTGTGTGTGTATGTATGTATGTATGTATGTGTGTGTGTCAATGGTTTTGTGCATGTGTGATTATGTGTTTGCGACTCACCTCCTCAGTGAGGTTACAGCTGCATTAAGTCGCTCTGTGACAGTTGTCCAGAAGAATGCCAGTCAGGGCCAGCTCAGGGGTGGCTGTCACTCAGTAATGAATGATAGGCCCATCAATTAGCAGCTGTCACCATGGCAACTCTATCATTGTAATGACAGCACAGCTCAGGCTAGAGAAGAGAGGGGGGGAGTTGTATCCTTGTTCCTGTCACGGAGGAGGAGATCTGCTGTACAGCATGTCCATAAAGTTGTGCTATGTTGTCGTGTGCTTCTAATGTAATTATGTTGGCAGACTTTCATATATATATATATATAGTTGTACCTAATGTTAACTATTTGTTTGAGGTTAGAAGTTAGTTGCTTTCTTCCCTTTATAATTCAAACAAGTCTAGACAGAAATCAAAGAATACAAAATGTACACAAGTCATTGGTTTTCTAATATAAGTATCAAGGATATTTCTGATATATAATAGAGGGTTAAATCGCATTGGTTGTCAAGTCATTGGTTGTAGGGTCGCAGTCATGAGTACAAATAGTGATTTCTTAAAGGTGACTGATGGCGTTCAGATACTTTTCAAGTGATTAATTACTAAATACAAATTAAAAGCATTTAGTCCCTTTTTTGTATATTTTGTCTGTCTATAAACTCATACTAATCAGTTAATAGAAGGTCATTAGCTGGTAAGAACATTTAAGAACTCCTCAGAGTAATGGAAGCTCTGAAGCTATAAGAACATAACCAAACTCGGCACCTATTTAGACTGTGGCTCAAACTTCCCTCAGTACATGGTCATATAGTACACATACAGAGTAGGTAAATTTTGACAGGGTTGTGTTGTCTCAGATAGTACACTGCTGTTCTGTACGTATTGGAAATAAACATTACATTTGAATGCTTCACCTGCCAACATATCTGCAGCTTTAATTGTTTTACCCAGAAATGATTTTTATTTTTATTTTTTTAAACATACTGATGGTTTCTGATCAAATGCAGCATACTAATACGTAGTGAAAAATAAACACTTTTTTGTGGGTGGGTACAACTTGTATTTTTATAGTGCGGTGTACAGCAACAGCTGCAGCTTCCTCGGCCGCTGCAGTTTGAAAGCACCGTAGGTTGGTGGTCCTTCCTTTTTTTTTTTTTTTTTGCTATGTAGCTACAATGGTGAGCGTTGGGAGTGAATACAGTCCAGTTTCAATTTGTGGACCGTTTTTGAGGAGACCATCCAGGTACTCTTATAGTGCACTGCATGTACCCATACTTTACAGCGTAAATGCCCTCATATGTGTAGTAAGTGTACGTGAGACAGCCTTACCGTTTTTCATTATAATGAAGCTCAAACATCTTATGCAAGTGTTGTGATAGTTTTCCGTTTCTTTCCTTTTGCATCTTACCTCATTAATTAGTTGAAGATAGCTGCTGTCAAATCAATCAGCGTGAGCAGCATATCATTTGCTCACATTGATGTGACTGTTAAGGGTAAAACATAAATGTCAGATGTTCAGTTTGACTGCAGAATATATGACACCATTTGATTTGTGAAAAAAAAAAAAGCACATTCCGAAGTGTTTTGATTCTAAAGGGAAGTTTTAATTGAATTCAATGTAGCCGGCAATGACGCTTGCTGTAGTTTATTGTATTATCTTGTCAACAATAGATCCATAAAACTGTTGTTTACATCACTTGATGAATAGTCACCATTTTTACCTACCATAGTAAGACTTTTCTATCACCCAGCATACTGAACACAAATGACACTGACTGTATGCACCCTCCCTGTTTGAATAGAGAATGGCATTGACTGATTGATATTGTAATTCTCGCTGTGAAGTAATGTTTTACAGCATGCGTAAAGACAGATCTGTATAGCCCTCCCTACCGAGCACCTTTCTTCTGTATAGATCTGCCAAGTGCTGAGGACTGGTTAAATGCTGTCAATCATTGATTTTTTTCCCTCTGACAGGGGAGTGATGGCTGTGGTGATTGAAGGAGTCAGGGTTTTGTCTTTCTCCCCTGTGCTGCAAGGATTCAAGCGAGAAATCCTTACACCTTCGAAACCAGCCCATCACTTCCCTCCTCCTCTCCTCCCTACTTTCTCACCCCCTCTTTCTCTCTCTCTTTTAACAAATGGGCATCAACAGGCCATGAAATAATCAATGCTGATGATCCATCTTGGAGCCTGTCGATATGTTAATGAGCACGCCTCATCGTTATTGCTGCCGGGTCATAAATCACTGCCTCTTACCAGAATGCACAGCAGCTGGTGCAGCAAACCCCAGGCCAGGAATAAAACACTGTCTTTTAACGATTAATGTCCAAACATTCTGCTGCCCTGTGCCTTGATTGTTTTCAGATGCCAAAAAAGTAGGACGGATTGTAAATCAATAAAACAATAAGACAAAGTGTTTTAATAAAAGGAGAGGTTGCGAGTAAATCATTGCAGTGCTCCATTTAGCACTGCTTCCTGGGTAAGGAATAATTGGATACCTGGTACCCAGAAGTCATTTTTAAGATTATAAATGCCTGTGTCGGCGAGTAGTGAGAAGCAGGCTAGCTTGCAGTCGTACATTTTTCAAATCTGCTTTTTCTAAGGGCCGCTTAGAAAAAGCGGCCCTTCAGCAAAGCGAAGGGAGGGTGTAGTAGCTATTTGTTTGACTGTGAGAAATGAATAGATAAGCTATTTGCATAGCATACACTGTAAATCATTATGCTGAGATGATGGAAATAGATGGTGGAAAGAGAAGCATTATTACTTCCTTATGTCCTCCGCTTGAAATCTTTTACTTATCCCAGTATGTTTAATACAGCTGCCACATACAGTGTAAGCTCAAAGTCCTCTTAATTAACTATTCTACTGCACATTTTTTTTTTTTTGGGGGGGGTGTTTAACTGGTTGGTAATCTTTTAACATCCAATGAGGATAATGATGTACTTGTTATAGGTTATATTGGAATAAAATGGAACATATGACCGTTTAGGATGAGTTCATCTCTTAACCATTAATGTTGTATTATTTGTTAATTCACAAACCTCTAATGTATAAATATGTTCAGTTGTTTTTCTCTGTATACAAACTACATACTAACAAGCTATTAAATTCAAGCTATTTACAGTAATTATGTAATGTGCACCTTTATGACGGTTGAATTAGTGTGTGCTTAACTTGTAAGTCAGTGTAAAATGTAAGGCCATCAGATGTTGAGTTTGACTTGCACTTTGATGATTTTAAAAATGCTGCAAGGGGGAAGTTCAGCTCTTCCTTAAGATTTGAGACAAAGGATGTTTGACAAACTCCTGATTCCGAGTGTGGGATCCTACAGGGAAACAGTTTGGGTTTCTTTTTTTTTCTTTTTCTTCAGACTGCAGATCTCCTCTTTTCCAGCTTCTTCAAACAGCCGTTTGAAACGAGTCCTTATATTGCTCTGTGGTATATTAGCTAGTTTTACTCAATGTAATCGTGATGTAATAATGATTAAATTGCTTTATAAAAAAAAAAAAATTATATAATAATGAAGGGCATGCAGGCTTTGTCTGCTCAAATCAAAGTGTTTCACTTCAGAATAATACCCTTGTTTGGTTTTAATATTGCTATTAACTGTGGTATTAGTCCTGTGACCTTGTGCTCAATGATTCAGTCAAGCTTGTAGATTGCAGTATAACCTCTATGTACCTCTCTACTGGACCTCTCAGACCTGAACAGTTTTATGTTCTAGCCCTTGGACTTTCTGCAGATGATGAATCATAAAACCATGGGTTTATAGCAATGTTAGCAACTGGAACACTGTCTACATCAGTGCTGTCTCGTACACGTGTCCTCACAATGTCAATATCAGGAGTTAATCATTGTGCCAACTCAGTAACAGAAACATTTTATTTTATGAAACCATGCCATCTTAACCCAGTGGAGCAAACACTGTTTTGTGTTGCATAGCAACCAGATATGTTTCTAGTATTTGTTAGTTTAGATGTATCTACATAAATAAAAATGTCATTGCTGTGATGAGAGTTGAATGAAAGTTTCTTTTAAAATGACTAAAGAACATGACAGCTGTTTTGCTTTCCCTGCTTGTAATTCCACTTTAGATCTTCTTTAACCATTTCTCTTTATTGGGATCTGACTCAGGGGAAACTGTGGCCACAGTTGCTCCCTCTGTTTTTCTGCCTCACATACTCACTAATACAGCAGAACACAACTGCAGTCGAGTATCCGCCCTTTGGTTTATAGAACTAGATAGCGTGTGCAAGCACCGGACACCCCAATTTATTTACAGGAACTGAATTTACTTCAGACTCTGACAGCTTGAATTCCTGTCGCCTCTGTGGGGTTTAAATCATGATCGCGATATAGTGCAGCTCTGCATTTTTTTCTCGCTCAGTGCTAAGTATTATAATGATGAATCTGCTACTCTGGCTTATGCCAGCTCTAGGCGGACATAACAGCAGTTGTTTAAGTTTTCCAAAATAAATAGAGAATATTTCAATGGAGACAGATAGCAGAGAGGAGCCTGGGAAATGAAACAGTTTGACTTGTGGAAGTTGCCTTTCTAAATTGTTTTTGTTACCAAGATAAGGAACATTAACCCCAGATGTCAAAGAAAGTAAATAATATATCAGTCGGCTGCAATAAACGCCATTTGCTGAGGGACCAAATGGAGATTTTTATTTTCTATAACTGTCATCTATCAATATCAACATTCTTCTACCAATTGTCATCTTCCATATCCACATATAAGTAACCAGCCATCCATATCAAACATTATCTGTATTCCCCCTTGGTTTTCACATCACATCTGTGTGTCTTGCCATTTCAGAACAGATGGGCCCTGTGCATCAGGTTATTAGTATGAATTTATTGCCTAACAGCATAGGATTTAATTAGACAAGTTTGCCTTCTAACATAGGTTAAAGCAAGATGGTTTATAGTTATTTTCTACCAGTGATTCAGAGAAGATCAATCTGGACATTCATTAGGTATAAGTTAGGGAGTTGTATTTAACTGGTTTTGTAGTAAGATTAACCCCCTGCAGGAGGATTTCTGTGATAAGAAGATATAAATGTTTCTTAGTGAGGTCCCTTATGGGAAGTTGCAGATTTAGAAGGAAAGAGAAGCCTCTCAACTTGTATCAAACTCCAATGTTTTCTTACGTGTAAGTAAAATGATAGTTTCTCTGACAAAATAATCTTAATTAAAGTGTAACCGCTTCATCTGAAGCTTTCACATGACTAAATCCCAACCTCATCTTCAAGATATGCATTGGATAGCTCTGGAAGAACCTTAGTGGAGTGAGTTATACAATATTATTTTGTCAATTCATTCTTCAGGGAATGAACTTTCGCTCGTTCAATGCTGTTGTTGGTATAGCTAATTAAGATGCAGAAAAGAAAATAAGAATTAAACAAATCTGCAAGCAATTAGACACATTTCAGATGTTTATCTCGAACAGAAGAAGTGCTATATGCAAGCTTTTTAAGGAGGCAATTTTTGTATTGTTTCTCCAGTTTGCTGAATACTGATAGAACAATATTCACTGCAACATATAGTGCATAGTAGTTAGACTACCAGTAGGTTAACATGCTGGATGATTTTTGACAATCAGTTGACCAAGAAAGCCATGTAAACCTTGTTGGGCATGCAGTTTTTTTTTAGTTTTTTTATTTCAGCTACTTAAAACAGTTTTTTTGAATTCCTCTTCTTTAATATGAACAATGCAGACGTGAGGCAAATTCTTCAAACAAAACTACAAAGGAGGGAATTAATTGTAATCATAATAATTGAAATTAAGCTCAAAGGGAAAAGTTCCAAAGATTTCCATCCCTACTGCAAAGAGCTTGAATGTGTCCCCATCAACACCCACCAGTAAACCCCATCCCCTGTGGAAAAACTCCACACCACTATCTGTGGGGTCAGTGGCCTATTAATTTGCAAAAGCATGTTTTGAGATTGGATATCGTTTAGGCTTTATAATATTAATGAGGATATGGGCTTATTAGGGTTCCTGGGAATAGTTGTTGATGGGAACAATCTGGAAGGAGTGAAAAATGATTTAACACGCTCAGCAGGAGTGCAGGATTGGCCTATTGCAGTGTGCTGCGATTAATTCTTATTGTACAGCAAGGCTGCTGGATGGTGTAGCACGGAGGCTGTTTGTTGCGGAATTAGTGTGATTTTGCGGCATTCATTGCTGTGTTATGGTAAATGCTAATTAGGCTCTCCAGCCATAATTAGAACCTTTCCCCAGACAGACTAATTTAACTAGTACCACAGTAAGAGCATCGAAAAGATTAACACACAGACACGTGTGATATCACACATGCATACGCAAACGTCTCACCTTATAATTACACTCTTACTAACTATCAGCCAGCACAAATGTGGGGGTTGCAGGTTCTCTTTTGCCCTAATGCGTTAATCATTCTTTTGTTCTTGTGAGCTTTTAGAAAGTGTGTGTGTGGTCTTAATGGGTATTTTATTGAGTACGCCGAGTTACGAAAATGTGTTAAAGTGTGTTAAACACAGATCCAGGTAGGAGGTGCGAACATTTTCAGTAACTATTGGCAAGGTTGTTGTTATTAGCTCTAGATTCTACACTGCAGTGATTGGTTATTCCGCTGTCAATCAGCTGGTCTTTAACCCCAATCCTAACCTTAACCCTCCGATAATGTAACAACCAATCACAGTCAGAGAGAGAAAGCCCTCAGTGTTGGCTATGTGGTAAATGATTTTCCTCAGCAAACTCTGCCACTTACATGCGAACATGTTTAAGAACTATACTTTCTAGTGAGTGTAATTGCCTCGTGTTCATCACTGTTGCTGTCTCCCATGATATGAAGGATCAGAGTTCAGCATGCACATCAGTCTGCAGCCTCGCCTGCCAGTCATGCCTACAAGTTGCCACGGCGTCAGTGGCATGGCATCCTCCTTTGGCTTGCACATAAAGCCAGCGGCTGTGGGCAGTGTTGTTGCTTTTCACAGCAGACATACTTCTCAATCATCCGCTCACACGCAGATCATCCAGTGACATGCGGTTGGACAATGTTTAAACACATAACAGAGCCTAAAGGCTCCATTGGGTGGTTACTGTGTCTACTCAAGATGAGGTTTATTTATTTTTAACTCTTCATTATAAAAAACTCAAAAACAGTAATTTAGTTTTGCTGTTGTTGTTTGTTTCGCGGAATAATTGTCTGCGATTATATGTGAAATGGCTACAAACCTTCAATGTCATTACTATGGTGATAGGGTGGAGAGAGTATTTTTTACCCAATCTTTCATTAAGTTAAAGTTGCAATGCAAGTAGTGCAATGCAACAAAGCAGAAATACTCCTTTACAAAATGTGTTGTTGATCATTTGTAAAATGTACTCGTGGTAAAAAAAAAAAAAAGTCTAAGTACTCTGTTTACAGAATGGCCACTGCGTTATATTTTTATATATTATGGAATTATTATTTCTGATTCATTAATGTGTGAGCAACATTTTAAGGTTGAAGCTGTTTGACGTTAATGCCCCCCCCCCAAAAAGTTTGTTTCAAAATATAATTTTTAAAATACCCTTATTATTTATTTTTAAATTTCTCAATCTGTAAAATAACTTGTATATAGCAGTCAGATAAATGTAGTGATGTGTAAGTCCCTACAAATACAGTACAGTAATATAGTAAATGTACTTAATTGTTTTTCACCACCTGTAGCTTGCGTAGGTGCAATAAATGATAATAATGAACATGTTCAATATTACCATTTCACATACAGTGTTAGTAGTATCGGTATCCTTCAAGCTGCTCTGACCTCTTCCTGTTACCTGGTAGTCGGCGGAGCCTCAGCAGTTCCTACACTGGAATGTGGCTTGATAGTTAGCATAGTGGAATAAAATGTGTACAGAGAGTACAAAAACTTCACATTCTTCAGCACATTAATCCAGTATTAACTGAAGTTTGATGTTTGCCCATGATGATTGATGTGTTCACGTACATCTGGTCTGGTGACTCATCAAACTCCTTGTTCTCACAGCCAACATTCATTCTCCTTGAGCCAGGAGACAGTGAGAGCTGACCTGAGGTGCACTAAGATATATGTAAATACATGTATTATTTATATAGGCATCAGAGGCTGCTATAGTTGCCTCAGAACACATTGAGCTTTTGGCTACGGCCTTAGGGCCTTCTGTAAAACACTTTATCATGTTTTTAGTCCTCATGAATAATTAAAAACTTAAATTACATGCCATGTACAAAATTCATATGCTGGGGGTTGGAGGGAAAAGATACATGAAAATTAATTTTCTTTTCTCTAAGAGTGTGACAGGAAATCAATTAATCTTGATTTATTATTTCATGCGGGGCAGGATAGCAGCAGCAGAGAGTGGCTACAGCTGTTCTCATTGGAGAGGCCATATATTATGTGGTGGCTTTGACAGCTTCTGAAGGAAAGGGCTGAAGGATATCAGGCAGGTGAAGCAACTGAAAAAAAAAATATTAGGGAATACAAACTGTTTCCAGGGACTGTTATAAACTGTACAGCTAGAGGAAAGCATTATTGAATTCATGTTTTCAAGACACTTGCTTCTTTTCCCAAAAAACACTGTCACTCCCAGCTGAAATTATTAATGTTACCCCTTTTTTAAAACATCATGTTCATTTGATTAACGAGTCATATGTTTTTGTCCCTCTATCTGCAATCTATTTTCTTGTGTCCTCCTCTTTCCTAGGTGGGGGGTAGAGGGGAATTGAGATTTACCACCCGTCAGATAAATGTGTCCAGGTAATATAACACTAGGGATAGAATGACATCGCTATTTATTGCCCGCTTTAAAGTTTTATAACTTGTCACAGTTTGCAGCTTGTTGTGTGTGGCCCCCCAATTTCTCAGCAGTGTCTGTAAATAGAAAATTGTAAGGGGGAAGCAGAGAAATCAGAAACAATTCACAGGAACACTTAATGAAGGAATAATACATTAGTTTACTGACTCTGAACTGCAGTCATTTCCCAAGAAAGAGATTTAAAGAAAGGAATGCAGTTTGATGTAAATAAAAAATAATAATAATTATGTTTTAAATAATTTTCCAACTTTATAGAAATACATAAAACAGGGTGAACATGATTGGCCCTTCATTTATGCCAGCTTCCTTAGTTGACATTTAATCACAGTTTTATGGGAACTTTTCTCCAATGTGCTGTGCAAACTATTAGAAGTCAATCATCTCACCAACTCACTGAAAAACGGATTACCAGCCTGCCAGCTGCGGCAGCTGATGAGTGACAATTGAAATGTGTCATGTCACTTTCCAGCGATGTGTTTGTCAAGAAAGTGTTTGTGGCCAAACAGTTACTTTCAAACAGCACTGTAAGCAGAAAAAAGAGTTAGGACGGAAAAGCAAGCCTTTAGTTTATCAGGATAACCTTTAACGTGATAAATCCACTATTACCCTAAGTTTTTAAATTGTACATAATTTTTTTTAGATCTAACTTGGGACATGTACGTTTCAACTTAGTTTATTTTGGACAGAAAAATTAATTTAGTTGTCTGTATTTGTTCCAAAGGATGCTTTCACATCTACCTTGTTTGGTCCAGATCTTCACATTTTTCAGTTTGTACCAAACCAAAATAACAGGTGCTAAAGGTGCTTTGGACCCATAGACTGTATATAAAAGTGAATATTGCTTCTGGGTCGGAAAAATTTGGCCAATGCAGAAGTGCCTTAAACTGCAATGGCACCGAGGGCCACTTGGGGTTGGCTTCAAAAAGGCTCCATATACTCCCATTGAACTTCTCATGATATACAAAGTCAATAAATTGTTTCCATTAGTAATTTTGGTGTTGTTCACTAAAGTCATTCCTTCTTATTAGTTTTTTGGTGGTCCATCTGAAAATGATCCCAGATATTAGGCCTCAAAAAGCAACATTTTGGGGGCATGTATGTTTGATTGACAGGCCAGTGGACTGAATCGGTGTGGGGGGCATTTACCTCCAATCCGATCAAATCAGATCCACTGCTTGTTCCTCCCTAGCTCATTCAAATGACTTCACTTGTGGCTCCAAAATAGCAAGATGGTGACGGTCAAAACCAGAGCTCAAGGCTGAAGAATGGCAGTTCACACACCAAGCGGTGACGTCACTGTTGGTAGCCGCCTGATCGAACCACCAAAGGACCAAAATTTGGCCTGACCAAAAGAGGTGGTCTCTGTCCGTATCAAACTGAACCATGGTATAGTTAGTTTGCAGTGTGAAAATAGTTTTGGGATGTTTCTGATTTTCTGACCAATAACAGGAGGATGAGGCAGGTTATTGTCACCCATTAAAAATAGAAGGAGAAAAAGAACCAGGGAAAAAGTAAAGAAGAGACAAAGTATTGAACTGTAATTTGATCCAACAAAGAAATCGATAGTGAGCTTGAAAAAAACGCTTGAAAATGCCAAAAGCTATAACTTATTTTCAGAGAGGAAAAAAATACTGGTAGTGATGCTATGATAATAAAAGCATAGTGGCAATGGAATGAATCTTTTCATTATGTTCCCTTCACTCAAGTCGAAAACCAGCTACACTGAATGAATTGACAACATGCTGACCTCAGACGCCCGTCTTCAACCCAGTCAGTGTCAAGTATTGGAAAACGCAGCTCTCAAGGGTAATGATGACAGGATGTAGGTATGTCATGCAAAGGACTTAAGCTCGCAAAAATATAATGTTAAAACAAAAACTGACCAGATCAGATGTCGACAATGTCATGAATACATGAGCCATGGTCCGGACTTTCAGGTATGTAAATGTCCCCTATTAAAAAGGTTGTAATTGTTTCTCTATTTTTCCCTTGGAGAGGTTCATATTCTGCTATGCCATAAATTTCATTCCATTTATGAACAGATTTCACTAGTCAACCAGACTGGTAATCAACAATCAGTAAACATCTGTTACTATCTATTAATAACCAGGCCATACAGATTTACTGCTGGCCCGACGGCTGGTGAAAATGTATTTCTGCCACTGACGAGGGGCAGATTGGAACGGGCAGCCCAGTGCCATTTGTAAATGTGAGACAAATTAGAGAGCAGGAGACAACTAAATTAAAAAGCCAAATGACCGAGGCCAGATGGAGCTCAATATAACAAATGGAACAAGTTGTGGAGGTGCCAGTTGTACAGACGCTGAGGGACACTGAGGGGGAATTGATTCAGGAGAGCCATTGGGTGAGCAGATGAAAAGGTTATATTAACACTTACAGGAGGCAGAAAGTAGGCCTCTGTGCCCTCCAGCTTTATGTTGCAGTCATTCACACATATGGATGCTGCTGTCCACATCATCTTTTAAATGGTGCTATGTGAATGTCAGTGTGAGAAATAAACACAATGTAGCGCTCAGTGCGTCTGACATAGAGCATATTGTCAGCACATGGCTACAGTCCCACTGTCAACTGATATGACTTCATTTGTCCTCCCTTGTCTGGATTTTTCTTTTATTGTAACATTCATACATGGCAGCATGCAGCACCCCGGAGACTACAAATGCATATTATATAAATAGCATGATATAAACCTTATTATCTCTTAATAGACTTTTCAAATGGCACCATTTTGCCCAGATGTGAGGCGTATTATTTTGATTTAATGTTCAGGAGGACATTGCACTATATGGTAAATGATGCTTCATCCTGGTTGCTCGCTGGTGATGCATCACACCTGCAGCTCTCCAGGTTAAGACACATGAGCGCATTTGTATCTTGTAAATGGCTATGCAACGCTGGGGTGAGGAACACATTTGTTTGGGTTAAAGACTGCATGTTAATGAAATAGATCACGAACATTGCCATTATGATAATGGATTGCAGCACTTTTCCTTGTGGCGTAATATTTTATTTATGACCTTTTTGGATTACTTGGATGAAAAAGAAGAAGGGGGAGGAGGGGGGGAGCAGACAGTGTTCTGCTCTATGGCCCTTCTGCAAACACAAAACAACCAGTATTTACTGAACACATTTTTCCCTGTGGCATGTGAAGATCAGGGAGTTTGAGTGGGAGATTAGCTTTGGGTTAATGAAGTCTGGAATCTGGAGAGAAATGGTTATTACTCTGTAATGTAGAGTCTTTTAATTTCCACTGTGGCAGTCGGGCCTAATGTGTTATTTTACATTCTGTTTTAGATTGCACAAAGTGGTCACTGCTATTTATCGTACTCATTTAAATCACCATTATTCAGATGTATTAGGAGATGATACATTAGGCTGCACTCAGAACTGCTTGCCTTCCTGGTTACTGAATAATGAAATATTCCTCACCAGGGACAGTAACACAATGGTAATATTCTCCTGAAAGCCCATCGCAGGCTTTTTCTTCTTCCATGACATACATAAGCTGTTAACACATAATATACCACCATTTGTTTCTTTAATCTCTACCTTTTATCTGCCTTTTTCTGCTCTTGAGGCATCATTATGGGAATCTCTGTTCTCATCACTCACTTGAAATCCTATTTTTTTTGGGTTTTTTTTGTTTCTGCAGGAGATTTCCTCCTGTGCAGTTACTTACAGTGGTGCTCCTCTTACCTCTTGCCTCTGATAAAGGAAGCAGGAACTGACAGGGGCTATTTGTTATGGGGATGAGACAGGGGTGACATGCACTAGATTATAAAATGCACAGACGTGCAGAGGTCAGATAAACAATTTGCCACCGAACTTGGCTACCCATGATGCTCTCCGTCTGCTCAATATCAGAAAGGAGGGAAGAGGAGGGAATCCACGGCTCTAAAGGGAGGAAGGCGGGAAGGATCATGTGAGTCGGGAAAGGGAGGGGGAGTGCCGGGAGGAGGGGGGGGGCACAAAGGAACAGTGAGAGAGCCCCCCTGGCTGATGGCAGTCAGGTTTGCATTTTTTTTTCCCTCCCTCACTCTGTGGGTTAATTCACAGGATGAAAAGCTGCTCTGTATGATGTGTCATATATCAAAGACAGGGCATCAGTAATCTTTGCTCAAGGGCACAGATAACAGACAGATAGACATGTGAATGAGATGAAAAAAAAGCAACTCATCCCTTTCTGCTACCACCACGGAGGAGATAAAACAAGATTTATGACTCATCTCAGACCACATACCGGCTGTGTGGACCATTTTTCACATGCTCCAAAAATTGGTACTGGAAAGCAATCTGCTTGTCAGAGTGTCCATCAGGTGCTTCAGGAGGAAATTGGGTCCTTCGGGCTTTTTGCTCTGCAGTCAGCTTTTTTCTTTATAGCAGTTTTGTTTTTAATGGTATCCATAAATATATGTAGGGTTATAAGTACCTTTATCACCCAAGGAGCTTTTCCACATGATGTGGCCTGCCATGCGCTGGCGGTTGTTTCTGTACTGAAAGCTTCCTGTGATGTGTTGACACTGTGATCCAAAGAGATCTAGAGTTGTGTTGATGGACAGTGATGAGACGGTGTGACAACTCCCTCGTTGAGTTTGATTGACAGAAATGTATTTTGATGGACAGGCAAATCAGTTTTGTCCAATCAGATAGTCATCTCCGACTGAGCAGGGCAAAAGTAAAACTTCTGCTGAAGTCTTATCAGTAAACACATCACAATATGCATGTTACAGGTGTGCAGTCGTCGTTGCTGCCCAATGTATCAATGTGATGGATGGTGGCATTTAAATGGACCCTTCTGTCAAAGAAGTGTCGTAGTTGGTAGATCAGAAAATGATCAGCTGCTCTGCATGCTGAGGGTGACTTTATGTTCCTGTCTGAAACTACAAGCTTCACATTATGCACATATGTCAATACTTTGCATCTCCGGTGAACCAGCTGTGAAAAATAGCTCACTGCACAATGTAAAAAAAAAAAAAAAAGTAAAAGCCACTTTTAATGCACAGCATGGCACAAACAAATAAACAGCAGCAGTCAGCAGCCTCAGTGATGATACTCACACTGACAGTGAGCATCAGGATAAGCAGAGGCTGTCCAAATCCTGTCTAAACCTGTCCCATCTTTTAAAAAAAAGTTACAGACTGGCACTCATCTGACAAAAAGATACTAGGACGCTTCACCAAATATTAGAGGAAACAGTTAAGTAAACACTGTTACACAAGCTGCAAAATAGGTTTGCTGAACTAGACAAATTTTAATGGGGTGCCATTTTAGTAATGATATGTCATGGAGGAAAATAACAATTTCGACTTCAACTCGGTCTCAAAGAACTCATACCTGATCTGGCAAGAAAAAAATAAAACCTTATTTCTGACATTCATAGCATGAGTTCCAAACATCAGTTTACCATAAACAATCTACTTCCTTCACGTTTTAACAGATGTCAACAGTGACTATCTTGGGAAAGCAGCATTTATTGAATAGTTAATACAAACTGCAACAGTGGACAGTTTTATAACTTGGGAGTATTTCCTCTCATAAATATTGTGACACTTAAGAACACAGAACAATACATTATGTATAATTCAATGATCCACTTACAGAAACCAGATACTCGCATGTCTGGGGCACTCAATAATTTCCCACTAAAGATAGGTTAAGGAAAATATCCAAAAGCACCAATAACTATTCGTCCTGTTTTGCCAACTCGTTATTGGCCGGCCAAGCCTCATCTTCCACCTTTAGATAGTTGCCAGAAAGTGTTAGGTAAGCTTTGTAAGTTGTGCCTCTACACATGTAGACAGAAATAGGTTGACCTGAAAAATTCTCCCCTGCTGCGAGTTTTAAATAATTCTAACATAAAATGCTAATTGTCCAACCCATAAAAAGCCTCCTTTTCCATATTCCCAAAAGCTAAATAAAAGTTACTATATAGCATGTGTGCTTTGGGAAATAAGCAGACTTTTCAACATGGCCAGAATTATTGTTTAGTGCCTCTTTTATGACTTACTTTTGCAAAAACGTGCAAAATGCTGGTGATTTGTCAGCTTGTTTTCAAAATCAGTATGTTTATATCCTGTTCATAATTAACCTGCACACAGTTAAACAAATTTAGATGAACCAGAGTAAATTTAGAAGTTTACTTTTAGTATTTAGAGGAGCTTTAACTGTATTTAAACACGTGGTAATGAATTGAAACTACTGCATTCCACACGTGTAGACCAGGCTTCTACTGGTTGGCTGTGTGATTTCTCAAGTGCTTTCTGGCTGCCAGGTTGGAATAGGGTATTAGAGTGGCCCTGCTGTGCACATGGTGTTGATAGCACAGGGAGCTGCATGACTCTGTCTGTTATGGATCAGGTTGCACTTGGGGAAACATTTGAAGGCTCCTCTGGGCTTTCACAGAGCAGAATTTTTCCAGGGGACAGAGGGATCAGCTTAAAGCAACGGGCTTGTTGACTTTGATATCCTATCTAATACCAGCACTTCCACAAGTTTACACCCCTGCAAACAGGCCTGACATTAGAATATTCTCATTTGTGCTAGCAAAGGGATTTGGCCCACCACAGGGGTTTGAGGTTTGTGTTTCTGTCTGTCACAGATGAGCGAGGGTTTACACAATTTGGCCTGTGTTCCTTTCGCACCAGACCAGACTGTGTGAATAAGAAACGGGCCAAACAGAGGGAATGGCACAAATACCTGCCTCGCACAGCAGGCAGATGTTCTGTGAGGGTCATTGGGAGTAAGGGTAAGACTGATGTAAAACATGCCCTTATTTAGCACGTTGTCACATTTGCCTCTTGTCTCCTGTTGCTCCTTGAGCTCTTTCCCTGTCTGAACTACTTGCCAGCTGTGGCATCTGTTCTTAGATGAAAGCATAGGCAAAATCTGTATGTCAATATCAGTGCCGTGGACAGACAAGATGAACAAATGGAGAAGTGTCTGTCACTGCACGGCAATCATCCTTCAAATGAAAGGTTACTGCGCCACATTGTGCACTGGAGAAATGACCATTTTTAATCAGACAGCAGGGGACACATCTGTCAGAAGCTCAGTAAAGCTGCAGTTAGGAACCATGGAGAGCAGAGACTGATCAGTACAAATCATTTCCCCTTTCCCCCTGCTGACAAAACAGGCCGAAATGTGAAAAGGCCACCAGGGAATTGAATATGACTTCTCTAAGGTTATGCGTAGGATGCAAAGATGATGAAGGGAGGACGTTTAATCAAGGTTGATACGAGATTACAAGGTATATGTAGATGATATAAAAGGTAGGGCTTTCTTGCCGTAGAAAGCTATAGCCTGTTGCTCACAGCTACAGTGTTTGCCATGATTATAGTCTGGAAACCCTCTACGATTTAAGGTTTGCTCAACCACTCTAAAGAGTGGACCAATTAGCGTAAGTGAGGGTAAACAAGAATGAAAACGTTGAACCTGGGTCTGGTCATACCAGACTATAGGTTTTACAGAGAACATACTAAAAAATAAGACTAAGCCCAAACCTAATTTATTACTGGTCCATTTTAGAAATGCTAGAGGGCTTTTAATTTGAAATGCTGCATTTTGGCGACCAACGTTCTAACTTTATCACACAGTCAGTCACTTGCTCAGTCAGTGACAGGCATTTGCGTTTATAGGGCTTGACCCACTGTTGCGATCCAGCCAAAAAGAGTGTACAAGATGATGAATTGCACTCTCTAGTCTTTTCTTTCTTCCTGTTTTTTTTCTGTTTGTCTTGGTTGGTTTAATAAAGTAAGTTCACCGTGTCTTGACTGAAGGAATAAAACATGTTCTAATTATGCCATTAACAGCAGAATAATGGTAGTTTATCAAACTGACATCAAAGTCAGGCTAACCTCTTTATAATGAGATTGGAGCTTGGTTTGTCATTCTTTATCTAATAGATTTCCCAATCTGTAGGCTACATGTCATTTTATATCATGTTGGCAGGCTAAAGAGGAACATGGTAGTTTGAGGAAAAACAAGAATGAACTCAGAGTGGCCCCATAAACGGGTGTACTATTATCCTCTCTGTGTTTCCTATGTCCTCCATGTTGTCTGTGATGTTTTGCCCCAGTAAAAGTGTGAGTTCAGACCTTGGGGTTTGCCCTATCCAGGGGCCTTAACCTTAAGATTACATCTACAGAGGGGTTGAACATGTTCAGAGCTGGAAAAGTAATTGCAAAGCTAAGGTTAGTAATTTTGTGGTATTAAATTGCCTGTCAGAGCTAAATGAAGTAGGGCTTCTGCACTGCCAAAAGCCATGTGTGGAGAGTAGTGTAGCTTTATGCGAAGAAGGTAGTATTTTCCTCCACCACATCATTTTATCATTCAGCTGAGTTCATGGTGTTGTTTTAAGAGATTTAAGTCTCATTACCCCAACCTAGGCCCTTTGTGATTTATACCATTATTATAGCAGTCTCTCACAATAGAAATGATGCATGAATCACATTTGTACTGTAAGACAAATGTTTCTCCAAGGGAAAGAGAGACACTGTAGCTAGTTAAAGGGACCCTCATTAAGCTCTCGTTATTGGATAAGTGGCTCTCATTTTCTCTGAGATTCCAGGCCTGACTAACTGATCTTTATACCTCTCTGAAGAGTACAGTGTTACATTGCTGCAGTGTTAATTTGTTCTTTGTGATGTGACCAGCAATTATACGTTTTTCAGTGTCCAAATCCGTGTCATTGACCTTCAGTTCCTGCTGGGTCAACACCTAGTCAACACCTACTGACCCCAGCCCTACAATTGTCAGGGATGGAGTTAAATCTGGGCCCTCAGAGCTGCCTCTGCTCAGCACGTGGCTCAGACATGTTTTAAAAAAATTTATGTATCAGTAATATCTATTGACCTTTTGTTTTTAAGGCAGCATTACAATAGGGAAAGAGGAAATGATGGAGTGATACTATATAAAACTATAATCGACAGTAGTGGGAGAGAGATAATAAGGTTAAACTGGTGAATATTGTATTGATCAATTGACTTGTTAATTGTGTTTTCCATAAAATGTCAAAAAATAGTAATAATTTACATTACAATTCCCTGGTTATATCATTATATTTCTTATATTATTGATACTACTTTTGAATTAGCAGTGCATAGGCAAACCTTAGTGGCATATACAATATACTGTAAGTTTCCATTCATGTATGAAATATAAATAACTCTAAAAGGACAGTTTGTCAATATATTCTGTTAAAAAAAAAAACATCAATGAGACTTATTTTGTCATAAATGTAGTAAACATACACAGTATTTTAAATGGCAGTTGAGGATGTATAAAGTCACTGAAACCCTTTTAACATTAGTATCTTCTTTCCATGTATTTTTATTACTAGTGTATATTTACAGCTGTAATGACATCAGTTGGACTATAATTGTATAGTCGGGAAAGATATATATATATATATATATATATATATATATATATATATTTTTTTTTTTTTTTTTTTTTTTAAAGTGAACTGACCTAACCTTTTCCAACCTTCAGATTTCCGTTACTGTTTGGTTAAATCAGTGATACTATCATCAAACTAATCAACAAGGACAGATGACAACAATGTAGCTGATATTTATAGAGAAATACTATTAGTTAAATAACAAACTGGAATACAATTTTGAAATAAAAGGAAAAGGATGGCAAGAGAAGGTGGCTTTGAAGTGTCTCAAATTTCCTCCCCTGTAGTTTATTTGAGAGCTATCCTTTTTCTTGAATTCATGGCTGAAAATTGTCATTGATTTGCAGGATGACAGATACTAAGAGCCTCTCTATTGATGTTACAATTGACAGTTTCAACAAATTCCGTATCTAATTATCATCCCTGGACAAATGATACACCTTTGTGTTCCGCGAGACAATGTCAATGGTGCAGGGTGCATTGTTCGAGAAGAAATTATTGAGCTCGGTGTCACCGCACTGATTTAACAGAGAACATTTATTTTTGTGTGGCATAATTAAACCCGGTATGGACTACTCACAAACTGCTGAAAGCATCACTAAAGAAAAGATCTGTGTTGTTGATGGCCTTTGTGTTGAGGGATTTTTCACTCCTTCAGCTAAATAGTCCACCACCCATTTTCTCTTTCTCTAATTCTTTCTGAAATCCCTTCTTGTTTCCTCTTTTCGTTCATGCATGCAACATATACAGAAACAATTTATTAAGTACAGGAGAAGATACACTTCAGTGACATGGTATTAACTTATTGTTTAAATGATTCATAATATCGATATATTTCCAATCCAACTATTAAAAGGGAGATAAACCACTGCCATTGGTTTACTAAGTTTACCAGTATGTTATTAATTCATTATAACTAAAACAATGTCATAATCTATTATACTGGAGTCTAATACACTTGCATAAATTAGCTTTTTGGTCACTTTACCTTGTGAAGTTTATTTTACAGTTGCAGTTACTGCCTCCAATGGCAGAAATAACTACTACAAGTCACCTCTGTTGACCACTGAGACACTGACAAGCTCTTTGCTGGATTGACATCTGAACCCGCCAGGGGCATGAACCTGCCAGGGCCTCCAGCAGGTGCCAGAACCTGACACCTCCTTAAGGCACTGGGAGCAAAGTGGTGGGTGGCGATGCTGATGGTGGGGGCTTTTGGGGCTTTATGTTCGAGGAGTAGTAACATGATGCTGGAGTCCCCTGCCTTTTCCCACAGTGGCCCTGAACCACCACTCTGCGGCTCCACTGGCTAACTAACGGCTCACTTGACTGTGGTTACAGGAAGCTCTTTGTTGGGAAGGACAGAATTCAGGGGGAAGTGGTGTAATCCTGGCTCTGTCCTGGATCAGTCAGTTTGGATTTCACACAGGCCCCCCGATCAGGCTTAGTGCAGCCAAGGGCCCCTGGACACTGTGTTTCCTAGGAAACAGGCAAACACCTTTTTTTCTCTCAGCGGGATCATAAAAACTAAAAGTACTCACATCGTTTAAGAAAATATAGACTATTGCTCTATCTTTCATATTTACTGGGTTAGCTTGTGTTACTCATTCAAATTAAAACATATTTTAAAGTAATCTATTTTCATGTCACTAAACTGTTTATTTATACCTTATCTGCAAAATTATTCAAAGAGTTTATTTATTTAAAGATGTTTCTATAATACTTGTTATTGTACATGCATCATTAATAATTCATCTCTGCTTATGATGATTCCTCAAAGGGTACATATGAAGACACTGTCACTTTTAAAGTACACACAAAGTGCCGTAGTATTGCAGAATAACACCACAAGAGTGGACTGACCCCATTTTACTACCTGTCTTCACCTACCAAACGCCTCACTAACTGACAGGATGCTATGGCAAAACTACCTGAATGCAATTACTCATACACCCAAGTAAGACACCACCTACTATAAAGCATTAGAATCTAGATAAAAGTGTGCAGTATCTCCCTGGGGTTTCTCTAGTTAGCCCCAAGACACCTAAGAAAGGCTAAGCCCAGGCGTCCCAGAACTACTCTCACACCCACCACCTCTGCTTTACCTCTTTTACATCTTGTCTGGTATGACTTACTCTAGTTTTGCAATGTCAGTAATGCACTACTACGTGCACATTTGCGACTTCTCCATAGACCGAAGGCTTTAGCGGAGAGTGCGAATCAAGCTTTGCTTCACATCTTTGGGGAACAAAGAGAAGTTGCAGCGAGCCAAATCAGGAGAGTAGAGTTTGTGGGGAGCGACACGTTTGTTGTTGCGTGCAAGAAACTTATTGTTTTCAGTGTGCTGTGAGCGGACCTGTTGTCTTGTTGGAGAACCTAAGTGCCATCACGCCAGAGTTAAGGTTGTTTGCAATACATGTTTTCCCGCAGAGTCCTCAAAACATCACAGTTGAACTTAATGTTGACAATCTGACCCGGGGACAAAGTCACCGTCAACAATCCTGCAAATGTCGAAGAAAACCAACTTGGTTACGCTCCTGACATTTTCTGCACCTTCTTTGGTTTTGCATAGTGACGTTCTGCCCCAATAGAATTGTGCGAGTCACTTAAAATACCATGCCTGCATCATTGTTTGATTGGCCTTGAATCTCTAAAGAATTTCAAAGGTCTCCGTTGCTGATTTTCAAAGTGTGATACAAAATGTGATGTGCGCCCTCTGCTCAAACCCATTGTGATATTGCAAATAAGCAAACACCAGCGGTCACAAAAACACGTGTATCACAGGTGCTGATGTTGATCAAATGATGTACCTTGGAATAATTACTCATGGAAGTTATTGCTTCCTTGTGGACAGCACTCTGCTGTCAGAACTTTTTGATCACACCTCATACAAACACCAAGACATGTATTCATTGTGCAATATTCTCCTTTCCACACTATGCCACAACTGGAGACAACTTACTGTAAAGAAGTCCAAATACACACTGTATCTAATGGCATTTTCTGCGCTCATCAACCATGACTCTGTGTCCTGCACAGGTCAGTCTGGTGAGGTATAGAAAAATTCACCATGCCCATTACAAAATGGAAACACTCCGTTGCAACTGATACCTCTTAGCACCTCTCAACAGGATATGACAAATTGTGGGCTGCCTCAATTGTTTCTTCAATTTGTCAAATGATTTTAGTCTTCAGATTGTCTGTGAAGAGAACTATTTAATGTTTTTTTCCAAGCCACATACTGATGAAAAATAACAGCTCAAAGTCATGTCCAATGTGAGTCATGTTGCTTTTCATTCAATTAGACAAAATCTAGCCCACACAAATGACACTGAAATAAATTGATGTAATGACAAGAATCCATGTCTCGCAACAGCGAGAGGTGAAAATCCGCCCATTCAATTTCAGGCTTTGTACTTGGCATGGCATGTAATGTGATCTCAGTTCAGTCTGAGGAAAACAAATCCTTTTTTTTTTTTCTTCTCTGTTTTACATGCAAGTGTTGGAGAATGTGCGGCATTTGTAGTTATTTCAGGAGATAGGGAGAGAGAGAAGCTGCAGGGGTTGCTGGTTCATTCTCCACCTATGCTATGGAGAGCAAATAATTGCTCCATGGCCAGAAGGCTTTGATTGGTTGGCTAGTTAGTGATCAGAGCAGTGAGATGTCTGGCTCTCTGTGGACACCAGGAACTTTGTAACATATGGCAGAGAGAAGTGGGCGGAAGTTGTTTTTTTTACAGTTTACTCAAATCCTCATTTTCTTTGTGACCTCTTACATGGGTTATAATGTCATGTAATGCCATACAATTTTAAGTTAGCCATGGGTATTTCAAGCACTTGTGAGAATTGAAAATGCAAGTATAGATTTGACCACAAGCATGCACTGTGTGTCAGGCATCCAACTTAAATCTGTTTCAGAAAGCTTCAACTTGTGAAAAACTTAACAACATGAAATCTCTTCAAACAACATAGCATGTGCTTCAAGGTATTATCCAACCTTTTTTCAGCACCGAGTTCTTTCCTGAACACATGTTTGGATTGTTTGAAAAGTCAGTGGGTTTAAAGCCTGGCACACATCGTTACAATTTTCAAGCTTACATCAATCTGGGTATTTTCAAGTACAAGCCACAGTATGTAGTTTGTACAGTATTGTTCAGTTTATTCACAGCTATTTTTTTTAAAATTTTTATCAATAGAAAATACACTATCAATGTATACTTACTCAGTGGGGCAACTACTATTACTGTAGTCCTCAACTTACTGTATTACCCAGTGTTTTGGGAGCTATCTTGTGTTGTAGCGAGCAAGCCTAAATTTACTGTGTAATACCTCGGATAGATACAAGACCAGAAAACTTAGCATTTTGATATATTGTGCTACTTAGACTTCACACTCTTTTAAATACAGGTGATAATCCAGCTGTGCACAAACCTGTCCTATTAAACTTGATGTTATGGTTCTATGTTCCCTATTTGTAATCTCACGCAGCATCAGTTTTGGTAGCTATGTTTTGGTAGCCACCACAAGCAAGCCAGTTTTTGCTGTGTAGTTCAAATGAGTCCTACTGCTTTCATGTACAGTAATCGTCTCAGAAAGATACTCTTCCCCACTTTTCCTCAATGCCCCATCACCTCTGTATACTTTATATGAAAAATGAGGATATATTGGGTTGCCCTAACTTTGTTCTACCTGAGTTTGACATCCTATTAGATTTGGTGACATATTAATGCCAAAACTCAGTGAGTTTTTGACATGGTTATGGAAAATTAACATTTTTCCAATTATTCTGTTGACTGAGAGATTGCCTCTAATTCCATGCCTCTCCCCCGTCAAATGTAACTGACATGACTTGTTGTTTTCTCTTGCATAATTATCCCAGTTAACAAAGCAAAGCATTTGTTTTATAATCTAACGAAGTAATTACACACACAATTGTTGCCTCTGTTAAAGCAGTCGTTTACAACATCTTACCTTGTGCTACATTGAATGGACAAAGTCCATTTCAAAGCACAGGAGCTGTTGCATCACTAGAAAATGTAGCCTTTATTAGACAAAATGCATAAATATTTGGACAGGACAATGACCTGTGACATCCTATACATGATATGTATGTTGGCCAAGTGGACTCTCAGGATATTCAATGACATTTATTATTTACATGACTGAAGCTCATCAGCATCAAATGCCTTCTGTGCATTGAATTATTAGATGCGTTCTTATCCCTCCCTCCAAAAACCCCAGGGGTCCTCTTTACTAACCTTGAGGCTGCATGACCTCTGTTATATTAAACACACACATTATACCCCTCACACACAGTATCATGTTGTTGTGGACCCTCTTTGCCCTCCCCCCTCTCTGCCCTGTCTGTAAAGAAATTTGGGTTGATGTTTGTGATGGCAGAGATCCCTCTCAACAAACAATGTGAAGATTGAAAAGAGGATTCTTCCTCTTTTCACTCCGGAGCCTTCTAGTCTATTGCAAGTTTACATGACCCTTCAACTCCTCCCCACACAAGCTCTTGAGTTTTGTTCAACAGCTTCTGTTAGGGAATATAAGGAGGCATTGTTGCCTGGGTCACAGCAGCGGGATGCTAAGTTCAGGACTTTACGTAACGGGATCAGCCACAGTCTCTTGACAGATCATGTGAAAGACACCAGGCCACAACAACAACAACACTTTATGTGGCAACATGCAGGAATATATTTTTTGAACAAACAAGATACCTATTTGAGGAAAAATCTCCTTGATGTTTGTGCTGTACACAGGCCTGTCATAAAAAAAAATCAACAAAAAAACTTTTTTTTTTTTTTTTCCAAACTTGTTTTAGAATGTTTGTAGGTAATTTATATCCTCTAAATTGTCTGCACACTCTGTCCTGTCTGTCAATTTTTTGCTGGAGTGATGTTGAGTTGTTTACTCAAGCACATCAACTCACTTTTCACTCTCACTTAAACTGAATGAGCTCTCTGCATCGACAATATTTCACTAAGCCTGTTTGTTGGATGTGTCCATCACTACATTTCTTGTTCAAGGAAGACAAGACAATGGATTTATTAAAGAGACAGATGAACTTCTTTTCAAATCCCATCATTCTGTTGAGTGTCTAAAACCTCGACAGTTGATGTGCATATGACAGCTGTCACATTCATGACAGTTTCCAGTCACAAACAAGCACGAACACGTAGGCTGTTGTCTCCAAATTCACAGTGCAGCTTTCAGTAAAGTGTAGCCTGCCATCAGAGCTCTGTGTAGGATCATAAAACATTTGGCATTTTGACTTGTGCCTTGTGATTTATCTTGCCTTGAGACATAATTTGGTCGGAGCCCGCAGTGAAATATATACTTGGATAAGTGCTGTGGCTTTGAGTTGAAATAAACAAATCCCTAATGCCCTATCAATATCCTTCCTGTTGGAAACGGAATAACTCCTTCACTTACCAAAAGGAATATATATCATCAGATAAATGCTCCTTAGAAATAAGAAACCAGGGACAGGCTTAACCACTTCTAAGCCTGGCTTCCCTGTAGACTTGTGTTTATGATAAAGGGTAATGAATGGAAAGTGGATTTTATCAGTGAAAGATGGAGGAATGGTTAGCTTGAGTGATGCTTTTCGTCCCACATGGCACAATCAAGTCCTATTTTTGAAGCGTCGTCCCTTGTGTCTTTGTAGACCAATTTTTGTGTGGATATTGGTTGTGGGACTTTGCAGGCCCTGCTGTACAGTACAAAAAGAAGGGCAGACCACTTATCTAAAGACGCAGCAGCATTGCTTACCATGCAAATCACAAAGGCAGCCACTTCATAAACTTTAACATTCAGGAAACTTGAAATGCACCACAATATGTTGCCTAGCAATTAGTTTGGTTGCACAGAATTTCATCTTTTGGTTTTTGGATTTTTTTTTTTGTGTCTGTTTTTACTGACATTCTTTCAATATAAATAACAATGAAAGAAGAGAAAAGATAAAGGCATCTCTTTCTAGTTAATCCTTCACATACATGGTAGATTCAGGACTTAAAGAAGTCTCTGTTTGTTCCATATTGTGTGTTTTTGTACCACACAGCCTGTCTCATCACACACCCCTGTCTGCTTGATTTCTTCTCCATCTTGTCTTCCCGCCTGTCTTTTTCTTTTAACCTGGCCTCTGCCTCCATGCTCCTGATAAGACCTGGCACTGAGTTGATTCGACTAAGGCTGCTCAGTGGCCATGGACACTCCCACCGTTTAGATTAGATCACTGTCAGGAAAGGGCTTTCCTAATGGGCTGACAAATTAATGCGCAGCCTCAGCCTTCTCTGCAATGATTTTTTTTTCTACATGAGCGTCAGTGAAAACATTCGGTCTTCCAGAGTAACAAAAGTGCGCCGTAATACTGGGCGTTAGCAAGTTGAACAACTCTCATCTGTTTTAATCTGTTCCTCTAATGGAAAAAAACAATAATAAAAGGTTACTGCTGATCAATAGCTTACATAAACACAGCCCATCTGTCCGAAAGATTAATAAATTATGGTTTCATTCAAAGAGAAGGGATAGACTTTCCAGTTTTGGTGATTTATTTTGCTCCTGCTCATTAACACCTCCTGTTTTCCCCGCATTAGACTGTGTTTTCATCAAACCCTAATTGACTGTAGGTTTTTGCTGAAGTGTGTTATCAATCTCTATCTGTTTCGTATGGAAGGACATTGATCAATGGAAATAGCTTTTCTTTGTTGACTGAATTGGACAGTGTGGCCGGCCACTGCTCGGGCCATGTAATGAAGCTTATGAGAACCAAGCCAGCAGATCAATAAAGCGTTGAAATAAGATGAAATTCCCCTTTTCTCAATGATTACAGGCTCAATGGCTGAATTTAGATTTCAAAAACTTTTTATTTTCCTTTGGTGTAGAAGTGATTCACTAAAAAAAAAAAGGGGCCAAACAACCACCTCAAAGATTTTTCTCTCCCTTCTCAGCCTCAAGCCCATTAAAATTCCTCTGAAGTTTTTTACATATCACTACATCAAATGCACATAAATTATGAATGTCTCATATAGCAGTCTTGCACTTGTAGCCCCCGGGTTCCCTTGAAACTGATTTGGTATCTATGAACTTTGTTGTTACAAGGGCCAGAGAAAATTGGAGTAATATGCTCTCTCTTTGATTGATCATTCACATTTTATAATGAAGAACATGTCACACTAAACATTTCCACCTTCATGCATTACTTTGAGATTGTGTTTGTTTCACCATTAATGAATTTGCTGCCATAAAGTCGATTTTAATATTTAAGCATGAGAATGACTTTGTCATAATGGGGCTGCACATGTAGATACGCAGTAGAGATGACATATCTTTCTGTCAGACATCATAGGCAGAATGGGGTTTTGTTTAAGATGCAGAAGGGTTTCTAGGAGGTCAGCTGAGTGCACATGTTCTGCTTATTATTTTGCAACAGTAATCATTTTAAGAATCATGATTTTAAATAGAGCGAGGTCCTCTAATTGGCTCTGATGTATTTAGGGAATTGCACCAACCAGTGGCTGCCATTCTTATTATCACAGTGTGGGGAAAGGGAACAGATGAGAGAGAGATACTGTGTAAACTTCTAAGTTTCTTGTCTTTAAAGCTGCTGCTTAAGTTCAGCTTTCAAGGGAAAGAGTTAAGAGATAAAAAAAATAAAAACTCATTCTCAACAAAAAATGATGCAGAATACATACAATCAGTGCCATTAACAATAGGTAATTCAACTTTTGATATCACAGATGCATATCCGATGTTGATCTGATGCTGATTCCCAGCCCTAGATGGAAGTTTAAAGAACTTAGATACTTGTAACTCTGTGTGGTGCCGGCTAACTAGCATCCACTGATTACATGAGGCATTTGGGGAATATCAGTACATTGTAACAGTTGCTTCCATGTGAGGCATTTAGGGAAAGTTGGTAAATTGGGGTGTCTACCAATAATTTGTATGTGAGGCGTTTAGGGGGCATCTGTTATCTGTAGCTACAGAAAACAACTTGGGCTACACTCTCCCTCTCTAAACTGCATGAAAACTAAATATTTGTACTGTAATGTCTAATGTAATACATTTTTTTCTTAAAATGGATTTCATAAAATTTGTATAGAAAAAACTATCATTGAGGAACCTGGATCAAAGCCAAGGTGTTTGTGTTGCTATCAACACATTTTTGAACAATCCCAAGCCCCAATCCCATCAGTGCTACCTTTGGAAAATGCTACCAATACTTAAACTTCAAGGATGTCCGTGTCCTTGAAGTCAACATCCAGCGACCATGAGAGATAACGCTTTCTGTTTAGCTACAAAGTTTAGCTCTGATTGAAAAGTGTCCCACTGAGTTAAATCACCAAAATGGACCAAAAAAAATGTATCTTTTCTATTGGGTCCCTGCAGACGGTCACCATGGCTGTATCCATTCTTTGACCATGCAAGTAGCATAAAATGAGAGCAATGATGAACGTTTCCCCAATACGTAACACAGTTTTTTATACCACTATTCAATGAAATATGTTGTAACTGGGCACAATCACATTAACACTGATGTAGCAGCAAACAAACTTGACATGAGTTTACTAACTCCAGTCAGAAAATGGGACAAAGAGAGAAGGAATCTGGAGTAACGGGTGGTAGCAGCTGACAATTACGAGCTTGTCTACATTTACTGTACATTTGTCAAGAGTTTTAGCCTTGGGCTTGGCATCAAGCTGCGTCTGTTTTGGCTTCCTAGATATGATTTATCCCCATCAGTCCGGCTGAAGTGCCCCAGCTGTTTGTGTGACGGATACTCTTACACCAGGCTCATGCTGAATATGCTTTGGTTTTCGAGATCATCCATCTCCACTGCGGCAGGGCCCTTTGGCTTATCCTGATCCCCAGAACACGCAGGCACAAATGCCTGTATTTTTAGGCTGAGTTCTCTTCACAAGACTGCCCCCCCTGCCTCCCTCAGGGAATTAACACAAGGTAGTGTGATAAATGAACATCTATACTTTGGTCTACATTGAGGCAGATCATTTAAAACTCAAAAAGTGAGATTTAGATCATGTTGTTGTGTATCATTGCTGACTTGAATGCATAATGTCAGTGAAGTCCAGAAAACAAAACAAAACAGAAATCTATATTAATTGTGAATAATTTCAAAACAAATATTCAATAATAGGTTTATGTTTTCCAGCCTTTTCATTGGTACTGTTAGAGTCACCTTCATATAATTTTAGTACATGAACTACTCAGCCATTGTTTACTCTCACTGACTACAACTGGATCCAAGGACATCTGGCAGTCTGTTCTCATGACCTTATTTATAACTTATTTACTACTCTCGCATGTCCCAGCAGTTTAACTAAACTTGGATTCCCAAGCGTTGAGAAAAGCAGGCGGTGTGTCCTGGTGCCTCACTCACGTCTGTTCCAACCATCCCCCTCTCTAAACTTGTAACCAGCTGCACATCAAAAGGAATATGATTTATTAGGGGTGCAATTCCCCAGGACTTTGAACGACCATCGACTTGTTTATCCAAGTTAACATTCCTTGCCATATCCATATATTTTTCTGTTTGCCCTTTCATGTGGTTCAGCATGGATACATTCACTGGCTGCTGGGGTTATAGTCCACCTACAGTAAAAGTATGTCGGCTGCTAATGTCACTCATGAAGGAACTGGGTTTGGGCCGTGGCATGTGACATGGATCAGGTCTGTAACTGTTCCATGAAGGCATTACATAATTGATGTATTTTCATGGTGCTGTGGTTAGTTGATGGCACACGGGTGGTGATTCTCTTTAGAGCAGCCATCATTGACTCGTTTCCCTTGAAGCTGCCCATCTTTTAGCCCTTAGAATCCCTCGACCCTCTTTTTTCCCCTGCCTCTCTCTATATCTCCAAAATGGAAAACATGTGGCAGGGGTTGTCATTTGTTAACGTATGGTAGAAAGAGTGAAACAGGCCAGGGGATGGCTCATCAGGAACACTCATTCAGGATGATGAATGTAGCCAAATACACATTTGTCCGTAAAACTTGCCGAGTGGATCAGCATCATTAGGCATGAGGAATAGGTGGAGCCCGCTGAGGAGTGAATGCAGCAAACAGATGTTGCAGATTTTCACCAGCATCTTTCATCCAGAGTGCCATCATTAATAAAGTTGAAGGTGATCCTTGTGTTTTCATCTAATAAGACCAAATAAAGTACGATGGGACTCCCAGGAAATTGCTGAATAAACTGAATATCACCATGGCTTCTTAAACAAGGATCTAAGGTGCTCTGTCTGGTTTGACTACACAACATTGTAGTTGGGTCCTGAGTGTACTGTGTGTTAGTCCTCAAAGGAGTACTTTTCTGGAGTAAAGAATTGGGACTTGTGTATGATAAACTGTATTGTGTTTGAAATATTATTTAGAGAAAACGTTTTCTCTTGGTTGTGTTTTGGGCTAGAAAAAGGTGTATTGTAAAGATGCAAAGTTTACTTGCAGGCCCTCTTTTCTTATTTCCAGAGAACACTGAAAACATGGCACTGATGCAGTTATAGAACCTGACAGCGGTGCTCGGTGTTATCCAAGACTGTGTCAATCTTCAGCTGAATCTTTATGCTGAATGGCTGCAGCTGATGCCATGGGTATGTCAGGTGACTGAGCCCCATGTTCGAGCAGCTTGGATCTGTTGTAGAGGGCCTCCATCTTTGTCAGCCTTGTCTCATCTTATAAACGGGCCCAGACAGAGAAGGTTTACCATGAATAATGCCCCAGGTCCATAGAATCCCAACACCTATAAATCTTAATGGAGTTCCCGGATTCCAACGGGCGGCGGCCACATCTCTTTCCCACCCTTCCCAGCTCCATTCCGCCTCCCAATGCGGACTCTCCAATTTTCTCTCTCCGAAGTAAACCCACAGTGACTCGAATTCGCCCGCTCCATGATTTACCTACAAACAGGATTACATGCATATAGCTCATGCAAATCAATAAAAACATGTCAAGAATGCTTAGCCTCCTGCGGTTGGCTAAATGCAATTTATCACTCAGGGAATCAGGGGAAGGGAATGGGCTAACAAATGGAGTCTGATCATTTGCGTAGGACCTGTTGTCAAATACTTGAGGAGTGCATTTTTCATTTTCTGTACAGAAAATTGCACCTGGTTGCGTGTTTGTTTCAAAGGGACTTGTGGAATCCACACTTATTACTTCTAGTATGGAAACCTGTGTTTTTATAAACTGCAGTTTACATACAAAATATTGTCAAAGAGAAGGGTATTTTAAATTCTGTCTATTTCATCAGATGTCTCAAATTAAAACAGTTTTGTGTATTAGTCATGGGTACAGCTCTGATCTTAGTGTATCATTTGGTGCTAATATGTTTCTTTAAAGTCAAAACAAAAGTATCAAGAGGTCTTACCCTTTAAGTATTCCCTCTGTGTACTCCCTGAGCCATAAGCTTCAGCTGCATCACTTTGCTTGATATGAATTACATGATTCATTTATATGCTTGCCCACTGAATTATATTAACTGGCTTTGAAGTGAAGGAAAATATACTTATAAATCAAACGATCTCATGTGTATCAGGTTTCTCAGTCAGTGGACAGTCATCAAGAATGCTGTGCATCATCTTAACCAAGATTGGGTGTGTGGGTTGGTGTGATGAGCACAGATATTGACACTTTCAGAGATGTCTTGCTTTGATATGTCCATCTATGCCTTTGGGCAGAGGCCAGTCAACATGATGCCCTCTGATTATCCAAATTGAGCCTGATTTAGATTCATCATTCATAAATTGGGAATGTGTCACCTTTGAAGTGCAATTACAGTGCATTCTGAGGAGGTGGAATCTGTGAATTTACTATTTCACTGCTCCACCCCAGTTTATATTTGAGTATGCAGGCAAGTCTAGCTTAATTTCTGTTTTACAAATGCAAAAGTTTGGCTGAGTGTTGTTAGTGGGCTAGGTTTTCTTTTTATGTTACGCTCTAAAGAGCCTCTTTTAAAAAGGTTTGTGTGGCGTTAATGTTGTATATTTTATAAACACAGTTATTTACTGAACTTAATGACTGCCCTAGTACCTCAAAAATGTTCTCTTCACCCCAAATTCTGCACACATGCATTTATGCTTTCATTTAATCCCAATCATCTTTTTCTGAACTATATCAATCTTTCATCCAAGTGCCATAAACCTATATCATGAATATGCATTCCAACGATTTAGTTACTTTGGTCGGAATGGTAGGAAACATTTTGGTCATGAACACATTCATTCACAGTGCAATGATCACTGAGTGTGTCTTTAGAGTCACTGTGCAGTGCATGCTCCCACAACTATTTATCTTGCCTAGTTCAAAGATAAATTAGCAGCTTCTTAATAATGCAGTGAACCCTAATTCTCTTTGATTAGTGGCAAGTTAGATGATAGCGACCCATTGAAATTGGTCATCAGCATAAATAATGACTGAATGAACTGATAAAATGCAAAGTTGCTGGCCATCATAAATCAAAGGAAAACCACTTGGTGTGGAAGTCATTGGAATTAGAAGTCCATGCTCCTATTAATTATGTTGCCTTGCCAAGGCGACAGTGTTATAAATCAGTTGTGAAAGGTACTCCAGTCGGCTGGCCTGCCCGGCAAGGCCTGCTGCCTGCAAATGGCTCTGTATACCCCCCTAATTGTTTCTTAAACAAGCCACCTCTAGAGGCTGAGGCTGATGGACAGAGTTTCTGGACAGAATTGAAAATGTGGGAGAAGCTTGCACTGTGCAAAGTTTGCACAGTTACATTACACAACCAATAACTCTTTTGTTTCATCATTTTTTTTTCTCCAGAAAAATGTAAAATATTTCTTAGATGCATGTTAAAAAGGTGTTTGTTCCAACATTCTTGGCACTTCTATCACAGCTTGTGCTTGTGTCTCGAAAAAACTCTTCTTGTTCTTGCAGAATGTTGCTGGAATTATTCCCGTACTCCTTCAGGGCATCCTAAAGACTGAGAAGATGCTACAGTATGTTTCACATTAGGTTTTTAGATCTTTACAAAGATATTCAATGATTGCAAGTCTCCTTTTGTGGAGCTCTCGGAGGCTCTTGCTTTATTTCATCTGTATTTTTAACTGTTTTTTCCCCCTTTCTGTTGACAGTGACATTTAGCATTGCTTGCTACATTTTTAAACTAATGTCATTGTGCCCTCTTATTTCTTATTTCTACAATTCATTCTGTGTAAAGGAAGTGTTGTGATAGCAATATGAGAGGTTGTGAACATTAATTTCAGTCACATTTTACCTTCATACAAACATTTCTATGAGACAAAAATTGTATTTTCATTAGTTCTGAAATGTGTGGTCTTGGGAATGAATCATCCAACTAAGTAAAAATCATATTGGATTTTGATAAATGATGAAAACAAATAGCAAATGGCAAGAATCTAGTTCAGTATAGCTACAAAATGAACTGTGTAAAAAAAATATCAGATAATAGTTATTCAAAGAGAATCTCGAGTTCAAAGAGAACCACAACAACAGATTTGGTAATTCATCAAGTCAGTGTTGGTTCTCTATGTTGGTTTTGTCTTTGATTTTGGGCATCTTTACAACGGCGTTACCTTTGACATCCATCCAGGTTTTCAAAAATATCACATTTCTTGGAGCGAGTGTGCTGAATTACACCTTGGAAACAGGAGCAACATGTTTTCGTGTGTGTGTGTGTGTGTGTGTGTGTGTGTGTGTGTGTGTGTGTGTGTGTGTGTGTGTGTGTGTGTGTGTGTGTGTGTGTGTGTGTGTGTGTGTGTGTGTGTGTGTGTGTGTGTGTGTGTGTGTGTGTGTGTGTGTGCGCGCGCGCTCGCTCTCCTTTATAAAGGCTCCATGATCCCACCATCAATCACACAGTCCTTATTAGGTTGTCTATAACTGGACTTACTTTGCTGGGTGTGCTATTAGAATAATTGCATTCCTAAGCAGTTTGCTGGTCTGCTGTATTTGTTTTTACAACACAAAGCTTGTATGAGGTCAAACAACAAGTGGTGAAGCTGCCTGTTAAAGTCTGTGTGAAGACGTCAGGGATTTAATGCTACAGTTTCTGTGCCATAGTGAATATTTTGCTTTGATGTCATGGGGCTGAACTGCCAGGCATGCTCACTGTGGCCTTCTAAAGTTGAGAAAGTGAAGAGTTGACAGGGTAAATAATAGCTTTATTTAGTGTGAAGTAACTCTCACCGGGTGTAATGGGTCTGTAACCCCTGTACCTCTATGAATACTCCTCTCTTAGTGTGTTGCTTATCTGAAATGGACCTGTAATCTCAATCATCTAATTTTCCCCTGGTTTTTCCCACTCTCTTTACATCACGACTGAATTAGTTCCTGTACTGGTGACATCCGAGGACTCTGGACTCACAATCTATTACACTGCGAAGACAAAATAGCTCTCTGGTTGTAAATGAGGCCTTCTTTGTCAATCCATTACCCATCTCTGTCTCCCTCTCTCCCTCCCTGTATCTCTCTCAGCCCTGCACTCAGTGTATGTGTGGTGGTGGTGGTGCGTGTGTGTATGTATGTTTGTATGTATGTGTGTGTGTGTGTGTGTGTGTGTGTGTGTGTGTGTGTGTGTGTGTGTGTGTGTGTGTGTAGGAAAAGTCCCCAAGAAACCATTTAGGCTGTAGAAATGGAGCGGGTCTAGGCCTCAGGTGTCTGTGTCATGGTGATGAATCACATAGAACACATATTAAACCTTCCCCATGTGAGAGGGACCCTGTGTTGAGCTGCACCCTTTCCCGGGCTGCCCTCTCTCTCTCTCTCTCTCTCTCTCTCTCTCTCTCTCTCTCTCTCTCTCTCTCTCTCTCTCTCTCTCTCTCTCTCTCTCGCTCTCCAAGATCCAATGATGAAGAAAAAAATTATAAATATGTGTTCTACACATAAAGGCCGGCCTGTCCCTGAGAAATTGATTTATTGGATTCCCTGACATTTTAGTTGTGGTCGTTATGTTATATTTATGGGGGAATTGCTGGAGCCTCTCATTATGCTCTCCTAATTTATTTTACATACTTTTATGGCCGCTTGTGCTCAGCAGGCCTTTGCGGCAGCTGTTATTGAAAAAGGGAAAAAGGCAAGCACATATCGATCAAGATTTACATGTTTATTGCTGGGATTGTGATTTATTTCACTGTGTTTTCCTGTTTGGGCCGAGCTGCTTTTCAGCCAGTTGTCAAGAGCGCCAAGAAACCCGATGCAAATATTTTCATAGCCTCCATATTTTACTCCGTGCATTAAGTTAAAGTTTCTTTTCATATTTTAGTGTAGTTGTTTATGAATGTATTGTGTAATGAAAAATGAGAAGTTATGTTATCCCAGAATGGACAGAGATATCAAGTTTTTGTTATGTTTTATAACAACTTTTGCAACTTTTCTTTTGAAGGCACAATCCGTGATCCAAATGTAAACAGGACGGTCGCCTCACCAAAATGGTGAAGTTAGGATTGTATCCTGAGACAACACACAAATTTAAGTCTAAGTGTAATTATTTAGCAGATACAATATCTTTTAGATTAAAACATGGTCCCTGAGCTTTTATTGTTACAACGTTTTGTTTTTTTTGAAGGACAAAATGATTTAACAGCAGAAAAAAAAATGTTTTGCCTCTTCTGAATGACACTGTAAGATACCCTATTCAGGTTGTTCTCCACGAAGTTATGTGGCCTTGGACATGATTAAGTAATAAAAACAATTAAATTAAATCACTTAAACTTTTGATGCATTAAATAGTGTCCCAAGATCATTCCTCAGTATAAAGGATGTGTAATTAACAGCTGAGATGAAGCGGTTATGAGCTGCTTCTTATTAAATTAAAGTCTGAAAAAAGGGTCTTTCAGTGTAGCCCAGGAATTTGATATATGCTTATGCGGCTCTGAGCATCACCTACCATGAAATTTAGTGTTTCCAGGATATTTAACATTAAGACGTACTTAAAATTAATTCTACGTGCAATTTCTCAAAAAGAAAGCTGACAACTAATGTCAATAAATCGTGCTTGGCCTGAGATCGGGTGATCGTAAATCTGTTGCACAGTGCCGCCCCTCAACGTGGTAGTCAGGGGTCGAATAGGGGTGTGAAGCAGGGTATAGGAATGAGGAAGATGGATTTGTTGGCGAGGCAAGGATAAAGGGTGATTTGAAACCCCGGACACTGATTGGTGGAGATGAGGCCCAAGTGTCCTTGTGGTGACATTCAGTCCCTGATATTTGTTTGGCTTTAAATAATACCCTGGACAGGGGCTGAGAGTGATGGCCACCGGGTCGGCTGACATTGCAGCCTGTACCAAGGTGAGCGACTTCAGGACACTTCTTCCCTCTCTGTCTTCCCCTTCATCTCACCACGTCTCTCCCTTTCTGTCTCTGGCCTGTCAATACACATCCACTTGTCTGATGGGTCCTTCTGAGAAGCTTACAGCTGACATGTTGGTGTCTTTATTTCCACCAGCAATCCTTTTAGAGTTGGCCTCGGTGATCAGTCATGCCACTGACAAGCAACTCAGGCCTCAGCACCTCAGCAACCCTCCATCCACTCCTCCTCTATGTCATTACAAAGGAGGAGCAGCGGAAAGGCTTTGGTCCAGAGTAAGAATTCAGGTTGACTCCATTTCTCAGATATTGCACGACATGTTATTTATAACCGTTTTACTGAGGTGTGATGCCTTCATAAAATTAATATACAGCAACTTAAAGATTCCTTTTGGTGAAAATCAAGTTTTTGACCTTGTTAACGTGTCCATGTGGTGTTTAAAAAAAAAAATGTCTATGCTATAAGAAATATCATGAGTGAAATAAGTAGTCAACACCAAGGCTGAGCATTTTCATTTTGGTACTGCAGTGACAATCCGACACTCTCAAAAACAATGACATAGCTAGCCACGGTTTATACGTCACATACCTCAGAAACCAATCCTGTCAACTTGCAAGGTGGGGCTTTCCATATCATCGAGCTGCAGGCAAGCGATGGAGGGGCGGGGACTATTTGCATTTTCATAGCTCCACACATTTTGAATGAAGGCAAAGGTGTAGAGTAAGACCTAAGCCACTTTAAAATCACTCTTCCGGCATTGATTCAACCCATAGAATCCATCACTGTTCGTCAAAAGTATTTTTTTAGAAATCCCCCAATGACTTGAGGTGGCTTAAATCTATTCAAGGCTGAGACAGATTTTTGATTAGAGACCTTAAAGCAAATGCAACCACAGTACCTGCAATTAATGTAATTCTGATATGTTTAATCGAATTCAATTCATTTCACTTGTATTCATATAGCGCCAAATCACAACATAAGTCAACACATTGCATTTGACATTGTACTTACAATATTATACAGAGAAACCCAAACATTTCCACTTCAGCAAGCACTTGATGGTAGAAGATGGAAGAAAAAAACTCCCTTTTAACAGGAAGAAACCCCAGACAGAACCAGGCGGGTGTCCATCTGCCTCCATGAAATTTGTAGGAACGTTAGGTACATTACTCTTGACCTCTAAGTTTTCTTAGAAAGATGGACACTAACAACTAAAATAAGAAGTCTTTCACAACCAAAACATCAATGTCACCTACATTGAGAATTTTTGGGTGTTTCTGAAAAAGTTAGAAAAGTGTTTAGAAACAGCAGCTTGATGAAGAAACTCTCTCAACAAGATCCAGTTTATTTGTTTCCAACATTTTAAACTACATGTTGCAGCCTTATTCCATGAATTTTTAATATTGATGTTACTTTGATGACTGATTCGCTAAGATATAAGACAAACTAATTTACAACCACGGCCTTCTCAAAACTAGCATGACAGAACAGGTTAACTGTGTTATTCCTGTTTTATAATGTCTTTCTCACTGTGCTGTCGCAGATGTATAAATATGGGTCAAGGTGCCTCAACGTAGCTTTTTTTTTACATTAGATGTCAAGTTTTTTTTATTCATATGTTAAACATTAAGGCTAGAATTTGGAAGACACTGAGCATCATGGAGCTATATTATTTAAAAGAGAACAACGTATCTCACTCATCCATAACAGTGTTCAAGGGTGGATGTGTTTCTGTTACCCAAAACCACCTTCATTAATCTTTCTATCATGAGTGCCAGCGCTGACATCGACAACATCATGTTAGATGATCTCGGTGTCTCAGTGTAGCCCCTTAGCTCTGAAGTGAAAACAATAATATATTTAGACACATAATATGTGGCTGTGTCCTTAGTCGTGGAAGGCGGTCTTGTGTTTCAGGGTGGAGTACGCGTGAGTAGTTTTCCAGCTTGTAGCAGATGATGTGCTGTTGATTACGCCGGACCGCAGTGATTATGGGTAAGGGCTGGCCCTGCGTTATGGCCTCTGTGATTACCGGCTCACTGTAAATTACTTATTTACAGTGTTGTTGATGCGTCTCTAGAGAAATAACTGACTCCGCACACAAACGGTCCCTTTTACAGCGACGATTGTCTTTAATTAGGACGACTTCGGTGACACTCAGATTTACAGTGGACTTGTGTGGAATTTGGATTTAGACGCCAGGACAGATGACAGATCAGTTGAAAAACATTTAATATGGCTCTTGAGGATGGATAGCTTTACAGTGCGGAGATCATTTTTTTGTACCTTCATATTAAATACCAGTCTTTCTCTGTGTTCTGCAACTTCCTACACCAACGTTAAAATCAAAGGGATGAAAAAAAGTAGTTTTTATGGAAACCTTCGGTGAGACCGAGCATAGTATCATTCACGTAAGATTGTCCCAGATAGCTTATAATTAATGTTCCGAGGTCAATGGTTTGTCTTTGTTGATAATCACTTAGAATCACATTTGACTTCACTTGTATGTTTTAAATGTCTCAGCTTGGAAACTCATTGTCTTAACTTTTTAAACCCCCATTGTTTTTATAGCTAACTCTATACCCTGGTCTGTGTTGATTCTCAGTTTTACACTCTTTAGTGTATGTGACAAGACTGACATGATATTTAAGCATATTATCATTCGTGCTATTAATATATTTGCATTACTCTTATTTTCTAATTTTGATTGTCTCTTCTTATGATTCCATCTCAGCTTTTTGACACGTTTGCTGACTTGCTTTGAGAGCACAAGTCCAGCAAAAAAAAAAAGAAAGGGCGGGGGGAGGGAGCAATTATTCCTCTATCTCATGAGATATCGGGCAAATACTAACAGTAATGTCATGTCCTGTCTTCATAAAGGATTTTTATCTGATATTAAATTATATGGCCAGCAGGACCATCTCACGCTTTGGAAGGTTTAAATAAGAATCATATTGGTGCTCTCACTTGTGTTGTTTTTAATAAAACTGCCACACAGATCTTTCTTCATTTAAGCCTATTGTACTTTACGTGGTGGCAGGTGCTACAATTTAATGCCTTATGAACTTTAATTTTTCATTGTTTGTTACATATTTGATTTGATATAAGGGCTAAATTCTTAACAACTACTATTGTCTGATCTTTAATTGTAGGTGGTATTTGATTAGTACATTACTTAAAGACCCTAAACAAACACAAAAGGGTTACTATTCCTCAAAATAAAGTATTGAAAGAAGCTTTGGCTTTGTATCGGTGCTAAAAATGAGATCAGACTGAAGAGTCAGGCTTGAATTGAAACTGACTGCTTACACTCATCACCTCATACTCATATAAATATTGTTATCTTTGAGTGTGTTGCCAATGCATCATGCGTACATCACTTCATCATCCCATCATTATAGATTGTTTTAACTGTACTCTTGTCATCATTCTCCAACTGCTTACAACAGACTAGTCAGTCGTTGTCAGTTGTGCTGTTGTGTTGTCAAGTGTCAGTGTGCCAAAAGCAACTCTGTCCCTCAAACTTTTCTGGTGGGCACCTCGATCTTCCCTCTCATTGAATTTCTCAAATTTCTTTGGCCTATTTCGCCTTCTTCTTCATCTTGATTTTCGTCTCATTTTCTTGTTCCTCCTCCTCTCTAACTTCTGTCTCTTCTCTGATCTATACTAAGCAAATTTACAGCTTTAATTTCCCCAGAAGCGTGCGTTCCTTCCAGATGTGAACAACCAGCGGTGGCGCTGGGACCCGTGGGTTGAGGTCAGGGGTTGCTCTGATTAACAGCCATCCTCTCTTGGGAATGACAAACTTCCCTGGTGCTGTCACCAAGAAGTATGACACTCCTTTTGTCCCCCCCTCAGGCAGCTGTGACAGGCTGGCCAATCAGAGGGCTGCAGGTTTAAATCTGCCACATTTTTTAAGAAAACAAAAGGCTCTTCTGTCTCGCAAACAGACACAGTCCCGCTGTTTGACTGGCTGCTTGCTCCACCACCGACAGAGATTACACTGAAATGCTTAGTGTATATAATTACAAGTAATTGGCAAATAGTAGGCTCTGACCAAACAGAAATTGTTTCATTATGTCTAATTAACACCTTCTTGATTATGGTTAATTACTAGTGTTTGCTAATGGAGGAGCAAAGTTGTCAGCCTGGAGACAAGCACGAGCCATCTGGATCATTGATAACCATATGCTGGTGCCTTGCTTTGCTTTGTTGAGACCAGAGCTGTCAGGGCCACAGACAGGGGCAGCTGTTTGCATTGCATTAGACTCAGCACAAGGTGTAAACACAACACAGATCAAATAAACATGTGAAGGCACAAACTCAAGCTTCAATCAAACGCACGCCTACACTTTTGCGAGCATGTAATTAATTGTTTTCAGCTTCAGAATAATAACTTAAAAAGTATGAACACTGAACTTCATTACTGTCAAAAGAACATCTCTTTATGTTTATATTATTCGCAGTTTGCCTCGAAATGTTTAAAAAAACAAACTCTCATTGAAACAGAATGCATAGTTAATGCTACACACAATTATTAGAGCAAATTGGCAGCGAGGAAACCGCCAACCAAAAACTTATGGCAAGGTTCAAAAAGATCCCATTAGGAGCAGAACAGAGTTTTTATGAGCCTTGGAAATTTTTCGAAACAGAAGGCTCCCTGCTGTAAACAAAAGAAATTACCCTCGACTAAAATTGTCTGTCTGTCCCTGTTAATTAGCAGCACACACAATGTGAAATTAGCTATGACGCACAAGGAAAAGAGAGAGATAAATAGTCCCTCATTGGGAAAGAATAAAGTCAAGAATTGCTATAGGTAGCATTTGTCATGTTTAATTGTGGGATCAATTAAAATTTGGGGGATAATGATGATTTATAAGTGTTTGTGTGTAATTTGATATTCATTAAGTCAGTCAGACACACGCTGCTATCAGCTTGTTAATTGTGTTTCCTTTTTGTTGAAGGGTAGCTTTTGAATGCAATTGGCTTAAAGTTTACAAACTCACTTGGCTGAGTGATTTTGGAGCAGGGCAGCTAAGCGCTGGTCTGCTGCTATAGCAATTTGGTCACTTCTTGTTTGCCTTTCTTCAATATTCTTGAATGAATTGCTACTGATATGGGCCAAAATCATTTTTAATTTAATGTGGAGGGGGGGTGTGTCACTATTAAGTGTGAGCTCGCCAATATTATAGACTTTTTTTTTTTTTTGCTCTCCCCTCACCCCAACCGGTCGAGGCAAATGACCGCCCGGAATTGTTGGGTTCATTTGTGTAATCACATAAAATTCTGTTGGAAGGAATAAAATATAAATAAAACAAAATGGAATTGAATTGAATGTTTTGCCCTGCATGCTATCTCCACCTCATGAGCCCCACAAGCCAACAGCCAATATTGTGAGTTGCATTGTATCTCTATGCTGCTCTTTTCTCCTTCTGCTCTCCCCTCACCTCCGCCGGATCGAGACAGATAGCTGCTCACCTCTGAGTCTGGTTCTGTTAGATGTTACTTCCTGTTAAAAGGGAGTTTTTTTGTGGGAATTTTGGGGTTTCTCTCTATACCGTTGTTATATTCTGTTGTAAGGGATTTACTGTATACAGTGTCCTATTAGGACTTATATTAGGATGCAGTGTTACACAAATAAAATTCAATGGAAAAAAATTGAATTACATGAACTGCACTGCATATCAAATATTATAGTCGCGCTTCATATGCAAGTCGGGATCTTTTTAAGACGATTGAGCCCTTTGAGAGTGTTTTTAATTGTTAATTTGGAATGTTAACATCCATATTGAGAGTCTGCAATGGACGCATTGGTCAGATGAACAGAACAGTCATTTCAGCAATGCTTAATGAAGCCAAATCATCATGCACACGTAATGTGTGCTGTTTGAGCGCACCAGACAGCAGTGATGGGTGAGCACTTTGTTGTCATGCCCCCCTTTTTGTTCTACTGCAAGGCTAAGATGTAGGCCAAGTGGAAGAGCGCCAAATGATTCAACACAGGACAAGATTCCCTTTCAAACAGCGCAGAGCTTTTCCCCCTTATTCATTTTCTTAGATTACCATCAAATTTGTGTCACCAGCAAGGCAGCGTTATTGACTCACAGCGATGCACTCCTTTGCTTTCGTTGTTATTAGTTGACATGCTGACATTTTCATATGTGTCTTTGCTAATGCCTGCAAATTGCTCTGACCCAGGAACGTGAGAATTGAACAGATAATTTTAATAAGATTCAACTGCAGATGGTGCGATGTGCCAGCCGTACACATATAGAATACCAAGTGTAACCTGTTTTCAGAGGCGACTACGGGAGCAAACTGTAATGGGTTTTGACAACATTGTATTAGGCACAACAACTACGCATAATGTACCGAAAAATTGGACGTGAAATTGGAAACACAGCCGAGAACAAAGTAAATTTACATGGTTTGGTAGGTTTGGTGATGTCTGATATCATACTCTCTCATGCAAGCTCTATCTGGAGAGAGAAGGTAGGAGCTGCAAAGGGGGGCTTAACAATGGATATCAGTGGAGAGTGCTTTTAAAGTTAAGGCTGATGGATGGCTTGTCAAAAAAATAATTGCACTGGTATGGAAGTGGGCTTGCGCAAGCTTGCTGAGGAGGGGTTGGGTGAGTATGGGGGGTGTCAAAGCGGCGGAGGAGGGAGGCGCGATCAACAGAGAGCATGATGGGAAGTGACAGTGGTCTGTCAAGAGGCAGTGGCTGCCCAGAGAAGTGTGAAGCCAGAGCTATGAGGTGGCAGGAGAGAGCAGGCTGTCAGAGCAAGAAAGTGGCTTTAATACGGCGAAAACCAAAGGAATCCGCCTGTCAGGCCTGCTCAGCCAAGTCAAGGTGCGGCAGGAGCGGGAGAAAGGAGAGGAGGAGATGGGGAACGGATACGGGCGAAAACAAAGGTAGAGAGGAAAGGAGTGAGGGATAGAGTGAAGGAAGAGGGAGGTGGAGATACGGGGTACGAGTTGTGAGAGCTCTGTGGCAGCAGGAGAGGCATGACGGGAAATTGTGTGGGACAGAGGAACAGGCCCAGCCGTCAATTAGAAGTTCCTGAGGAAGGCTTTGGCGAGGTGATAAAACTCATCAGCTCTCCTACTCACTCTCCAGGTGGCACTGGTCTCGCTCTGGGCTGCCGTTAACAGTCTGCAGAGCTACTCCTACAGTCAGTATGACTCTATAGCACATCTCCAACTATGTCCTAAACTCCCTGAATTCTTCCTCAGACACTTAGATAGTCCTTCTTCCATCAACTATGTATGCAAAGTGAAGGATATACAATAAAAATGTGCTTTTCTATTAGCTTGAGCCCACCACAATGTGAACAAAGACAAAGGCAGGCCAATAATTACTGTAGTGGCTCATCCCATGCAATTTACATGAAGTGGTTAGAACATACAGTATGTAATAAGGCTTGCCTGCTCTGTCTTGACCTTGTGTGAAAGGCACTTTAATTCTGTGACCCATGAGGAGAAGCTGAGAGACCCATGTGTTGATTACTATCATGAATGTGTGCTCACTGGCTTTTCGCACTGGGGCAATTGCTTTTGTTTTGCAGGGCCTCTGTGATGGGTGCTTCATGTATATTATGCTGATACAGTGCATGATTGATGCAGCGTGTCAAGATTCAATAAAGACAGTGTCACTTGTCTAACATTGCCTTGGTGATGCATTCTGGTTTTGGCCACATTTTATCAACAGCACTTTTCATGACATTTGCACATGATGCACATTTATTAATACAAACACTGGTTGTTGATTTTTTTTTTTTTTTCTAACCATACACAATGGTTAATGAATACATGCTGGGCAATGCAGAGCAGTACAGACAAAATCCAGAAACCCAAACCAGCTCTTCATTTTGCCATCATTACAGTATGTGTGGTATAACAGGAGCCACGATCTGTGTCTTCACATTCATAAGCAATTAGTCTTGCCATAATTCATTCCTCATTAAGGACACATAATTAAAGTTCACTGTAGCTTCTTTGAACATTAAATTACTCCCCCATTTTCTTCAAATATAAAGCGTGATATTTAAAGGGCCACTAACCACTGACTCACATAATCCAAAAAAAAAAAGTTATTCTGAGAACTTATCATTACAAATCATGATATAATGATACGTTCACTTGTGAACTTCACTCTCTGTCAGGCCCGTGCAGCAAAAACAAGTATCAGTTGATTGAGAGACTGCGTATGGATTTTAATGAGGGCATTAGAGGCTCATCTGGTTTGTGCTGCTTGAAAATCTTCCACAGGGTTTGAAATTATGACCAAGGGCAGGCGACATTCATGCAGTCTTTGACTCAGGTTATGGTACAGGGGTGGGGTTAAAGAGATTAAACCAGTCTGCCCATCATGTTTGTCCAGCAAGCTGATGCTGTTTTTCTTTCATTTATAAGCTACGAGCAGAGATGAGTTAGAATAAATTATAAATCCACATCCTTCAAAAACAGTTTTGAAGGTTTTTTTGTGTTGTTGTTGTTGTTTTTGGGTGAAAACCTTTGGCTATACATCAAATATGTCCAATGAAGACATTAAGGACAATAAGGGAATTCTGTAAATAAACTTCATAGTATAGTAACTGACCTTCATTTAAGTTATCTAAGGAACTGCTTGACGATTTGGGATAGTATCTTGTTTACTTTCTTGCGGAGAGTTGGATGAAAAGATTGATTCTACTTTTACTGTGGACAGTAAACGTACTATAAAACTACAGTCTATGTCTTTAGTAAAATCATATCACATTCAGGGGGAGTGAGTTGGGCTGGACTGTTTCTCAGTGAAGTCCTGGAGTATCTGCTGGTAAATAGCGAGTGATGTCAGACACAGACCAGGTCTGCTGTTTCCATTTTTTTATGCTAAGCTAAGCTAACTGGCTCTTTGCCATTGTCTCTTGACTGATATATCAGCCGGTGGATTTTATCAGCCAATATTGGCCTATCACAGATATATTGTATTGGCCTATATGTTGTCTGATATGCGTCAATATGAAGAACAAAAATTACAGAACATAATGCAGAAAAAGGTGAAAAAGGGTATTTTGTTCTTGTTTTTTAACAAATATTAATCACATTGTATCAGTGCACTGATTTCAGCGTGGATAATAAATTGTAAAATGTTTTGCCTCCTTTACATACCTTTGCCCCAAGTGTTTGATAGCCACATTTGAGGGACCACTGCCAAAAACTGTTTACAATTTATACAGTATATTTTTAAAGAGTTATTTGACGATATATTGACATCAGAATTTTGTACTGCCTAATGCATCGGCCCCAAAAATCTAGTATCGGTTAGGCTCCACAAAGTACTATTCGGGCAGTTGAAAGTAGCATCTCATGCATCTCAGAAATATAGTGAATAACTGTCGTAATGTCTTTAAAAAGGATCCTTCTGCAGAAAACGGATGTGAATTTTGACTGCTTTTACAAGCATGCATACATTTCAGATTGATTGGATGATTACCTTTTACCAGTTCAATTCAGAAAGTCATCTTATGAACATTTTGTTTACTTTCGCATTAAGGATGGTGTATGTCAAATAGAAAAGAGCATGAGAGAGTAGCTGACTCCACAGCTTGGTGTTTTCAATACCTAAGAGAGAGACACTATGTCAGCACTGATTGGAAAAAAAGAGATATATAGAGTAGCAAATTGATGAACCGACTCAAGAGAGAAAGACATAGAGAGAGGGAGGATTGTATGGACAGAATGGATGGATGGATAGAGCGAAAGCCTCATTTAGTGAAGAAAAGGCTGTTTGGCCTGCCCGTACAACAGAGGGAGAGTCCAAAGCCATTGATCTCTTGGAGCCAATGACAGGCCAGAGCTCAGCAATAATCATGACAAATGAGTGGAGCCTCCAACAGATGAGAAACTGCCAATAATCACACAGACACCCCAAAAAAAGAAACTAGCAAGGTCACAGTACAGAGCAGTGGAACTCTGCTACCTCTCAACACTCCTGGGGGCTACAGAGAGGGACTTTATAATTATGCCTCTGCTCATTACAATGATATTAATGCGTCCGATGCTTTTAAAGAACGCGTAACTATTAGGCCTAAATACTTTTTCTCATGTTTCCATATTCATATCCGTATTACAAAGTTTGCATAGTTTTTTTATGATTTAATCAGTTAGTGACATGAGAAATATTGGCAGGGATTGTAATGCATAACAAGGTCAATACTTAAGAGTTCATATCAATCTGTCAGTGCTACAATGGCAACACTGAAAGAGAAAATGAATGAGCCTGTTGACATGCTCCTATAAAGACATTCATGCCCGGAGTGTTCCTCTTTGTAGATTAGAGCTAAACAATAATGATTAAATTGCCGCAGCCAATCAATCTGGGTTCTGAGAAAGTATGATTGGTACCACATTATCCCTGTTCGTTCCCTCTGGAGGTCTCCGAGACTCCCAACACCAGTCCTGACTAGCAGGCATTCCCGCCGCCCTGGATGAAACATTTTCTAATCAGCTTTATCTCCCACATCGGAATTTATCTTATTCATGGAAAATGCCAATATATTAACTGGCTTGTATGATACACAAGGTGACCCTGCTGACTTAATGACATAATACATTATCCTTAATGAAGTCAATATCTCGTCTTTTAGCTGTCTGTCTATTGGGCCGATTAATTGCGGTGTCATTAAAGTTAGCTCTCTTTTCATTTGAGCTTGGCAAGTGGCATAAAACTAATGTTCTTAGTTATCAACCACTGAAATAGGATGGAGGGTGGAGGAAATTACAGGGAGGACAAGGAGGGGGGTTTCCTACAACCCACATTAGTGTTTTTTCCTCAATGACACTATACACAGATGTATGTGACTGAGGAACAGATGGAGTGGTAACATTTGTAGTAGTCGTTATTGGAATGCTCACATAATGAATGATTATTTGATGTGTACGTTAACGTCATGGAAAAAAAGGTTTGGTTGTAATTACAGATTAATGTATCATACTTTTTTTTTTTTTTAAAGTGTCGCCTTCAAAATAAAATTATTCACAATTTACTGTACCCAATAATTACTGGCCTGAAGGCAAAGCAGATATAACAGACTACGGTTAAAAGATGGGAAAACATTGAGTAAGAGGAATCCTGCTTTTGACAGTACTGTAGTGTATTGTGAAAATGTATGATACAGCAGTTTTCCGCTGTGATTGACAGGCTGCGAAGTGCTTTTGGTAGGAATTGTGCCCCTGTGGCTGTGACTGTGTGTTTAAGGGGGGATTTAGGGGCCAGTGGTATGGTCTCTCCTCAACTCTCATAGTAGCGACAAAAGTAGCCAGAGGACTCTTCGAGACTTACAAGGCTCCGGCAGTGGCCTGCGGGCTCAAAGTGACACCTGCTCCACTAAACAATAGTTTTGTGATGGTTAATGTAACGCATGCGGCTGTCACTCAGGTGCTCTTTAAGGTGAAGGTCATTAAAGTTCACTGCTGCAGTAATTCTAGTGCTTATTTGTTGAATGTTATCACTACTTTTGGGCTCATTACCTGTGTGTGGGGTTCCATAGCTGTTTACAATGACCACTGTACAGTTCAGTCCATGGAGGAAGATTTAACAAAGGCAAAGCCATTTTCAGTGACAGAGATACGTCTCTGTCCGGGCAAATGCACCGACACCTGAGCCCCCTCTTGCTGCTGCCCCCCCACCCTCCCCCGCCCCTCTCTGTTTTACCTCTGTACCCCCTCCTGCCTCTCTCCCCACAGTGCTGAAACAAGCAGGCCGGATGGGGGTAATTTACAATGTGTTATCTTTGTCTATAGCTGTGAAATGATATGGAGTAAATCAAGGTAGGAATAATGAAAGACTGAGAATTCATTCCTGTGAGCACATTTTAAGTGTAGTATCCGTTATGGTGGCAGCGCCTGAAGAGGCTGGAATGAGACGGGCTGAGGGGCCATAAAGCAGCGGCGGGGCCCATGTTAATGCTGTCTGTCTGGGGTTAGTAATTGGGTTGCACTGATGAGTTGCTTCGAAGACAAAGTGTAAATCCCCCACGCCTGCCGTAAATCTTACATTGTTGGAACAAGGTGCAATCCCAACAAATATTGATCCTGCCTAGGGGCCCGCTGTGTGTGTGTGTGTGTGTGTGTGTGTGTGTGTGTGTGTGTGTGTGTGTGTGTGTGTGTGTGTGTGTGTGTGTGTGTGTGTGTGTGTGTGTGTGTGTGTGTGTGTGTGTGTGTGTGTGTGTGTGTGTGTGTAGACCTCCAATTACTATAGTCAAACCAGTTCGCCCTGGTAGGCTTGTTCTACAGTACAATTGCATCCTTGTCTTTACCTCAGATTTGGCCCCTGTTGTTAAACTGCTGAGCTTGTTTTGGACCGAGATTGTCGCTGCCTCACCAGCTGTGCTTTTGTGCCCTGAGTTGGTTGTTAGTTGATTTTTGACTTTGGGCTTTTCTGGCTGAAAAGGGACTGCAGATGAATCAATGAACTGTGATGGATTTAGTTGTTGCATTATTCATAAACGGCGCCACATCAACTGTATGAATATTTTGCCTCTACATTGTCTCCACTGATTAATTTGAGATGGTTACACATGACAATTGAAAATACAGGTTATGTTTTCATACCACTGTAATTCTATCACTAATACTGCAAAGTATAATAATAACAATCAATTTTGATGCTGAAATTAATAATTGATCAGTTGTTTAGTCAATAACTAGAAAACTGTTTGTCAACGATTTTGCTAATCAAGGAGTTGTTTAAGTTATTTATTCAGGAACATTTCTCAATATTTACTGTTTGAAGCATATTGAATTGGATGATTTGCTGATTTTCTCAGTTTTATACGATCAAATTTAGGGAGCCTCTGGACAAGCAATTTGACAACGTCACCATGAGCACTTGACACTTATGATGGGCATTTTTCAATGTTTTCGGACAATTATTGACAAAACAACTAGTCGCTGAATTGAAAAATCTTAAAATCATGGACTGATTATCTCAATAATGAAAAAAGGTAATTCGTTGCATTTCTAAACTAGAAGGGCACTCACAGAGTGAAGACATCCAGCTGGTCTTCTAGTCCACTCTTCCATGGTATGAAAATCTGCATTGTCGACTATTTCTAAAACGAATTAGCATGATGTTAAAACATCCTTGTGCCTCACTGAAGCCTCATATCTCAGCTGTTGTTCTGGTTCTATGAATCCATTGTCCTTGAGACTCCATAACAACTGCTTGTTGTATTACGTTTTAGCAAGTACATGTGTTTCCCTGAGGATTACTGGTATCCATGACTGTCGATTGTGATGCGGAGTCATCGCATACATGTTATGTGATGTTTGAATACCTTTCGTGATTATAAGATGTAATTCAATGCAGACGTGGAGGATTCTGCGTTGATGCAGTGACAGAACGTAATGGCATAAAATTATTGCCCAGCGTTTCCCAGACGTCGCTCTACTTCGGCTGCCCGCCCAGGTCAATGAAATAACTTTTCAATTATGGTAAACCTGACATGAGACCACCTTATTCCACCCTTCATAGTAACAGATTTTTGGCCACATATCTGTCTAAGTTGCATGTTCTGCAGTAACTGAACGAGAACTAAAGGCCTTTCTTTGTGCAGCTGCCTGGCTATCATCAACATGTGTATAAGAAATAATATGGGTTGCACTCTTCTAAACTGCATCAGGATACATCGAGATGCATCATGCAATTGAATTGTTGACGGGTGAATCGTAATCAAATCTTGAGTGCTCGTGATTTCCTACTACTAGAAGTATAACATTTAATTGACTAATATGCTCCATCTCGCAATAATAAGGAAAGTACAAAATAATTTGTGGATCCACCTCCTGGGATTCAGATCCGCTTCGAAGCTTTAAGGGTTGTTCCTTGGTCCACGTTGCAAACTTCCATCAAGTTCCATGAAAATCAAACCGGTAGTTTTTCCCGTAATGCTGTTGACAAACAGAAAAACAAACAAAGAAACTGAAAACATGGCCTGCTTGTTGAAGGTAATGATCAAATGTCAGTATACAATTATTGTTATATTTTGATGTAGCTCATTTGGTATTGTACACATAATCAAATTATGCACTGTAAGTAACGACAGTTGATATTTAGAGAATATCTAACCTTTGAGGTTTTCAAATGTCATTGAGCTTTCTTTAAGCTGGGTGGTGGACTAGTGTGTGTGTGTGTGTGTGTGTGTGTGTGTGTGTGTGTGTGTGTGTGTGTGTGTGTGTGTGTGTGTGTGTGTGTGTGTGTGTGTGTGTGTGTGTGTGTGTGTGTGTGTGTGTGTTTGCGATCCAGGCAGACAGCTTATCGTTAAACACATCCTATCTGGCTTGACAGGTCACTGTCAGGTACAGCTCCCCTCCTCTGTCACCCCTGCTGATACAGGATGTCACACACAGAAATCTACCTGCATGAGTATGCTAATACGATCTGATGGGAAGAGCTGTTAAAGCTGTGAACCACTTGGCGTAATGCGAAGCAAGCTTGATTCGCACTTGCCTATGTTATTTTTACCTTGTTTGCACATGTGTCAGTGCCGGATCGTACATTTTAATTCAAAGGGCTGAATTAAAAAAATTAAAAAATGAATGAATGGCAGCAGAGTTGGGAAAGGTGATATGCTGAGCGGCAGTGACGTGTCTGCGGCTTTTATAGTGTATATTTTGACTCACAAAAAAGGTCATGTCATTTGGAATAGGAATCAGCTTGTCCCTTGCCCGAACCTCACCTGTCAGTCTATTTCACTAATCACGCTAAATTGTACGTATTCCACACCACGGATCATCCACATTTCTGCTCAGGTCATTTGTCAACCTTTTTACTACTGCTACGTTGTTGTTGAGTATGAGATTTGTCTCACCTGCATCAGATAGAGCTCCATGATGTATGACATGTCCATAACGTGTTTACCAGGCCTTTTCCTGTAAGCTTGCAGCAAACATATGTTTTCATTATCAAAAACCCACATTTTTATGAGGTAATATTACAGAGAAAAACAACAAATCCACATGTTTGAGAAGCAAGAACCAGGGAATGTATGTCAGTTTCTATCTATAAATAAGATGTATTCTCTGCTAGTGCAAAATGATTTACCCGTTGTTGATTCAGCTTAAAAAAAAACTTTTAAACTCAAGGCATAACACAGCTTATAACAAAGTGTAGATGCATGATTTTAGCTACATTCCCATCACAGTGTTAAATCTGCACTAATAAACTGTATTCTGTTGTTTATGTGAAAAAAAATATGACTTGTGAAGTGTAGGGTGAGTCACATGATTGTGTTAATATAAATGCTTATGTTTATTCATGGACCCATTACATACATTTTACAGGTGTTAGGAAGTTTCCAGGTAGCAGAGTTTTGGTGTCGGTTGTTGGAGCCTTTGCATTGTTTTGTGGGTGCTGGGTGCGGCGTGGATAACTCATAGCCCCAGCTTTCTGAGTCCATCTGTAAAAAGGTGGAAACCGGGACATGGTGTGATGGTACAAGATAAACCAGAACCAAGGAAAGCTCCATTAATAATTCTCTTATTTGGGAACGGAGCCCTGCACTTACAGCATACAGGGTAGTCCATCTCTTACAGCGGCAACGGGGGAGGGGGGAGGTATAAGGTCGGCAGGGAGAGACTCCCTCTTCCATCCGCCCCTCCTTTCTCTCCCACCCCTCCCCTCTTAGAGTGATGGGCCCAGGTTTTCCAAGGTAGTGCATTTGTCTGTCAGGAGTCTTGGCTGGCTGGTGTGATTTAGCTGCTGTCAGTTGATGCTGGTGTCCAGAGGATGATAGCGGCTGGCTGGATGGGGGGAAATTTGTTACCTTTAGCTCTGACAGGGAGATAATTGCTGATGGTTAACAGAACGGTATGGAATCCGAAAGGTTGGAAGCAGAGAGCAAAGTAATGGGATACACAGCCAACGAGTTCAGCCTATATTCCTGACTACATGCACCTCATCTAACACACACTCTGTCGCTCTATCTTAAGAGCTAGATTAAAGTGAGACAACTGTAAAACACTGGAATACATTCTCTTCTTTTGAAATGTATAGGATTGAACAAGCCTAATATTTTAGGAAGAGTTGCATTTTGCCAACACGTTTAGACTGAGTTGCAGGAGGCAGGAGATGCTGTGGTCAATGTTTCATATTTTGTTTTTATTTCCCTGTACATCTGTGTGTGGTTGGTTGTGTTACATGCCATGCTTAGCTGCTGTACAAGTCTGTGCCTCTTCTTGATATCTTTCTGTCTCTCCTCCAGCCTTCTCCCTGCTCTCATCATTACAGTGGCAGACACTTTATGCTCCTTTGCACATCTAATTAGGACAGAGCAGCACATTTTCCTGCTCTCCCTCTATCCTTTAGGCCCCCTTTTCACTTCACCCTCACATGTCCGCCCCAATCTCCCTCTCTCATGTCCAAGATGTCCACACAGGCGCCTCCCAGTGCCAGGATCAGGACTGCCGTCAGTCAAGCCATCCAAACTGCCAGCAGCGTATCACAGAGGGAGTTAAGTAGGAGGCGGACCTGAGAGTGCAAGTGTGATAGGTTGACAGGACATGATTGACAGGTTAAACCCCTGGTTAATTGTCTTCTCCTCCTCACATTGATGTAGAATCTGCTGGGTTGTAATGCTGTGGGTGGAGTTAGGCAGCTTAGTTTGAACCGCATTGTTGCAAATTGTTTGTTTTTTTACACAGTCACTAGTTTCTAGTCCTCACTTGTGCTTGTGCACACTCAGAGTACTCTTTCCAAAAACTAAAAATTAATTATCTTCAGTGTCAGATATGTAAAATGTGTATATGTATATCAGCATTTATTTGCTGATATCATTTAGTATGGCTAAAGAAAAGCCTTGAATGGGTATCATCTTAGTTTTTGATGGGCTATGTACATTAATAAGCAGCATTGATAGGGCCTTAATGCCTTGTCACTCCTAGGTTGACCTCAACATTATATTTGTATTTTCTCTCTGGCAATGAGAGTAATAGGACATATTGATTGGCAGTGCAGTTAAGTTGTCAGCATAGTCATTTAATGTGTCAGGAGAACCAGTTAAATTGTCACAAAAAAAAAAAATCACTCGAGGACTCTGCTCTTCCTTAACGGCTTTCTATAAAGGCATCTCGCTCAGACAGGAAATGCTTCCATTCTCACTGAATTACAGTGCTTTTTATTGACTTCTTGCTCTGCATTTGGTTGGACATGCTGTATATGGCCTTCAATATGATACTAATGCTGTTTTCTTTTCTTTTTGTTTGCATACACACAGTGAAAGCAGAACAAAAATCCAAAAGATTAAAATTTAAAATATATTCACAAGAATAGGACAACAAACAAAAACATTGCACAGAGGAGGCACCAAGAGAAAGCTAAGTGAATTTGATCTTATTTTAAATATAGACAATCTAAAATTGCATGATCAGGCAGTTATGGAAATAGTACTGGCTTTTATATCCAGTGTAAACACATCCAGCAATATCTTAACTTTTTTGGATTTGTTTAAAAAAAAAAAAAAAATACACAATGGTATACATTTTGGTAGGTTTGTGATTTATGGGAGCTTTCAAAGAAAATCCCTTCCTCAGATGTTATCTGTGCTGATGTAAGGCTTGTAAACATTTCCCATCAGTTTGATCTGTCTTGTTGGTGTTTCCTGGGCAGCCTTGCCTGTCAATTAGCTGTCTCTTTAATCTCCAACCCCCAACATGGGAGGATGTATGATGCAATGGTGATTTGATGGTAAAACGATCATCGAGTGAACATTGATAGCAATTTGGGAGGGGCTGGAGATTACTTCTTTTTTTTCTTTATTTTGTATTAGGATTATGTTGGACATCATGCCATGAGTAATACTGTATGTTAAAAATAAGGTTGTGACAGGTGTGAAGAGATGCACAACAACAGGAATGCAGTGATATTTGTATGTATATTTTCGAAATAGGTTTGATTTCACTAATGAGTTGTTATTTGTTGTAGACTTTAAGGACTCTGATTCAGAATTTCAGTGTAATTAGTGATCAGTTACTTCTGCACACACAAGTTAAAGATGTTTATGCCCAAAAATGATTTTTTTTAAAAAACAATGAAATAAGGCATTCTAATGTAAGATTTACTTATGTCAAAACCGAGTGATTCTATTCATGTGGGCAGGCCATCCAAGCAGAGGCTGCATATGGTAAATGCTGACGCTAATGATATTTACTCCTGTGTAAATGTATCACAATGTATGTTTCTAAAATGAAAATATGTTGGTTTGGATGTTGCCAAGGTATCGAAAATTGGCACCGAATGACATCGCAGTTTTTGACAGGAGATCGTGCCGAAGCAATTTGGTTGATGCCATTAAAGTATCAAAGTTCCAAAGAACCTAGACTTGCCCGGAGCATTATACCAAACATTTCTTTTTCATAAAATAAAACTCGGAGAATCTTTGGCTTTGAATATGCTAAATTGATCAACTACTCCAATCCTACTGCCTTAAATTATGTGAATATGGAATTTGAATGTCTATACAGACGTGCCATGTTAAAAAAAAAAAAACGTAGAAACTACAATTCCAGAAACCAAACAAAGTTGAGTTATTTGTGTGATGTTGCCCAAACAGTCGTAGAATTGCTACCCAGACAGTTTACTTGATTTCAATGGCAGCAGTGCTCACTTTCCCACAGAGTTGGACCAATGTTATTTGAAGATGTTTAGCGAGAGGCTAATTGAATTTGTCCCTCAGTGCAGAGACAGGCTCCATTAAGCAGTGGGTAACAGGGTCTGGGGACCAGTTAGAGAGATAAGAGAGGGGAGCTGGCTCTGCAGTCTGGCCTCAGACCCAGAGCAGGAGTTTAGGGAATAAAGCTCCATAATAGCTGGTCCAGGGTCAGGAAGACAGCCTCCATCTGTCCAACCCCTTTTTGGTTAAGTAACATTCAGCAACCCAGAGCAGGCACCACACAGTGGATGGATGAAGGGAGAACAATGGTTAGTATGGAAAAGAAAAAAAAGGTATCTGTTCATCATCAGGCCGGTGCAAGAATTGTATCTCAAACTCTGCTTAACAGCCTCTGTGAGTTTGGCATATCTGATTCAAGTTCTGTCAGTCATCAACTATAAAATTGTTTGTGACAGTAACAAGCTGCCTAATCACTTGATTGATGGATGGAGAGAAGGCTGTTAGATTGTTAGGCGGACATTTCCATGACAGTGAGATTGTGTTTTCAAAGTTAATCAGACTAAATTGACCAGCAGTTCCGCCCTACTTCTCTGCTATATTTATATTCTTTCTCTCCAAAGGCCATCATCAGTGACGGTGTGTATTGCAGTTCCTCTTTGCTGTAGGAAGTGGGTGATTGTGACAGTCGGCCGTCTGAGTGTTTAATGTACCTTAAGTCTCTGTGTGTATCTGACTACCACGGCCCTTTTCTCCAGGCCCTTGGCCCCTGGCCTCTATCTCCTGCTCTCTCTCACAGTAATGAAGCCTGCCTTTAAGGAACTGGGTGTAGGCAGCGAGGCATCACAGATTAGGTCAGTGGAACGGCTAGCGGGCTGAGCATGATGGATGAGGGCCAGAATGAGTTTCTGCCGTGGCTGTATTGTGAAATCTTTTCATTGTCACCGACGGGGCTATGAGGGTCTGATGAATAAGGGAGCAAGTGTCAGAAACGCCCTTCCGCTGCTCCCCTTTTCTACTCCTTCAGTATCTCCCTTAACTGTGGCACTGCGTGCCGTCTCATCCTGCTCTTTCTAACTGTCCACACAGTTGGTCACAGCAGTATTGATAAAAGTTATCGCTAAAAATAGGCCAGGTCAAGTTCAGAGAAAGAAAGCACTAATGAGAGAAAAACGGTGCAGCCAATGGAGTCATGGAAAGGTTGTCAAACTGTGGATGTGCTGCGCCGGTTTTAAAGTTTGAAATTGTGCAAAAACAAGTCTCCTTGCACTTTTGCACTCCCTCCTCTCTCTTTCCTGCCATGCGGATGGACCTCCTGCCTTCACAGAGCGAGAGGCAGCGAGGGGGTGGTGGTGGTGGTGGTGGTGGTGGTGGTGGGGTGTCTTTATGGGAAACGTTTGTGACCGGCGTGACAGCTCTGCTTGATGGATGGGCCGCCTCCATCTGGTTGCAGTGCATGTAATAAATATCCATGCTCGTGTTTGACCTCTCTCACTTACCAGACACATCTTTCACTTTTGGGACATCCAAGGGGGACTCACAATTATGCTCTGCACTCTCCACTAGCTGGGGTGTCGGGGATTGCGGCTCTGTTTATGGGCCACAGCCCAAGGGCAAAGAGTCAAAAAAATAGATAGCTGTAAACAATGCTCCCGCCGCCAGGAGAATTCTCCAGCATTCAATAACCTTTAACACCTCCTAAGCCCTCATCTCCCTGAGCTGGTTGCCTCTGCCCCAGAATGCACTGCAGCTCTGCGCAAACCGCCTCCATCTTTTGACCAGTGATTTAGCTTGGTGTCTAAGCATGGGTCGAAGGATCAAATGCCAGTGCCTGCGCAAAAGTTTTTTTCTTTAAAATGACAAAAGGGAGAGGGAAAAAAATCTGAAACCAATTTGCCCTGCTGAATTTACTTCTCTGTTGAAAAGATTTAATCATCTATCATATGGAGAAAAGTTATTTGTCAGGGCAACTGGATGTGTGTTTGAGCTTTATAAGGTCACACTAGCTTAGTTAGGCTCCCAACTCTGTTCGCCAATATAGATAAAGAAAAAACACATTTTCAATAGCTATTACTATTCCTCTTTCACTGCTCATATACAGCAGTTTGTGTGTTTGCCCTTAACGGTGACCCAGTGCATTAGGCTGGTCAGCTCGTCAGTAATAGAAACAGATAGGCTCCCATTGGATTTTAATAAACCTGGATAATAATGAGGCTGAAAAGCTGAGTGAATTGTAAAGCAGAAGGCTAATGAAGTGCCTATGTGGGCAGTATGTGAGAAATAACCTATAACCTATTAAGAAACAGCCTAACTCCCTCTGCCTGAGTCCTACCCCTGATTGAATTAGTGCACTCTTTAATTACTGAGCATCTAAGATGGGAGCTCTGAATCTAATTGAACTTTTTCATGCTTGCTGCACCCCAGCCAAACAATTTGTTCTGTAAAAAAATTGAATTAACAGTCCCACTTTGTCTCCTTTTTTTTTTTGCATTGATTTTTATAACATTAAGACTGTCTCAGGAATGTCCAGGCCGTAAAGAATCAAATCGCACCGCATTATTCACAATAACGCATATGTTATAATCGCAGGGAGAACTTACTTAAAATTCAATCCACTTTGGCATCATTATCATGTATCAACATAATAAATGAGCCCTTCAGAGCATGGTAATTATAATTTGATAAATCATCAGCAGAAAATTAACTGGATGTCAAAACATTCATTGGAAAGGGTGATGAATGGAGGATGATTGTGGTGATGAATTGTGTTAATCTGCGCAGTATGAAGCCAGCGAAATGGCTAAGCAGCCCAAGATGGATGGGCCATAGAAGCTGCAAGGTCAGGACACACAACTGCAGAATGGAGGGAAGGAAAAATAGGAGGGAATGAAACGGGGAGAAAAGAGAGAAGGACTCTCTCTCTCTCTCTCTTTCTTCTCTACTCAGAGCATTATCTGTCTTTTCGCCACAGCAGTTCTTTATGTTGGGCTTCAGGCACCAGGTTTGGCAGTGAATTTGACCCTATAATGTGTTTTTTTTAAGATTATTTTAATAACAAAAGTGAAGATAAAGATGGTGTTGATAAGGGCGGGGCAATATTACCAAAAATATTGTAATATATTTTTTGTATATTAATCAATATTGTTAATTATCACAGTGTACATTTACAACAACTAATCAAGCAGGAAATATATTTTACATGATTAATAGCCTTCAAGGATGCACACAGTGTGTTTTTGTGAGTAAAACTGAATAGCTAACATCACCTTATTGTTTACAAGAAAACGCTACAGAAAATCCCTTAATTTGAAGAATCACTGATGTTGTGTGTTCCTTGATTTGGTCCTTCCTTAGCTGCGTAACCTCAAAAACCATCTCAGTATCGTTTTACATTTCTCTCGAGCGCTACCAATATCAGGCTGTTTTTTTTTCTCTTCTGTCATCGAGTTGCATTGATGTCAATGACCCTCTCCTCTGATTGGCTGACTCTTTTCTGAGTGATGTACACCCAGGCCAATCACAAGTTTTCCTCAGTCTTGTAGCTTGCTAGCTCTGCAATGGAAGGACCACTTGGTATTCTTCTCTTCCAGCTAAAAGGCTGGACAGTGGTACATGCTGAGGGCAGACATATGGCATGAGCGTGGGCGTTTGTGACATCATAAACTTACAGTCCAAACAGTCCAAAGACATAAACCGTGTTTTTCATAAACATGTCTCAACTCTACTAGTCGAATTGAGTTACATTTGTCAGCCTTAGATTATCAGACAGTGTTGTTGAGAACAGAATCCCTTGCGATTCTACACATAGCTAAGTAATAACGTACTGTTAAGCACTATTCTCAACTTTTTATAATTGGTTATTTCTGGCATTTCATCATCTTACTCATTACTACTAGTTGAATTCAGTCTCAGGATTTTTGCTCATCTTTCTGTATCTGTGTTTTAGTGTTATGTGGCATTCCTTCTTTTTTCGCAGTTTCTAAATGAGTATCACTTTTGTTTTGCTTTACAAAGAAACTCAAAGATATTTGCATTGGGATTAATGCTACTTACCTTGGTTGTGTTGTTTTCACTTTCATTATGCAGCTGTCTTGTAGTCTAACAAAGACTCAGTGAATACATGCAGTGGAAATCAGATTGTATGAACATCTGAAATGAACAGTTCTGCTTTGTTTATTTTCTTTAAGATTTAGCTTTAAGCTTTGGCATACTACTACTACTACTACTACTACTACTACTACTACTACTACTATGAACTTAAATGACCATTTGAATGAATGCTTGCTAAAAATAGAAAATATTCAAATCAGCACAGTTAACTGCAGTTTAATATTTAGCTACACTAGCTGTTTTTCTTCTATTCTGTGTCTTCTTATCATAGCATATTTCCATTAGATGCATGTTGAGCTTCTTCCCATTGGTTAGATTGGAAGAACACTCACTGATGATAATGACGGCTATTTCTACAAATAACTGTAATTACACATCACCGCTTTTGAAGTGTGACAAAGCAGACAATGTTGCTTTTTATTGAATTCATTATGTTGACAGGCACTACATCCTTTTCATTTATCTCCTATTCGTCATGGCATGAGTGAACGTGTGAAAACTAACAACTATACTGAATGTTGTTTTTCTCCATTTGTGATGTTAGATTTACTGTAAGGCATGTTTTTGTATTGCTAATTGTCCACGTACATGCCTGACCCTAGCAGGAAGTACTGTATGTATCTTCAGTAGTAAGTCTTGCTCTGTTGTTAATGTGGCTTCACCACACAGGGATCAAAAGTCCCCCTTCACATCCTGTGTCATTTCTTGCTGGGAAGTATTAATCTCATACAGAGCTTCAGACACCTCTTATCTGGCTGGCAGGTTGACATGTAAGGGGGTATTTCGTCTTGATTCCAGCAATGAATGCAGCACACACAGGCTATCACTTGGCCCACGCTGCATATGGAAGAGGAAAAAATCACACCTTTCTTTCTGTGACTTCCATTTTCATTTGTGCTCTCTGCACTCACTCTTTTCTGTCTCTCTTTTTCTCTCCCTTGGAAATTATCACCAGCCATGTCAGGAGCCCTGTCGAATGGAGGGGGAGAAATGTGTCACACTGCCTCTTAAGTTTCTGATTGTCTAAATGACACAGAATCTCATCATACAGCTGTCTCCCTTTCTGACACTACAATTACCCATAATTCCCTCTGTCATTCACTGTCTCAAGGTTAGTATTTTATATCTTGAACAGAGGGCGAGGACATTTACATTTGGAGGCGAGAATACAAAAAAGGAATGGAGAGAAGTTTTGTATATTTGGTACGGTGCTTTCAAAACCTTTTTTCCTTATTTAAAGTAGTTGTTTAACGAGGAATGTATGGTTTTTCAATGGTTTAGTTTGCGGAGACTCAGAAAGAAAATGTAAATCCCCAAAAAACGGAATAGTGCCCGGCTTAGCTAACTTAAATCACATATATTAAATTACTTTTCCCCTATTATCTTAATGACGAAGCACCTTGTTTCAGCTGATGCCATTAATCAAGCTGCAGTCGCCAAAATAATCTTCCTCGATGCTACCCTTCAGAAAGTGGGTGCAGTCTGTCCCCCTTGACAAAGTGTGCTCAGTGAAAATGGTCCATTATCATGCCACGTTTTACTCCATCATCTCTGATATTCTTATATGGTCTCTGGGTTAAACAGTACATCTTCCCATTCTTTTTACCCCATCCCTCGAGTAAAGTGTTCTTCAAAGGTATATATTTCATTGCAAGATGACAGCCTTGACACCATAATTGACCTGAGAGCTTCCATCTTACTCTTTTGAAATTCTCCGTTGTAATGTGTGTCAACTAGATAAAATGATTCCCATCTCCACCTTTTCTGTGGATTTCCATTTGCAAAGACAGCTGACTGACTGACTGACTGGCATTGGCTCCATTATCATTCCGTTTGAATGTCTGTGATTGGGGGGTAGGCTGGTGGCGAGGGGCCCTCCATTGTTTGAAACAGGTGCTCACACGTAAGCCCTATACATTAGTGCAGCATGTGGAGCTTTTAGATGGGTTCAATAGTTAGTGATAATGTTGGGATTTGATATTCTTTGTGAATAACGCTGTGCCCTGTCTGACAGACCGACGAGTCTGTCTATCAATGTGTCATGGTTTCATGGAGGCAAAATTGGTTTTAGGCTTTCATTAAATTTGCTAATGACTTCCATAATGTTCATATTATTAAACTGGAAATTATCCCGGGTGGGAAAGTAATGCACGGTTTAACCTTTGAGTATTGTTTCGGATGACTAGTGCCAATTTTTAAGAAAATACTTTTTCAGTTTATATCTTTCTTGTATGAACAAATATGTGTATTAGCTGAAAATTAGATCCCATAACTACACAAAACAAGGTCTTTTCGTTTGTATATATGTAGTAATTAGAGCATTACAAGCATTTAACTGGTTTCAAGCTCGTTTCATTTACTGTTCCCACATTCACCCTCATAATAAATGCTACATTGTCCCCTTTCTTGTCTTTTTATAATTAGTGCATCTGTTTCCCTCATGGTTTTTATTACTTGTGTGTCTATCACATTCATCATGTCATTTCCACTTCCAGCAAATCCACGACAAAACAGAAAAGGCCCTGAAAACATTTATTTTTAATAAAAAAAGACAAGCACCTTCTCCTTCTTGTTCCTCTTTTTATTTTCGTTTCATTTTCACATGGCTATAAAAAGACATGCTCTGTTTTTGAATGCCATGTCATATTATTAAGTTTCACGCTTGCTCCATGAACCCCAGACATATTTTCTGCTTTCCCTCTGGCTAATTGGGAGATTGTTAGGACTGTCTCTATCCAAATCCCGGTGCCCCCAAATGTGTCAGTGTGCTGGTATGCTGCTGCTCGACTGCGTGTCTTCTTGTCAGATTGGGGCATGTTTTTCAGAGCGGTCCATTATTAGATTAATTAACACTGTATTGACAAACTGTGATTGGATTGTGTGATCTTTTCTCACCTTTGGCGGCACGCTTTTTCTTCTTTTTTTTAATCAAAATCAAAATGAAAACAGGCTCTTTTTAAGGTGCTGAATTGGAAAGTAGGTGTTCAAATTTAAAGTGGTAGCTCTTTTTTTTTTTTTTTTTTTTTTTTTTTTTTTTTAAATGGGTCCTAGAGGAACTTTTTCTTAGACCAATGTACTGTGTGTTGAACAAATGTGACCCATGTGTTTATTTTCCTTTTGTCCAAGCTTACAAAGTAGAAGCAGGCTTTATGTGCTGGAGTAAAAAGGCTTCAGGGGAAGCGGCACTTTTGGGGGGTAAAGCTGTGAGGCTAAAATAAGCTTTATAGAGGGTCCAGTCCTGCTCAGGTTCACTGGTAAGCCTGTTGGACATCCGGCTTTGTTCCTCTCATGGCTCCTTATCAGTGGCCTGATGCGGTTGTCCCCTTGCATGTTCCTCTTGTACCTCAGCTGGGCCAATTCGATGGCCTAAGTGCTCAAATTGAGCCATTTTGTCTCACTTTGAACCAAACTAGGACCTATTATGTGTGTGTGTCTTGTTGTTGTTTTTTTTAATTCATACCCCTCCTCCTTCTCTCCTTTCCACGTTGGCCTTGGTCTATGTAGGTTGTCAATGCCCCCTGCCTTTCTCTGCTCTTAGGTTTGAAGCGCTAGCTTTGTGAGGGGTCAGTGTTTCCACTCCAGCAGTGTCAACTTCAATCTGGGGCGATTTGGTGTGAAATGTGTGCCATGGTGTGGGGGCTTGCAGGTCAAAGCCCCAGTAATTGATGTTGCTTATTCATCTGCTTTTCCTTGTCTACTCTCGCTGCAGCACAGCAGCCGTTTTTGTTTGTATAAATTGTTTGAAGATATACTGTAGGTCTTAGGCCTCTGAGAAGCATTCCCCTGCTGCACTTTGTCTGTGTTCGTACCTAGCAGGGGGTTCAGCCCTGGGACACACAATGGTGCCAGCACAAAAGAGGCTTCCCCCAACACAAGGCCTGGAGGACATCGCATAGCATGATACTGAGCACTGGGGGACACACAATGGCGGAGGCACAAAGGAGGCTTCTCTTAAGACAGGGCTCAGAGGACATCTAGCATGACAAGCAGGGCAGCTCTCACTGTAATTAGCCATGGAGCCCGCCTGGCCAATGGCCTCATGTGATCAGTGAGCTATCTGTAAACAGTATTACAAAAAAAAATAGAAAGGGAGAAAAGAAGGTGTTGGCAGAAATTTGGTCTTGTGATGCAGCAAAGCTCAGACAAACTATGCGGCATTAGCAGAAGATATGTCTGTACATAGACAAGACAGCCATGTTTGAAAACCAATATCCCTCTCTCACTGAACTATTTCGGTCTGCTGATCTCTCTTCCGCTCTGTTCCCTCTGAGAAACAGGACCTGCTTGCTGAAGTGCAGGATGAAATGCTGGATCTGTTTAACCACAAAGAGGAGCATAATGATGGAGCCACGTTTAATCTGGCCCTCTAGCATGTCAGGCGGCTGCATGGGTGGTATGTCCTCCAGGGCCTTTGAAGAGGGGCGATTTAGAGAAGAGATTTGGATCATTACACAATAAAGAACACTTCATAAGTACCGAAGTGAGTTGGAGAAATGACGGTTAATGATGTTGACAGCAATTCACCTCTGCTGAATTACAGAAAGATTTGACTCAACTTGCCTTCTTTAATGAGCCTCACTCTGTAAAGGTAATGGGCCAGCGGTAAGACATGGAGAGAAAGGCGAGGAGGGGAGACAGTGTGGAGAAAGTGAGTGAGAGAGGGGGGTGGGTTACATGGAGTTGCACTGCTGCCCATGGTTTACACTGGGCACATAGCCAATCACATACCTCCCTTTAAGCTGTCATGTCAGATAACGAGAGACAGAAAAGCCACCTTCAGTAAAGACAAAGTGCAACAAGATTGTCTGATCACCATTGTTAAAGTTGTACTACAAATGTATATGGATCAGTAGATCTTGTGTTATAAAATTACAAGTGTATACTATAAATACAGTAAGTAACTCTAGGTAAATGTGTACACTGCTTTCAAAAGTTCAGTTGTATGATAAATAATTGCACTTACACACTGTCAAGTTTGTCATAATGTAAAGGGTGTTTTCTCAATAAGCATCCATCATTTACTATGATTTTTTTTCCCAAAAAAATTCTGTCATCTTAATGTTATTCTGCTTGAATAAAATAAGCCTATTTAAATAATTCTGGAGCAAGGACACTGATTCCGGCTTACAGCTTGTTTGCCTTTTTCTAATCTTGCATGTTTATGTGCAAGTTTGTGACAAAAACCTTAACTGACAGCGCGGCAGTTGATTTGCAGCTCTCTCTCTTTTTTATTTTTTTCCACATCTGACTGTCATCCCATCAAAGTAACATATCTGTCGCTGTCTTTGAGTGTCTCACGCTGAATGATAAATATGTACATCCAAACTGGGATTCTGTGCCAATTATGCATCGACAGAGTTGTCGCAGAAAATGTAACATTAAAATTCAAATGATGGCATTCAATTTCAAACTGCCTTGTGCCGTGACATGTTCTATTATCTGCTTTTGTGGCGTAAGACGAGGCAAAAACAACAACGATCAAAGAAGGAACTTTCCCAAAGGTCAAATCAATAACTTTGTTTTTTTCTCACTTTTTTTTTTTTTTATTGTTGACACACCTCCATGTCAATCATGAAGCCTATTAATAGGTGTGTTACAAGCAAGACCTACTCCTGGCTTTTATTGTGATACTCAACACACTCGTTAAGGCCCTGAAAACCTTCCAGCTTCGAGTAAACAGAGTTGCAAGTTGCACTGAAAACATATATGATAGGTCGATGTTGACATAATTCTCCCAAAATATTGATTTCTTTACAATGATTTTACAATAGCAATGTAGTCATATGAGGTCGTACATGGAAGTGTAGCAAGTTCTATATCACACAGAAAAAAAAAAAAATACAAGGCTTGATATTTTAATTGGCAGGAATACTTGTCTAATTATCACTTTTCTGCTTGCTCTCCATGCTGAGATTATGTAATTATCTTTCTGAAACACTGTGGAACGACTTTTTTTTTTTGCGTGTGTCATTTCTGAGACGCCGCTGTACCTGACACTCAGCAAGCCACTTAATAATATGCTAGAAAGGCAGCTAATTATATCATAATAATGGCTTGATGAAAGCAATAAGGCAGGCCGGTGGATGAATGATAGCACTGTGAGACTGCTCAAGTTGTATCTTTATCTCAAATTATTGGAATTCCTCTAAACAGGAAGTTCTCTAATTACTAATGTGTTTATTCATTAAGACAGAAGAATTTGGGGTCTTTGTTATCATTATGCAAATCACAGCCCATGCTAAACGATATGTTTCTCTGCAATGTTATTTTCAACAAATTGAACCCCTTATCAAGTTAATTACTCCGTGTTTACATGCCCCCCAAGCTAGAATATCCCAATTAAAGACTACACCTGTTCTGTTTGTGGGATTTGTATTTGTTACACATGTCATTTACATGTTCTCCTGCAGAGCATAGGTTTGTCAGGGGGGAAGAACCAGCCCTTAGACCCCTTACTGGGCTTCCAGATTTCATCCTGCTTCAACAAACGTTTGAGGCAGACAGACAGTCTGGTGTTGTCTAGTTGTGTGATTCTAAACAGAAAAGAGGCAGGAACACAGCTGACACACTCATCTGCAACATCCCGGGGAGGGGGATAGATGGGTAATCTGACGGAGGGCGAGCTCGAGCACCGGCAGCGGCCGCATCAACGGCAGCGTAGACTGCTTTCGAAACTTTTTAATTAGCACTAATTACCTTTGCAGGAAAATGTTGAGGCTTGAAAGGATTTGTGTCAGCAAGTGGGAGATCAAAGATTGTGGTGCTGTGCATTTTAATCTGAACACTGAGGGGTAATAGGGAGCTGTTTGTGTGTTCGGAAGCGGGTGAGAGGAGGGGAAGCATCACAGGTGGTGCTTGAGTAGTCTACCTCTAGTAATGCTGTCTACCAATCACACCACAGGTCCTGTCACATTATAAGATTTTCCACTTATATAAAGAAATTAACTTTTTTTTAATATTGGGCTGAATTATGGTTTTCCCTCACTTTGTTCACTTTCTCCTTTATCTCTGTGCGCGCAGCGTCAGTGTGTGCACACGCGTGGGGATTTCGTGTGCACCGCTTCATCAGACTGACAGGCTTTTCATAGAGGTGGTTTTTAATGCATGCCTGGACATCACTGTGGCAGGGTCATCCATCAGACATCAAGACAACATCGATCATTTGCCATGAAAAGAGCGCGGGGTAGTGATTATTTGCTATTAGGTGGATGCTGAGGCATACAAATGGCTGGCAGTTGACAGTTGAACTCACTCTAACATAATGCGGGATGGCTCCCCCTCTCAGGGAAATGTTGACAAGCACTGAGCCTGAACACTGTAATGACAGAGTGTACAGGCAGACAGGGCACTGAGGGATTTCTCCTCACAGAGCGCAGCATCTCTTATTTAATGTTTTTATTTTTATTTTTTTTAGTTTATTGCAGGCACAAGTTCATTTCCAGTTTCGTATTCTTTGTACATGCACTATATATTTTTTGCATGCTTTAATTCACAGAAACATCCATTGTTTAAAGCGAAGCGTACTTATTGCAATATGCTTTGGCTGATTGACCCTGTCACGGTTGTTTTACGGTTGTATATACACTTAAAGATGTGTGAACCTATGTAGCATGCATGAGAGATTGCGTGTGCTTGTTTGTGCCGCATTGATGTCCTCACTGACTGAGATGCCATCAGTGAATTGATTTTCAGCTCCCGTTCACTGAGAGAGGAGGTTGTTTGTCATGTGGATAGACAACTAATCTTTCAATACAAACATTCACAAGACACATGGCCGCACTGTGAGCACAGTCCAGGCACTGTAGAGGAGGGAAGTGTTGTAATGGCTGCGATGATGTATTTCCCAGCGATGATGTATTTCGCACTGTATATTTTGCTGTTGTACATGGGAAGCAGCTGTCATTCTGTCTGGCTGTGTAACAAGCCTCACTCGCTGAAATTTTAAAAACAGACTTCGTCCACCTTTCCGCAGTGATCTCTCAATTTCTTTCTGCACCTGGAAATAGGCAACACTGTTCCACCTCTCAATTAGGTCATTGTTAGAGCTTAGATTTCATCCCAGGCCAAACTGGGGTCAAGCAAGGCTTATGAGGTTGGACCTGACAGGAATGTCTGTCAAGTCCTTATCCCTGGGCCAGGGTTGGGGCGGGGTCATTAATCAGACAGGGATCTGAGGTGCAAGGGGAAGCATGAGGCCAGGTGATGCTGACCTCCGTACAGTGGCTTTGATTTTGTCTGGGCCTGGCTCTTTGCGCGTGTGCGTGTGTGCGTGTGAATTGACAGGATCAGTCCCTGTCTGATTCACTGTGCTCTCAGCCCCTCTGCCAGCGCTAATGACATTGAGAGAGAATATTAACCTCACACACTCAGCAGGAATATCCACAGGGGTAGTCTATAACTCAGACGCTGCAGGATCCACGGTGGTGTTATCATTCAAACACACACGAGCTAGCTTTAAATTCTTGACAGACGCTCCATGGTGTAGACATTTCCAACAATTGAATCTGCACCTCTCGTATAATAGCCTCATATAGAATGAAGTAATGAGCGGTGATATTTAACTTCTTCATCAACAAAGAACTTTGCTAATTATATTTCACAGATTTCTTCTTGCTTGGATTTGTTTGTGCTCTCTTAAAATATATTTTTGTTTTGCAAATGATGTAACCATCTGTAAAGTTCAATCCGACATGCCACTGCCAATTGACAGCTTTGTAGCAAGTGATGCTTTTACGCATAGGCTATCCGGAGCAAGCATAGCGCAATATTCAAAACAGATTAAGAGTGAACCCACATAAAGAGGAGATTCGCTGGCGGCGCCAAGTGTACTCTAATGATTTGCATTGCCATTAATAGTAATTTGCAGCTGCCTGGGAGGAGACGTGTAATCCCCTTTACATGTGTGAATTGACATGCATTCAAGGAAGGCTATGCGTGTCCTGGATGTGTGATCTTTAAATGACTGCCACCTGAGGCCTGGCAACACAGAGAGAGGAGTGCCACACTGAGCAGTGACTGTCTCCATGAGAGCGAGATATAGGGGGAGAGCTGTGGGGGGGAGATAGAGGCAGATAATGACAGTCTAATTCACCATCGCCATCAGAGATGCATGTACACAGACGCGTACAGGCCATAAACTGTAGCTGGAGGGAAGAGTGCTGGAACAGACTTGATCAGCGCTGTGTGGAGGTGGTAGGAGGGATGTTGGGGGGCTCGAGGGGTTGCAGGGCATTAATTTGCTTTACAGATAATGTCATCTTATTTATCATGAGCTAATCCTGATAGTGTTTTGATGCTGTATTTTGGGTATTTTTGGATGTTTATTTGTGTTTATGTGTGTTTATGATGCGGGTTAGAGTGATGAAACAGGGCTGTGCTGAACTAATGGAGACTTGGTATATAAATAGGTTACGTTTTTATTTTTCCATAATTGTCTTAGAATTGAATAGTTGTTTTCCACCTGAGCCGTTCACACTCGCCATCACTATATTACATTACAAAAACTTCAGTTTCATAAAGTAATGTAGTGTCATATTTAACATTTTAAGTGTTTTTAATGAATCAAAAATATCTAGAAAATGTGTGAAATAAAGTCTTCTAACTGCATTTTTTTTTAGTTTAAAGAAATTGACAGAAAAGCACACATCAAGTTGTATAATGATATTTACTTGATTCTTAAGAGAAGTAGATTTGTATTGGAAACTGTTAGATAACATCGCCTCAGTGAAAAGCAACTATGATTGGGTTTAGACAACAATATTTAGCGATATGGATAATTTTTTTGAATTGCAGATTCGGACTGACATATAATACAGTGTACAAAGTGCCAAGACCATTTGAATAATTCATAACTATTTCAGGCTGAATTTCTCACCAGCTACCTTCCGCCCTCTCTGGCCAACCCTCCTGCATTCACCTTTCTTATTACGTTTATTAAAGCCAGTCCACATAGCCGGTTTTTCAGGTCCAGTTTCTATTACCATTCATTACGGTACCTTATCCTGGCAGGCAATCTGAAGTGTGCTCTGAATAGTCCATTATGCACATATGAAGGCCATCATGGCCCCAGTATTGGTCAATTCATCAAACATTTATCTGTTGCCCTCTGAACAGTACGTCAGTATGCCTGTCACTCTGTAGCACTGGCCCTCCGCTTAGAATAACAGTGTATTGCTTTTCTGCACTGCTGCACCATTTGAGAGGACATGAGCTGCAGCTCTGAGGGCTCTCCAGATTTTCAGTGTTTGCGTGTTTTTTTAATATACCTTAGATTTGAGACCTTTTTTTACTGACCTCTGTGATCACTATCACCGTTTCAGTAAAAGAGAAGGCTTTGAAGTGGTTTTACATTATAACTCTGGTATTAATATAGCTTAGACAAACTCCACATCTGAACTATCATCTTCAGAGTTTTAAAAATGACCAACAGTGATTCATTGAGGAAATAGTTCCAAAAATCAGCAGACATAAGAAGGGGGACTGTGAAACACATGTTAAAGAGCCAAGGCTGCTGTTCTTCATTTTTCATGTGTAGCCTGAGGATATCCGACATGACACTATTGCACGCCATTGGCAGGAGTGACTGACATGTCAGCCAATAATGGTCGAGAGTTTTCTTTCCTCTGTTGTCAGCAGTGGTTTATCAATCACTATGTCTGCATCAGTATTAGTGTATTGATCTGGCAGGGCTGCTCCCTGGGTCAGTGTCTCCTCTGCAGTGTCCTTGTCTGCTTTCTCACGTCCTCCCGTGGCTTCCTGTGCCGGAGTTTCTGCTCCAGCTAAATATGACTTTATCTCCTCTCTGTGTTCAGTAGACTGGATCTTTGCTAATAATGGAGGTATCAACACATACATGCACTACTTATATAAGCTTGAAAGCACACACACTGATGCACACGGGGCCGTATGATGTATGATGGTGGGCTTGCACAGGCTAAGTGGTAGTCAAAGCGTAAAGACAGTCCGTGTGACGTATTAGCTCTGACAATGAGGCTGATCATAATTATCTTAACAAGGAGAGGATTCATCGCCTCACCTCGTTAAAGCTACCGCCTCTCTCCGTCTCGCACTCTCTCTTGTGAGGCAGAGGTTTAAGAAAATGCCCCTTGATCCCACATTATTATTAAAATCAAATGTTTCTAAATATGTACAGGGATGATTCAATAGGATGTGAGTGAGTAAAAAAAAAAAAAAAAAAAGATTCTAGAAGACTTACTTCAATGATATACATTAACATATACGTTACAAACAGTTGCATTTATGGAAATTGCATTAAGTTGTAAGAAGGATGGCGGTGTGACATTTACTATTGCAGTGAAATTAAAGATATATATTACTAAATACTGTCATTTGAGCTATCATCAAAACAGTTTCTGAAGGAGTGGTGTTAATGTTAATGTTAATGTTATAGAAAATGTTTGTTTTTTTTACCCTAAATTGTGTGCTTCATGTTTGCCTTTGTTTGTATTTGATCAAATCAGTAAACATTAAATTCACTTATTGTGCAAAATTACCATGGAACATGGTACCAATACACTGTGCAAACACAGAACAACCACATTTAGATATCATGGAAATACAACTAATTTCAGAACTAAGGGAGTCAGTTGTGCACTTTAATATTGCAAATAGTTTAACAGACAATTGCCTTAAATGAGCAACGTTAAATATCAATATCATTACAATAATGAGACAACATACAAACCATAGCACGGGGATGGACACAAATATACACACACATCTCCAGGTAATTTTTAAACTTAGTCCTGAAAGAAACATTCAAGTCAGTTATGCTCATTAGTTTTGTTAAAAGCAAAAGCCTACTCTTTTATTTATTTATTTTTAAGAGGAAAGTAGTTTTACTGCAGTGCATAAACTTTGTTAGTTTTCTAAGCCACACATTAAAACAAGAAAGCTTATAAAACGTAATGAAACCAGCTATGGGATTCTGCAGAGGGAGCACAGAAAGCTGGAGTATTAGAAGTTCAATCCCTGAACTGTAGCTAATGCTGGATGGGACTCAGTGGCTCTCCCCTGGCTGTGAATTTAACTGATTAAATCAGTCAGTGCACGCAGTAGTGGTGACATGAAAACAACAATTAATAAGGCTCCCTCCTGTGCCACGCGGCTCCCTTTAACCGAGCAGCTAATAACATAACCCACAGGACTGCAGCCCATCATACATGCACACACACACACGCACGCACGCACGCACACACGCACGCACACACACACACACACACACACACACACGCACGCACACACACACACACACACACACACACACACACACACACACACACACACACACACACACACACACACACACACACACACACACACACATCTCCAGGTGGCAATAGTTCGTTAGCAACCCCTATTCACAGTAAATAAAATCATGTTTATGCAATGTGGTGTACGCGATCGTGCCTAACTACACATTATACAAGATTATACTCACAGATTAATTGCATGTGGTAGTGAATTCCCTGTCAGCACAAACACAGTAACTGTGCTGAAAAACTGCATTTCCTGTTTGTTGCTTCTGAGCCACTGGCTTAGTCACATCTATGCCTCAGTATTACTTTCAGATTTTCATAAGTTTGTAATTTGGACAAAATCCACCACAACAAAGGACACATTTTTTGTTCATGGTTTTACTGTAATTTGCAACAGTAAATTGACCAGAGTAACAAAAAAAAAATGAAAATTGAATTTGTCACTATATATGAAATCTATAATGTGTACTAGTATTCTCTATAGAGTTGACCATACAACCATTATAATAGGCCCTCTTGCTTTTATAAATGAGAATCATAATGGAGTTAAAACACAAGCAAACATAGAATTTGATAAAAGTGGCACATCTCTCCATTTATCCATCTAGCCAGTGCATTAATCAGACCTGATAAGAGGATGTCAGCTCTGCCAGCACACTGGCAAGGTGCTGTCAGCTGTTGTTGTGGGTATCAAGTGTGTATGTGTTTGCAAAATGTTGATGTCTTTTAAAATGAGGCAGCTCAGGCTGCCTCTCTCGCAAGTCAACAATCAATTTGCTGATGTGTTATTTTCCACCCGAGAAGATAGTTGCAACATTTTGCTTTGTAGATCAAAGCAGCTGGCAGCAAGGTCCGCTGTGAGCATCTATAGGAGTTTCTTTAGATCAGGGACTTTGTCTAGGTGGAGTTGAAGTCGATTGGTCGGAAAAAGCGGCTGAGAGACAGAAAAAGCTAACTAGAATTGTTAGGTTAGGTTAGGTAGTTACTTTATTAATCCCCGAGGGGAAATTTTTTCACTACAGCAGCATAAAGGAAGCAATACACATTTGTCTATTCACCTCCCAACTAGTTGGAGCAATCAACGTCCTGCTCTCATCTTTGTGAACTTTCCTACTATTCACTACATTTCAAGTAGCCAGCCTCCCCTTTCTTGCATTTCCTTGTCTTGCTTCGCCAGTATATTTTCTCAAATATTGATGCATAAAATACACTTCGCCCACATTGCATGCTGCTCCTTGCCATCCATATGCAGATAGTCATCCAAGTTGGTGTGTAGCAGGCAGTCATTGACATTCAGCAGATCCAGGGGGGAGCAATAGTTCATGCTGCAGCTATTTAGACATAACTGTACCTTGAGTTTGTCATGTAGCAAGTTGACATTCCTCAATGGAATTTATATTTATGTAACTTCATGTCAACGCCATCTGTCTGCTTTTACTTTTACTAGACAGCATGTTCCGAATGTCGCATTTTGAAAAGTGTCGAGCTTGGAGTAAATAATTAATGCCGTCAAATATACTCAATAATTAAAAATACCATGTTAAATTAAAAATGCCTATTGTTTGAAGAGGTCTTGAGACCGTCTGTGTTCTGTCAGATCTAAATGCCAATGAAGTCACCCAGAACACTTTAACATGGCACGCTGACAGTGTGAAGGATTAGACAACAAACACACACTAATATTGCCTCTACGACGTGAACTTTGCAGGGCCCCAATGTTACCTCTAACACCACCCTCTGTCATTTTTATGCCCGTGTGAATGTGTGTATGTGCGAGAGAGACAGAGCGGAGTTGAAATGACCCTTCACCTCTCTTTGCAATGTGTCATAAAAAGGAGCGGAAAGGCAAAATGCTTCCTTTAGAAAAAAAAAAAAAAGAGAAAAGGAAAAGTGCTTTGATGTTAAAATCCCAAAACTAACCCCTATCACAGCACAGTTGCAGAAAAAAAGTTTCCCTTCCATTCCATATGTGATTGCGAGTGTATTCCAGTTCCTCTGTGAAAATGATGGATGACAAGTTAAATTTGTGTCTGGGGAGTGAAGGTGAACTGTGACAGAGTGATTTGTCTTGGGAATGGAGGGTTAGGGTCAGGCGAAACTGGGCGCCTCAAGGCATAAGACATTGACAAATTCATCCTGCCCGCCGCATTTCTGAAGCCTTTTGTTTTGAATCCTGGCTACTCACAAGTGACCCCCATCCCTCATCCTGCCAGCCGCTGAAGGATGCCTCACCATGCCAGGGGAGCTCAGCACCACTAATTCTTGTCATTCACTTCCCTGACAGGCCCGGACCCATACTCTCCCGGCGTAGGAAAGAGAGAGGCTGAAATATTTATTTCTGCACAATAACGGCTGACCAGATTTAGAGCCATAACAGTTTTCCTGTTTCCCTATCATTGCAGGTCACTGGCAGGCCTCAAAATGTTCACTGAGCTGGAAGAGCTGGTCGTCGACAACAATCTGCTTGGAAATGACCTTCAGTTGCCCCGGTTACCCAACCTCCACACCCTGACACTCAATAAGAACCAAATATCCTTTCAAAGACATCACACCGTCCCTCTTTCGTTCGGATTTGTAGTCTACTATTCGGACATAAATTACAGGCATCAGTATCAGAATCAACAGTTTATTTTGCTTTCATTCTTATGTCAATACAATCCTGTAGTGTCTCAAAGAGCCAGTTTGTTATGCCATGGCTTTGCAGGGAGCACACTGTGCTGCAAAAGACAGTAGAAGAATCTGGCTGTCACAGAGCTCCACACAGTCCTAGTTTTTGAACCACAGGGACCTCTAGTGGAATCAGATTTTACAGTCAACACAACAGATATCTTTTTATTTTTCAAATAAAATAAAAAGTAATGGATTAAAACCAAATCCCAAGAATGAAACATAATATATGTATAGTGTGTTTGGTTTTTAAAAAAATATATTTTAAGTATTTGTTAAATCAGGATTTTGTTGTTGTTTTTGCATCAGATGCATGATGCTTTATTACATTTATTTGTCCTCGGTGAAATAAAATGGATCAGGTTTTTAATTTCTCACTAGATGTACTCCGGCATGCTCGCATTTTGGCTCTTGTGTGTTCGACTTGCCACACATTGTAAACATGTAAAAAAAAAAAAAAACAGAGCTTTGCACAGCCACCCGAAATTTAAGACACACTGCGAGGCTGTTTATGATCAGTCAGAGAAGTGTGAACTTCCCCTCTAAGCTTCAGAACAGGTTTAGCAATGTGTCCTGTTTTCCTCTGGTTATGCAGATCCTACTGGGTAACGATGCTCACTCTCTTTCACACATTCTCTCACACACACACACACACACACACACACACACACACACACACACACACACACACACACACACACACACACACACACACACACACACACACTTCCAGAGTCAACATTAAAACTGGGACTCCTTGAAGTGTGCATCTGGGACTGTGTGCCGAGTTTGGTTGTGAAGTGGTCGGCACATGCTAATAGGCCAATTATGTACATCCTGTCGTGGCACGGTGCCATTTTAAAGCTCGAGCACTGCATTAGTGCAGTTGTATTTTGACACTTTGGGGCTCAATTTTCCAAGTGAATGTATTAGTGATGAATGTGCCTGCTTAGGGGCTGTTTGTTTTTTTCCACGTTTCGCAAAAAGTTTTCCACAGCACAGCTCTGAGAAGCACGGACTGTTTGAACCACAGGGCATCCATCATTTTGTCACTGTTCTGCACCCGGCCACCTAGGAAATGAAAGAGATCGAGAGAAAAAGAGAGGGAGCAGGAGCCAAATTGTGTCACTACTATATGCCAAAGCCTGCACCTTAAATTGCCCCTCTGTCTGCCCGGTCTCACAAAGACTCTGACTGGCCTCTTTGAGCACCTCGGTAAATTTGACAGTGACGTGTTTTTAGTGCAGACAGGCGTGGGAGGGGCCGTGTGGGTAGTAAATGCTAATGTAATTAACAGCGCCAGGTCCTTGACATCCGCCCTTTGACACCTGACTGATATCGAGGCCCTGCTGGAACACTTGGCTGATGTGACCCCGTCACTTGAGTACCTAAGCCTGCTGGGAAATGAGGCCTGCCCCAACCAGCTGGTCAGCCCGGATAAGGATGAAGACGACTACCAGAGATACAGGTCTGTTACCACACGGACAAACTGATGTCACGCATGAATGAGGAATAGATATTACGGATGGGTGGATGGATAGATAATGTTCTGCGTGTGTTTATATTTTTAGTCCGATAGTTTTGACACTGAACTATTCGGAGTGATAGCTTTTTATAAGTAATGGATTTGGAGATGTTTCTCTCTTTTTAACAACCAGCCCCTGAGTTTCATAAGGGGACTGTGGATTCAACCACATCACTCTAAAAGCTTTGTCAACTGGGCCCTCTACACTCCAGTTTGCAAAATGGATTTCATGTGTGACTAGTCACCACCACAAATGAGTGTTTACTACCCTGCCTTACCAGAGCAGATGATGCATTAAACATCAAGCTAGGCCTCAAGCCATGCAATATGACCACCATTTGTCAGGGTCCTTTACATGAAATGCGATAAAAGGCGAAAAGCATACTCTCTTTTGTCTGTTTTAGCCCTAAGTGCTTGTTTCTGACTCTGTGTTGCCTATTAATCATTTACCACCCATGCCTTTCTTGAATAATCTTTCTTCTCTCTTTTTGTCTCCCTCTCCTCCCCCCACGCTCTCACTTTCCCTCCCCTTCTCCCCCTTTCCCCTTTTCTCGCATGCTTATCTTACTGGTGAGGAAAGCTGTTCTGTTTTGACTGACAACGTCTGCGGTCCTGTAATGTAATATTCATAATGTGTCACATAGTAAAACATCAATTTGAGCGTGATGCAGATTTCGTGTCTGACAAGGTTAGGCTGTATGCAGGTCGTGACAGCACTGGCCTTGGGCAATAAATACCCAGCCCAATGCCTCAGGAGCTCTCGGTCTCTCAAGTGAAATACCCTGGTGTGCTGCATCGGTGCCCCAATTAGTGCAGTGGCATAGAAATATAGTATTCATTCACAGTGTTGTGTAGTCTGTAGGGAGGTCAAATGTTGTCCTGTTCTTTGACGACTAAGTATATGCTCAGTGGCCATTTGTAGCATTACAATAACATGGGAGTTCAAGCCTGTAATGTCAGTATGTTCACAATACTGATTATGCAGCGTAAGACACAGAAAATGTCGTGACATTAGATGTAATTTGACTGTTTGTTTTTTTGTGTCTCTCTGGCTCTGTGATGTGTGAAGATGAGTGACATTTTTTGTGAAAGTTGAACCTCTTATCTTGTGGAAAGTTATCAGTTTGTCCAATCTCCTGTTGTTGCAGATCAAAGAGGAGCCTGAGGACTTGAGGTTCACTCAACCTGTATTTTTTCTAAATGCCAATAATTACCCACAGTGTCAATAAACATTCCTTGTAAAGGTTTGCATGTTACGATTCATAGCAGTCACACTAATGATTGATTGGTAACAGTTTATTTTGATGTGACCTTCAAAGTTTGCGTTGTAAAAATCTCCAAAAATAATTCGGGCTTTGGTGTGTTCCATTGTCTTCATTTTCTCTGCTATTAGCACCAAATTACAAAGTTCTTTTAAGAAAAATTATTATTAGAAATTATGGGACCTGTGGATTTATGGAATAAAACAAAAATGATCTGGATTTTACTCAAAACATCATGCAGTGGCAGCAAAATAAATTATTTGGCATTGCTTAAATAAAGTAGGCCTACACCCAATCTTTTTTCTTTCAACCCAGTCAGCCCATCCCACCACACCACACCCCGCCCCACCCTCTACCCTCCACCCTTCAGCCCCACTGCCTTCTTCGCTTTCTTATCATCCCTCTGTGGTTGGGTTGAATCATTAATATCCCCACTGGCTGACAGAGCCTTGTCATCTGCTCTGACCCTGTGATGGTGGGTTACCTATGGAGAATAACCTCTCTGCATGTCTCCCAAGGGCATCTTCACATTTCATCATGGAAATGCCCCGAACAAAGTCCTTTTACATGGAGGGAGACGCAGGATTGGAATGGGGCCTCTTAAATTTGAGTGCTGGTGCTCTCATCAGAACAGGAGCTCTTATTAGGGGTTAGGAGCAGGTCATTTTAGCCTATCATAATCTTATATAAGAAGTCACTTAAGACCATGTGATGTATTTAGCTTATTAATCATTTGTCTTGGTCAATATACACTTTTCCTGTTATGTTTCTTTCAATATTAGATGTTTTTCGTCTTTTAATTTTGCATGGGGACATTTTCTGTTCCATGTCAGTCTAACTGCGATTGCTGCATCCCCTCCTTATTATCCCCAAGTGCTGAAAAGTTGACACAGGCTTTGCCATCTCCCCTCATCGCCATCGCCATCATCAATTTGTCACGCCTCTTTGCGCACAGGTCTTGTCTGTGCCCATATCCCCCCGTCCTTTCTCACCCTCCACTTAGGTGCTGCATGCGTGTCCTTTTTGGCTACCAGCTCAGCCCTGACATACTGGTTCCTCTATCCCTGCCTGCCTGTGAAAGGATCTGTTGTCATCTATGTATTCCAGCCATTATCTTTTGACGTTTCTCTCCCTCCCAATAAAAGACAGAGTGTGTCTGAAAGCTTAGAGAGATATCTGTGATGCTACCAGAATGACAGCTCTGGCAGACGTGTTGTATCTTCTTTCGTGCTATTTATATGTCATACTTTTTTCTTATCGGCTTTGAAGGTTATTACATACAAGAAAATCTCACCATTAAATCTGCATCACCATTAAATCTCGGTAAACATGGCTTCTTTTCAAGTTTTGTTGATGCGCGCATTTACATATTTGAATTTGTGTCAGTTTGATTAGTGTATCACGGTTTACACACTTCCTCAGATTCTCTGCTTGTCTCTTTGTTAGGAGCCGACATACATGGAGGCCTTTTAAGGCAGCGGTATGGTACAGCTGAATTGTTTGTTTCTTGCAGGTACTTTGTTCTGTACAAGCTGCCCCAGCTGAAGTTTCTGGACACCAGGAAAGTAACAAAAAAAGAAGTGATGGAGGCACAGGCAAGAGGAGCATTCATGAAAGTGGTCAAGCCCAAGTCAGACGCTGTAAGTTAAGCTCTGTTTTTGTTTTGTTTTTTCTTTTACTTCGTCTTCTTTTTTAAACACTGTTTTAAGTAGCAGTCCCTCTGAAGTGTTGAGTGGATTTGTCACATTCATCCCTTTCTTCCGTCCTTCTATTCTTTTCCTTTATCCTTCCTTTCTTCCTGTGCATGCTTGACTGTCAGTCTCCCTTTGCAGAGGTCCTGCCACTGTGGCCCTTTGAAAAGGGTTTGTCTTTCCGACGGCTTAAAAGTGTACATGTGTGTTGTATGTGAGTGTGTGTGTGTGTGTGTGTGTGTGTGTGTGTGCGCGCGCGTGTGTAAATGTGTGTGACCACGGCCTGACCTGATTCCGTATGCATGAGCCCAGATCAAAGACGACGCGCGGCTGTCCAGTCGCACTTGTGTTGCCAAGTGTGACATGGCTGGCGATTGGAGTGACAGCTCACGTACATGCCGCTCACAATCGCTTAATTATCTCAAGCCCCTGCATTCAATCGTCCCTCTCTTGTTTTGGGCCACATCGACTAATTAGAGTTCGGGAGGTTCATAAATATACCAACTTCACCCCCCCCCCCCCTCCCACTTTCTCCTCCCCATTCCTTTATTCTACTTCTTTTATAATGCAATATAAATGAATGTCTTTTGCCTAGATTTGATTTCATGTAATTGTAAGGCCATGAAATATTTACTGTTTGGATCAGCTAAGCTTTGTCGTTTCAAGGTCTCTGGGGCTCTGACAGTGAGCCTAAGAGGTAAAAATGGATCCAGAGTAGCAAGAGCGAAGGCATCCAATGACAAATCAGAAGCATGTGAGTCAATGTCGGGTTTAAAAGTACACAAGGAAAACAAAATATTTATTGTTTCAGACAATCAGCTTAAGGTAGTGTACTCTTTTAGAGTCAGTTGATGCTATGCTTTGTTCTTCATTCTTCATGCAAGTGGCAAGCAAGAAAGCAAAACACTGAAATAATTTAACCTCAGCCTGCCATGGTTGGTAGATGGAGAAAAATGGAGTAAAAACACTGTTCATCCACTTTATATAAAAAAAGAAAAAAAAGAGAATGAGGACCTCTACAAAGCTTTTTGGCAGGCTAAAGTCACTTTTAAGATTTTATTTACATAGCTTGTCAGTGAAAAGGAAATGTTTGCCTTTGTCGCCACAGCCCTAGATGAAAGGAGAGATAATCACTGATTCTAGCTGACATGATGTGTGTGTTTTTGTGTCTTCGTGTCTTTGAACCTGCTGTATATGATTATTTATTCCCTATGCAAAGTAAAAGGTTACAGCTTTGATGAAAATGCATCTACCTAACATTGCACACACTGTTTTGTGCGCCCAAACACGCTCCTGCTTTTCTATCCACAGTTCCTTATTAGCAGCGTTTGACTGAGTCGACACAATAAGGAGAATTTTTTTCATGGACGTATCCCGTGTCTGGGCCCTGGGATGTCACGGCAGCATTTCCATAACATTTGTTTTGAGTTAGATGAGACGTGATGTGTCAGTTATGGCGGACTTGATGAGCCATGAGTACCTCCCGGCTCTAATTGTCCACATCATCAGAGTGATTGTAAGCTGACCAATAGTGCGGGCCACCAATTAGCGAAATGTCTGCGACAGAACAGGAAAGTGGGGAGAGATGATGGCATAATTAGATATTTGTGTTTGCTTTTATGTCTGTTACAGCAGGATGTTGCTCATAACAGTGGCTCATGGTACAGTGTCTGCCATTAGCTTCATTACAAAGGATGGTAATTAGCTGTCTTGCTGTCGCTTGCACTACCATTTGAGTCTCAATTAGTGCAAGTAGGAGGACAAAATACAGGACCACAAACGCGATTCAAGAGGTTTATTTATGAACTGATTGGACTTTGTGTGAATCTTTTTACATGTTTTGCCCTGTGATGAGTTATTTTTCCTTATGTGGCAGTTCTTCGTCCTACTGTCAACAGTAGATAAATTGAAACCAAAGTAACAGCAGCAACTGCAGCAGCGTTGCAGTGATACATGCCCGCACATGACAGCATAAATCTGAAGAAAGAGCCCCTTCTTTATTTGATCATTCTCATTGCATGATGTATGTATTGGAATAGTTAATGGGATCGCTTTGAAAGCGACATCGCTGAACTTTTGAGACCTCTCTCGAGTCATATCGCAGCGCAGCTTAAACTCCTTTTCAATCATGCCATTATTGCATGGCACTGAGCGACGCCACATGGTTCTGATGAAGCAGTTATGCTCTTTAGCACAATCTGAACACCATAGATTTTTGTACATTCCCAGTGTTTTCCATGTCGCCTAAATCACAACCAGACAGTCAATGGCCAGTTGTTTTCAGGAAAAGACAGACACGTTCAAAAGCCTGGGATGAGATTTGAAAGAGCAGAATTAACGGAAAAATTCGAAGAATAATGAATAGCTTGGTGTTACAGAGTCAAACCTTTACGGCGAAGACAAACAGTCTGACACAGAAGAAAACAAAGTCAAATAGTCATATACAGACACTGAAACTAATTTTGTCGATTCTTAAATTTGTATTGTGTCATCATGCACTAGTGGGTATTTCACCATAAGTGGGTGACAATGTGCTGTCTCTGACCTGTCTGTGTGTTTCAATGTTTGCATCAAGTAGTGAGTGGGATCATTTTCTCCTTTTTAAGTGTAAAGGACAAGTAGCTGGGCAAAAACAGATGCAAAATTACAAAGAGAGAGAAAAAGAGAAAGAAAATGCACAAATACCTGAAGTAAACAAAATAACACAGCAAGGGCGATGGAAGTGTTTTCCCCAAACCACAACACTAAGCAGAGTCAGTGTGGAAAAGCCTTGAGCTGTATTTGGGGAAATTGGTCGTGTTGGAATGCTATAATGTGATAATTCTCTTTGAGGACTTAGAGGTCATGGAGTGAAATGGCGTTAAACCACGTAGAGCCATTTGGACTGCGTTGGGCTGCTTTTCGGAAAATACATGTGGTACTTTTTGGCTCCGTTCCTCCACCTCCCTCCACTCTGCTGCCGAGCCCACAGTATGCTGTCAAACCCTTGGGTTAAACTGGCCATGTCTATCAAAACACTATGACAGCACATTCTGTTTTCAGATCCCAAGCACAGCTAAAAAAAAAATGCGTAGCAAATTTAACTAGTAGAATAACATTTACTCCCTGCCACATGTTTAAGAGTATTTCACAGTGAATGAAGTAACTCCATGGTCCCCCTCACTAAGCACAGCTTGGTAGCTACGTCAGCGGGTATAAATGTTCCTCGGATGTCACTTAGATTTTGCCTGGATGAAGTATTTGACTTGATTTTCTTGCATGAACACAAGTTTTTTTTTTCTTTCCCCACATCCTCCTGCGTATAATGTAAAGCAGACTGCATTGCAGGGTGGCTTGAGCCAGCTCCTGGGTTCCATGAGCCTCTGCACACAGGGTAACGGTTCTTCAAGGGAATTGACAGTGACAGAGCCAGGAAAGTCCTCAAGTGGATCTTTTCAGTTCTGTTTTTTCTTCCCCAGACACTAACCTGTTTTACTCTGCAGCAGACAGCGGTTCATTTTAAGTTTGCACTGAGGGGAGCAGTCCAAATCTACGATAGAATGTATGGTTTTAGAGCCATGATTGTGCATTATGTGATGCATGATTGTGGCTTCTTTGCAATGCAACTGTGAAAGAAGAGGAGGCATTTTGCTGTAGGTCGGTTGCTTTACTTCTTTTTCAAATGTAGCCTGTAAAGCATGTTGCCAAGTTCATCTCCTTGCTCAAGAATTATGAGTTCCCCGAAGCTCTCAAACATAACAAACAGCGCGCAATATAGTGCTTTGTGAATGTGCCTTCAGTGAGTTTGCTGAATCATTTTACTGAACAAATGTGTCCTCAGAGAAAACTCAAAGAATATGGTACTCAACAGGGGAAGGGAATATAACCCAACAGATTGCTGTGGAAGGAAGTTTATTACTCTCTGCTAGATTCTGTATTTGCACCAGCTATTATACACACAGAGCCCTGATTTGTCACCTTTCTTTCATGACACATTCCTGAATCAATATGTATACAGTAGGTTGAATGAGGACAGCAGATTGAATAGGAGTTGTGGGCAAATAAGTGCCTGTCTGCTTTATGAGACTGTTCAGACAAATAAACCCACTGACAGATCGTGATCTGCCTGCCTTCAAATTATACTCTCTTCCCCATCTTACATAATGTCTTGTTATCTGTTAATTGCATCACTTGAGACACTGCTGTTCTCTGTTATAATGATAACATATCCTAAATGTTAAAACAGCTGTTTATAATTGTTTGGACGTGTTTAGCTTGTCTGATAGACGAGACACGCTGTACGTGAGTGTCAGATATTTCCAGGGAACCACATGTTCATCCTCTTAGGTATGTGTATTTGTCTGTCAGTATCTGAGTGAGTGGTGTTATGCCTCCCTGTGTGCATTTCTCTGTAACTGCTTTCTAACTGCTGAAGTATGAGCGTGTCCAGAGTTTGAACCGGTGCAACGAGCTCAAATCTTAGCGCTCTGGCAGCTTACGCTAAAAGGTCATGTGGGGGTTATAAGCCGAGAAAACAACAGCAATTAGAGGGAGTGAGTCATACTGTCCACATAAATCATCCGGGCCCTGCATATCATAAACACACTGTAAAACTTTAAAGCACAATTAATTGTAAGTAAGAGTGCCAATATTGATTTATTGCCTCTTTCAAAGGCCGGAGACACGGGGTGTGTGACCTGAGTGTCACGTCACTCTTGCAGGCGAAAATGATAGATGTATTATTTTTTTGGCTAAACACGGACCATAAAAACAAACATGTGTTTTTGTAAGGGCTTTTATGAGACACTGAAGTGGACCCCGTTGCATTAACTGATTTTCCTCTCCTTCTGCTGGCATCCAGCACAGAGAAGGAACGCCTCTGCGGTGAAGCATTTGTTGTCTCGACGTCTCTTGTGTTTAGCGGTGCAGTTTGAGGCCTGTCAGAAAACAGGCCAAGGCTGGCCAGCAATAATGAGATGTCTCCCTCTCCCATTTTGATCTAAAGTTTTCATAAACTTTGACAAATCACGTGATCGATCATGTAACTGTTTTTTTTGTATCTGTAAAATATAAGTCTTTGTTAAGTTATTACTCTAATAACATTGAGTGCCTGAGATTGTCCAGCTACGAAGCCTTTGTTTTTTTAAACATGCTGTTCCAACAAAATCCTTTATTTGCCTTTTGAGAAGACGTATCAAGAAAAGAAAGCAGAACCTTTAGTTTTTAGAAGAATTTTGCTGTTGTCAAAGTTTCTTTTAGACAGAAGAGTACAAAGGAAATAACACTCTTCCACTTTACAGTATCATTGATAATGTTTAAACATATGTAAAGTAAAATCTTATTGTGTCATATTCCTCTAAAAACCGAGCCTTCTGTCACTCCATGACATGCAAAACTTTACAAACCCTGTACATACACTTTAACAACAATATCACTGCCACCAAGGCATCTCTTCAATTACACTTCTTATCAAATGATGCTTTTAGCTATTACACAGTGCAGTGTCCCAGTACGTTGGCCTATCAGTCCAATCAGAGCTAATCCTCCCTGTTGGTCTCTTTTGTGACAGGAAGATGCTGCTAGCTTAATGAGAGGCAGCTGGCTTAGTGTTTTCTGTGCTCAAAAAAATCCCATCTTTCTTTCCCAGCCTCTTACCCCACCGGGTGTTTCCACCAAACTGTGATAAACTTTAAATCTCTCAAGGAGATCAGTTCTTTCTTTGCCTTACTCTTTTAGTTGATGTTGACTGTGCACATTAATCACTACTTTAGCACTTTATAGTTTACTTGGAAGTTGATTGTTATGTGCCCCGTCTCAAGGCAGCATTGCTTTAAATTGCATTCAGATTTTTATCAGATAATTCACATAAAGTTGTTGTTGTTTATGATGTGCAGATGTTGATATGCTATTTAAAAAGTTAATGAACTTTAGAGCCGTGTTAGATGAGGTGGATACAGCTCCTACAAAAGTGTCACATTTGTTTATAATTCACCACAGGGACCAAAGTGGAGGTTTGAGTACATTCTCAACTATAAATGTTTTTTCCCCCTTTTAATATGCACTAACATGTTGGCTTTGGACTCCCTTGGTGTGCTGGATCACTTGAGCTTTAATCCATTATACCAGCTGTGTCTGTTCTTCAGTGCAGTGTTAATGGAGGCGGAGTACTCTTTCAGCAGCAGTGACTTTCATGAGCATGCAACAGAGGACGGAGCCAGAGCTGAAAGTCCCTCCACTGAAGTTTGTGCTTTACACAGGCCTTCTTTGTGGTTTTTAGAGCTTGTCAGACATGTCAAGCACAGGCTAGAAAAACTATATTGTTTCCAGGCACTTGGATTCCTTTCCCTCTGACATCTGCCACTCTGCCGAGATGATAAATTCTTGCCTCATTAAGCGTGGGTGTGGGATTACAGACTGACAACACATTAATCACTGGGCTGGGTGGCAGCAGCCCTGCACCAGCTACAGGCATTGTTAACCAAACTTTTCTAATGTGTCACTCTCCTCCCTGACAGCCCATAATCAATCATCCTGATTGGCAGGGCTGATAGATTACACTATTTATACTTTGTGTAATGAAAGCTAGCGTTTCCACCTACTGTCATTGTCGAGACGATGATAGGCCACATCGTCCGGCTGAATGGCAACACGTACAAAAAGAGACAGAGGGAAAAGAAAGAGGAGGCAGACCAGTGGCGCTGAATTGTGAACTTTAAAACAGACAGAGCTCCGTGGTGGGTGGTGTTGTGTGGTGTGTGTGTGTGTGTGTGGGGGGGGGGGGTTCTGTGAATCTGTATTGTTCACCCCACAAAGTATAGCTTAAAGGCAGTTTTCACACCATCACTGAGCTATTGTCTCGTTTGTCGCTATCAGTGGCAGGCCGTGCTCTCGCAGGTAAAACTATGCTTTTGTCTCTGTGGGATTTAGTTTCCCCGTGACCCCGTTGGTGAGGTAAGGTTTTGTTGTCAAAGCCTCTTTTCTGACAGGAAGTGAATGATTTACACATGTATAACAAAAATATACTGTATGTGTGTACTTGTTAGTGTGCACAGGTCAGCAGGATAATAGAGAGTGGATTTCTCTGTTTCCTCATGAAGAACTATATTACTTTGCTTTACAAGCCCCCGAGCAGTACATTTTTTTTGCATGGGAACTGGATGAAATGACACACTGCTGGTAGCCTTCAAACATAATAAGGTTATGTTTCTTTTTGTTCATTTTCAGTTGTTATGTCTTTGTCTGGCATTAGAGATGTCCTCAGTACACCAAGAGGGGATCCTGCTCTGGGTTGAGAAGGTGCCAAACATTTGGAGACAAGAAAAGAGGGCAAAAAAAAACAGTCTATCATGTTTCTGACAGGCAGTAAATCTGTGACTTTTCTTATGAAACGACGCGCTGTCAGGAAATTAGTTAACCAGACCATATTATGGAGAGCCAGGTAATTTACCCTCAGAGATGCAATCGCAAATAACTAGCAGGAGGCCGCATCCCTGACCTGACATTGCTCTGTGTATAATGCAAAATCTAGTGACATGCTCAATGGGTTCTGTCAGCTGCAGGATTGAATTCTCTGCCTTCTGTGTCTCAGTTTGGAGCACGCTGGTCAATTATTTCTGAGGCTGTCAGTGCATAGGGAGACACTGTTATTTAGTATGTGTTAACTTGGCATCATTAAGACACTCAACTGACAGAGAATAGCACACCTGAATGTTATTTATTTTGATTCCACGACAGGGGTAACCTTCAAACACGTTGACCTCCTCCTATTTTGCGTTTTGTGAAATCCCACTCGGTCCATTAGGAAACAGGAGCTGTCGAGACAATGGGGAATCAAATGGCCAAGAGTCGTCTAATCTAACACAGTAATGTGCACGGGGAGCTTCCATTTGTTTGGACAGATTGCTCTGATCACACGGTGGCAGTTGAGTGTCTACCCATGCTTGTGGAGAAGACATCACTGTCCACACAAACTCTATAAAACACATACTGAGATGTGATATTATCACATCCACCTTTTTTTCCCCGAAAGCAGAGTATTGCATGCTTTTATCTGGCATGTTCCTTTTAAGTGAGCAGAAATACAGGCGATGCAATACTTTGTGTAAACAGGCAGATCCATAGCTTGTACACATCATAATTTAATGACATTTGAAACGAACAACTAATGGGTCTTTAAAAGTTTTAAATCTCTGATCTCCTCAAACAGTACAGAACAGAAAGTGTTTTGACTAAAATCTTAATGATGTCTTTTTTGGGCCAGTTAACTGAGGGAAACAGTCAGGTTTGAACATAACACGTTTCAAATTTGAACTCTGTGGGAAAATGAATCACCAGTCTACATTGCTCCTCCACATCCTCCAACACCTCCACCACCAACCAACCCTGGTGATGAATGGGAAACCTGATCGGGTAAAGCCTCAGCATCACCTCTGTACAGCAGGATGACATGATTAGGAGGTGACAGCTTCTGTAACAACATCTCTACATTTATCTTTTTCTGCTCTCTCTCTCTGCCTTTGACTCCCTGTGTCTCTCTCCCTCACTCGTTCTCTCTGTCTGTCTGTCTCTTTCCTCTCAACAAGTCAGACTACTCTATAATTAATGTCCCCGAGGGCTATCCGCAGGTCAGGCAAGGGGGTTGCTGTTGAGACAGGTAGTCTTGACACCTCCAGCTTTGTAGCTTATGCATGCGGGTGGGTAGACGGCTAAGGAAAGGGTAGGAGAGGCCAATGATGAGGGGCTGGAGCATGTTTAGGTTGGAGGCTGAGACGGGAGGAATACTGTAAGTTGAAGGAAGCCAGGCCTCGCTGCGCGACCTTTCCACCCGAGAGACAAAAAGGATGGTTTTCCACAGGATTAACCAGTCAAATCTGGTACATTAAGGGCTTAGCTTGTCAGGAGCCTCACCTCTGACTGACAGAGAGGGAACATACAGTTTCAATAATATCAGCCCCACACGCATTTAACCTAAAGAAGGCACTTTAAGTTATGGGATAAATTCTGCAGAGATAATTCAAAGGTAGTAGTAGTCATTTGTTTTAAAGAGTACTGAGCTAGTAAAAGGAAGAAAGTAAATAAAAGCTTTATTGTTTCTGTTCAAGTAGTCAAGTTTTCCCTCTCATTCCTGCGAATTCACTCGTACTCTTTGTGGTATGCTGCCTACAGACTGTTTCGCCCTTCTGTGCGCATATGAGTTTGAAGTGTGCCCTTACACCGTGCACCTCTTATATGCATCTTTACAACACCGGCACACCGTCTCCCAATCTGCATTTTACAAACACAGCAGCTCCTCTTTTCCCAACAATTGCACTCTGAATAGGCTCTCATATAGGTGGAGAGGCTTTTTTTTTTTTTTTTTCCCCCTCTCAAGTTTTGAATAGAAGCAGGAAAATGGATGAGAGAAGTGGGGTGATGAACAGGGTGATGGGAGAATTGAACAGAGGAAATTACGCTGGGATAGAGGAGGGAGAGGGAGACATGCTTGTTTAGCTGTGGAAATATGTGAAAGAGTGCTGGCTTCCCAGGGTGCACTGCAGGTCACTGCAGGGGCAGAGGGGTCAAGTGACACTCACACCGCATTTTTACTGTCATTCATGGGAGTGTTGGAGAAGGCTGTGAAGGATTGGCATGAGGTTACAGGGCAGCGATGGGCCGGGAAGTGGGTGAAGGTCCTTCATGACACAATGTTTCAGTGTCACCAATCTGTGAAGAATTTGTCATCTTTGTTGGGTTGTGTTATTGTAATGAAAGCTTGGCAAAGGTGCAAGCTTCCATGTTCTGAAACTAGTAATTAAAGTACAATATGTGAATGCTTTATATTATAAAACAAAAAGAATTAAGCAAATAGTTTTTTATCAGCCTGACATTTTTTGTAGATTTCAGTGTCAAATTATTTGCATCTTTCGATGTTTATCAAAGGCGTTATAACCTCCGACAGCTTCATTCGCTTTCTATTTGCAGCTGGCGCTCAGATGCGAGCTGACAGATTCGTAATGCTTCTTCCCAGAATAGGTCTGACTTCTACTGTACTGTACCAACTTAAAGAAACTGAATCAGAGCCAATGAGCTGTAAAGGTCTGTAATGAGATATTCTGTGAGATGTACTGTAAGTCCTGATGAGTAACACATATTTTATTTCAAGGATAACTTCCCCAGGCAGTGTGGAACAAAGGTTTGCCATTTCATCAAGTCTGATTTAGTGAATACAGGAAATACTGTAGTGTGGTAGTGGGTGGTAAAAAAAAAAAAAAAAAAAAAAAAAAAAAAAGCCATTCTGACAGACAACGATCTCTGTCTCTCTTTATTACTGTTTGTCTGTCTTCCTTGTTCGCTTTTACCTCACAGTGATGAACAGCTCCCAGAAGTGCCGGAGGTGTCCGCAGTCAAACTGACAGCGCTGACCTTGTAGCACCGACCCATTTTGTCCCATTCTGTAAGATCTGTCTTTTATCTTGTTGGGACCCACAACTGTAACCCATATCCCAGACATTTAATATGATATGATAATACGTATCCCCTGGGATCACCTGATATGCTGTTTCCATGCAGCAGGCAGATGGGTAGGGCACAACGGGCATCACTTCCCAGCGTTTTTGCCTGCCAACTGGCAACGTCCGTCACCAGACGTGTTTGGCGGTAATCCGAGAGGTGGGCCGAGCTGCGGCAGCTCTGACTTTCATCACACCTGTGTTAAAAGCGCGGTGAGGAGCAGCATGTCCATCCTATCCTCCCTTCCCCCCTCCTCCTGCAAGGGAATATTGAGATGGCAGTAGATCAGATGGGCTCACATCCTGTCAGACTCATCAGATTTCAGGACGACCGAGTGCTTTTGTCAGCTGAATTCCAGACATCATCTTTTTTTCTCTTTTCAAAGATAATGTATCTCAGGACTTGAACCCCCCTCAAAACAATAGTATCATTGATACAACGGTGGCTCTAACTAATGCTAATGGTATATTGTACATAATTCATGAGATGTCAGTTTGATCAAAATATGAAGTCTTAGCCTACAATCCAAACCAAACCAGCAGGGCAGAAAGAGGGAGACAACAAGTCTGATGCTCCTTTCATGATGTCTCAGCTCATCCTCTCATCTCCTCCAGCTCGTCTCTGAGTGCCCTCTGTCACAGATGTCATTCTTTCCCGACACCTGTCTGCCCTCTCCTCTTGTCTTACTGTCCCGTCTCCTTCTCAGTGGGGTGGAACTGTTTGTTTTTGGAGGTTTGTTTTTGGGGGGAAGGAATACGCTGCTGCTCCAGGCTGCGTCTAGTCTTTCAGCTCATCACACAAAACATGACAGCCCTCCTTCTCTTTGGTGCGGAGGATGAGCTGTTTCTCCTGTTCCCCATAGGGAGTCAAAATTTTCTGCTTCGCTCTTTCCCTTCTTGAACTTCACTTCAAGACAGCGGATCGATATTTGTGTGAGTGAGCTACCTGCTCTGGGCCGTCCACAAAAACATTGTGTAATTTTGCTGTGATGTGGTTCGAGGTTATATACCAATTCAATCCAAAAGGAATAAATGTTTCATTCAATGCAGTTATTTGTCAGTATTTTTCCACACGTAAGCTGTCCTTGAATGGAAATTCACTATTAACTAAAACAGGCTCTATTTGAATTATCCTGTGGGTGTTTGAGGCTAAAAAGTTACAAGAAAGTCCGTGGCACAAAATACGAAATCCCAAACACTTGTCTATTTTATTTGCTATTATTTTGTTCATTAACACTCTATAATACCATTATAATCTGCTCTGTTTGGACACTACAGCTTGTACTTACTGCAATAAAATTAGGTCTTAATTCTGGTAAACATGAGTAATGAACAGACTGTGATTGGCCTGTAAATGCATGGGAATGATGTGAATTCAGACACTGACAACCCATAGTTTGTAATTATGTAGTTTTGCTGACACACAGTGTAATTACATTGCTTACTTTAGCAATGATGTGTTAAACCACTCAAGTGTTGCCATTCATAATATCCGTGAATTAAATAGATATTGGGAAAATGCAGTTAAAGTGTATTTCAGTATATAATTCTGTCATGGCTTTGCAACCAAAGGCCCAGACTGTGTTACGTTTGCAGACAGGGGAAACTGACGATCATGGAAAGTTGCTAATACCAATAATCATACTGGGTGGTCTACCACTAGCCTTCAAAAGACTCCAGTACTCCACCCTGCCGACCGGCTCCCGGTTTCACTCCTTTTTTTGTAGCTTATTGCATTTCTTCATGCTTCACCTTCTTTCCAGCATTTAGGTTTCTCTTTGTGTGCACATCAGATAACCCCGAGGTGTAACTGTGAAACCTTGAGTTCACACACACACACGTTCTCAGGAGTTGTTTTTGTCTGGTTGGTGTGTGCAGATTTGTATGCATTTCTTTTTTGTCTCTTACAGCAAGGAGTTAAGACTGAATCAGCTGTTCACACAACCTCTCACACAGCATTTACACACACACACGCACGCACGCACACACACACACACACACGCACGCACGCACGCACGCACGCACACACACACACACACACACACACACACACACAAACACCAACACACAGATGCAATACTCAGATGTGTACAAGAGCTCAATTGCACCAGAGCAAACACACATTTTTGCACACAAAAACACTCGCACACCTAAAGAGGGGGCTGTGCCTCCGGGGGCCACGTCAGTTACCTGCTGACACACAGGCTAGTGATTGATGAGACGCCGGGGGCGCTGGAGTAGACTTTGTCAGCTGCTCATAATTTATACATCTTATCTCCATCAGAAGAAAAGACAGAGTGCCGCGTT